>NC_092630.1:6314104-7514104 GCF_039555335.1 Amphiura filiformis | reverse complement strand
GAAAGAGTGTGCCAATCACCGGACCATCAGCCTGATTTGTCATGCAAGTAAAGTGCTTCTGAAGATCATCATCAAGAGAATGAAGTACAAAATGGAGCAAGAAATAGCTGATGAGCAGGCAGGATTTCGTGAAGGAAGGGGTACTAGGGACCAAATTGTCAATATCAGGAATGTGATTGAGAAATGCAGAGAGCATAGACTTCCTCTTTACATGTGCTTCATAGATTACAGTAAAGCTTTTGACTGTGTTAGCCACCCTCAGATGTGGGAAACTATGAAAAAGAAGGGTTTCCCAAGTCATCTTGTGGATCTGATCAGCTGCTTATATGAAGACCAAGAATCGGCAGTAAGAACAAGTAGTGGAGACACAGATTGGTTCAAGATTGGAAGAGGCTTACGACAGGGCTGGGTGCTATCACCAAACCTATTTAACATCTACTCTGAAGACATAATGAGAACAGCTTTGGAGGGGTTTGAAGGTGGAGTGAAGTTTGGCGGTACAAGAATTACTAACCTGAGGTACGCCGATGATACCACTCTTATTTGTAGCAGCAGAGTAGAGCTGATTGATCTTTTGAATCGCATCAAAGAGGCCAGCGAAGAAAAACACCTTCTCCTGAACACAAAGAAGACAAAAATAATGGTTGTAGACAGAGAGCGGAAAAGTGATGAGTTTGTGATAGATGGACAGCAGATTGAGGAGGTGAAGCAATTTGAATATCTGGGTTCAATGATTAACAACAGTGGTGACAGCACAACTGAAATTAAGAGAAGACTGGCTATTGCAAGGACAACTGTGCAGGGCATGTCAAGCATATGGAAAAGCAGAGGCCTATCCATTGACCTCAAGGTACGCCTACTTCGTGCAACTGTGTTTTCCATTGCCACTTATGGATGCGAGTCTTGGGCTATGACCAAGAATGACATGATGCAGTCATGTCTACAGTAGAATTCATCTCGACCTTTGCAGGACTTAACCCCATTAAAAGCTATTAAGGTTACACAAAGAGACGTATAAAAAACGTATAAAAGACGTATAAAGTTGTTCTCTAAAACAGAGTTTTCTCAGTAATCAAATATCGCAGCGAGTGAAATGTTGGTGCATTGGATGTAGCTTAACATTTTTGTGTGTGTTATATACAAATTATTAGAATAAATTTGAAAATCCTTCGTTTAAAGCATTTTTACCCACCATGTTCACAACATCAAAAACACGTTCCATGAGGTTTTTTTTTTTTTTTTTCTCCGTATAAATTCACACGGAGCGATTGTTTTCTTCTTTTTCGTATTGTATTATAAATCGATCAAAGAAATAATGTTGCCATGGGGAAGAACCAAATACAGTACCGATTAAATTTTAAAAGCCCTTTGGGGGAAAATTTTGGAGAATTTGCTTGAGAAAAAGCTGGTTTGTGAAATTATCGATATCTTGATTACGAGACGTTAATTTAGACATCTGAATACCTACATTATTTCTCAACATTCTGCCAATTGCTATTCCATTTGATTTTCACTCCAAATTGAAGCTAGTTTTGCAAAAACGAGGTTTTCCTCCATCAGTTCGTTCAAAATTTCAGCGCCGACATGCGTGTTTATTCTAAGAGCCATAATGCGGACGCGATTGTAATCATCTTGAATTGCATCCAATTATAGTTATATCACCCGCGTTGAGAACAGTCTACTGCGTAAGTTGATCGATGGCCGAGTGGATAGAGCATTGGACTGATAATCTAATGTGAACTATTTTTGTGGGTTCGAGTCTCCGTGTGGCTGAATTTTCTTTTTTTTTCTCTTTTCTCATTTTTACTTCCTTTCTTTCCTCTTTTCTTTCTCCCTTTTTTCATTTCTTTTTTCATTTCTTTCTTTCTTTCTTTCTTTCATTTTCGTTTATTTTCTTTCTCTCTCTTTCTTCCTCTTTTTCACTATGTCTTTATTCTTTCTTGCTCCTTTCTTTTTAGTTTTATTTGATTGATTCGCTGAGTGCAGTGAATCGTGATTGATTGTTTTTCACTTTATATAATTCAGAAATTTGTAGGCCTGCTAAGTCTGTCTTGTTGATTTTCATCCCAAATTCGATTTACAAATAATTGCTTTTTGATATTGTTGTTGTTGCCTACCCTTAGGCCTACATTGTAATCAGGGGAATAGCAGCATTGATTTCATCAAAGATATCAAGGCTATAAATTCAAAATCAACACATTTTCCAGGGCGTAGCTTGACGAAGTGCCCCAATCAATTTTAAAATTTATAAAATCCTTGTGAAAATTGCCGAAAACGGCTTGTGCCACCCCCGGCATCCGAGCTCCGGGCACGAGCTAAGCCAAGTTTCATAGCCTTTTCATGTCTTGACCGTGGATCGATATTCTATTGTAAGTAGGCCTACGTCCCGGTACGCTTGTTCATTTTCTGCATGGCTGTTTCTGTTATGAACTTACGCCCTCTGAAATCAAGCGCATGAAAAACTCTCGGCTAACCTTAAACCAAGATAACACTCATTGAAACAGCTCAACTGATTAAATCGGATCTTCTCTGGTTGTGCACAAGTGACTGTTTTCATGTGCGATATCGCAATAAAGCTGGTATTCATAGCTTCAGTTGAGTAACCGATTACAAAGGAAACGAAAGGAAACAATGTTATGTGTGGCTTTGTTCACGAAATCAGACAATGTCGTGCTTTTTGTAAACCAGCATTCTTGAAAATGAGCAACATAATGATTTTTGACTTAACACGGTTTAGAAATAATTTCTTCATATTTTTGGTGTTATCTGTCGTTTACATGTCCTTCCTAAAACACAAAAGTACGACCCTCTCCAAACACCTAAATTAGCTAAAAATTTAGGACATGTTACAAAACTTTATTTTCTAGAACCTATTTAGAATAATTTAAATGTAGCTTTTACCGGTTTTTTGTGGCATCCTTCAGAAGTGAGCGGTCCGATACCAATATTTTCGGTCAAATCTCCATTCAAATAACACGGGGAGTTGGCTAGCTATGCCTTGCCCTCACTCATATTTTACAAAAGTACGACCATTTCTGAACATCTAACCTAGCTGTAATTTTAGGTCATGTTAGAGAAATATATTTGCTAGAAGTTTTGGAGAATAAATAAAATATTGGCTGGTTATTTTTCACACAGTGATGTTAACTAGGCAAGTGTCCATTCTCCCAACATACATCATTTGTAGGGGTCACGCGTCAATGGTGAGAGCACTGTGTATTGTGTATAGGAAAACGGACAGTAACTGCAGTATGATAGGAAAAGAGTAGATGCTTTTGAGATGTGGTGTTACAGGAGGCTTCTACGAGTGACATGGAAAGACAGGAGAACAAATTCCTGGATCCTCGACAAGATTGGTACTAGTCTAACCATCAGAAGCGGCATAATGGAGAGAAAGCTGAAGTACTTTGGCCATAAGAAACTGATTTTGCAAGGGGCTATGGAAGGCAAACGAGGAAGAGGACGTCCACCAACATCTTGGACTAATGACGTGAAGCTGGTTTCTAACCAGGGAATGCAAGGTGCAACGCACTTGGCATCAGATCGAGTGAGATGGCGTACTCTTGTGAAGACCACAGCAGCGCTACACAGCGCCACCTGACACAGAGAGAGAGCACGAAATTTAAAATGTGTTGAAAATTGCTGGCTTTTGCTTCAGAGCTCTTCAGGCTGGAGACTTGTTTGAAGTTGTTTCTATAGTTGTTATTTCAGAGCCAAACAGTCATGATGACTTTCACAGTAATTTTTACTTCTTCCAGCATGTGAAGTTTTGAACTCACCTAGGTATACATCAGTGGCGTAGCCAGCACTTTTTCAGGTGGGGGCAAATGGGGGAAAGACAAATTTTAAGGGGGCACCTTTTGGCGACAAAATCAGTTAATGTTACAAATGCGCGTGAAGCGCTCGAAAAATTTTGCCATATTGAAGCTAAACTGGTGAAATATGGTATAGAAAGTGAATACATTTGTGCGAAGCGCTCAAAAATTGGCACTTTTTAGGTTAAAATGGCAAAACATAATGTAAATTTGGTCAGAAACACAAAAAAGTCTTAAATGTCGGGCGGTCATCATCCCACAGGGTGGCAAGAGGGGGAAAGACTTTTTCACAGGGGGCAGATGCCCCCCTTGCCTTCCCCTGGCAACGCCACTGCCTATATAAGGGCGGGCCATCCAAGACTGGTTGTGCCCCGGTTGTGCATGTGCACTTGGCCCGGAGAACTTTTATGGTTGGAGGGGAAATTGAAATTTTGGCAATCTATTCTGATTGTAGCGGGAAATGGGGTCTGTCCCTGGGGGTCTGTCCAAAATGGGCTAGTTTAACATTAATTTTCATCATTCCAAAGTTATAAGGGGGCAGTCCAAGTCGGCCCACTAGCGCGGGCCCAGAAGTCATGTGTCTTAGGACTATCCCCTAGTCTATGGGATGCTGGTGCCCTGATATTAAGAATTTTAGTTTTTTTTTGGTACCCGTTAGCCCATTTTTGACTGTAATTTTGCACCCCCACCCTCTTCACCCCGGCCCAGTGTTCGAAATATGCCTCAAAAAGTTACAGGCCAGCCGGGCTTGACCTTAAAAAGTTACCAGCTGGGTCGGCAACTAGATGTCAGTCAGAAAAGTTACTGGCCAGGCCAAAAAGTTACAGGCCAATGGCCGGCTGACCGGCCCTATTTCGAACGCTGTTCACCCCCCCCAAAGTCATGGCTAATAGCTGCACTGTATAAATATTAAATTAAATTCCTTGATTGTATGGTTCTGACTCTGGCAGATCAGGGCATGAACCAGGGATCTGGTGAATAAAAGTTAAAGTTCACTTTTAATCAATTAAAAAAAGACCAAACTTCCTTTATCTTTAATATGAGCGAACTTCCGCGAAGAGTAGGGGATGCTGGCCCGGGGGGGGCACTCAACTTTGGAAGTGACGGGTATGTGCCTACCGGAGTCGCGAAGTAGGGGCCTATCGGGTACAAAGCGTTATTTTAAAAAAGGGGGTCATTGGGTACAAACAAAATAAAAAAGGGGTCATTGGGTACAATATTGTGAAAAAAGAGGGGTCATCGAGTATAAGATTTTAAAAAAAGGGTCATCGGGTAGAAAATTTTGAAAAAATGGAGCAAAATTTTGAAAATTTCGGCATAATTTAAAAAAAATGGAGCAAAATTTGACAGTTTCGGCATTTTTTGTTCCATTTTGATGATGCTATTCTAGAAAAAAGGGGTCATTGGGTAGCCTCAACCAAAAAAAAGGGGGTCATTGGGTAGCCGAAACAAAAAAAAAAGGGGGGTCATCGGGTATAGTCGACTTCAAAAGAGGGGGCCTATTGACAGGCACATACCGTCACTTCCAAAGTTGAGTGCCCCCCCCCGGGGATGCTGGAAAGGAATCAGATCTTTAAATTCAGAAAACACTTTTTATTTTACTAACCCATGTACCAAGTTCTGTTTAGGGGCTGTGCAATAATAATGTGTACCCCCCACCACCGTGGTGAATTCTCAAAATGGTCTGCCCCCCCCCCCTTGCCCCCTCTCCTTTGCTTGCCGATAAATCTTTGCCTCCTAAGATTTTTGGGGCATGATTTTTTCGATTCAGGGATGAGCAAATCACTGAATGGACTTTTTTTTTTAAAGTGATGTGCGCCCTTGAAATTCATATTATGTACAGCTCGTATGCCATTAACAAATTGAAATTTTGATGCATGCATGATTGTTTCCATCTCAGAATAGTTGATAAAAACACAATAAAAAAGTGATGTCATCAGGAGGGCACCGTGGAGGGTTGAATATGCTTGGTGTTGATGTTTGCCTTGATGAAGACAAATTGACAAATGCCCCTCATTGCCCTCATGGTAAGAGATTTATGTGTATTATGATAAGCTTACTTACTAATATATGCCTGCCACTTCCACATACTTGTGCATAATACGGAAGGTCGATTTGTGCCCATAAATGTTTAGGCCTATGTTAAACTGTATGTTATACAAATTGTACAGCTATCATTTCTACCCTATGACGAACCGACATACCTGTAAATCAAATAGCCCACAAAAACTGGTCATCGCTGGTATTTTTCATGAAGAAAAACGACACTTTTTACGCGGAACATGTCCAAAACACGTCAGCTGACGTACAAGCCTCCCCACGCATGTACATAAACAAGCCGTGTTCATTGTTTAATTGTCACCTGCAGCTGTTCGCAAGAAAACTTTCTGCATAAAATTACCTGGGGTCGTTATCAGGCCTGAGACACACTGGCGCTAGTTTGAGGACAGTCACTATGAGTTACTAATGTCGGCACATGCAGAAAATGTGTGATGGGTCGCCATTTTGTGACTCGTGCAAACTAACACAAACAAATTATTGGACTTAATAATCTTTTCAAGTTTTAATAAAGCGTGCATCTATCATGATAATATTACATTTTATTATTTTATTATTTGAATTACATAAGCTATGTCAATTTTGTGTCCATGTTAATTTTTATATGGATTTACCTGTGTTGATTTTAAACTGTTGTGAGCGTGGAGCTACGCAAATTGCCCACCATGCAAAGCGAATACACGGAAACGCTCCAGTTTAGGATGCATCGCAGTTCCTGTTGTGTAAACCAGGCGTAAACCGCCCATCCAACCTGATCGTGTGCACAGGATTTGTGCTGGAGGCTAGTTAATGCGCACAACCAATGCGCAGAAGAAGACCTTGATACTAGGCGGAGCTTACGTTTCACTAGAATGATTGACAGCTGTGAGTAAGTGAAATTCTGTTCTGTGATTGGTACAAAAATATGGTTCTCGTATAAATGAATATATTATCCATGGCTTCAAAATTAGGAACGTTTCTTCCACAGAGCCCTATATAGGGCTCTATGGTCTCTACTCATCATACACGACCGTGAGAAGATCTGGCCAGCGGCGACGCTTGCCAATCAGGCTAGCTATTTGTACGGCGTGGCCTCTCATCCTTTTTATTATCTCTGGTCTTGTCACGCTGGTAGATTCTCCCACCTGTGATTACTGACCTGGATCTGACAGAAGATTGTGGAATTTACGATTTTCAGCAGCAGGATTTTATGAAACTGCCAATATTTGCAAGTATTCTGAAGGATCGGTAATAATTAAAATATTTTTCATGGTGTCGGTAGTGCAAGTTGAAGTTAGTGAATTTGTGGTTTTGTATGTTATGTGCAAGAGTGTTTTCAGGAAGCGTAAATAGGCAGGCCGTTATGCTAAGCTCTCCATGTTATATGCAAGTTGATGACGAACTGGACACATCACACGGTAGTGTGATGTGTCCAGCCTGGATATATTACTAATACTAGTCTAATACTTAGCCGGCAAACCTTAGTTAACACATTTGCTAGTCAGCCAAATTCGCCGACAATGTCAATGCATTTTTACATAGAAATTTAAAACAAGTGCCCGAAGAAAGAAACCTACATAAATATGTTTTCTATACTTCACTTGACCCAAATATGTGATTTTTTATGGTGATAAGTCACCCGCACATGGAATTTTAGAGGATTTGGATAGCAGTTCCATTAAAAAAAGCTGCTATCATAATGAGACTTAAGATCTAGAAACACCCCCGAAATGCCGCTTTGGGGAATTTTGCTAGCTGAAACTTTTTGATGAAAGTCAATCTTTGACAAGATGTAACTTTGCTACGGAAAGTGCTATGAAAAAATGGTTTTCAGTTTTGGCTTTGTTTACTCAAGGGCTTTAATTTTATATATATAATGATGCAGTTTGATGGCAAATTTGAATTCACCTTGACACCTAGCATACCTATAATACTTAACCTTTAAAACCATGCTTACTCTTCATGCTCTTAGCTGTCTGATGACTGTACATGTACATGCTTACACTCATTTCATGATTTAGTACAATAGAAAAATTATTTAATTTGTCATGTTTGTGTACATCGTGGAACATATTCTTTGCGAGGCTGTGCATAGTAAGCTGTTGTACGCAGATAACCTCGCTAATAATAATATGGACCAGGGGTAGCGCTAGAACTAAACACTCGAGTGTCCATGAGGGACCCCGAACTTGCAAAAAATAAAAAAGTAGGGGGTCCGGAGTCGAGTTTGGTGAGTCCCAACTGCACAAATGCAGCATAAATAGTATGTCGGCAATAGCGCTAGATTGAAAAACTGGGTGTTCTGCAGGGACCCCTGAACTTGCAGAAAATTTAAAAACAGGGGGTCCCAACTCTATTTTGGTGGGTCCGGGACCCCAAAAAGCAACTTAGCGCTACCCTTGATATGGACGCGTAGCCGTAGCGTAGAGTAGCGGTGTACGCTCGTGTATTAGCATGATTAGGGCTGTGCAATAATTATGAGCCCTGGGGGAGGGTAAAATTGGGGGGGGGGGCAAGAAATTTTGGTGGCCAAAAGGGGGGCAAGCAATTTTTGGCGAGCCAAGAGGGGGTCAAGCGATTTTTGTCACACATTCATGGGGCACCTTTTAAATAAAACGCTCTAAAAAGGCTTAGGAAAACAGTATGGAAACGCTTAAATATGCAAATTATCCTGCTCGCTGCGCTCGCAACAGGTATACAGACCATTTAAGGTTTGTAAATTGGGATCCCCAAAATTTGGCATGCGCAAGGGGGGCAAAGAATTTTTGGCGGGCCGAGAGGGGGGGGGGAAGCGATTTTTGGCAGGCCGAGGGGGGGGGTAAGCGATTTTTGGCGAGCCGTTTGGAAATTTTACCCCCCTCATAATTATTGTACAGCCCCTTAGTCACGGAGTGACTTGTACATGTAGGTATGAGAGGCAAACCCACAGAGGTCCACTATAAACAAGAGAAGAAATACTCTACATGTTCACGTAACCCCCCACAACTCATTTGCATAGTTTTGGAGGTAGCGGATTGTATTCTGATTCGTTGAACTTCAAATTAGCATATACTTTTGGAGGTTTCCATATATTTGATATTACCTAATTAATTATTAATACTGCTACGTTGTTTACATAGTGACGTCATTAGAACTGGTCGTTTCGTCAAAGATCCGACAAACAAACACTTCCACTTTTCTTTCTATTACTGTTATATTGTGAAATACCATATACCTGACGTGTTAGTCCAATATGATAGGAAAATATTTCTGGCGATGACCCCATAAACTTTGCGTTAGGGACGGACATTTTCTGTGTGAGGGACGGACAAAATGTGACTCCATTTTGAAATTAGTGGAATTTTTTCAAATTGCCTCAAAATCTGTCCCTTGGCCTCTTACAGTATTATTTTAACTAATACAATGTTGCTTTGATTATTTTTAGTGTGTGTAAATACCATCAGCAAATGATTGTGAGGGACGGACAAGTTGGGTGTGAGGGACGGACATGCTGGTTTTCATTCAATTTGGTAAAAAAGCATGTCTGTCCCTCACACTTTTTGTAATTAAGGTTGCGTAACTCTCAAATGAAATGTTTCTAATTTTTGTAACTTTATATCAGGGTACCTGGGCATCAATATCAATAGATGGGGTATGTGTCATTGTAATTTATTCAAGAACTTTTACAAGAAAAAACTTTTTACGATTAATTTTGTGAGGGACAGACACAATTTGATAATACCAACTTCAAGGACCCCCCTTCCTTACCAGGGATACATTTTTTATTCATCTAAATTGTATTATTGATAGTAAATGTATTGTTGTTAATTTGCAAAACAAAATAAGCTACAGGAACTCTTCTTGTTATTTAAACTTAAAGCTTTATTTTTAAATTTGTACTGTGATGTCCGTCCCTCACAGTGTAAGTTTGTTGACCAAACTTTACGGACCCTGTTTACGCAGAACGTACAGCAAAATGTTACTTTTTCTTTTGGATTAGTAAAATATGGTGTTTTGAGATAATTATTATGCACAAAATGCACACATTTATAACAATTTTAATTTTTGGCCAAATGTTACCTAATTTCCGATCACACTCAGCATTGTTATTTTTTGTAACACATGATAAATATTCTGTTGAATTCTGTCAAATTTGGAGAATATACATATGTAGTTTATATTTACAATGTATATCTTTTAGAGCAACATGTATAAGGTTGTGAATTAAGTTTTTATGAATTAAGGTGGTACTACACCCCCTGATGACTATTTTTGCGTTTTAAAAAAAAAATAATAACACACACATATTACATGTATATGGGCAAGGAATCCAGTTACTACACTTGAATTTCAGTGACTCAAGACAAGTGGTACGTTATTTATGATAAGAAAAGAGGTACCACTAGAATGTACCTCATGAGAAAATAATGAAGTTGCCCGTTTAGGCTGTGTGCTAAAAAACTGTTATGGTACTACTTGTACTTTTTTCTCCTTCTTGCCAACTAAAGGTCCAGCACTATTATTTGAGCGTTACATCGGGGACACCGTAGAAACACGCCGAACTCAGCAATATTATGGTTGTTCTGCTTGCAGAGATAGGAAAGATTGTGACTTCTTTCAGAATGTTGGGGAAAAAGTATCGGAAGCTAGCCAGAAAGCACGGGAGATGCGTAATAACGCACAGCAACCATGGAAAAGTCATGCAGACTGCTATTCAAGGTAAAGCCACACAAAATTTTGTTCAGAGAAAATAAGAGAGATTTGTAAAGTGCAGGTAGTGTAGTCTGTACAATTGACCAACAGAGGAAGTCACACAACATTAACAATTTCCCTATACAAGAACTATACTGCTTATTGTCTCAATTATACAGGAGAACCTGGTGAGCTGATTTAGGGTGTAAATTAACAGTTATATTTGTCTATCCGTTTAAACGGACCCAACCCGGTCGGTTAACCATGTAAACGTATGTAAAAAAAAGTTTAAAAAAATAAGTTATTTAGTTTTTTGGTTTTGGAGTGTCCTTGGACCTACAGCTAATTTAAAATGCTAGGATCATTCTTGGTTATCAACCATGAATGATCCTAGCATTTAACACTCCAAAAGCAAAAAAAAAACCTTGTTCAGGGCATGAGTAAATCCTGGGAGAATGTAATGATTGGGCAAACATTTATCAGATGTGTGAGCTTTCTTGGCTTTTGACATGATGCAGTGCCGATCAACGTCGCACAGCCCGTCATTGGGTAATAGCGTATAAAAGGAAGGTTGATTCATCTGGTGCCTGCAATGGAGAAAAGGAATATAACTAGGGTGGTCACATGAAAATTTCAAACCCATCCCTGGAATTACCTTTTCTGTCAGGATTGTTCCTTCTGCAAAATGATTTTAAAAACCTTTTGAATCAACTCAATCGGACAATCCGTTGCGAAGATACAGCCTTTTAAAGATTCTCAAAATTGGCAATTTTTACCCCATTTTTAGGAAAATCCTGATTTTGTCATAAATTTGCATATTCATGAAGCGATAATTGTGGGAATAAATGTTTTTGTTTATTTAATGTTCATTTATGCAAATATTAAAAATCCAGGGTCATAATTGCTATATTTGCTTCTTTACAACATTTTTAAAATGGCTGAAATCACAAAAATAACTCTTTTGTCAGGACTTTTAAGGTAAATATGTGTGATTTTCACCATTGAGGGCGCTATTATGTGCCAATTATGACCTTCAAAGGCCTGTATTTCCTAAACTACACAACCAAATTGTCTGATTTTTGCACAGGATTTTGCTCTGAGGGTCTAGATTGTAAAACTGAATATAGCATAGTTGTACATCTTTGGGAAAATAGTTTTATTTGATGAAAAAATTTATTTTGTGCGTAACTTTTTTATGCGTGACCGTACAAAAATGCTATATTCACCTTCATTACGAGCAGAAAATTTTCTATCTATTTAGGTAGTCGGGTTTGCACAGAAGTTACTAGGAGACAAATTATATGGAATTCAAAATGCCCAAAAGTTTTCCAACTGCTGCAGAATCTGTTACAATTTCCACCATACATTTGTGTATGTAGGCAGGGGTACACACAATAGCTAGCATTGTGGCCACCCTAATATAACCACAGAATTAGAGAAAGAGAACGGGACTCCCTATACCGCCACGCATAATCGAGGTCAGCTATGGGGAGAAAATTGGGGTATTCGGGTCCTTGCCGATGGTGCTTGGAGACTAACGAGAACAATTCTGCGTCTCATCTGAAGCTTCTTGGTACTCGCGTGCAGGTCGCATCAAGTGCGTCGCGTGTGCATGACAACGAATGCCTCGAGCGCATTCCGAGGGAAACCGAATACCCCCAATTTTTGCTCCATGCCTGTATCAAGATGGCGGTCGAGTCCTGGTTCTCTGGTTTTAATTCTGTGAATATAACAGAAAATGAACAAAAAATACTTTTACAAGGCAAAAGGCAATCTTTCTAGGCATTGTTGACATGGTGCCTTCAGGAAAGAAAGAAGTTTGCTATTACAGGGCCTAGATTTCTTCTTGGTTTGCAAGAATCAAAATCCATCATAGTCACTGCACTTAACTGTATGATACAGTGAGAGAAGTTGATTTTCGCAACCGAATCTTATGAGAATCATTATTACTAGAATCAATTCTGTGATTCTCGTTGAAAACTGAGATGGTTTATATGTTTGAAGGTACAAAATTACCTTAGGGCATGCTGTTTTACTGAATTTTGTTTAGAAATTTCAATCATTATAAAAAATTTTAAACAAATTGTTTCCGACTTTGATTGACAGATGATGCCAGACGCAAACTAGTCTTTAATTCAGTCTCAGAGCCTTTATTGGATTATTGACTAGCAACATCAAAATGGATGTTTTACGTCTATGCTTTCCTCGGGCGCACACGCTAAATGGGAAGAGGGATTCCTGGTGAGTCCAGATCCCTAATGTCAACCGTTCCTTGTAACTTGAATTAATTTATTTGACATCATTTCCAGGTATACTCAGACTATGAATGCAAAGGAGCAGGAGAGGCGATATTGTCATCAGTGTAGTCTCTTTCTCATGCCAGATGAAATCAAACTTCACAGGAATCACAATGTCACACACGGGCTGTCTTTAGCTCAGATGCAGAAACCAAGCCATTTGTTAAAACCAATAGAAAACAAGAAAACCAATGCAGTAAGTTACAATTAAAGGGCTCCAGAAAAGAGGGTTCAAATGAAAAGGAATGAAAAACTGCTTACTTTTATCAGGCAGCAGAGAATCTCTCTCTTTTTCATTTCATTTTATTTCATTTCATATTTATTCAAAATAACATCGTGGCAAATAGCCAAATTGCGTTTCTTTTTACAATATATTAAAACATCAAAAAATTATTTACTATTATTACACATAAAAGTTATTAAAATACAATATTACAAGAAATAAGCATAAGAAAAACATAAATTATATTGCACATAATTATAAAAGCTTATCTCCACACTCACCCCATCACACCACACTCTAGCTCACACCCACTCAACTCCTAAGCACACCCCTTACTCCCAAACACAGTGACCCCAAATAATATGCGCCACACACCAAATCATATAAGCATCAAATAAGCATAAGAGAAACACAAATATTATATTGCACATAATTATGAAAGCAAACCCCTTAACTGATCTTATCTCCACACTTATCCTCACATACACACATCCCCTCACTCACTCTTGAGCACACCTCTTACTTCCAAACACAACCGTTTGTCCATCAAATTGATGATAACCGTGTCAACAACAGTTAAAAAGAAGAATGAGATTATGAGTGCGCATATGGCATGAAAGATTGGTTGACACACTCAGTGCTGTATTACAGTTGTCTCTCCATCTATGCTGATACTTTGCCATGAGTCTCGTTCTTGAGAGATACTTTATGTGTGTATTTGAAGGTTTTTTTTCTGGCCACCACTGACCTTTTTCCAGATTTAAGCTCTCCATAGAAGATCTTCTTGTATTGGTAAGATGTGCATCTTGCATTCTGACCACAGAGCCATTCCATGTAAGCTGGTATTTCTTCAGCAGTGTGTGAATACTCATGTTTGAACTTGCTAGAACTTCAGTGTCTGGAATCTTGTCTTGCCACTCGATCATATGAAGTTTTTCAAGACAATTTGATTTAGATGGAAGCGGTTCAGTGTCTTGCCATGGTGTTGGTATACAGTTAAAGTTTCACATCCATACAGCAGGGTATGTATGACAAAAGCTTGATAAACCTTCAGTTTGGTCTCTACTTTGATACCTGTCCTATATATTCCACACCTTATCACGAAGACGTCTACTGTTGATTTCAGCATCAGTGTACAAGGTTCTACCAAGCAGAGAATTAAAGAAATCTAAATAACGGAAGAGACTTGGGGGCTTCTGGATCACTCATTTTAGAGTTAATAAAATCTGTTTTCAAATAGTGTGTACATTTGTTATTTTTTGCAGCAATACCTGTTTTCCGATAACGCTGTTGATTTCTTATTGGATACCATCTCAAAATTGGGATTCAAGAAAGTACTTTGCGTTGGTGCGCCAAGGTAGGTCAATGACTAAGAAAAGGTTTTTGAAATTTAGTCAGGTTATCATACTTTATGAAAATGTAACATTGCACGAACAAGTATTAGAGATGGCCGCAACTTTTAACTTTGACCTGGTGATAGTCGACATCTATTTTATCCTAAAAACATATACATAAAATGTGGCTACAAATTGTTTTACATCCGTACAACTATTGTTAGCTGTTAGCATTGGCCTATATCATGTGGAATAAGTTTATTTGTGATCAGAGTTTCACAGTGTTTTTGGATGTTTCAGTTTGCTGATGATTATTCAATTGTGCATTGTATAAGAATATTGATGATCACATTTGTCTGCAGAAAGATTTGGATAAAACATATTTGTGTGACTGTTACAAATAATCTTCCTCTCAATGCTTTGGCAGAGTGCAACACTATCGTAAGTGCAGTAGAATGCAATAGCTGCCATTTGCAAATTTTCAATAAATGTACTTACTTTTAACCAATAACACTAGAAAAAACACCCAACTAAATGTAAAGGTGATATCCTGGGGTTAGCTTAGTGGCCATCAGGTAAGTATACAGAACATCAACACTTGACAATGAGCTTGATGAGGGGATTGTGCTTAAAACAATAGGTGTTTTACAAAAGGCAGCTATTACATTCTACTGCACTTACAATAGTGTTGCACTCTGCCAACGAGTTGTACTCTTTCTTTTACTTCACTTGTTGATGTTCCCTGCAGGAAGGTTTCTCACCTTCAGGATTTGTTATCAGAACTTCTCTGGGCCCAGAGGGGGTCAAGACTTATCACTTCTCTTGCCCCTCTTTTCTTCCATAGGGGTAGTATGAATTTCAAGAAGATTTAGGTTGAATCTTTCTCAGAGGGTGTATAAAATTCAAATGGAGCTGCCTTATGTGTTCATTCCACTTGAAATTCACACTCCCCTTTGGAAGATGTAAATAGTGTGGTAGATATTATACTTGGGGCAAATCAGTATTCTGCATGATTTAATTGAAGGTGTGTATCTTTTTTCAGGATCCATGAAGCTATTCAAGTGGACAAGTTGAAGGGGCTGGAAAGCCTGCTTCTGGACCTTGATCATAGATATGTAAGTAGGTCATACAAAGTAAGTGTTATATGACTATACCATTCTTCACCCTGATGTGACAGTGATGTCAACGCATGAAGCAACTATTTCTCATGTGCATATCTGCTGCATCTTTAAGCATGTGTGTTGTGTGTTTCTATAACAGCACTTGAATTTTTGAATCTGCACCAAATAAAATAAAGTTGAACCTGAATCTGAATCTGACATTAGATTATCAATAAGATTCACTCAGTACTCATGGCTTTGTAGATGTCAAAGTGTTAGTAATCCGAAGTCCATTCACTGGTTCAAATCCAGCTGAATGCACATGCTTTATTTTTTCAACATTTATGTATGCTTGCCACTCTGAAGAAAGATCAAAACTTGTGCAAAATGAGATCTCTATAATGATCAAAATATGTAAACTGCTACCACCAAATGAGCATAAAGTCGCAAGTTGGTAGTTTCGAGACATCTCGGCTGCTGAGTTGATGTTTTTTGTTTGCCGTGCACCTGTATAAGCCAGTAGTATGTCCTTTATGAATGGCCCATTGTGCCTCCATTCACAAAGAATATACAGACATACTATAGCCACGGTTGTTTGATGGCATGTAAAACTGAGTCATTGTTAAGAAAATTTGAACAATGATGGCGCTATTTATCTAAAACCTGGTTTGCATTTTTACAGGAAGAAAACACTTGTAAAATGGTATTAGAACATCGGCAAACAGACTAACAAATGACAAGTGAATTTTCAAAAAACGTATCATGAAATGTTATGTATAACCCATATTAATTGGTTAATTTAAATATAAAATATATGTAAATAGCACCCTCAATTTGCACACAAATGTACAGTTCATAGAATTAAATTTACCATAAAAAAGCAGAAAAAGATGAATAACTTGATATAGAAACTAATTTCTATGTTAAAAATTGCTGCAAAATATATGCGCATATAAATTTATTAGTGTGATAGCTGTTGGTATTATTCAGGTCTAGAATTGAATATTATAATAATGTTCTGTTGAAGAAATTAATAAATGATCACATCAAACAGCCGTGTAGCGTAAACAGTTGTATGTGAAACAAAGAACACCTAAGTACCAACTTGCAACTTTGCGCTTATTTCATGGTAGCAAGTCACATATAGAAATGTGATTTCATTCTTGCCATACACATACATTTTAATAAATATAAAGAGTTTTGAATGGATATCAATTGATGTTTTTGGGATTAACAAGTTGTCCTTGATTCACATAGAAATTGGATATGTTTTAATTTATTCAAATTCACAGGGTCAATTTTATCCACCAGACTTATTCTGCCGCTACAATATGTGCAACCACTATTTCATGGATGGAGACGAGAGTCAAGATGTCTTCCGCAAGTTTTTAAACAATGATGAAGATGATGACATCGTCATGGTTACTGACCCGCCATTTGGAGGATTGGTGGAGGTGATAGCATTTGGGGTCAAGTGGATCATGGAAACATGGAAACAAATAAATAACAAAGGTAATTGCAGATGTATCAATTCTTTATTTTTATTTTTTATCCATCCATCTTCCTTTTATTGATACCTCATCCCATCTTAAGGAACAAACCAAAAGTTCTATGGGCTATTCCATTTAAAATCCACACTACCCATGTGGAAGATTTTGAAAACATGTTCCACAGAGGGAGTATAAATTTTAAACGGAAGTAGCACATTAGGCAGCTCCATTTGAATTTCATATACCCTCTGAGAAAGATTCAACATGAATCTTCCACAGAGGGAGCATGAGTTTCAAATGGAGCTGCCTAATGTGCTAATTATATTTGAATTCATACTCCCCCTGTGGAACATATTTCCAAAATCTTCCACAGGGGTAGTGTGGATTTCAAATGGAATAAACCAATGACGATCTATAAGCGGAAGTAATTTTTTTGTGGGGAGTTAAAAAGTCTGATTACGTTAATAAAAACTATTTCAAATATCGGTGGTCAAAGTTCATATTCTGAGGTTGGAAGGGAGGGAAAGGGTCAGCCTTCTAATGAAAGCAGTTTCACTTATAGGATGTCATCGAACTATTGGTTTGTTCCTTAGATTATATATATATACCCTTCTTTCTCTCTTTTTTTTTCTATCCATCCCTCCCTACCCTTTTCTCTTGCCCCTCTATACACAATCTCTTTCTATCTCTCTTATCTGCACTCTGTTTCTGTCACTCTGTCTCTGTCTGCGTGTTTGTGGGGGTTGTTCATCCGATTGTTCTTTAGTTATCTTTCTGTTTTCTCCCTTTCTCATCTTAATCTCTTTCATTATGTCTCACATCTACTTCAATGGTAACATAGTATGTGGACTCAAAAGTCTCCTTTTAGCTCTTGATCTTGATGGCTACTTGCATTAGCTAATTTACTACAAGACAGACGCTTCTGCCCCATACATGTACTTGGTATCATAATACTTGTAGCATTGTTGTCATTGTAGTATTGGTGCTGGTAGGACTATCTGGGATATAGAGTACACCTATCAGAAGAGATTCAAACAAAATAAGAATTATGTATCATTGGAGTAGTTTTAAAGCCACAGCTAGAAACAACAGATGTGGAAATGAGAGTATAAACTGACCAGTAGATACTAGTTGTAGTTATACTAATTCATGGCATATTGGATGCCCAGGGGAAAGTTAACCTGTATTTGCAAGACTATCCATGCCTTCAAGGTGAAATAAACCTACTCGTGTTACCGTCTGGCCATGGCCTGGTCTTCTATCTGATCTTTCCCTGGGAAATGAGGTTTTCCATTTTGGGCCTTTAAAAATCTACATTACTCACAAGTTGCAAGGAAGCTTTAAATATTTAGGGTGAGTCCCCCTAATAGACCTTTTCATATCAAGATCGGAAAAGTTCGGAAAACCGCGATATTTATTTAGTAAGCTAGGGGGTCAAATTGTACCCAAACTGGCAGACAAGAAATGTCATGAATTACGACACCCTTTTGCGCGAAAATACTGCTTATTAAGCCACTGTGAACATGTGGTCATCGCGAGAAATATTTTCCTAGCATATTGAGCTAACACCTCAGCTACTTGGTTTTTCACAATAAGATACTAATGGAAAGAAATGGATAATGTCCGTAATTTTTCGTCAGTTAAATTATTTTTTCCAGAACGTGTTTGTTTACGTTCATCACCTCTTCCATGGTCAGTCTCTTACACAATGCTACCGCCACACGCTTAATTGCACGTTGAGTATCCTTGGCAAAAGTACCTCTCTCGTCCCTAAATTGACCATCGAAAGTTCATCGTAGTTATGATGACTGTTACACATTGGAACTTCGCACTGTACATGATGATGAAGAGGTACTTTTATGCGCGCGAAAGGGGAAATTATTTCATGCTTCGGGTTTTATCGGAATTACTCAGTATGAAAAGGTCTATTGAATACAACTTACCTGCAATACAGGCAGTCATAAAGCATGCCACTGAACCAGCAATCAATGCTCTAATGGAGACTGAGGCTAGATCTCCCTTCCTATCTGGTGCCATGGGAGTAAGTCCACCTAACTGAACACCAATGGCACTGACATTGGAAAAGCCGCACAGTGCATATGTGGCTATCACCTCAGAGCGCATCTGAAACGCAACATAGCAATTGATAAATTAACTTTGAAAGTAAGCTTTCTGTTAGAACACTGCCAGCGATATTCTCACATCTGTGTTTGAATGTTAGAATTCATGCGCCACATTCTTGTTCCCAGAAAATTTTTAATTGGGCCTTTCCAGTTGAACTACATCACCCCCTGACATGACCTTAATTTTTCACACAGGGAGTGTGAATTTCAAATGGGGTTACCTGAATGGGTGACTCCACACCCTCTGTGTGGGATATTAAGGTCATGTCTTCCATAGGGGGTGTAAGGATTTCAACTGGAATAGCCCATTAGGATAGGTCTTACCAGAAGGAAACATCCCCTCAGAAAAATATTTTGGGACAGGAAAAATGAAAAAATCATCCCATTTTGGATGCTCTTTCCATCAAATTGGGACAAAATTACCGATCACAGGGCTTTTGCCCCTTATGCACACAGTGCCCCCCCTGGCAATGCCTATTTGGGCCCCCGCCCCATTTGCCCCCCGCCCCCCAGCGCAGGGCAAAATAATGAAGGAGTGAGAGAGATGGAAAAAAAGAATCCATAGGCCAAAGGTTGAATAGAATTTGAACAATTTGAAAATTTTGTTAAAAAAATGGAACTATATTATATCAAAATGAAGTTTTTTTGTTTTTTTTTGCTCTTCACTCTTTCAAACCACGGAAAAAAAATTGGGTCAACCTTTTTTTTGAGGAAGGCGGCAAAATTTTGGTTTGGTGGATTTGGGCCCTACCCCATACAGGCTTGCCCCCCCCCCACCTGGAAAAAATCCCAGCTACACCACTGTATGCACAGGATGTTAACATGCCTGGCTTATGTACTTTGTGCATCAATTCATATACATGTATGTCTTGTGTAACCATATTTAAAAATGATACGCATAACTAAAATGATTTACCGATATGGTAGGACCTGTTCCAGTTTCTCTGTTATCGATGTACTCAGATAATTTCTCATAAGCCACAAATTCATTCAGGAATGTCTTGGTACCAATTAATTCTGCTACAATACCACAATCCTCCCAGTCTGCTCCCATCAGGTAGGCAAGAGGCATGAACACATAAGAACAAATCAACTGAAATAGGAAAATTTAACAGCTTGGATAAGACATCTGGGGAGGGCAGCAGTACTCTTGTGATTTATCATGATACAATATTAGCAGCGTTCATAACAGCAGATATGAACGCTGGCTTTTTAAGTTAACAAACAGGACAATTTTGGACAATGGTTAGTAAAAGTAAATCTCAGCATTTATATAACGCTTTATCAAATTGCTCAAAGCACTCTACATTTATTCCACTTGGATTGCAATACCATAATGGCTGTCAACAACAAAGGCCAGTATGACTATCCCTAACAGCTCCCCATTTTACACCTGGGTGAAGTGGGACAAGCGAGAGCAAGTGTCTTGGTCTTGTCCAAGGACACAATAAGTTGGCCCTGACTGGTTTCGAACCCACAACTTTGCGATCATGAGTCAAATGCCTTAACTGTTTAGGCCATCAGGATGATCTCCAGCATAACATTATTTGCAATTGCATATATTATATTTACATTATCAGCTTTTCAGCTAGTGAAAGCTTACCTCAAAACTTAGTTCTGGATATCCAACTAGCTCACCAAGATAACTGAGTATTCCATTGAAGAGAGCTAAGAGTGCAATGAAAGCTATTATATTAGCAGCTATGTTGAGAACTAGAGGTACAGCAGTTGAAGCACCATTGGCTGCAGCTTCAATTAGGTTCTTTTCTTCCCTAAAACATGTAAGGAAGTGTAAAAAATACATAATATCTTGTCTAACTGCGACACTAAACGATCTTCAATTATATATTGTGCACGTTTAATATGTCTCAAACCAAAATTTGAGCATGTTACCCCTCTCTTGAACCAACTTCATTGGCTCCCTGTCAGTGAGAGGATTGTATACAAGACGCTGCTTTATGTGTTTAAATCTCTGAATGGACTCTCTCCCCAGTACTTAACTAACTGCCTCACTGTGAAAAGATCATCCCAGAGCGCAATGAAGACCTGCTCGGCAGATAGTATTTCCTTCCTTGTGCCTCGTTCTAAGAAGGGTGCTGGTGATAGAGCTTTTTCAGTGGCAGCTCCACGTTTGTGGAACACCTTACCGGTTCATATCAGAAATGCTGCTACTCTTGAATCATTCAAAACTATGCTCAAGACATATCTTTTTCCATAATATTGTATTCTGTATTTGATCATGTTTGCTGTTCTTTTTAATATGCTTGTTGCGCTTTGTAGCCACAGGAAAAGGCGCATTATAAATTATGTTAGTTAAGTTAAATTAAGTTAAGTTATATAGGCTGATTTGATCACAGTTTATCATATCTGTTGCATAAAACATGTAGATTACCCACTCCGAAAATGTGAATTGCTATATTGGGTGTCTACTGCATGCTGAATTTGCAACAACAACAAAACAGTTTATTAAAGTATGAGCGTATTTTTATTGTATCTTCATTTTGATGTCAGATTTTGATGTCTCCACCAGAGGTATTATGTTTCCTGGTTATTTGTCATTCCGTCCGTCTGTCATTCCGTCCGTCATTCTGTCCATCATGCAGAGGTTGCAAGCGCAATTTCTCGGAACTGGTATGGCATATACATGTAGTGATGTGATTTGTTAATAGGGTGGCAATTAGCGGTCTTCAAATTGGTAGGTCATTTGCATATTCAATTTGGTTTTTGGATTGGATTTTTCCCCCAGCTCCAAGTGAAATTGCCCTGATTAAAATGATGTGTGCCAAGGTGGAGGCATCGTGGCCGATGCTTTGCACCGAGAACCGCACAACCCAAGAACCACAAACTTCTACTTTTTTTTCTCAAATTGCTTTCACATTTATCATTTGTCTGCTTCATCAGTAGCACATCTATGCTTGCTCCTAAAATGTAACATTTTTGTGATTGAAGCTAAAATCCCTCATTTGCATGGATCCACAATAATCATAAAGCTGAATTTATACTCAATCGCTTTTGCAGAAAAGCGATTTTCACGCATGCTCAATGTTTACTTACATTTCCAGAGCGTCAAGCCGATCAATCGATTCAAATCGCGGAGGCAAAAAGCGAGCGTCGCTTTTGCAAGTTGAAGAAATCTCAACTTCCCAGCGATATCGCTTGACACGTGAATCGTCAACCAATCATGTACAACCAACTGAGTCTATTATTTTGCTAATTAATTTACCTTTCTCGATTTTTAACTTTTGATGATGAATTAATTCAAAGCAATAATTATTGACAGCAACTGATGTTTTAAAAATGTATTTTGTGGCATTTAGAATATTTTAATTGTCGTCTGCAATCGCTATCGCCGTGATAAGTATAAATGCAAAAGCGACGGGCGATGCATCGCAAAATTCGGCGATTTCAAATCGCTTTTTCAAAAGCGATTAATCGCATCGCTCGGCGATCGAGTATAAATTCAGCTTTAGAGAGATTTTCAATCAATCATACCCTTGTGGGAGATCCATTTGATCGGCCGTTTTTGTCTGCGACACCTCCGTTTCTGGGTAAAACAATTTAGCTATAGCTAGAGCTGCAGGAGCCGACATAACTGATGCAGTGAGCAGATGTGAAGCGCTGACACCGAATGATACATATGCACCAAGAAGACTACCAGTTATGGTTGCAAAACCACCAGCCATTACAGCATGGAGTTCTGATTTGGTCAAACGACTTAAGTATGGACGGATCATGAGTGGAGCCTCAGTCTGAAAAAAAAATGGGATTCATACATAGAACTAGTGTTGGGCGATGTTATCAGCTGCCAATTTACTTACTGATTTCTGAAACCTGCAAAGCACGTTAAAATACAGCAGAAAATTCAGAAATGTGTATATTCTGTCTTAGTGAAAAGCTTTTGAGTTAATAGCCTACAATATGCATTACATAAGTGATAAGCAAGAGAAAGCACTTGTTGCCCTTTAACTTTGCAAAATTGTGTGCTCTAGCAGTGCAACCGAGCATGATTTGTAGGAAATTCCCAGATAGATGTGTTACTAAAAATAAATTGGGTGACCTTTTTTCGAGATGGGTAAAACAGCGCTACCACTATAATAGACTTATAATGTGTCTCGTCTCAAGTTAAGAGTAATGCCACGTTAGATTTCGTAGTGGCAGATTCAAATTGCGCTAACCTAATCCCACGTGGCGTATACACATGCATAGAAGGGGAATTTGTCCCTACGCTGGCGATGCAACCGCATAAACATACCAATTTGAGTCTGCCACTACAAATTCCAACATGGCGTTACTCTCAGCTTGAGACAAGACACAGTATAGCAAAAGTGTTACTAAAAATACAGGGTGTCTCAGAATGATCTATACTGTGTTTTAAAAAAAAGCATTTTGATTGGTTATTTATAGGGTGGCCACAATGCTAGCTATTGTGTGTACCCCTGCCTACATACACAAATGTATGGTGGAAATGTAACAGATTCTGCAGCAGTTGGAAAACTTTTGGGCATTTTGAATTCCATATAATTTGTCTCCTAGTAACTTCTGTGCAAACCTGACTACCTAATTAGATAGAAAATATTCTGCTCGTAATGAAGGTGAATATAGCATTTTTGTACGGTCACGCATAAAAAAGTTACGCACAAAATAATTTTTTGTCATCAAATAAAACTATTTTCCCAAAGATGTACAATTATGCTATATTCAGTTTTACAATCTAGACCCTCAGAGCAAAATCCTGTGCAAAAATCAGACAATTTGGTTGTGTAGTTTAGGAAATACAGGCCTTTGAATGCCATAATTGGCACATAATAGCGCCCTCAACGGCGAAAATCACATATATATACCTCAAAAGTCCTGGCAAAAGAGTTATTTTTGTGATTTCAACCATTTAAAAAATGTTGTAAAGAAGCAAATATAGCAATTATGACCCTGGATTTTTAATATTTGCATTTAAATGAACATTAAATAAACAAAAACAATACATATCGTGCCTTCTTTGGCTTTATTCCCACAATTATCGCTCCGTGAATATGCAAATTTATGACAAAATCAGGATTTTCCTAAAAATGGGGTAAAAATGGCAAATTTTGTGAATCTTTAAAAGGCTGTATCTTCGCAACGGATTGTCCGATTGAGTTGATTCAAAAAGTTTTTTAAATCATTTTGCAGCAGGAATAACCCTGACAGAAAAAGTAATTCCAGGGGTGGGTTTGAAATTTTCATGTGACCACCCTATATATTTACATTAATAAAAGCTCTATTGTGATTGGTTATTCAGATTAGTATATTATGTTATTCACCAATCATAGGTACTGTAACTTGTAAGAAAGGCAGTGGGTTACAGGAATATTGGATGTGCAAGTGGGTGTACTGGTAGAGATTATATAAAACGTACCTGGCCAACAAAGATATTACCAGCAGCATTGAGTGATTCTGATGTTGAGGTTTGCATGGTGCGCTGCATAAGCCAGGCGATCTTCTTGATGATAAGTTGCATGGTACCCAGATAGTACAAAATCGAAACAACACTGCTGAAGTATATGATAACTGTTAATAGCTGCAACAAGTAAACAAGAAAATAGTACGGCTTTGAGATCATGAGGAGCAATAGTTTTGACCATTTACCAACTAAAGGGCAGTCAATATTTGTTTTATATACCTCATACATAGATTTTTTACCAAATATTTATACAACGAAGCACTGTTTTCGGAAATGTCCGTCACACACAAGCCACAACTGAGTCGGCATGTCTATGGCTCACATCACCTCTGCGTAAAGCAGTGCGCATACCAAGACAATTAGGTTGTTGCGATGACAGCGGGAAATAGTACTACTATTGCCCGGGGAATGGTACTACTAAAAATAAGTGATATCTGCGAGAGTTTAATAATTATTAAATTCTGAGCAGTGATGGCACAAGGTGGGGATGATATGTAATTTTTTGGTGGGGGAAATCAAGCATGTACATGTATTCTCAAGCACAAAATTGGGGGCGCACATCCCAGCATCAAATCCAGGAGACAAAACCCCAGAAACTATACTTTTTGTTGTGTCTACTAGCCTTGAAGGTATGTAAAACTATGGTGAATATCCCCCCTCCCTCCCCCGCATCCTTTGAAAATCATCCAAGTTATTTTGAAGCCTGACCTTAAATGCAAATAAATGATCCGCATATGTTTCACCAAACACAAATATAACCCCGTCATCAACAAAATCCAGAAATATCACAAACACATCACCAATAACATCAAAGATGCGGAACCCTGCCTTGGTCCTGAGGATGAATAGGCCTAGGATGAATTGCAGTGATATACCCCAGATAACTGGCCTCCATTGGACCTGTTCAAAAACAAAAATAAACAAATTTTTGTGTAATCTTTTATTGCATTTTCTTTTAGCTGCAGCAACTAATTATTGGAACAAAGATAGATTTTAAAACTGGTTAACAACACTCACTTCAACTGCTCAGTGCCAGAAGTGGGTAAGTACAACAACTGCCCTGTGAACATTTGGAAATTTACTCACAGTATATTGTACTTATCTACACATGACAGCTATATAATTGCACTTGGCCACTTCTGGCACTGAGCAGTCGACTTATTGAACCAAATATTTCTGAGAAAACATTCTCTGTCATCAGTGGTGCAATTCGCCAGTGAAGTGGTTACATAACTCCCTGGTAACTGGATCATGCACCTTTTCGAATTGGTAGTACATGCCATAGACTTTGTGTTGCGATCATTTCGTTCGTGGTGCAGAACTCAAAACCGTGATCCAGTTGACATGGTGATAATCGGATTACACGTAACACTTCGCTGGCGAATGCTGTTGGTGAACTGACTGATGTTACTCTAGTGTTTCTAGATGTTAGCAATGTGCATTTTGTCCTTTGTGATGATATATTCTGGAAAATTCAAGGCCGTTCCTCTTTGGTGGGGGTGGGGGCGATGGGCAATTGTTTGATTTTAATGGCTTCAATCATTTTTCTTGGCAAAAGGTTATCTTCTCTGCAGAGGACTTTAACATATCCAATGTCCGATAAATTTAATTCAAAAAGTGAGTGTTGTTGTCAAGCTCTTTGAATGGTCATATGAACTAGGTGTAACTTACATGTCTGGGATATTTTGAAAAGATGTACATACAGAGCAGTAGGCACACTAATCCTGAGAAAGAAATGAGCTGTTCAGGGTTGTTATTGGTCAAGAAGTACAAAGCAATGCCGAGTCCTGCCACAAGAATGATATAAAAAGGCCTGCAATTCAAAGAAGCAAATTGGCTCAGGTTAATTTGAAAGAATTAGTATTGTTTGTAGTTCAGTCTTATTTACTGAAAGTAATAATGAAATGGTGGCCCTGAAAAGAGCTGTTTTTATTTTTATTCTCTTTCTATTTTATTGTGTACATTCACATATTGAAAGACAATGTGTAACTGATGTTATTCTGAGGAATTAGTCAACTTAGTGTGAGAGTCCTTCCTTCTGTCTTTACTTTTCTCACATTTCAGGTTTAACCTATTCATCGGTGAAAGAATCTGTTTCCATGACTTTTTGAATCACAATAAGCTGATCTTGGATCTGCGTGTATATTAGTATCAGATGTACAACAACTAGACTTAGGATTCAGCTCACTTGGCTATCTCACCCTCTGTGTGTGTACATGTGGGGGGAGGGCATGTTGGTGTTTGTAAACACCTGCAAACAAGGACACACACATGAGAAATCTCTGTAGAACAGTGAATGCTATGGACAGTCATGGTTTCTAGATGTTGTTTATCTACACCAGGCACAAAAAGAAACTCGTCAGTTATATTTATCCTTGCTGTTCAATAATTTATATTTTAAATATACATTTTGTTAAAAGGAAACAAAATATATTTCCCCTTGCAATATGTACATTTCAAATGAATATAAAAAAGTTTGGGTAAAATGGAGAGGAAAAAAAACCTTCCGAGACCGGGTTTTGAACCGGGTACCTCTCGGGTAAAAAACAAACACGCTAGTCAATTGAGCTATTTAGCACACCACGCTAACTGTTGCCGTTTTCATAACTATATACGGCGCACCGTCTCCTCAGCAGTTAGTGTGGTTCGCTTTTTTCACAGAATGTGTATGACGCGAAACCAAAGTAGCTGTTGCGGTGACTGATATTTCGTTCATAATTCCTCCCAGAAATCCAAAGTATTTACCATTGTTTACAAACTGGTAACCTGTAAAACCGCTGTGATTCATGATTTCTCCGGAAATACATCGACTTGGAGCGTCAAATTTCAGGATAGTAATGAGAAAAATAGTATCTATTATGTGATACCAAAACCTCATCAACAATGAAAAAAATCGGGGATGATGCTGTCGATCGGGTTACGGACCTTTAACAAAAGGTATATTTCAGAATAATCCAAAATTATCAAGTTATTGAATAGCAAGGATGAATATAACTGACGAGTTTCTTTTTGTGCCTGGTGTATGTAAAATGCCATAAGAAGTGTTATAGCGATTGACAGCAGTAGCCAGTATACAAAATGTATGTGAATCCATGCTTGGGTAGTAAAAATTTAACCATGTCCACGGTGAGGTAAAACACCCCCAAACGTTTGTGTTCTTGGTTGTATAGCCCAATTGTGTTTTTCAAATCCTCATTTATATTGGTTACACAGGGATTAGTGCATTGGTTGCTTGGGGTACGTGTACAATCGCCATCAATTGAGAACACACACACACTCTACATTTCAACCGTGGATCACTCGGCACACCATGGACCATCCTCGATTTGTGGAGGTCTGCAAACGATCGCAAATGCATGTATAACATATTTGCTAAATACGTCCTCTATCGTTATATATAAGAGATAACGTCCGGTCGTCCACAATTACTAGGTTAAATTCCATAACCACAAAAATACACACAAAAATGGTGAAAGCGTCCTCGGTATGTCGATTGAATACGGATGCGCACAACCACGTTTGCATGGTCCTAAACAGCATCTATGTTTGACGGCGATTGCACATAGGGATGTGGGGTGTGTTAAATTAATTATATTAAAATAAAATTGATGAAATTACCATTTGATATACTGCCATTTGTTTTCAATCTTGTCAGTCATTGGTAGACACAATCCTTCATAGACACCATCACCAAAGTTATCTCTCAATATCACATATACATAGAGAGCTAAAACAATACCGGTGATAATCAGTAGGATTATTGCTTCCTGAAATGTAACATACCAAATAATTAGTAATGGTAGCAATATTTTAGTATTTGAACATTTCAGTACCACATACCACTATTTTGATGAGATATGGAGCAGTCTACTGAAAATAACCAATTTCATAGCCATCAGCTCTTTCCCGACCTGTCATAGAAAGCAAAGCATTAGTCTTGATATGTAATCCTGATTATATTTTATTTTATAAATCTAAGCTTTTTTGGTTTGGGATCCCATTGAAGTTTTCATATCATAGGTAGCAACAAGTGGCGGCACCAGGAATTTTTTGTGGGAGGATGGGGGGAGTGAATTTCAGGGAGACAAAATCAACACATTTTGTTCAAAATTGCCCCAAAAAGTGGTTTTACTGAGGGTGAAACTGGGGGAAAAGAGTTCTGACTGGGGGCATTTGCCCTCCCCATGCCCCCCAGTGCTGCTACTGTACCAAATTAACCTAAATTTGGAAAACCTGTTCCAAGGCATCAAATCACCATTTAAAAAAAAATAAATTGTGCTGTTTATCAATATTCAATTGATTGATCATTTGATCGATCGATCAATATGTCATACCTCAAAGTCATAGATGCATGCATAGCATATGTATGCTATGTATCCAAGAAGTAGCACCAAGTAGATAACATTCCACAAAATGGTGTTGTGTTTGGTGTAGAATGCTTTAGCAGCATGGAGAGCCTGATCAGTTTTCTGTAAAATAACAATGATATGGGGCAAACGGATTGTTTTAGGAATATTCATCAAGTGCCGTCTTATTTTTTGGAACAAATGAAATGTATATAGTTAAAATTGAAACAGCATTTATACTTGGCATATTATGATATGACACCTACACCCACCCTACACTTAAGGGATGAGACTTTGATAAGAATAGCCAGTGCATATGCTATGGTAAATTTGCCATATTGAATTGTCATACATAGACTTGCACATTACAAGCATGAACACTTTTAGTGTTTATGTATGTTATCAGCACAGTGCATTACACACAAAAGGTAAACAAGTGCACACTTTAAATGGAAGAATGGCAAAATAATCCAGACCTGCATTGTACCTGTATATACATTCCCCCTACCATGCCTGCACACACACCCCATCCCAATCCCCACACCCACCCCTACATACACACCCCCACACATCCATCCCAATTTCCACATCCACCCCTACACACATTTACACACTGTTCAGATTTAACTTGTACTTGCCTTCCAAAACTGGTCTTGCAATCCTGATTGGTCATATTGGTCACTGCCTACAAGACTGGTTTGGTCAACTTGTACTGTTTGGTCATCAAACTGGACATCAATATCCAAACTCCCCGTAGCCATTGATATCAAATAATTTATGTTTCTCTTCGACAAAATGTATCATTTAATTATGCAAGTACTGTCAATTAACTGATAAATTTCCACCAGTCTCCATACAGTTTGTATAAATAGTAAGAAGATCAACTTTCTAATTTACTTTTGAGAATGATTTGTTCTCTTCTATAATTGCCAGCTATAGTACAATGAAAATTCTCTTGATAAAAACTGCAATACTGATCCATACTGCCACAATCAGTGTAGAAATGTAATGGGCTATCAACTTAACCATAAATTTCTAACCAACATACATTGTGGCATCCCCAGATTATTATCGTTGTTTTGGTCAGCAAGTTACCTGTCTTCCTGGATCAAATTATATGTGGACTTTATGGCATGTTATTTATATTGAAACCAAAGTTGCCATTTTTCTGCTCACTACTTGCAGAAACAACAAATATTATGACAAATGTGCATAGGTGCACCCAATTCTCCACACACCTTTAGTGGCATGGACAGGGTACATAAATCAGTAGTTTGAATTTTATGCAGAATGACATTATATTGGTCAAAAAATGGGTCATACCATCATGTAAGCATCACAAAATGTTTATACCCCTAACTCTAAACCCTAAGCTCTAACCCTAAACCCTAAAACCAAACCTTTTTAGGAAAGTTAAGGAACAGAGTGGAATTAAATAAATATTAGAAGAAATGTTTTTAAAATTATACTTTTTGCTACTTTTGTCCTATAATTTGAAGAAAAAAGAAGAAAGAAACTTTGTACAGTATATAAATCAAGACAAGTGGGCATTTTGAAACAGCGGTTAAATTAGTATCTGGCAACCGTGAATTGGAGTGGAAGTCCCATAGTATAAACATAAACCAAAGTCCAACATGGTTTATCTACAGCAATAATCTATTTGACTGTAGCAAGATTCAAAATCAGATTTAGGTAAACAAATAATGTTTATGATATCTGTTTAACAATGGCCAAATAGTAAACATCAATAAAACAAATGGTTATCTGTAGTTTGTTTGTCTCTATCTGACTGTTGTTTGCACTCTGTCTGTCTGTCTGTATGTCTTGGTTCTTCTTGCCCTTCCTCCCTCCCCCTCCATCCCTGAGAAAGGAGATGATGGGAGAAGAAGAGGATCCCTCAAGTAGAAAAGAAGTGGTGACCCGGCTTTAAATGAAGACCCCTCCCTAGGAAGGGCATGGAGAGAGATGGATGGAGAGGAGACTCCTTATTGCAGCCTTTGTCTGTTCCTTTTCCTTTCTCTAAATCGACTGCTCAGTGCCAGAAGTGGGTAGTGCAATAGCTGCCCTGTGAACATTTGGCAATTTACACACAGTATATTGTACTCATCTACACATGGCAGCTACACATCGCAGCTATTGCACTTACCCACTTCTGGCACTGAGCAGTCGAAATGTTCATTCACCTTCATTCACATAATGTACTTAAGCCATTTTTGAAAAGATGCAGCATTCATGATATGTAATAAAAGTATTTTGATTCACATATTTCTCTCCACTCCAGATGATAAATCCAGCTTACCAACCATGTGGGTATTCCCCTACTTCCTAGAATCAAGAATCAAAGCCTGCCTGCCATCTTTTACCATGCTTGATTATAAGGTACATTTTTATGTTGTTGTAATAACCGTGTATTGCCGAATTTCATCCAACTATAAACCATGCACTCACATCCCTTTGTTTCACACTCTCCAGTCTGGACCAGAGGGTGATGTTAATTACCAATTTTTTTTTACAGTGAGAAGCTGTTTCTTCGCTACACAGGGAGTGCAGATTTCAAATGGAGTCCCCCATTCCAGTAACCCCATTTGAAAATCACACTCCCTGTTGGGAGATTAAGGTCATGTCTTCCATAGGGGGTGTATGGATTTCAACTGGAATAGCTATCAACATATAGCAGCCATTGTAAACCTTGGTGTTACAATTCAGATTTTCCAGGTGATGGTGGTATCATCTTACTAAAAATATAGCGAAAAGATGTATGTTTGTTTGTTTGTTTGTTTGTATGCATGAAGATCGAAAGGCTCCGTCAGTTTGGATCCAATTGTCGCCAAATTTATACGGGATATCGAGGAATATACAGGAAATGCGTTGGACTTTTCTTCAACAGCATGACTTGTGTAAACTTTGATAAAGAAATGTAAAATATTGGCGAAAATTCAACGAACTTAAGAATTATTTAATGGTATTAACTAGTAACCAATCTGGGGAGCAAGGTAATACCCCAGAGATACCAGTTTTCAGGCAATTGCCTGATTCCCTACTTTTTGTTACTACAAATTTTTGCACTTTTATTTAATTTCAGCCCATTTTGAGGCTTTATTGCCCAAATTTGCTCACTTTTCCAGGTTTTTCCTGCATATTCAGGCCACTGGCATCCCCCAAATATGAAGGAACAAACTATTGACATTTACAAGACAACAAAAGAGTTTAATACCTCACAACATATCTCTGTGAATCTGACTCATTAAATTTGTCTTGTTTTCATATCCAATTCATGACAGGTTGCATATGACAATCACCCATTGTTTCAAAACAAGGCGAAAGGCAACAAGAAAGGCTCTCCAGTTCGAATCTTCACCAATATCGATGCATCTAAATTTGTTCTTCCAAAGCAAGAAGGTTACAGGTAAGGCCCCATTTTAAGGCAGTATAAATTTTCCGATCCATATATTAGACACTGTGTAATTTACTGTAATTTCTATTCAATTTAGCATTATTCCCACAATAAAAAGCAGACATAATACATAAAAATCACAAATTAAGAATAAAATATTATGACACAAGGAAAATTAAAAAGATTTTTTTTGATGAAGGAATGGCAGAAAGGCCAATAAGATTGACCATCTCCTTACATGATACCAAAATGTAAGCAAAAGAAACAAAATAGGATTCCAAGAATTCATTTTTTATAGGGGCTTCAGAAAAATTATCCCTGTCTATTGAGCATTTCTCATTTTAAGGGGCTATTTTAGAAAATAAGGAGGAAAATCACCCCTCGCCCCCATATTTGTTGACCCCCTGACACCAAGAGTTAAAATTTAATTGATAGATTCTCCAAAAAGTGTTTAATTGATATGGCTTTTTAAGATTAGATCTGCAGTTCTTATTGCTTGAGCAGTAATTCGTCAGCCTGCTACGCTAAATGCCTAAGTCATTTTACATGTTACTCATTAGTATTTTGATTTTCTGAGTAATAAACCCATAATTCATCAAATTTCCAGCCGCATTCTTCAATAACTTGTGGAATACATCAAAAGAGATGTATTCCACAAGTTAATGAAAGAATGGCTGGAAATTTGATGAATTATGGGTTTATTACTCAGAAAATCAAAATTGCAAATGAGAAACATGTAAGAATGACTTAGGCATTTAGCATAGCAGGCTGATGAATTGCTTTTTTGTTTCTTGTCAGAACTTCCGATTTGATTCTTGCTGTTTCTTGAGCAATAGAAGAGGATCTTATAAAGAAATGAACAAATATTAACAAACTTTTATGTACAAATTCTAATTTGTTATATCAAATATGTTGAGGACATCATACTTGTAGAAGCGAGGTCTTGAATGGTTCTCATAGTGACTGTTTGATATAGTTCTATACCATTTTTCACCCTGAAGTGGCAATGACGTCAGTGCTCATTTCATTGGGCGTTGCACACCAACATTGCCTGGTTGTACAGCAGAGACACTAAAATGAATACACGGGATCGATACACTTGAATGTGCTATGCACGATTTGATATTCAGGCGATAAATCTTTGGATACCGGGGTAGAACATGATGAATATCTCCCGTAATTTTTTTGTTCTAAAGAAGCCATATTTATTTCCTTGCACTTGAACATATGTGTTGAAAGGATATGATAGTCGTTAGCTTGCGTATTGAGAAAGAAGCGTGCGTCTTGAGCTCAAAAACTGACCAAAATTCTGATTTTATATGTGCCGAACTATATATATAGCGCAGCATAGGCTAGCTGCACTCACTCGTGGAGGTAGTCTAAAAGCAGATGACCCCATGGCGTATACATGCTCACTCACACACAGAGAGGTCAATTACCAGGCTATTGTCAGTAGCCTTAGTCGGATGTCCTTCGGCTCATTATGCATCTCAAAACTATTAAACAGGTTGGAACAAAATGGCCATGCGTGGCTGTGGATTCAACCTACCATGGCGATTTCTGCCATGAAGATATCGGGCCGATGACACTGTGCGCTGGCTCAAATCGCTAGAGTTTGCTCAAAGTGCTGGCGCATACACGCACACACTGCGTATAGATGCTGCTTGCATGTGTGTTCGAATCAGCTACCTCATCAACATGTTGGCGACACTGCCCCATCAGGATGATAAATGGTATAGAGACATTATTCTAATAATTTATCCATCTACAGGTACTGCTCACCATGTACACGTTATGTATCATCTGAGAACCACCATTGTAAACAATGCCAAGCATGTACATCCAAAGATGGTAGTACTTACAAACATTGTGATGTCTGTCAGAAGTGTGTCAAACCTTGTAAGTATATAAGTATCTCTGTCTGTAATCAGTGGCGGCACCAGGAATATTTGGGGGGGGGGCATTTGGGGGCAAAGTGAATTTCAGGGGGGAAAAATTGACTAATTTTTCGCAAAATTGCTGCAAAAAGTGGGAATAGACGTAATTTTTGGGTTTTTTTCCTCAAAAGTGGGGGGGCAGAAAAATTTAAATATTGGGGAATGCCCCCCCCCTGTAGCGCCGCCACTGTCAGTAATAACTTCAAGAAGCTTTCAGCAAAGGAATGGAGTAGTGATCTGTATCCCCGTATTCTTGACCCAGAGGTCCATTTCAACATTTTTGCAAGCTACGGTGCAACCTAAGTTTTTATGGACATGTATCATAATGGTTTCAGTCAAAGACCTATTTTAGTGGTTTTCTCATCCAGAGAATCATATAAATCCTCAAAATTCAGATTTTAGCACATTTGTTAGTGTTATAGATGTGCCAACATATCCTGCAAGTGCTCAAGCCAAAATCTGTATAACAAAATAAATCATTTCATATGAATTTGGTGTAAGAAGAGAAGTTAGGTACATATATTTAAATGGGACTTCAACTTTGTCATTATTGCTGTTTTCCTCATTTTTCAGCGTATACTCATTGCATTACCTGCCAGAGGTGTGAGTTGCCAACTCATAGCTGTAACAAGATGCTACAAGGATGTCATATATGCGGAGCATCAGATCACAAGAGACGAGAGTGCCCAAACAGAGGACACCACCAAAGGTAGGTCTCGTGATCATACATACAGCCCCAGTGGAGGGAAGCCTTCACTTTCGTATATTGGTACGGATTTTGCCTGATAATAAACCTCCATTTTTATGCAAGTCATCCCCCTTATAACCCCTTTTTTCAGAAAAAAACATTCAATGACACTCATTGTAGGACCTTGATTTTTTTTCAATATTTCTTTTGATGAAAATTCACCTTGTCCCATTAAAATATTTGTCAAGGAACACAACTCAAATCCGTCACGCCATAGTAAACCTCTTTCGAAAGGGTGTTTTTGGGTAGTAATCCAGCTATTGGCACAGTTTGTCAATTTTGAAATCTTACCTTTATTCATGTAAATTTGACTATTGCAGTTGAAATCCATACACCCCTATGGCAGACATGACCTTAATCTATAGGAGAGTGAATTCACAAGGAGTGTGAATTTTAAATGAAGTCACCCATTCAGGTAGTCCCATTTGAAATTCACACTCCCTATGTGGAAAATTAAGGTCATGTCTTCCATAAGGGGTGTATGGATTTCAACTGGAATAGCATATTGCTGTATCCAGCTCAAATCAAGTTGTATTGAATAAGAATTAAGGCCTAAAAAATTGTTTGATTGGCATACCATAAAAAAAAATAGGGTTTTTTTTTTACTTTTTAAGCTGTAAATTTCGTTTGATAAAGGATTTGGAACTTTTTTCCTTCTTTTTTTTTTTAAATTTATTTATTTAAATTTTATTTTTTAAACATTATTATTTTTTTTTGCAAAAAAGAGAAAAAAAAGTCAGGCCTACTTTTAGGGTCGGTCGGGTTACGCCAATCAAACAATTTTTTTAGGCCTAAGTGAGGTATCATGTCAAATTTTGCCAAAGGATGTAACTTGCAAAGACAAAAACCAGTCAGAACTCTTGCCCCCGCCCCATAAAAAAACAAAATTTACTGAAAATGTCCACTTTTTATGTAATTTTGTGCAAAATTTGTTGATTTTACCCCCCTGAAATTCACTTTGCCGCCCCTAATGCCCCCCAAATAAAATTCCTGGCGCTGCCACTGACAATAACAAAGTTTTTACCATACAGTTAACCAACCCATGGCAAAATAAAATAACATTGTCAGGACTTCTAGCGACCCTATATGTGACCATCCAGCACAACTGAGCCCTGAAGTCGCCAATCATTATTTTTGAGATATTCAACTAAAATTCTGCTTGAAATTAGCTTGATCATGTCTATAGTACTTGACATTTAAGTAGTGAAAAATCAATAAAACAGTCAATCCTTTGTTTCCTATTGTTTATTGTTAAGTCAATGGCGCATATCTCAATAGTGGCACTGGAGACATCCGGGCTCAGCTGTGGTGGATGGTCACATATTTCCTATATTTTTGAACTCTTCCTATTACAAAATGTCATTTAATTCCAATAAACCACTTGACGTCATTGTTTATCAACAAAGGCAAGGGACTGGTCTATCGATATGCTTGAATGAACCGCTACACTGTTCAATGGCTTTCTTGTACTATATGAAATGTGGTGGGCAATTTTAAATGCATGTGCCCTGAGCAAACTACGATGCGTATGCACACTGCAGAGCAAAGAACCATGGAAATTGCCATAATTCGCGAGCATACTGCCGGGCAATGACGTCACATGTTTAGGAAATTAACTTTTTTTTTTCACTTGCACTATAGTGAATTTAATATCACACAAGTTGTTGTAAATTTTCAGCAAGTTAGCAAGTAGATTGTAAGATACACCCATTTATCATTATAGGGATGATTACAAAATTTGTTCTGTGCAATTTACGGAATTTCATCTCGCAGGTGTGCATTTTTAATCAAACCATATCACTCGCATCAGCTGTATGAGATAAAACTTGTCACTTAAGGACTGATTTGTTGCAAAACTTGTGTGAATAGATTCACTTTCAACACATCTATTGTTGTCTAATCCATATTTGAATGAGTTTTAAAAGCTTTTCTTACTTCTTCAAAGCCACGCTTAATGGACCCTGTGGCAATATCAGAGCTTGTTTTTATTTTAAAATAGTGATGCTTTTTTTCCAAAGTTGTTATTCAAAGCCTAAAGCATTGCTTTTAAAATTTCTTACTTAAATATTGCAAAATTTTGTATCAGATTACAACTGATCAGAGGATATGTCTTACACTTCCCATAATGCATTGCTACCATATCAATTTATCGTACTGATTTGCTATCTACAGTATGTCCACCTTGAAGTACGAAATAAAATACGCAGTAAATTCTGCAGTTTTGGTGTGCCTTAATGTCAAAAAGAAATTAACATGCTGCTAGCCTCACACAAATGCATGAAGTTATAATAAACGACGCACAATACGCTTACGCAAAATGTGCGTACTTCGTACTTCATAGTGGACAAACTTTAGTGCAACATGGTTCGATAGTGACACAAAAGTACCTCAATGAACAGAACACATTCAGATCTTTTGAATTCTGTTTATGTCATGACTATCTATCCAAATTTAGCTAATCTATTCTCAAAATGAAATGCCATAGTGGTGTTAGAGACTGGAGCCCAAAAGGCTAGAGCAAATATTGTACCGTCCAAAAAGGATTGTCAAGATGCAAGTCTTACGAAATGGCATTTCCTGAAAGACGTAAAAGTTTGTCGAAATTGGTCTACTTGGGCCAGCTTGGCGTAGACCGGGGATGGGGGTAGCGCGAGCCGTTAACCCTCTCCTATTTTGGGTCGTTGTCGAGTTCCTACGGGAAGATCATTTAAAACAAACAAAACAAAACAAAGGGAACCTGTACAAATTAATAGGAGTGCCATTTGATGAAATGAGGTGATGCATCATGTTACAAAGGATTCTGGGAAGGGTAAGATGTCTTCTCTGACATCAGATCGAGTCATTGAATAGCAGTACATAAATTATATAAAACTATTGCAGTAAAGATAAGTTATCAATATAAAATGACTAAATGGGTTCCGTAGACGTGCCACATCTATAATGAAAATGCTCCAATATTGCAAAAGATGTTTTCTACAGTTTTACATTAATCTTTTAAGCATCTAGAGTTTGCAAGAAATATCTAAGTGTCAGGTTTTTATCAATTGTGACTCCTGGGGATTTAGTGAACACTTTAGATTGAGCTATTGAGTAGCATTTTATATCTTTAAAAATGAGGGGAAAAAAGCATGCTCCTTCGTTTTATTCTTTCTCAGATTGTTTAAAAATTCAGATTCAGATGTGAAAGTGTTCCTGTTGAGGAAGAAAAAACATATTTAGGCAGTGTATCCAGTGTTTTGAAAATACAAAAGATATAACAATAACATGCCGGAAATCTTTGAAGTTTGATTAAGATGTGTAGAAGTAATGTATTTATGAATAATGAACTTAATTTGTTCAACTTTTTGCATGTCACAATCAGCAGATGGCTGATGCAACTGTGATAACTCAATGCTTTAAGGTGGTACTACACCCCCTGATAATTTTTTTTTCTCAAAAAATAACTACACACTGGTAACAAAAGTTACGTATATTATAGGGGCAAGGAATCCAATTACTTCACTGAAATTTCAGTGATTCATGACAAGTGGTTCATTATATATGTTAAGAAATGAGGTACATTCTAACAGTACCTCTTTTCTTATCATAAATAACATACCGCTTGTCTTGAGTCACTGAAATTCCAGTGTAGTAACTGGATTCTTTGCCCATATAATATACATAACTTTTGTTACCAGTGGTTTTTTTTTGAGAAAAATGCAAACATTATCACAAATTTATCAAGGAGTATTGTACCACCTTACATGTTTCTTTAAAATGCTTTTAACCTTAATCTTAACCGATTAGTAATAAAGGTTTTCCCGTCCAATTTCAAACTTTGGTTGTTCAGTTTAGTATAAGTGTCATTCCTTTTCGCGCAAAATTGAATGAACGCTTACATGCTCGATTTCAATTAAGCGAATGTGCTATCTATTTCATTTAATACGCATTCAAAATTCTAAATAGTGCACCCAATTTAGCACATTGTGCAGCAAATTTCGAATTGTGCAGCCAAATTCACGTGGCCTTGAATTCAGAGCCTATTTGGAAATACAAATTCATATATGCGGAAACAAAATGGAAAAATGTTCAATCAAATTCGCAAAGTGCAAAATCAAATCCAGAAGTTCTTAAATATTTTACAATGGTTCAAATATAAAAATGCTATTTATCGTGTTTATATTGAACATTAGATACATGTATCGTCAACATTGTTCAAACAAGCACGTTGCTGTATTAAATGTGAAGGGAAAACATATTTTTAAGTAATGTTTAAAATTGCTGTATGCATAGGCCTAGTAAAACAGAAAATGAATTATAACTAATTATAACATATTTAAAAGCATTTTCCCGGTTTAGTTCAGAAACCATAAAGTGATGTATGTCCCATAGTTCAATCAAGCTCAGTCTAGTTAATCATATAAATTATAAAAATATAATGAAACTTTTCCTTTAAGTTAATGCTACTTTTTCTTACGATAGATCTTTTTTAAATCTTCATATTTTTAATTGTATAATATAACCTTTATCTATCGTATCCATAATAAATTACTGAGTTTGGCGAATTGGTAAGGCTAAAAACTTCTACGTTTTACATTATTTCGGAGAACGGATTTCTGCGTTGCGTGAGTAAAGTTGTCCACACCCCAATAAAGCGTCCAATTTTGTTTTTGTTTACGTTAAGGGTGTCAAATTATGTTAATTAGTTTCAAAGGCACTGGCAGCGCACTGCATGCTAAAACTTTTCATGCCAACACAATACACTAACACTGTAAACTGAAAAGGTCCTAAGAAGGACAAATCAACCTAAGAGTTAATACCCTACTACAATGGGGAATTATCTCTACACTCCTTTGTGTCTCAATTCAACTTAGGCAAAGTTAGGGCACTAAAGAATTGAATTTAGGACACTTCTTAGGATACCACTTCACTTAACAAAGGCAATCACTTCACTTTTAGGACAGCCCCTTCACTTCAAGTGGGTTTCCTGGGAGTGAAGTGGTTCCATTATTATGTGAAGTGGGTGTCCTAAAAAGTGCCCTAAATTCAATTCTTTATTGCCCTAACTTTGCCTAAGTTGAATTGAGACACAAAGGAGTGTAGAGATAATTCCCCATTGTAGTAGGGTATTAACTCTTAGGTTGATTTGTCCTTCTTAGGACCTTTTCAGTTTACAGTGTAATGTTGACATAGCCTGAATTAGGCCTTCTATCCTGTCATCGGTGTGAGGATATTATGCCTGTAGTCTCAACTATCACATGGCACAGTAGAAGTATGCCTGTAGACTCAACTATTACATGACACAGTAGAAACTCAATTAACATCTATTGTTTATTCAACTAATTTATCAACATTAGCATGTATTCTGTGTTTTATTAAGCTACTTGCGGTTCCGCCATTATGCACTATGCGGGGAGAGCCTCGAACTGGCAGCATACATGAATGGGAATTGAACTAGTCATAACGTTCTGTGTAAGGTTACATAATTCTTCCTTTCATGTATGCTGCCAGTTCGAGGCTCTCCCCGCACATAGTGCATAATGGCGGAACCTGCAAGTAGCTTAATGGAGAACTATATAGTCAACAGTAGAGTGTTTGTTTATTGAATTTTGTAAGTGAAACTTTTGAAGGACAAATTAATCAGGGTTGCCAAACCTGTGCTTTGGTAACCCAAATGGGTGACTTTTGAACAATTTCACTGAGACTTCCCATAGGAACAGATCATGGTTAAGAACAAAATTGGGTGACTGTCAACATTTACTCAGACGTCTAATGGTGAAATTGAAACATTTGAAAACGAAATTGAATTCACAATAACGAATTGTTCTGATCATGCATTAATTTGATTGAACTAAAATGAAATCGATTGCTCATAATGCTAAAAAGAAATCGTGATTCGTTGCAATCATTCAATCTTGCGCGAAACCGAATGACACTTTTATTATATCGAACGCACAAGTTGCGAAATTGGCCAGGAAAACCTATATTTACCCTAACATTAAACAAATCCTATTCCTAATCTTAACCAGGCCTCTTAACCTAACCTATATTAAGATAACTTATCATAACTAATGTTAACGTGACTATAGTTTGTTCGGCTTATAATTGGCGAAATAAATGAAACTCGTAAGATCAAGTGTATTGATATAAAATGGCATACAATCAGTTGCGCGCAACACTTACGCTAGTTGTGTATTGTATAATGTGTGACTATAGTGCGTTCATATGAATTTACTTAATTTTTGCTGATTATAACCCGAACAACTTTAATAACATAATGTACATTTAAAGACACTATCAGTGATCCCAGTAAAAGTGTAACAAAATTACAATTTGTTGGAATTTCTTAAAAGTGACGGATAAGTCACTGAAATTGCCATTAGGAATTTTTTTCCTAAATTTTGGCAGAAACAAAAAAGATGGCAGTGTTGATAAATATGAATCTCCATTCAAATGCATGTACAGACAAGCTCCCCAAACATTGACCAAAATGTGACAATAGGTGTTGTTTTTTTTCAGATTTATCCCTTGCAGGGTATTATCAGCACATCTTTTCCCTTGTTTTTGATAATGTTAGATTTTCTGATTTAGCCAATCAACAGGCGTAACCATCCCCCCAATATTTTGACAAGGGGATGGTCCATACAATCACCCCCCCCCCAATGTTGACGCCTGTATGTTTGTTTATGGCCAAATTAACCTCATTTTTGGCAATTTTAGCGTACTATAAAATTATTCTGTCGCCAAAAGGTGATGTATTTACTATACTTCAAGAAATGTTCCCAAACCTCATCCCCCAATGTCAAAAAGGAATCTACGCCACTGCGAATCAATGATAGTGTTTTTACCATTAACTAATTCTAATATAACTAATAATGTTAAAGTGTGTTTGTCCTCTTGCGTACTTTCTTTCACTTTCAATTTGTCCCTCTCTCCCTCCCTTTTCTTTATCTCATTCTTTTCTTTATCTCATACCTCTCCATCACTTTCTTCCCATTTCTTTTTTTTTTTTTACTTTTTTTCTCTGTTTTTCTTCTCACAATCTTTGTTTCTCACAATCTTTGTTGAGTTCCACACATTTTATGGGAAGTTTAAAATGATAACTTTTGATGTCCATCTATTCGCTGATCACACAGTCAAGGTTCTACCCCCAAAGTGTGTCTTGCGTGTGCGTATTCCGCGTTGCTAGAAAAGCGTGAAAAATAAAAATGCACTTTTTGCGCATGCGTTTGCATGGAGGACCTCGTTTTGGTGTAATGTAAGACATTTTTGTAACCTTTTGTAACCTTGTATAGTGTATACCTTCTTCCAACCACTGGGCTATTCAGTTGAAATCCATACACCCCCTATGGAAGACATGACCTTAATCTTCCACACAGGTTGTGTGAATTTCAAAAGGGTTACCTGAATGGGTGATTCCATTGGAAATATGTACTCCCTGTGTGGAAGATTAAGTCATGTCTTCTATAGGGGTGTATGGATTTCAACTGAATAGTTTATTTTGTGTTAATTCCTTTCAAATTACTGCAAAAGTGGTCATTTTTATAGTGATTAATTGTGACATTGCGCATTTCTGACTCATTATTTCCCGCCAATTTACTAAGCTGTCTTGAGCCATGTGACTTCTTAGAGGTGAAAAGAGTGAAATAAATCAAGCAAAAATACGAGTAAATGTTAACAAGTTGTATTTGATCAGTTTCAAGTGAAAGAATACATCTTAGTGTTGATAAATATCAAGAAATCTAAAAATTCGGGCATGGCCAAATGTGTCTTCCATTACTCTGGCCTTAATGTACTAACTGTTTATAAATTGTACTAATTCATTATTTGTGTTTCATCTTGCCACCAGGCCTAACCAATCTAACACTAAGAAGAGAAAACACCAAGGAGGAGTGTCAACACCTCCAAAGTCTCAGAAACTGTTGAGTCAAACTAAAACTGTTGCTATCGGTAACCAAGATTCATTTAAAAGAAAGAACATTAGTAGTGATATGAAACAAAGCACAAGTGGTGTGCAAAAGAAGAAGGCAAGGAATAAGAAGAATAAGAAGAAGAAGTGGACAAAGAGTTGAAACAAATCAATGCTTTGTTTATGAGAACAGTTAGAACTAAGAGGATTGTTGGTGTATGTGGGATACTTGTACACCAGGAAGACAAAAGAAAGAGTTGTGGTTTGCATTCAAAGACAAGAAGAAGAAGAGAGAGAAAGGAAATGAGAACAACAACCAATGGTATTCCTCGTAATGGGTAAATAAAAAGGCAACACGAGCTTGTCTTAAAACTGATATACAGATTGGTAAAAGTGTGCAAGTTCAATTTTAATCAAATAAACACAATATTTTCCATGCATTTTACAAGTACAATGTACTTTGAAAGTCCTCTAAAAAGTATATTAAAGTTCAGTTTCTACATAAAAGCATGAATATTTTGTGTTCCAATTTGGGCTTCATTTTACACAAAATAATAACAATGCTTTCCTCAACTTCTTTGAGACACTTTACCCCCTTTTATTTGTCATAATAAGATGGAAGTAAATCAGAAGTGTGAATAGAGTTCAGTCATCAACTTTGAGTTTCAGGGGGAGGGGTGGAGAAAATACACAAATTGTCCTAAATTTGGACATATCTAATCTTATGATATTTTGACTGGGGAATGTGGGGTGGAGGTAAAGCCCGAGATTGTGGGAAGGGACACCACCTTTCATTCAACATGTCAGGTTGCAAAAATTTGTACCCAAACACAACGGTATCCAGGATGAACTATGAATAAATACACATAATGGAACAAATTTGTTATTTCATTTTGAATTTGTTTAATAACTCTGTTACTTTGAGATGTTCATTAAAGGTGAGTGGTTCGATTTTTTTCAAATGTTGTTATCTATCTGACTTGATGTGATTTCATAAAAATATTACAAGTATGCAAATTAGCCTTGGTTGTAGCTTATTTACTAGCTGTAGGCAACCCACCTTATTATTCATTGTTATTATTAATTACCCTAACCATAACGTTTATTAGCATACTAATAACAATTATCCCTAATACCATGTTAATTGTCTGGATCTACAACCATGGCCAAAATGTGTTGGGACACTTATGGAAAACGTACACTATAGTATGACCTTATTTCCGTTATTATTAACGTGATAAAGTGGAGGTTTCTTTGGTGTCAAGCCTAAACACTTTCCTAACACCCCAACCCTCCCTCTTCCCCACCAATCAATGTTGGGTGCCACAAGGCTCGTGTGACCAAAAAAGTCGAATTCAACATTGATCGGGGGAGTGGGGGGCTTATTTACATTACCCTATCAAACCGTCCCAACACTTATGGCCAGCATTGTAGCTGTGAAAAGAGCAGAGTTAGCAAATCTTGCAGTTGAAAACTTGGAAGATACACAAACTTCAGAAGTAAAAATTTGATGTATGTATTACTTATATTGTAATGATGTATCTTTTACAGATACTGTATCAAACTGATTGGTACCCATTGGTGTTGATTGAAAAGCCCGCTTCATTCCAAATGCTATACAAGATTGTCTCGAAATGACCAGAATTGATAGTTTTGTGACCTTTTATAACATATTAATCTACAATTGTGTATATATTTTTGTTGCATTTTGATAAGGTAGGCTTGTCCGTAAGCACTGGAAACTGATGGGAACCAATCATTTTGATTACAGCCTGTATTGATACCCTTTTCATGTCTTCCTATTTTAACTGGAGAGGCCTTATGTTTGTTTAAAGGAGTATTTCGTGATCCTAGCATCCTCTTTTTATGACATTTTTCAGTACATATCCACGAAAAAAGCATTTTCCCAAAATTTCAGTTGATTCCGTTTTTGCGTTTGCGAGTTATGCATGATTATGTGTATTACACTGCTCCATAGACAATACGTTGTAATTTCGTTCTGGTGCACCAGAACGAAATTCAAATTTCATGATATCTTTGCTAAACTAATTAATCTGCAAGAAATATTTTGTACATAAACATTATGTAGCCAGAGTATTCCAGTGATATAAAAATCTCAGCTTTTTTTGAGAAAAGTGGGGGGATGAGGCTGTGGATCACGAAATGCCCTTTAAGATGTCTCTATAATTATGTTGGTGTGTGAATATGTCAGACTGCTGTTCAGACTTCATCATGTTCAAAGATACTGGCTAGTTTGGCCAGTAGATCAGCCACATGCCAGTACTCTACCCACGGACGCCACCATAGAACACCACTGCAAAGCTAGAGGTAAACTTCATTGCCATCAAATGTCTGAATAAAATTACCTTCTAAACTTTCCAGTTTAGCCCCCCCCCCCCTGAAATGAATTACTTTTAAAAGAGCCCAGGATGCTAATGAGTCGGGCAACTAATTAAAACAGCGTTCAAGCTTGGCCAAATGTGTGAACAAAATATTTAGGGGTGAAAAGAACCAAAACTCTTGAATGTTTATATGTTTCCAAGGTAAAATATCATCTAGATTTCGAGAAAAAAATCATTTTTTTTGTCCGATTTTGGGGTGACAAAAATTTCGACCTGCAGATTTCCTGTGAGTGTATGAACATGAAAACTATCAAATAGTACCTAATTTTCTATGCTAATTGTGTAACAAGGGTACAATTGTGATATTAAAAGCATTGAATGGGATCCATATAGGCCTATTTCTTTATTTTTGTAGCTGGGGTTGAAACTTGAGGGTTCAGGTGACAATTGATTAGAAAAGAATACAATATTCGCATCATTTTCGATTTGTAATGGTCACATCTCCACAATGGTATGAGCTATTGGGATGCTTTAAGTGTTTTTTCCTCAGTATTTCAATAACTAAATGGTGATTCAACAAACAAGTAAGCTAGATCTACAAAAAAGAAAATAACTTGCAAAATGCTACCCATGAAAAAAGTCACGGATTTTGCAAAAAAAATAAGTCCTTCAAAACTGGGAGGTTTGAGGTTAAACAAAAGACATGTTGCCCTTACCAATGCCTCCCTCTAGAGCAACATGTTTTTTTGTTTAGCCCTGAGTATCCCCATTTGAAGGACTTTTTTTTTTGCACCAATTTTCGCTCAAATTTGGGGACTTCGGGCAGAAATATGCCTGTACAGTGCTATGGGGAAAATTTTCAAGTATGCATTTTTTATGTCAGATTCAGTTTCTACACACAATTTCACCCTAGAAAATGTTCCTTTAAGTAAGCTAGCTTTCACTTTAAGTTTCTACCATTCTGGCCACCAAACGTAAGTCAAAGCTTGAATGCTGTCTTAATGATTTTAGATTGAGTGAAAAAAATATCATTTACATTTGCCATGGCAATTGATGTGTGTGACTTTGGAAGAGAGATAATTTAACAGTAATCAAATAGTCTGTTTGAATTATTATCTATGATATGCTGATGAGCTTGATGGACTTTAGTTGATAGGTGATATCATTGCCTCATGCATATTCATAAATATTTATTATAACATACTACTTTATGGAGGCAGGTTGATAAATTCTCACAGAAATTTGTTGAAATTCAAACTTATAGGTCTTCTGACAAATGCCAGTGCCTGGTAATGGTTGAAAATATAGTTGGAATATTTAGTGTCAACTTTATTTATCCTCAAAATTCAAGCCAAGACATGGCATACAGGTTTAAATACTATAAACACATGTGCAACACTGTAGAATAATAAAACACAATATGTTTCAAATGTTGAATGAGAAACACAATAGATTGTATAAATATGGATTAGAATGAATAAGGCTGAATTGAGTCAAAGTTATTCTAACTCGAAACTCTTGTGATTCAACCCCCACTGCATGTGCAAAAAGTGGATAGGAGGTTTTTCCTCTGGTCCCCCCTGAGACGATAATACCTAATTATCGTCTCAGGGCCCCCCTCCTTGGGGGTAATTTCCACAAATCATGCATGGGAAGTGATGTGCAAGAGTTTCACAAAATCAATAAAAGATAGATCCAAAGCCCAAACAGATTCTAATGATTCCATGACCAGCACTAGGTTCTTATTAATGATAGTCGCATACTGTCATGTTGTGGCAAGCATACCGCTTGCCGCGACAGTCACATATCAAGCAGCGCACTGCTCAGCGGCAGCGGCATGACTCTGAAAGCCAGTGTTGTCACTTCGTGCTCATTGCCAAAAATCATATAAACCTGACTTGAAGTCAGCTTCAAGCGATTTGCTGCTTTTATTTGGACAAAGCCTTGGGAGTTATCGTAAAAGTCATCATCAGAGCAGCAAATTGGCAAGACATCACAGTATGCGACCAGCATTGGTTCATTTTGTATCACCTGCATAGTGTTCAAAAGACACATGCCAGTCCTAAATCTTGTATGGATGTATGTTAAGGTTTTCAAAACTGTTCTCATTTCTCATGTGTTGGCCCCAATTAGCACTACTTTCGGGCTCTATCGCTTGATAATTTCTGGTTAATACCAGTGAAAATACGGCAAAATTATCTCTGTGGATTTTTAAAATGTTTTCTATTTCAACTCTATACTTAATTATCACTCAAATGTGACTTGCTCCCATGAAATGAGGGTAAAGTCGAAAGTTGGGAATTTCAAGACGTTCCAACTGGTGACTTGATGTTCTTTGGTTGAAGACACCTGTAAGCGGTGAACATATTTATTATGATTTACATTTTGCAGTGGTTATCAAACAAAATCCAATCGCCAAGGTCATTAAATGTAAATTATGGCAATAATATTTGCTGGACTCGTGGATAACATTTGTAATGTGGGTAGCGTTAAAAATTTGATTTTGTGAAATTTTATGCGTAAAATGTACTTGTATAAACTTATCATTTGGACCTGAGAATTATAGTACCTAACTTTGTTTCATGATGAGTCCTTTATAGCATATGATATTCACTTAATATTTTTCATAACAATCATAACAAACAAGATGGACATGGAACAGATATCGTCCCTCACACCAAAACACTCCGTATATGGCCTACCTTAACATAGGCGTAGATCCCGGGGGGATGGGGTGGATAAATCCCCCAATTTTTTGCCAGGGGGATGGTCCATACAATCATCCCCCCAATGTTGACGCCTGATAATGGGTTTCTGACCAAATGAACCTCATATTTGCCCATTTTAGCCCCCAAAGTGCAAATTTTCGCATGCTTCGAGCACATTTATTCTTCTTTTACACCATATTTCATCAGTTTAGCTCCAAAATAGCAAAAATTTTCGCACGCGACATAAACTTATTCTGTCGCAAAACGGTGCTGCATTGACTATTCTTCAAGAATTTTTTCCAACTCCATTCCCCCAATGTCAAAAAGAAATCTACGCCACTGTACCTTAAGGGGTACTACACCCCTGGCCAATTTTGTGCCTGTTTTTGCATTTTTCTCACAAATTATAGCGCATTGGAGACAAATAAGATATGTATATTATAGGGGCAAGGACTACAACTACTGCACTGAAAATTCAGCAACTCATGGCAAGTAGTTAGTGATTTATTGATAAAATACTGGTTTTCCTCATTTTTGCCTGTAACTCCACAACTGTTGTCTGTGCTGAAATAAAATTTCCAGTGCAGTAGTTGTAGTCCTTGCCCCTATACTATACATATCTTTAATACTTGTCACCAATGCGCTTTAAATTTTGAGAAAAATGCAAAATCAGGCACAAAATTGATCAGGGGTGTAGTACCCCCTTAAGACCACTGAAGAAGAACATGCTATGACCTATCAAAATATCATGAGTTCTGGAAGCTTTTGAAACCAGATTCAATGATACATCTACCATGTAAGTAAGGTTCCAAGAAGATACCATGATGTCAATACCATAAAGTGGCTTAGGTATGTTGATGACACCTTTGTGGTATGGCGACATGGTAAGGTACCTTTTACGTCAATACTAACAAGGTGGATGGCAGGACAGGAAGGATGTCATTCCTAGATATATGGAAGGCTTGTGAACCAATCAGTCCTTGGCCCAACTAGCAGACAATCACATCCCAGCTCAATGAGCCAATCTTCTTCCTATAAAGTGTAGACTTCCGGTACTGAAGATTTCTCACACTGCAAGTGGACATCTTCATGGATGCAGTCTCTAATTACAAGTGCAGTTATATACAGGTGATGTGAGTGCAGTTAAAAAGCTTGGTTGCGTAGGTGAGGCTACTCTTCAATGCCGTTTTGAAGGCATTGAGGGATGGCAGCTTTGCAGGCGCCAGTTGAAGTAAATTCCAGTCTCTGGAAGTTCTCGGGAAGAAAGACGACAGGAATACTTGTGAACTGTAGTGATGCGTCTGGAAGCGGCTACTATGACCTCGGGTGCATGATGTGGATTGCACTAGGATAGAGCATGGATAGTCTGGTCTGTGATCTTCTGCTTTGCAATGGCCATTGGAGATATTTTATCATGCTTGTAACACTTGCTTTGAGACAAAGTTATCCAAAACGAATCCTGCACCACCTCTTTGTACTTGTCCCACCTTGTTTTGCTGAGTGTGCGGGTCCCATGCCACTGCAGCATACTCTACTAGTGGCCAAACATACGTCATGAAAGCTACCTCTTTGATCTTACGGCTGCACTTGCTGGAATTGCGGGATAGGAAGGCACAAGTTCCCTTTGCTTTCTTTGTTCTTACATCAACGTTGAGTTTAACTGTCCAGGTGCACTCCCAAGTCCCAAGTACTTGGCAGAGTCGACTACTTCCAGCACTTGACCATGGATGTTGTAGTCGGCAGTTACTGGTTTGCGTTTACAGGTCACTCTCACAACTTGGCACTTTGACACGTTGAAATTCAATAGCCAGGTTTGTTCCCACTGCTGTAGGGCATACTCTTTGAAGGAGTTGTGTGTCATAGGTTGAAGGGGCTTTCCTGTACAGTACGCAGTCATCTGCATACATCCTTGTTTTTGATTTATTCACAAAGTCGTAGATGAATATCATAAAAAAGGAGAGGTCCTATATATAAGATGCTGCCTTTGGTGACTTTTGCCTTTTCACTGTACTGATTTGACAATCGGTGAGAGACTTTATCAAACGCCTTAGCGAAATCAAGCAGAATTAGGTCTGTCTGGCTTTTCTCGTCCAGGCCCTTGGCCAATTAAGTTATGCAGTGTTAGAATCAGCTGGGTATCGCAAGACCTCTTCTTTCTAAAAGAAGTAAGTATTGTTGTATGCAGTTAGATGATCCATGATTGTGCAGTTCACATTATGCTCACACAATTTGCATAGAATGTTGGTCAGGGATATCGGCCGGTAGTTTGCAGCTGATGACCTGTCGCCCTTCTTGTATATTGGGACTAGAATAGCCTCCTTCCATGTTGAGGGGACGGTGCTTTGATGTAAGGTAGCCTGGTATATGAGTGTCACAGCTGGTGCTCTATCTCAGCAACTTCCTTTAGTAGATTTGCTGGGACCTCATCTGAACCGGATGGTTTGTGTGGTTTCAAGTTCTGCAGCAGCTGAGCTACACCATGGCAATTTACTTCAATCTTAACCTATAGGTGCACATGGGGCTGGTCCTAAATTGGGCAACTGTGCGGAACTGTCATCAGTGAAGACATCGGCAAATTGGTGGTGGAGATACACCAGGCCGATCACAGCGCCGAGCCTTTTATTTCCATCAAGTTGGCTACAGACATGGAAAGGATCAAGGAGGCAAAGTGGAGATGGGCGGGACACATAGCTCGTAGAGACGACAATAGATGGACAAGGAGGTTAACGGAATGGCAGCCAAGAACAGGAAAGAGAAGAAGGGGAAGATAAAAACGAAGATGGCGTGATGATCTCACATCCTATCTGGGTACAACCTGGGCAAGAGAAGCACAGAAGCAAATGGAAGCTACTTGAGGAGGGCTACATCCGACAGTGGGTGACACAGCCTGAGGTGAGGTGAGGTGAGGAGGCTACAGACTATATTCTTCAGGTAGATGTTGTAGGCCTGATGGCATGCTGTTTTGAAGCGTCAGAAACGGAGCCAGTCACAATCTTTCATAGTTTCTTCGCCTTCTTGTATGCTCGGGCCTTCCTTCTATATACATGATCTTTTTGTGGCAGTGTTAAGCCAGGGTTTATTAAACCGCGTACTGCTGAATTTAGTGGCCACGTGTTCCTTCAGTATAGTGTCCAGATGTTTCTGTACTTTTCATTACCTAGTTTTTCCACAGGTGTACTGGACCACTGGTACAGTTGGTCTTCACAAACTTCTGAGCCCACTTGCCCGATTCAGCCCTGATGTTAGTGAAGTCAGGCTGTTTCCATAGGTAGATTTTGTGCCGTATGGGCTTCTTTCTCTTAACGTGTGAGTTCATGTCCAAAAAGATGATATCATGATCACTCAGTCCGGGCAGCCAATCAGAAGACATCTCAGTTAAGCATTACCAATCACAGCATATCTCAAACAACCAGTCAGAGTGCAAATTTGTCAACCAAAGAAGACCGTAGTCATATAATTGATTGGTAGCCTGACCATACTGCTGCTTCTCAACTTCAACTCATTAGTTCTCATTGACCATGTTGATGGCGAAGTCAGAGCCATTTCTGACGAAAGCTTGACACCATGTTTGACGGCACACTCATTGAAACTTATATTAATCTGGTGGTTTTTTCAATCTCATCACAATGGCGTATAGCTAGGGGCAAAGGAGCAGCTTCCCCGGGGGCTGTCCCCTGTGAGGCTTTCCCCGCCCCCGGTATGTTTTTGACAATTTTCGTCAAATTCCCCCTTGAAAGTTCCTTTTCCCCCGGGCTTTTCCCCCTCCCTCTGAAACATTCCTGTCTACGCCACTAGTACTGATCTCAGAGGCGGTTTCGCCGCGCAGCAACTTCAATGGCGTTCGTGTAAGGCCGTATAAAATTAATGTTTTGGTTCTCGTCCAGAGGATTTTCATGATTTGATGAGGGAGGGAGGTTTTGTTTTTTTCCTAATGTAAAATGCGCATTGTCAGTAGTTTTCGGTTTTCCAGCAGTGCTTGAGGAAAGGATGAGGCACGTTTTTTTTTTTATAAATGTGAGTTTCTGAGGGATAAATCCCATAGAGTACCACAAAAAGACTTGGAAATGATCCTTGTTCTCTAATAAACTTATTTATATGTATGGCGATTTCATAAATCATTCCAAAGTCTTTAAAAAAATTGAAAAATCTAACAAAAATAAAAAAATCTGACAATTCCTAGAAATTGAGGAGGGAGGGGACGAGAACCAAAACATTAATTTTATACGGCCTAACGGCTCAACGGATCGATGACGTCCTGTATCGACTAACTAGTTGGAGGAAAGGTTTAAAATTTCGATTTATATACATTGTAATAAAATTTCGGTCTGAGAAGGTAATAATAATTATTTTCATCAGGATTATACGTTGCCTGGATTATGTTGCTGGTAGGAACGGAAGGGTCGCCAGAGAAACAGAACTATATATATTCATTTTATGGACTTGTTGAGGCAGAGATTTGTTAGTCAGCTTTTGGTCCAAGTTTCAATCTTCCCGTTTAAAACGACTATTATTTAGGATTGAATAACTTGTTGTTGGTAAGAAATTGGCAAAAAAACGTATTACATGCATGCAACCTTTGATGATCTTAAACGCGATGCACTCATCATGGTCATGGATAGGTATAACAATATCCCAAAGTTTCACATAAATACCGGAAATTGCATCAACATTTGCAGTAAATCATGAAAAAAAAGTCATGGTGAAAAATGAAAATCCCAGAAAGTGTAATTTTCTAAACTGTGAGATCGAAAGTGAAAGAGAGGTAGGCCTGTAATGAGCCTATTTAGGTCTCGTTTTTAAAACTGTCGGCCAACCGCAGCCCGGGGACCGCAGAATTCCCCCTGTGTTGTAGTTTTCTTCCCTTTCCTTACTTTATACCTTTTAGGTCTACTGATGAGTTCGGTGTTTTTTTCGTTTTTATACTTTTTTAACCGGCATGTCAAGTTCTCGCATCGAGTTGATCGATCATTATACATAGAATTAGAAAGACTCTGTTTTTAATGATATTTTTAAAACCTAGTTTATCGACTGCAAATTTTTTAACTTAGTTTGTCGATTCGGAAAAAGAGGAAGTTTGAGGTTTTTCATTTCTCAATCAAGCCAATATTTTTATCATTTAATAATGTCATGATATCTTTTGCATCCATCCGGGAAACCAATCCATCTTGACATGCCTGACGTTTTTACAGATGATTTTTTTTACATAGAGAGGGCTCAGGGCTGCCCTCTTACTTGTTTTAAAAGTTCGCATTATAAACTGAGGGCGCTAGACTCTTCCACCGTCTCCCTCCTCCAGGTCCTCCAATTCAGATGCCTGGCATTCAAAGAATCAGCCTGTTGTTCTGAGCGAGTGATTTCGACCCGACAGAGTGGTTTAGCGGCGGCGCACGGTAATATTGCATTGGGCAGTCATTCTGTCATACAAGTCTAGCAGCAAGTTTACTCAGTTTCGGTAAATGAAGTCACTGCAACTGCTGGCTGCAGTCGCTCGATAGCACTCTAAACTTGCCTTTTTATTTAGTGACAGAATTGAAACGTCGTTAACTGCAAGTCAACACTGGAAATAGCAGTAACTTATTGAATTTTGTAACTCCGTTGGATTGTGTACAAGTAGAAGTTCGCTTCTACGGAATCAACAAACAAGGCACATAACTTCTTGGATTTTTTGTAGCCTTTTCCGCCTCGGATATTTTCTAGGAGGTAGTGCATTATTGTGAACCGGGATTTATATTTTCTCCTACTACAATCGGAAAGTCTACTTAGTCGTGTCAAAAAACCGAAGCGCTCTGTTGAATATCTATAGCCAAAAATGATGTAAACATTTTAGCAAGGCATTGCTAAAATTTGGCTACGTGTTTTCTCAAATGAATGCATTGAAAACACGGAATGGTATTTGATTGATGGTATAATTGTTCTCTTTCTAAATAGAGTGCGTGAGATTTTCTACAAAATCGTCTTGTTTGGTGAGCAAAAAAAGGAGTCTAATTCTTTATGAACAAGACCTTTTTTGTTTGTCGCTTCTGATGGTAAAGTTTACCTAACGTGAGATTTCGGGATCATTTTGCTTTATATATCTTGTACAATAAAGTTTTCCCCAATTTGCCAAGTGGATATTTTACAATTGGGGGAAGCATTCCCATCGCAATATCGGGGAACTATTGAGGAGGAGTATATGTGAACTTCATGGACATCAAGATGACATCAAATTTAGGATTACGGGCAATTTGCCTGTGTTTTCTACTGTTTGTAATGATGAGGTACGATGGAGCAATGGTAGCTGGATGTCCAACGATGTGCAGTTGCTACGGTACCCGTGTGGATTGTACCAATCGTGATCTACAAGAAATACCTCCTGGAATTCCTACAAATGTAGAAAGATTGTAAGTAGACCTGTAGAGATCAGTCAAAACTTTCATTGAAACATTAAAAAGAACAATATAATTGGCTAGATATATATGTATATTTGCCCCCATATTATCTATCTAAATAACATACTGTTTTCCATAAACATTGTCCGTTTTCATAATGCATTTTTTGCCACTTTTTCCGCTGAAGTTACCCGTGATTGCACCGCTTCAATTGATGATCTGGACGGGCGAATTTGAAGCATCTGGTCAGCGGCAAAGTTTGCAAAAAATCATCATGATCATTGCGTGCAGTCATGAGCAGTCGGAAGAAATTCCCGGCAAACTGGCACTATTTTTGGAACTTTTAAAATGAAAAATTCTGGGTAAAAAAAGAAAAAAGCACACTCTGTTTTTCATATCATGGATGTCGCACGTTTTGCCATAATTTTCGTAAACACAATTGACTTGGTATATGCGTACACTATTTATTCATGGCCATAAAATACAGCCATAAAATTGTTAGCTCACGAATTTGATAGCAACTTTAATTGCTTTGTCTCCTACCAATCTTCAAGGAAATATCCGGGGAAAATATCAATGTTCTATGATGACCAATTATATAATTTTTGTTATCAACATTGGTCCATGGGACATTGGTTTTTTATAAATGGCCTACCATTTCCCTTTCAGATCCAGTTTCCCCAGTGAAAAAAATTTATGTCGATTTCCCTTTTGGGTGACCATTATATTGTCAAACTTATTTTAGGCACATTCTTGACCCCTGTGTACACACAACTAACTTTTCCCCTCTGCACCCCTCCCCACCCCATTCCCCAATTCTTGCACTGGCACCAAATTACTCAACTATAGAGAAGATTGTATTGTGTATTTTCTAATAAAAAATATTTTTGTCTTTTCAATTTTACAGAGACCTAGGAGGTAACAATATCAGCCGTGTCCGCAAGGGTGATTTTGACAGTTTGCGGATGTTACGAATTTTGTAAGTATACAAAAAATTATACCAAAGAAATCAAATTTGTAGCATGACTTTTTTTTAAATAATCGTAGGCCTTTGCGTTTCAACCTATCACTGCAAACGACATATCCAGTTGGGTCAGATTCAAAAAATGGTTCAAATGATTGAAATTTTATTTTTAGGCCTACTACAAAAGTTTTTACAAATTCAGATTGTTTAAATTTTATATATAATAGCAAACAAACAAGAATATATAAATTACAGAAATTATGATGAATTATAATTATGAAATTGTATCACACTTGTTTACTGATCCTTATTATGAAATACTGGACATGTCATCTTTTCCCTTTCTAACTCCTGACCCAAAAATAAAAATAAAAGCATTTTGGTCATTTTGTGATGTGTTGTATCAGATTGTACATGTTTGTTATCTATTTTGGGGCAAATTAGGAATATCTATAATTTTGTTAATGAAATAAGAATAGAACTGAAACGTGTGCTCCAGTTTTGGTGAAAATATCGCTACAAATTGCCAATGTTTTAAAGTTGAGATGTATAAATTATAATTCTTACTTTCTTATTATTGGAACAAAATTGGACAACATGTGACGATCATGTACATATTTCTGATAAAATACATCATGCAAATTTGTGACGGGTCATGTCAAAAGGAGACACTTTTGGGCAGGTTATCAATTTTGAGATATCTCAAACGCCGTTTTTCCCAATGAAATCGGACATTCCTAAGTGAAGATATTGAGTTCGTAAGTTATGGTATTATAAAATTGGAAATTGAGATATCGGCCTTTGAAAATATCATTGACAATGTTGAGATTAGGAATTACCTTGAAAAAATGTTTAAAAAATACAAGATGCCAGTTATATTCCGGTCTGAAACTATCAGACAATATTTTTAACATTGATAACATCACAAATTCACAACAAACCCAAATGGTGAAAAAATTACCATCGGGTAGATTTTTGGCTATTTCTCCATTTTCGATCCTGCCCAAAAGTGTCTCCTTTTGACATGACACCTCACATTTATGTTATGTATTGTATCCTGGCATGTCTTAGAAAAAATAATACCAACATTTTTGTTACAAAGTAAAGTTATTTCCAATACTAGAGCTCTGTGGGGCAAGATGCTCAGAATTGCACCGGCCAGTTGGTTTTGGAATATTTGTAACCGAGTTGGTCTTGGTCAGTGGAGGCAATTTTGAATTTTTTGGTTGCCCTGCAGAGCTCTAAATGTTACCAAATATGACCCATTGAAAATCCATTTTATATTTGTGAAATGTTTTGTCCGATCCTAGCATGACTTGGGAAAAAAACCAAAAACCAAAATTTGTTGCTGTTAATTTACTTTCCCCGTTATTTTCCCTCCATATTGTTACCAGATGCAACTTGTTGAAAATCCATTTAATTTGGTGAAGTGCTTTAGCCTTCACCCAATCCAATGAAGTAGCTGAGTTTTAATTCATTGAATGAAAGGAATGCTGATCTAATTGTATGGCACTCCAATTTGTTAAAAAACCAACAAAAAAAAAAAAAAAGAAGTCTGCTACCAGAATGCAATCATGATGCAATGTAGCCTGCGTAGTGCCTAATATATTTTTTATGTGTTCTTCTTTTGTGAATGGTTTATTATTCTTGCATGCCCTAATCCCGTCCCTTCTTCTTTTCCTCCACCGCTATTGTGCGTTGCTGCTGTGTGTTGGCTGTCCGCCTTAAAATCGTCTCGTCTCAACCGATTCCAACTCTTGGAAAATTGATAAAATATGACCAAACCTTATGTACCCATCATCCGTCATACACGCACACAACAAAATGGCTACCTGCCTGATCGGGGGCGCACCACTTTATAGACAGCTCTCAGACAATCGCTTAGTGACCGTCGAACAAGGTGCTTTCTCAAGCTTACGAAGGGCAGAGAGACTGTGAGTAGATGAGTAGATATTAGAGTAGATTCTGCATAGGGGGGTCACCAAGTGAGCTACCCACCTGCGTCCAATACGCTCTTAAAATTCACCCCTTAATGGTACCGTACAATGTATCCCAGGGGACACTCAAGTTTGGTTTGGGAATATAGGGGTGTGCCTTTGAGAATTTGAAAGTGGATCAATCAAGATACCAATTTTTCAAGAAATTTGAACTCATTGATATATATATACCAAAATTCAAATTTTCGGTCAAATTGAACACAAATTGTCTGAATCTTTATAACTTTGGCTACAGTGAGGCAAAATTGGGCCATTTATTGAAAAAATTGAGAAAATTTTGAAATAAGACCATCCATAGGCCTATAATATATATACCAAAATTGGCCTAGAAAAAGGGGGTCATTCACATACCAATAGGCCGCAAATGCTACCCACGTTTGCAGCACGTCCCCGTATGGCCATTTGTACTGAGTACCCCCAGAGCAATGTATATCGCACAGATGCACAAACAATTTTGTACCCGTTGTACCCATAGAGGAGGGCATCATAAAAATGGCACCCTTTTGCAATGTCACTCTTTCTCTGGACGTGGGTGCGTAGCAAGTCACTAAGTGAGTGACTGCCCTGTGTAGATGTACTTGGTTGATGAAAAACTAAGCATAATTAATTACTTCCCTAATTAACAGTGCTGAATGTTAATTAATTTGTGTTTATGAGTAGAAAGTACATTAAATTGTGTGTCTTGCAGTGTAATAATTAAAGTAATTGTACTTTGTTATTTTTTTAGTTTAACAGCATTAGTTTTATGCTATGTTGTACATGTATGTGCGTTATCGGTACCAATTTCTTTTTCTGCTAACGGAAATGTAGGTTCAATAATTTATAGACTCAATCTGCCTTGCCCCTACCTCCCCTTCCCTAACCCCCATGTGTCTAATCTCATAATTGTGGCCTACTGTATTTTTGCATTCTTTTTTGCATGCTTAGAATAGAGTAGATTGTTTCATTTGAAAAAGGTTATTTCTTGTCAAAACCGTTTTCTTTCAGCAGTTTTTTTCAAACACTTCTAAGGTGTATCACTCAGGTAAACCTCCACAATCTTTCATTGTGAATGATGGGAACTATATTGCCATTTGTTACAAAAACTGAACAGATAGACTACAGAGTAGATGCAGGGTCTTAGCTAGAAATTGTGGGTTGCCCGTCATTTGAATAAAATTGCCTGTCCTAATTTGACCTTTAAAATATTTACCAGACATCTATAGCCCATTGGGGGTTCAAAGAGTTCAAATATGTGCTGATATGGCCTTGTTCTACAACTTGTGTCTACTAAAAAGGTCAATTAGCTTCTCAAAACATACAATTTATAATATAGCATCTGTCAAAGGCATTAATTTTGCCAGTCCCAGGAGCAAAATGGCCGTCTAAAATGACGGCCAGACGGGTGGCTAGCTAAGACCCTGAGTAGATGTATATGTGACCAACAGGAAGAATGAGGGGAGGAAGAATGAGAGAGAAAAGGGAGTCAAGATAAAGCCTTAAGCCCGATCCTGACTCCACTTCGCAGCGCGATGCGATGCTGCGATGCTTTTCAAACATTGCAGCATTGCGCGATGAAATTAAAATGTATATTTTAATTTCATCGCACGATGTTGCGATGTTTTAAAAGCATGTGGGGTCTGCATCTCCTTTTAAGGTCATTCTACCGACCTTGATTTTCCAGCAGCCAATCAGAAGCGTGCACGGCTGCGATCTCGCGCGATGCGAAAAAGTTGAACATTGTTCAACTCCACCGCCGCCCAAAATTTCCACCTCGCCATGAGAATTTTCACCGCTGAGCTCATAAAAACCTGGCTCAGATTACAGTTTTTATAGCATCGCAGCATCACATCGCGCTGCGATGTGGAGTCAGGATCGGGCCTTAGTCATAGAGGGAGAAAGAGAGGGGGAGAGGGAAAGACAAGTGATGGAAGAGAGGAGAGGAAAGAACAAGAGAAAGAAGGAGAGATAGAGGATGAGGGAGGAAGAATGGAAAGAGGGAAAAGGAAAACAAGATAAAGGGAGGGGTAAGGTGGAGAGGAGGGAGAGGTAAGGGGAAGAAAAGGAGGGAGGGGTTAAGGGGAAGAGAAGGAAGGAGAGAGGGTCACAAGAGGAAGAATGGGAGAGAAGGGAGTCAAGATAAATAGAGGAAAGTGAAGAACAAGAGAGGGGCAAGGTAAAGAGAATGGGAGTGGAAGGGGAAGAGAAGGAGGGAGGGGGTTAAGGGGATGAGAAAGAGGGATGCAGGGGTTAAGGGAAGAAAATGAGGGAGAGAGGGGATATAAGTGATGGGGAATAGATGGGGAGTCAAGATTAAGAGCCTTATGAAGCACTTTATTGTAGAATGCAATTTCCATGAAATGAGCCAGAGAAAACAAGTTGAGAATTTGAGTTCAATGTATCTTTGAGTGTTATGAGAGGGAGAGCTACGAGAGATTGTGCATAATAATAATGTTACAGAAAGAGCTAATGTAATTCCTGTTGTAAGTGTCTGCTTCAAAATGATGCATATCGAGCCAAAATAATTGTTACAAAATGGCTGTAAGCAACAGACAAACTTGCGCGGGTCATTGGCCTTGCCTTGCCTATGAAGTGATAGCTATCATTACTATAGTTTTATAACAAATTTTGGGAAGCAAAAACAACTCAATTATTGCTCTGAATCTGGAGCAAACAGCTTACTAAATACATATTCCATCATTAAATAATGGATGAGAAGGGATTCAGGGTATCTGCAGAGGAGGCTTAAAGGCATTCCTACAATGCACTATGATTGGGAAATTTGATCAATATAACCTAATTTTAAAGGCAAAGTCCCCATTGCCACACACACAAAATGGTCATTTTAAAACTGCAGCCAACGAGCTAATAGTTGAGACTTAGGACTGATATTTGATTTTCTTACAGGAAACATGCATATTGTCCCACTGCATTAATTTTATTCCTAAGTCTCGATGTTATGAATGTTAAATAATAGGATGAAAACGCCAGATATTTGCACACAATTCCAATGCAAGGCATGATCAACTGTACCATATGTGTACAAAAGCCAGACATACAAGGTCAGAAACCCCATTGGGTTGTGGGAATGTCTTTAAACATCCTCTGGGGTATCTGTGATGGGTTTCTATATACCTTGCTATTAACATGGTATAAACTCATTTAGTTCGAAGTTGGTAATATTACAGTTTTGATTATATTTTTTTATGTTTCTTATTTTTCACAACAATTGATTGCATCAGTTTTGATCGAAGTGGGTTTACCAAATGTAATTGTTTCAGTTGGACCTTAAGACCAATTGCCATTTTTATGCACAATATAGTTTAGGAACATATCTTTCACACCTTTATTCAATGTCTGGTTTCAGTCTCAGATATTGATTTGAGCCCGGTCCCAACAGAACCTAAGTATGTTTCTGCACAGCTTGACATATTTACAAACAAACAAACATTTATGATTTTATCATATTTTATACTTCAGGCATACAAACAGTATTTAGAATGTCGCCAAGTCTAATCATCGAGTTCTGGTATTTAGTAGACTAGACAATATATCATATTTCTAACAGACATCCATTTCAAATTTGAATAAAAATGTATAAATCTTGTCAGAAATAAAAGCTACAATGATATAATATGATATAAAATGCTTCATACATAAATATGCTTTAATAGCTACATATCATAAACTATGCATAAAACATTTTTGTAAAATGAATTTAATTATGTAGTTGAAATCACTTGATGATCGTGAAGAGGTTTATGCTACTTCACTGATGCACAACAGTCAGATTTGAGCAAGATAATCAGAAACATGACATACAACAAAAGCAATGCATTAACATATTTTTGTGATCTTTAGATCAATTTACCCCCTAATGCATCCAATAAAAATGTGAATCGAAATGCAAGTGTCTTTGAAAACCCACTCTGAGGGAATTCTATGGCTCTTATAACACAGTAGATTGAATAGCGAAAGGAAGTTGAAGTTTTTGTTGGCGGCTCCCATAGGCACACTAATCAATTGAATAGGCCTATTCAAACGCTTAATACCCCTTCACATTTACCGGTGCAGTTAGGTGCCAGTTTAATCCAAGCCCAGGAATCCAAGCATTTTATTTTCAGGCCTGAAGAATATTAGTGGTCTGTAACTTCATTCTGCTGTGAAATTTATGCAGTATTTTTCCAACCTATATATCTCAATACTTAATGGTTGGATATGGGTCTGCGGCTATGCCACTGAACAAGTTACTAGACATATCTAAATGTACGCCTATTAAATGAACCATTGAAGCCTAGAAAAATAATTGAAAAGATTCAAGCTCTGTAGTTCCATTTATTTTAATGGTTAATTTAAATCCAAACTTTGAAGCAATTAAGTTAAATTGCATAACATTTTAATTTTTTTATTGAAAAAATATTTGTAGTTACAGTAGTTTATGATGCATTTTCATTTTTCTTGGTCTTTTTTATTGTATGCAATTTAGCAAATATACAATAAATAAAAAGCACAGAAATGAAAATATAAAATTCATAATTTTGAAACCAAGTATATAAGCAGGGATATGGATTTCAACCGGATTTCAACATCAGCTTGTAAGTGTAGGTACTGAGCAAGTTATGAATGAGTAAAAACTTAAATTTTCAATTTTTTATTTTGCTCGTGGATCAAATCATGGCCACATTTTTAAAAGCACTATAAACTTTACAAGAATATTCGACCAATGTGTATAGGAAAAAACAATTTATATAAACAATTCACAAATGCAATTAAATAGTTGATGATAACATCATAGCCAAAGCTCTGTTCGAAAATCCACAACTTAATAATTGTCTTTAGCATTATCATATATATTATGGTCGGAACGTAATTCATCAGATATATGTTTATTGGTTTGGTTACGTAACTTGTTTATGAAGATGCTATTGGGAACAGATAACATAGAAATTGGAATGAAGTAATCAGGTTCGGTATGCGGGTCTTAGTATCGGACAGCTGCTTCAACTCGCAAAGATAAATATAATGTTATCGTATTCGCTCTGTGTCAATCCATACAGAGTGTGATTTGATGATAATTTATGAGACTGATAAAAAGCTTCAGGTGCGACCTATGATTATTTAATTAGTACATTTTGTTCGTTACAGAGTGAAGCTGAGTAAATAAAAGTGAATTAGTGGGAATGTTTCTCTCCATAAGTGTTTATTTCTGAACTCAAAATTGAAGTTATTTGTCGAGAAGTGTCAAATTCTGAAAAGGTGCATTCTACTGCCTTAGTTGGTTCAGGTCATTGACAAAATTCAGTACCATAACAAACAAACTCATTGTTTAAAAGCCAAATTGAGGAAAGCAATTATAATTATATAAAAATAGCTCTGGCATTTACTAAGTTTGGCATTTTGGACTGAAAAATATTGTAGAAGCAAAACAATTAGTATGCGATTGATGACAGCAAAATGAAAGGTAATATGCTTTGTTATTTTCAAGTTGTTTTTGATGTTTACCATACATCCTGAAAATGTATTGACAAAGAAAATTATGTGTTGGCAAGTCTAGTAACTTAATGCTCTGCATGCTAGCCATAGGCTTCAACAAAAGTCTTAAGTTTTGAGATATTTTTTCAAAATATCAAGAGCTATCTCAAGAACCACTGAACCAATACTAGGCTTGTTTGTACTCATTTTAATGCATTTTTCATGCTGATTCTAAATATGGTCATGAAATTTTACAATTTGAAATTTTTTGATTTAAACAATTTTTTTTGAAACAGTCAACACCTGCGTGGAGATGGTCTTTCAAAGTAAAAATTCAGTACATGTATATATTTAAACTACTAGCAGCTACTGCCCTTTACTTTGGGAACAGGCTGATTAAAAATAGCTGCCTTATAAATAAAAAACAGTATCTGCCTTATTAAACACTTGTAGATACAGCATTTTTACTTTGGGAACAGACTAAGTGAAAGCACTTTGTCCTGCAAGAAAGTCATATGCGCAATGGCTGCTTTATGTTATATTTTGAAATTGCATTTGCAAAGGAATCAAAAAACTTGACAAGTTTATTGCAACTTGAGGCAATGGGTTTTGAGACTGTGTTCATCAGGTGATTCAAGTTGCTCCTGGAAGCATCTCAAGTACAGTCCCACTACCCTCAGACTTGATCTAGCAATGCTACAAGTTTAATGCCATGAGAACTACCTGCCGATTAGCCAAAAAGAAGTTTTCATTATCAATTGGACCAATCAGCAACATTGTTAGAATAATTTCACAACACAAAAAGAATTGGGATGAATTATTTGCAAAACACTATTCTGATTGGTGATTAAAATGAAGATATCATGTAATTGACCAATCAGAGGCAATGTTAGATCGGCAGGTAGTGCTCAGGGGGTTAAAATGACAAAAGGCAGCTTTTTGTACTTACTACTTTCTTTCACTCATATCATGACTTGCCTCAAGTTAAAGGGCAATAGCTGCTGTTTCATAATAATTCATAGATACTGTGTGTACTTGCCTAGGAGGGCAGAAATAGCCTCACATTAATAGCAAATATACCAGCAGAGAGGTGCGCTTATAGTATTATACCATGTATACAGGAAAGATGTCACATGCATTATTGGTGCGCAGGTCCTTGTTACTTCCCGTTTGCGAGACGTGACTGGTTTACATCAATCGTGTGCCAGTGCACTCTTGAGTACATCAAATGGGAATGAGTCTTTCCATGAATTACCGAAATATAGACAATGTCAACCAGATCACACCAGGTGAATAATGATTTCAAAAATGCCTCAAGAAATAAAAAATTTGACCGTAAAGAATATAATAGCACTTGCCGTTGCTTCCAATTGTAGATTTTATAATAAGGGTGGGAAAAAAGTCGACTTTTGGCAGAGTTTTAGTCGCGGAAACACGAGCCATGCCCACATGCTGTTCAGGTGTGAAATTGAATACCTGAGTGGAAGAAGGGCCCAACTCCAATTTTTTACAAAAATGAGTTAGGTCCAGCATTTTATTGCCAGCAGACTGTTCTTCCTTGTGTGTGAACGATGAGCCAAAATCCACTTGCTAAATAGTCTTCCACATACACTTAATCATGGTTTTTATGAAGAAAGGCCCAACTCCATGGAGTTGGGCCCTTCTTCCACAAATATTGGGTTAAAGAGGAATTTTGTTCATCCATGAAATCTGCTTTTCACAACAATAAATTTTCTTGCTAACATATTACATGCTTCTATTTAGATAATTACCAAATTTCTGTAGCTATTTATAAGACATCTGCTTACGGAACTGGCACTTGCAGTATATTAGTGGAAGAAGGGCCCACCCAGCTCGTATTAAGACCTGTACCATTACCATGGAAACATCATATATAATTTTGAATGTATGTAATATTGTATGTTCATGTATTAAAGGTCCCTGAAGGTAAAAAACATTCTGCCTATAAAACTTTTCCAAATATTAAGTTTTTTCTTAATATCTCAAAAACAGTTTTGATGGAGTTGGGCCCTTCTTCCACTCAGGTATTCAATTGAATGTTGCCAAATTGAACTGTAAGTAAGGAGATACCGTAAATGACAAAAAGAATGTGCTGTCACGGTTTTGGAAACGATGCAGGTGAAAGGAAGATGAGGGATAAAATGTAAGGAAAAGAAAAGGTTTCAGATTCTAGTAGGTGAAAATTGGTAAATTAAGACTTGCAGTTTCGCATGTTTGAGAAGCAATTTAATTAACTCGGTACAATGATGATAGTATTTGAAAGCTAGTTTATGGCTTATTGGTCAATTACGATTCTGATTGGATAACAGACTTTAGGTAATTCACACAGTTGGTGCGCATATGGGTTTTTTTTGTGCGTATCGTTAGTCCTCTGAGCGATAACTAGTGGCAACCTGTCGCAGGAGGGAAAATATCGGGCAGGTTGGGAGCTAATCAATAATGAATGTTGGGGGTATTTCCGACGCCTTTTTTTGTAACGATGAGTTATTCTGTAGCAACAGTTGCTATGGTAACACTTGCCTGTAGATATGGATGAATGCTTTAAAAAAATTAGTTGTCAGTGGTGGGTTGTTCTTTACATGCTATAGTTGAAATAAAAGCATAAAACAAAATTAAATGAGGGGAAAAAAATCGGAAAATGATGAGAAAATGTTGTGCAAGTAAAGGAAGATGCTAATGAAGGATAGTCTTAGATACAGGTACCTATGGGTGTTGAGAAGATATATATAGATAGATATATAGAACTTGGTTACAAGTATTAATGGATCAATTATGATAACGTTTTTGTTCCGGAACTACTCCGCAAATTAAATTGGTCCTGTGAGGCCTTCTGCTAATGTTTTGCAGTCTTAAAGATAAAGCAGAATCAATTAAAATACATACTTAAAGAAGAAGAAGAAAAACCATTAGATGATAATTTCATCATGCTATATCAAAATCAAAGAAAAAAATCAGCTGAAACTCATATGTTTTTGAGATAACTATCTTGTTGAACTCAGTTGACTACCACTTAGGAGGAGCACCAGCAGCGCTCAAGCACCGTTGTTTTCCCCGGTGGCCTAACGATTTCCATCTCGTTGATAAACCGTCCTCGTATAACTAAGACGGCAATGACTCTTCAGGTATTATCCAAAGCTGCATATGATGTGTTGTAATTGCATTGAACAAGATTTACAAGATGTTTTTACTTGATTGTACTGAGATAAAAAAAAAATGGAAAAAAGAATAAAAAACACCGCTTATTCAACAGTTCACTAATTCCAATTTAACTTTTATTTAATGATAGATTTTGAGTTCATGTGAAGTATCATCTCGAGTGGAATTTACCAGCTCGATATTTGTATAACAAATGCCCGGGTTCCGACTCCTCACAGTCTGCGCAAGTGTTTCTGCAGTATTAAAATGAAGGACTTTATTACGGAGCAGGATATTAATACAAGAGGGCTGAAAATATGAAAGTCTATCCAATCCCGAAGGTATTCATTTCCATCTCGTTCCAATACTAATGTATACTATAACAACGCATCTTTGTGCCGCACGTGGCTGGGAATTTCAATGGTGCTCCGCTGCTTTCAAATCAATCGCAAATTTTCAGAGAAAATATCGCGTTTCTTGTCCTGCGACAGTCTCATCTCTTGATTAAGGATTAAGTATGCATTAAAAATCTGGCACATTCACCGGTGTGACTTGGCACTGTTTTTCTTACCTTGGTGAGCGGATAAATTGACATCTGTTGTTGTATTCTTTTCATCCGTACAATTCATACCCATTTTTTTCTGCTTCTATATTATTAGTACTCCAAGCAGTGAATGAATTAATTTCAAATATATACCTGATTCTAACACAGTTCAGCTGTAAGTGAACCTAATAAGAGAATATATGATATTCTTTGTAGATACTGAAACCCCAAATTTTGAACTTAATAATTTTTTGTGCAATTTGTTTTTTCGCAATGTTCTATTCACACATATACCGTATTTCGTCGAATAGTCGCCCCCCTCAAATAAATGCCCCCCACCACTTTTTTTCAACCAAGATGTTTCAAAAATTCCGATATTTCCATGCTATCTTGTGTAGTAAGCTTACCAAGTTGCTCACATGGTCGCGAGTAGCAGCAATAAATGGCGAAAATCTGCATCCAAACCCGGAAGTGAACCAAAAGTCAGTGTCAAAAGGTCACAGTTCGTCATTCTAGCGTGACTTTTAAGCTTACCTAATGATTTTAACGGGAATTTTCGTGCTAAAAATGACCTCTAATAAACGCCCCCTTGGGAAAATGTAACGCCCAGCGTTTATTCGATTTAAATACGGTATTTCATCAGAAGTTGCTTACTGTATAGAGAGATATTTTCGCTGAGTTTATTTTTTGCGATTTGATCAATTCTGGACAGTTTAGTGGGTGTTTATTTTGCGTTTTCATTCCAAATGTAAGTTAGAACTATGTGTAATGAATATTTTTGCTTGGTTAAATATTTGCGACTGCCTGTTTGACCGTGGAAAGCATGAAAATTATCCCCTGTGAAAAGATCCTGCTATGCAGTCTAGTTACTCCATGTAAAAAATGACTTGTGATGCTGCAGTGCCCTATCAATATATGATTCATAAAATATGACAAAAAAAGTCGGGAAAAAAATTAAGGTCATCTCTATTAATGTGCATTATTACATTTATTATTGTTCGTTGATGTAATATAAATGGGCAAATACAATTAAAACACCTATTGATGTACCAATTAATTGAACAACCATCATGGCCAGTTAAACACAGAAGATATCCATGGGTATAGCCTGGATGCTATTGGTATAGGCTTTTCTCTCTGCACAATCATTATATATGGCTGCTTTGAATTTTCTTTGTAACATGTTATCGCATCTAACCTTAGGTCTCGTTCAGAAGGGAAGTGTTTCTTCCTCCAAATTGAATTAGGAAAGACATTTCTTTTACAAACATTGAGCTATCTGTGCCCTGAAGCTGCAGACGGGAGGCCTAGCAATTCCACCTTGACTGCTCTTTACACGCAAATGTACTCTGCTATGTAGATGTTGTGCGTGTATGTGATTGTGTGCATGTGCAGGGGTGGGGGTGGGTTTGTGTGCGGGGTGTGTATATGCAGGGGCTGTGTGGAGGTGCGTATGTAATTACTTGCAAAGGTTGACCTATATTAGGATACACACAGTGAGACTGTGGACCCGACTGTGGACCCGACTGTGGACACCCCTGCAACTGTGGAAATCAACAGTTGCTGGCTATAACTGTATGGTCAACACATTACACAAATAACAAATGCATGTTAAAGTGGTCCACCTTTGGGGGGGTTCAGGATGGGTCATGGCCCGGGGTCATGGTTGGATAGGAATATGTCGGGCGTGTGTGGGGTAGGTCCATGGTGTGTCAATTGAAATCAGGTGTATATAGTTGTGAAGTTCTGATTGGCAATCACTTCTGTATCTCCATCTCTATCATTTGAATGAAATTCAATAATCACTCATTGATGCTTTCAAATCATCCTTTCATGTTTTCAAATCACCCGTAGCTGTTATCTGAAAATATCTATTAGAAGAAATCAAAAATGCTCATTTTATTTCTACAATTCTGCAAAATCATATTATGCAATATGACTTAACCGCTGTTATTTACAACGTCACAACTAAAGCAGTTCATGCTCATGCCACCTATTCCTATACAGTGTACATGTCTTTATATGAAAAAAACTTCCATCAATTATTCTGTTTGGGTGTTGAAATACATCTATTGCAGAATATGTTATTTTTAGTAATTTCATAGAGTACAACATGTTTGGATACGCATTAGTCTATTTCATTTAATAGCCACACACCCCTCTGGAAGACATGACCTTAGTCTCCCACAAAGAGGGTGTAGATTAAACAAATGGAGTCATCCATTCAGGTGTAACCCCTGTGTGGAAGATTAAGGTCATGTCTTCCATAGGGGTGTATGGAAATCAACTGGAATAACCCATTTTGGAGCAGACGACACTGAATGGGTGGCTCCGTTTGAAATCTACACCCCCTGTGTGGAAGATTAAGGTCATGTCTTCCACAGAGGGTGTATGGATTTCAATTGGAAGAGTCCATTATGGTGATTCCTATAAATCCAATCATCAATCTACAGATTGTATGGTAACAATGTCACTTTAGAATAGATGCGCTTCTATTAATATGTACGCTTTACCCTTGAAAATATAAATTACTTTCCTTCAGCGATCTGTGAGCATGCCCGGGAAGGGCAGCTGATACAGCAAGGAGATTCTTATTGCAAGAGTCACTGTTAGTTGACGTTTAGGTATTTTGTAAAGTGCATTATGCAAATTTTTAGCATATTTTATAGGATAATTGATAAAGAACATACTCTTGCATTTGAGTTACTCGGAAACAATGTCTGTGAGTAAGGAAGACCTCTCTCCTGTTTGTTCAACTTGAAATTATCACACAATATGATAAAAGCCAACATATTACACATTTTAAAATTTGCATCTAAACTTTGCATGAATGTTTTCAAGGATATACATTGTAGCAGCACCCATTTTGAATTATATTAACAGTATAATGTGTCCAGTATAAGCCTTGTATTTGAAAGTGTATCCAAAAAATAAATTGTCTTTGTTGCGGTATCGTTGTTAAAGAATTCCGCTATTGGCTTTGCAGCTTGTATAGGACATGGTCTCAGATTTGAAGCAGGTTTCACTGCCAAAGTGTGTAAAAATTCACCCCAGAGTGAAAATAGCTATGTTTAATTTCTAAGGTGTCTTTTCTGGGGTAAAATTGTTTGTAGAACATGATTTTTTGGTCAAAACGTGTGCATCGTACATCGTTTTGCTACAAAATGTTGATTTGTGGCCGATTTTGCCCGAAAAACACACTTTTTGGGTGACAAAAATTTTCACATGCCAACTTTGTATACTCATAGGTCTACAATATACATAGATATGGCCCTTTAAAATGTTAACATATCAGCTGAGGGTACTATTTGATGGATTCAGGTATTTGTTTTGTGATTGACTTAATCATTTGCACGCCAGAATCATTCAAATATGACATGCCTCGTGACAATTGACATGCCAAAATAAGCCGTTTTCGGCAAGAAAATTGATTTGAAAAATCATAACTCTTGATAGGAAGGTGCTACAGTGATGGTTGACCTACCAGTCTATGCAGTATAAAATGAGCTTTCATTTGATACCTAACTTTGTTCATTTTAACTAAGGGAAAGACTTGCAAAATGTAAAATGTTTCCCCTACCCTTTAAAATTTTGATGTGTGTAAAAATTCCCGCCATTTATAAAAATCGGGATTACAAGAAAACTACAACGAGCTATAGGCTTGAAAAACTAATCAGTTATGCACAGTATAAGTTCCTACTTGGGTATAACATTAATATCTTTCCATTCCTTCTCAATTTTCTTTTCTAATTTTTTTATCAATTTGTGACATCTGTAAATTACGTAAAATTTGGCATTTGAAAAATCGCCAAAAAAAATATATGAGGGCGACATGTTTAAAAACTAATAAGTTATTCCCAAGATACAGTACTACAGGGATATAGTACCAAACTTGTGCTAAAATGCATATTTTTTGAGTTCTAATTTTTTTTATCAAATTGACTCGCCACCCCATTTTTGAGCAAAATCGGGAACAATTAGTACCTGTAATATTGCGCAATCATGTGACCTATATTCAACGTGTGTGCACCAATCAGATGTCAGACTTGCACTACAACATGATGTGAGCCTTGCAGAGCCTTTATAAGTGTGCCAATAGAGTTCAAATATGTTGTGATGATGTTGTCACTTATGGATCTCATATTTTTATTTCCGTCAAAAGCATATGCCTCTACTGTAATGCTCATATCAGGAAAACAATGACAGATTGTGCATTTCTGACTTCAGAAATGAATTCTGCACAAAATTTCAGTCTAGAAAACATATTTAAAACAATATTTTTTGAAACTTTATATTTTGCCATTTTGGCAGTCAAACCTGCTTCAAATCTGAAACCGTGTCATAGAGGGGATTATCCCATAGAAACCCATGTTTTATTTTACAGTTAGGTGCCCAATATGCCTTAGGCCCGGTCTCGTTTCTTGTAAACCGTGAAACTTTTGCTACGTCAGAATCAGTTATCATTTCGATAGTATTAGATGCCATACAGAATACGCCTTAATAACAATGTTCTTTTCCCGTTCTTAAATGGGGGGAGATTTTACAAATGTCGTAAGGGCATCAATACTACAAAAACCTGACGGTATTTAAGAACTATTTTCTTGTTTGCTTTTTAAATTTCACTAAAGTGCAAAAGCTCAAATGAAGGTCTTGAAGGCTTTCTTGCAACACTATATATTTACGCGTTATTTTATTTACTAAGTATACCTCATTGCACTACCACAATGGTAACAAACATTAGCATTCCTTGAAAAATAGACACCTTTAGCTTAAGGCGAGGCATTACTAGAGACAAGCCTATTTGACTGTAGCAGTCAGCTCAAGTTGAGCCCAATATCGGGGACTATTTGAACGGACAGATCGTTGCCATAGGGCCCGACTTGGGTGCAAGGCCTGGACTGGTAAAAGGCACAGAGGTTTTGGTGGGGTCAGACTTCATTTGAATTGTGGTGAAGTATAGGATTTGACAGTGTGAGAACAACTGTTTGTGAAATATGAAGACGGTTTAGTTTAGAATAAAACAATTACGCTCTTCTTTTATTGGTATCTCACTGTTGTTATTTTATGAGTAGTTTTGCTTGTTGATCTCAAAAATCCCTTACTGAGATATTGGTGTAATTGAGCGATTGGGCTATTCCATATAAAATCCCCATAACCCCTGTGGAAGATTTTGAAAATATCTTCCACAGGGGGGAGTATGTTTTTCAAATGTAATTGGTCAAAGTTACTCATTTTGAAACCCATACTCCCCCTGTATATGGCTTTACCTACATGTATATCTTCCACAACTGGAAGCATAGACTCTGAAGACTTCAGAGTCTATGGAAATTACCCAATTGTCTATTGTATGCAAAACTCATACTCCCTCTGTGGAAGACTTTAGTTAAATCTTCCACAGGGGTAGTGTGGATTTTAAATGGGGAATAGTCCAATAACTACAATATGCTGCATATGTTGAAGATTCGATTTGGTGACTTCTATCTTTTTTCAGAAAATTAAAGACAATAAAGATGAGATAAAATTCAATTAGTTGGACAGAACCAGGTGTCACACAAAGAACTAAGGAATGCCTGTGGTTTAGACTCTCTAATTGTCACATATTTACCAAGTTCTCAGTGTCATCTGTACACATATTTAGCCTTAATTTTATCTCTTCTTTTCATTAATTATGCCACTTGATCACAAAAGCACATATCAACCATATATACATTATAGGGCTACTGATGATAATGCATCTGATTTTGATTTTGAACTGTGATACATTATCTGATTATCACACAACAATTATCTTGTCTTTAGATCATGTCTTGGTGCAGTCCAAATGTGTGTCTTCAGATCATGTGAAATTATATTTTGCTCGGATTCATAGAATTCAGGCCTGTAGCCAGCCAGTTATCAATTGTTTTGATAAATATAAATCATGAACTTTCTGTGAGATTTTGTTCTAGCCAGAATGAAGATTTCTCTTGAAAAGTTCTGCATTTGGAAAATCCGCACCCCACCTGGGGCACCCCATTTTGTTTTCAATTTATACATTGAATATGTAAATCATGGACTTCTGTAAATTATTTTGTGAAAAGTCAAAATAATTTGTGATAATTTTTCAGAAAAAAAAAAGTTCATGCAAAATTAAATTGTTTTACAGTAGATTGAGTCTAGACAGAGGATGACTGCCAAAAAATATTGAAATGATGCAATAATTATGTAAGTCTTGCGGAAAATGAACGGATGTATTGAAGGAGTATCTCAGGAGCTAGGCCTAATTGGTATATATTAAAAACTTGGAACATGAAAAAGTTAGGTTTCCCCTTGGGAAATAATGTGGTTTATAAATATCAAGCTATGTTTAGACTTGTAAACAATCTTATGGCGAGGGGGGGGCAAAATGTTCCTACATATGAATATTGCAACAATATTAACATTTATGTATAAAATTGTGATTTTTTTTTGTGGTTTAAATACACCCCTAAATAGTATTTGAATATTTCTTCGAGTTAATTTAGTTTTGATTATAAGGAAGATGCACAGATGGTGCAGCTATATGTGTTAAGTCAACATGATGCAAAATTGGCCTATTTGCTAATTGTATAGCCTCTCATGATCACCTTCCTGACACTGGTATTAATTTACATCACTGTAATCTAAATCACTGTATTTATTTAACTAAAATATTTCAACTGCGGTTAGTAGTGTGGTAGTTGGTATGCCTTTAATAAGAAGCTAGGCTGACAACCAATATTGATAGTTTGCGAACGTGAAGAGGATTAAATTATGGGATACAAGGAGACAGACCTATTAATTGTTGATCATATAGACAGAGCTGTAGATAATGTACAAATCAACAAAATGGCCGACCTCTTAATTAGCACACATTCGACTCCCATATTAAATAGTCTCATTTTTACAAGCCAAAGTTCTGTTGGATGTAGATGACTGCAATAGTCTTTTACATGTATATTGGAAAAAGAGACACTATGATTGAAGATTTTTTTCAATGAGAAGTACGCTATTTTTCTCATTTTGTAATTAATTGCGTATGATACCTAATACCTATTATAGAGAAGCTTTTAGAAGTACATGTTGAGGAGAAATACAGTAAACTGATGTAACCAATAAACCATTTGTTTGATACATTTGAAAAAGGTGTTTTTTATTCCTTTATTTTTTATGGAACACTGAAGACGCCAACTAGACGTGAATTATAAATGTGTGAGATCAGGATAGCTTGTTTGAAATCCATCTTTCTAAGCTTATCACCTGCTCCCTGACAGCTAGTGTAAAAACAAATATGAAAAGTTGCGCTGAATGATCAGTTTATTTCAGGTGTTTTCTTGTCATCAGAAAACAAATTAGTGGAGCACTTGTAATTTATTTTACCACAAGCATCGTGACTTGATTTCTATCCTGGCTGTAATCCCTGGTACGGCCCTATAAAATTAATGCTTTGGTTCTCGTTCAGAGGATTTTCATGATTTAGGGAGGGAGGGCGGTACTCCCCATGTAAAACTAGCATTGTTAGCAGTTTTCAGTCATTTCCAACAGTGCTCAAGGAAAGGAGGAGGCTCTTTTTCTTTCTTATTTCCAAATATGAGATTCTGAGGGATAAACCGCCTACATTGTAGACTACCAAAAAAGACTTGGAAGTGATCCTTGTTCTCTTATATGTAAAGGTTTCTTAAAGCATTCCAAAGTATTAAATTTGTTGAAAAATCTATTTAAAAAATCTTAACAAATTCCAGAAATTGAGGCGGGAGGGGATGAGAACTAAATCAGATGTGGTGAATCTTGCATGGAATTAATTGAATTTAATTAATTTTTCTCAATAACTGGTTTTAGGGGGCTTAAATCTGACTTAATCATGTGTTTATAACCAAAAATATGATGTTAATAAAATCTGGAACATGAAATATGTTAACAGAAAATAATATATGTTATTAACAATTCCATGCAAGAATATGATGAAATTGTGTGTGTGTGTGTGTTTTAATGTCACAGACCATTTTCGTATTCAACTGACATTGTCTGTGTTCGCCACTACTCGTATATGTTCACGACTAGATAAGAAATTCAGACAGAGTAGTTTCAGCAATGTAAATGATGTTGTTAGTATTGATGACACTGCAATGTTTGAATGTGCAATATAAATAAACCTTGAAAGATTCTATGTCTTGGATTGTATTGCAATGCACACGTAGAGAATGTTATCATGAATTTACTCTGGATGTCCTGATAATATGTCCATTCTTTAAATAGCAATGTGAATGTACATTGTATTAATCATCACAATGTATATATATGTCTTCAGGATGTCTTGTATACGAAAATATAGCTGTATAACAATGGAATCGACTTTTTCAAATTACGATTTTGCAGTGTAAAACAAGCAAGTTCAAGCATGCAATTATGTTTACAATGTTTGTTAAAGCATATTCAGGTGAGGGTCGACGTCTAATTCACTTTTGTTTTAAAGTTGACTGCCATTCTCTACTTCGTGTAAACAGGGTGTAAACACCCTGTCAAAAACATTCCTTAATCAGAATTTGAACTTGACGTCAAAATTTAAGTCGATTTCTTTCTGTGTAAACAGGGTCTTGATTTAAAGTACTTAGTTAAAAACTTTTTTTTTCAAGCTTGTGTGTGATTTTTGCAGAACAGTTGTGTTTAAATGTTTTAATATAAACACTACATATATAATACTATGTGAATTTCTAGCAATTTAATGAAAAGGGTGAACATACAGTGTGGTTCACTGTACCTGTGTACCAAAGCTAACAGAGTCATTTTCCTTTGGGGATATGGCTATGAAAGCACAGTGGCCAATGTGGATGTTGCTGTAAACTTAACAGGTCTTTTAACGAAACCGAAAATTTGTATGTGGTTCACAGTGTATTGTGCGATAACACGCAATTTCATAATGTACACCGGAATGCAAAGTTTGCGTAAACGGTTTTTGTTTTGTAATGGGTAGGTTGTCCATGGGTATTGGAGTGAAATTCAATATTTGAATGTTAACCAAAGAAAACCACAGTGTACAGAGTGAAGGTGACTGGATTCTTTTGTTGTTTGCAGGGCTGGTTGGTATGCAGCAGGCCAGTGGACCTTTTGCTAGAAATTTGCTTCTTTTGTTTAACCTTATGTACAAGTGTATAGATCTAGTATATTTGATGTGTACAAGTGTAATGGTCAGAAATGGTCGGCATGGTCAAGGTTATGATGAATGAATAAGTGGGTGATTGTCAAAGGCTTAGGTTTGAGCGAAATAATGTTGCAATTGCCACAGATTTTACAGGTTGTGCACAATCTTTGATGGCTTACTTCTTCTATAGTTGTTGTTCACTGCAAATGCCAAAATGATTTTGTTATCATATATTCAGATCTCGCGAGCAAACAAACCCATTTGTGCTACGAAAAGAAAAAAATCAGTTCAGAAACCTCATTTCAAAAGATTGGAAACTCATTGGATACTAAGACTTTAGCATATCCATGCATGTTCAAGCAACATTGCATCTTTGCACCAAAAGACCCATTTTTCTACATGCCAATACTCATAATCCTTATCTTCAGTAGATAGGAGGTGGGTGGGTTCCATTGATCCACATGAGTGTGATCCATCTGTGACAATGAAATTTGTTTTTCATTTTGAAATTCTTGTTGTGGATGCTTTGGCAATACAGTCATCATTTAGTGAATTAAATTTCCAGGTGGGAGGGGAGGAAGGCAATAATTTGAACATTTGCTACTTAACATTTTGCAATCTGAATCTCTGTCCATTCGTATCCTATATAGAATGAATTTTCCATACTTTTTGTTTTGGCTGGGGGAAAAGCCAAAGACTTGTTATGAAAGAGGGGGGACAGGTGGGTTGGTGGTGGTGGTGGGGGGGGGGGGAGTTTGTTGCTACTTAAGACATGATGCTCTCCTGATCTGATCGCACAGAAAACAAATACTAAGACCAGCCCTCGAATTAAGGATCTGAAGGGGCACGGCAACTTTTTTAGGGCAAGTTGATAATTGCCTTGGAATTTCACTAAAAAGGCAAGGCAGCACGGCAGTTTGTAATATTTCAAGAGGGCATCATGGCAACTGTTGAAAATTTGAGAAGGGCACCAAGGCAAATTACTCAAAAGCGAAGAAAACACACACAAACATAGATAGATGATTTTATAATTAAAGGGCAGGGCTGGGGCACCGACGGCAACTTCATTAGAGGGCACGGCAAGTGACTGCCTTGGGTAAAGGACATATCTTGAAGGCATTACGGCAGTGGGGATGGGCACCCACGGCAAAATGCCATGGGTGCCGTGGGTTAATTCGAGGGCTGACTAAGACTAGAGAGAGGGAACTTTTAGACCTGTTTCCCGGGCCTGTTTCTCTTTAATAGTAACATCCCTTGGTAAAGTGAAGCACACATGTGCAAGTAATGTGCTAGTGACAAGTGCAATGAGAAGAGTGAATTGATGTAAATTCATATCAACTCTTTGTAAGGTCTTTATCATCATCAGCGTGCCCATGGGCTCACTGACTTGGAATCGGCACACACATTTTCGCGGTATTTTGAGAAAAGTACCGCTAACCTAGAGAAACATGTAGCCAATATATAGCAATCAAGCCTATTTCCTATGGAAGGATATTATTAGTTAATCTATCACTATATATATTGATCAAAAGTAGTGCACGGTAAAGATGCTCACACCTACGGGTGCACATCTCATCACGATGTGAAAATGGAATAAAAACACTTTTTAAAAAATCTTTTTTACATTCTGTTCATCGAGGTATATTTTTGTATATATTCAGTATGTCGGAGACAGAAATTATTTGGTGAATCACATGGAATGCAAATAATAAAAACATAAAAATTTTCATAGTTTTTCTTGTCGTCATCGATCTGGGTATGTTTTGATATTTCCATATTGAGGAGAAATGACTTGGTGGTCATATGGGATGTATTTTGCAATGTTATCAAAACATGATGTTTGTAGGAAAAAAAAGGATATCCAGCAAGAAACTCATGTTGAACGCAGAACAGGAATGGCTTTTAAAGACTGATAACCTACATGCTACAACTTGCTGCCGCAACTGGGGAAAAGGCGGAAGGTCTACAGAGGCAGAAACCTCCCACATTTATGTTATTATAAAAATGTTTTATCGTATTTGCAGGAAGTATGTTCAGATGGCTGTATTGCTCATTAACCTTACAAGCTTCCGTCCCAGATTACTCGATGCGGTCGCCTAAATTGTATGTTTGAAAAAGTCTTCAAGTCAAGTTGCTGTGTATTTTCATAAGCTTAAAATTAGGAAGAATGTTGTATGTTTTGGTAATGGGTTTTTCAAATTGCAATTTCATGGTTAATTCAAGAGGAGTGTTTATTGATCACAAGGGGTAGGTCACCTCAGGGGTTGGATCACAGAGAGGGTAGCGTTGTGGTTTGATGAAGCTAGTAGCAAATTTAATGTGATGAGGGGCTGGGGTCATGGTGATAGAAAATTAAGTGTTGCACACCTATAATTGACCACAAAGTCAAGTCAATTTCCAATTTGGCTTAAGAAACTTTTGCCCTTTCACATAGGACAAGTTTAAACCTTGTGGGTATGGATCTTGATCTATTTATTGCTGCTTTCGCCTACATGTACACCCCACCCAGCCTTCATCACTAAAATAGATGGGTGTCCTCAGGTTATGAATGTGATATCTAGGGAAAATGATGCCCAGATTCCTATCCATCTGGTGTGTTTTTTCCATCCTCCCTTCATCTTCATATCAAAAAAAATGCTTCTACGAAGATGATTGTGAAGAAAATAGCTAGTTCCTTAAATTGACTTCATTTGAACTTTAAAATGTTTATCACAAGACTGCACTAGGATCCACAACATGTTCATCTATCAGGGCACAGTTCTTTAACCCCAATACATTTGTATATTCATTGAATGACCTTAGAAAATTTGGGTACACAAACTCATACTCCGCAACTTGAGGTCAAATTTTGCACTATGAGTTGTTAATTGAGGTTATTGGACAATGCCATTGGGATGAGGCCATCGTGATCCATAGTGCTATTTAATTCCATGAGGTACATCTAGGCTTATATCATGTTGAATTCCACATAGCCAATTTCCTTAAACATGTTAAACCAAATTCAAATATTTGCGTTTATACAGGCCTGTAGCCAGCTAGAAATGGGGAGGGGCTAGGGCCCGGGGGCTAGGGGCAGACTTTGAAAAAGTAGACATGCTTTGGGCCGACTGGTGTTTTTGGGGTGTGACACAAAATTGGCTGGATTGAAGGATTTTTGGTTATCATATTGGAGTTGTCAGTATTTGGGGCAGATTTGGGGGAATTTTTGGACTCTATGGATTGTGGATATGCCTGTGTTTATATCAGAGTTTCCAAGCACTTGAATGTCTGCGTTATCAAAATAAAATCTTGTCAAATTCAGTAATTGTACAGTATTTTGTCCCTAGATGCAAGAAGTGAAGTCTTTAAGGTCTTTAAAGACCTAATAAAGACTTCACTTCTCAAAAGACCTGTGTGCAGTAGAGTACCTCACCTCATCGTGCCTTTGATATTTCAAGGTGTGTTATCTTGATACAACAACTAATATGACTTGAAACATTGCCTCTCTTCATGCCCAGACTGATAATTTCCCCCCAATATACTTTATAGCGTTATATAGCGTGGTTGCAGACTGCTGATATCTTTGCAGCTAATTGATCAGATGGCCAAGACTAATAACACTTAGTACGAGGCGACAGAATCTTAATAGCTCCCTAACTTCATCTGGCATGAGTATTATAGAATGAGAAAAGAGCTCTCTTGGATGACTGACCGACGACTGCAGCTTAGATAAGTGTGGTTTTAGCGCTTAGATGTGGAATTTGGGAGTATTTTGACCCCTACTACGCATAAATTTTGAATTCTTATCCCAATTTTGTACGATAAGGTTGATGTTTGTGGGAAAAAATGATATAGAAATCTACTGAAGATGCACTTTTTTATCATTTACTAAAAAGATTTCATTAGGAATATTGGGCTTATTGGCAAAATGACAAGATTATCATTTTGTCAAGGTCATATTTGGTTATGTTGAATATGTTCCATTTATTAAAAAAGGTAAAGGAAAAGAATTTTTGTATTCTTTAGAAATTAAATATTCAGCCCAAGAAAATGACTATTCTATTTATTTACTGATAAGTACTGGTACCTCACTTCAGTCAAAACAAATTACTTAAATAATATTTCTGAGAAAAATGTATTGAATTTTATCATCCTTGTTTGTTTTCTAATACTAGTGCAAACATGGAGAAGTCCTCACTTTTATTGTGAAACATCAAATAGCATACAAAATAAAAGTAGAATCCATTTATCCCCAGATTACCTTTAAAACCAAGCAAATGAAAGCCACTTGATTCACGTGCAAGCTATTTCCGTATATAGTCTCATCCAATACCTACAATATCAAATTTGTTACGCTTAAAAAACTACATTCTCGGAATAGCTCCATATATCAATTTATAATACAAGGTAATATCTGCTATTCCCATTTATTACCTTTCAGTCCGGTGATCAATACATTGAGTTATTGGGTAATTCCAGTTGAAATCCATACACCCCTGGAAGATGTGACCTTAATCTTCCACACATGCAGGGAGTGTGAATTTCAAATGGGCTTACCTGAAAATGGGTGACTCCATTTGAAATCTGCACTCCATGTGTGGGGGATTTTAAAGTTCATGTCTTACAGGGGGTGTATGGATTTCAACTGGAATAGCTTATTGATCAGTATGGCAAGAAGTCATATATTTAGAATAAATAGAAATATATATGAATGTTGATGTCTGGATCTGTTTTCATTTGATGGAATCCAGTTATATGGACTCATGAGCCAGCATATGCAGATGAATATTACTTATAGGTTTGCATTTTGGATTTAAGACTGTTTTAACACATTTAAGTAATTAGTGAAAATTAAACAGATGTGTATCCAATGTTTAATCATAGGCTGTGATGGTAAAATGCTGTAGTGTTTTATAGGATGATTATAAATGAGCTATGTACAGCTAGCTATTCTCTGATTTTGAACACTAAATGTTAAATGCTGTTAAATCTCAAATTTTCGCATCTCATTTGGTTGGATGATAGACTGTAATCACATTTTGTGCTGTTTAGTTTTGTATCCAGTTATTTGCATATTTATGAATATTAATGAGCTTATTTGCATATTCTTTGTATTTACATATCTTTGTTGTGGGGTGTCCTTAATTATGAACCGTGTAGTTCTAGTTTACTATCCCTAAACTAAACCTCTACAAGACAGGAAATATTCAAATAACAGGACTAACCCAGTATTTGCAAAAAGCCTTCAAAAATGAAAAAAAAATATTATCATCATTAGGAGCTTTTAGGCTATTGCATTTTTAATGTTTAGATCTTTGTGCTGCATCTTTCACAGACTACAAAAAAAAGACCTAGAGACATACGGAATGTGAAGTGCTTGAAAATGGCCACATTCCTGAAAAAAGTCTATAACCATCTATAGCTATTATTACAAATTAAATCTTTAGATGTGAGATCATGTGTCTGAACATGTGAATTTTTTATGTGATAAAAATGATCAAATGTTCAATGACCATTTTTCAACTTTCAAAAGCTTTAGAAGGTTAGCTCTCTTGTTAACTCCTTAACCCAAGTGACACATGACAAAATGTAACCTCAGTATAGATCAGAACAGATAATTTGTAATCTTGTAGGGTTAACAAACATCTTGAATGAAGACTTTACAATTTGCGTTATCACCACATGAAATATGAATCAATAATAATTCTATAATTTCATACCTATCTGTATTCAGCGTTGACCCCGGCATGTTAATATTGGTTTTGATCGCCCATTCATGTCCTGTCTGTTTTCAATCAGTTGGACGGAAACGCTTTTATTGAAAATTGCTCCTTTTGTAAAGAGTGCCAAATATTTTCTAGAAGGCACATTCCAGGATATGCAGCATGGACAGTTTGCAGTTGTCTAATGATGAGAATCAAATTGTTCTTTTGCCGGGCTTTCCTTTCATATCAGAAAATAGCACCTTACAAATTCTTCAAGTTGTGCAATCTGACATACTGTACTGTAGACTGTACATTATCAAACTGCAGTAAAATATTATTGCATTTTGGCAAATTTCGTAGTTTGTTGGAAAAGATGGATTAAACTATCTGTTTTGTATGCAGTGTCTGAATAGTTCATCTGATGACTAAACAAGCCATTTTATAATGTTCAGAATGTGAGTTCCAGAAAATATTTGGCACTCTTTTTAATCAAACAGGCCAGGATGCCTAGATGTATCAAGTGGGTCCAATTCAAAACTCCTTTAAAAATAGAGTCCTTATTATGATGGCCTGCAAATTGTTTTGTAACTGAGGCCACTTCAGTTTAATTTGAGAGACAAAATAGCAGATTTTTGCCTTTTTTTCCCCACACCAAAATTAACTGCACATCTAAGATGATCAACAACTTTTTGTAAAAACTCATGATAGAATTTTGCATCTGAAGAGCCATGCTCTCAGTTGTTCTGCATGTTAGAAAATGTTCTATGCAGCTATATTATAGAATCTCATCTTTAATTAAGATACTATGCTAGAATAAAAGATCAGAGCACAAATCAAACCTTTTATTGCAAATATTATCAGAATGCTCATATTATTACCTTTTACAACGTCATTCTTAATAAATGTATCTATCCGTGACATTTGCTGAATTATCCATAAAACACACTAAATATGCGCATACAACATTATTGACATTCTTAAATTCTTTAAATCAAATCAATAATAAATACGATATGTTATATGAGCACATTGAAAATTAAACTTTGTAATAAATTTTTATGAGGGTGTCGGTGTCATTCTGATAGGAATCTCAGGAAGCATTATATATTCCTACACACGTTAAGAGGAAAAAACCTGCCAAATATTGCGCAAAATGTATAAAAAGAAGACATATCGTTGTGTCGTCAAGCGACATTGCATGTTGCTGCACCTGCACGCTGAACAGTGTTATTGATTATTAGATCTCATTTCTCCGCATTTAATTTAATTTGGCAATATTCGTGATATGACCTTACTAGCGTATGTATACGCATCTTCCAATAAAGTGATAGTAGATTTTGACTAATATGTCACATGGGGTTTTATTGTATCTATCTGAAAAATCATAAAATCAACCTTTTTGTAAATTTGCAAGTAACAATATTGAGTACTGCTCATTTGTGTTTTGACGAAAAAAATAAGGATGTTGTGCTGTTTTTGGAGCATAGAAGATAGGAAGATTTTGATCATGATGTTTGTGATGATTTTGATGATGAAAGTAATATTGATTACAATGTAGATGTTAACATTAGATAATTGCAGAGATACAGTATGCATTCAATTAACTGGGAACTGGGATGGGGGGGGGGTGCATCACTCCCACACTCCTGGCTACACATGTGATAAGAGAAGGGAGCAGAGGACATGAGCATTCATGAGGGAGAAAAAGGACCCACAGACAGATAGTTCTCTGTACATATTAATGTATTATTGGGAATATTAAAACATTTTAAACATCTATCAGTGATATGTATTTGACTGGAAAATGTTGAATGCCGGCTTTTCTTTTAGCAGTTCAAGAGCATATGTAAAAATAGCTTGTTTAGCAGAATTTGTTGACCTTTTCGACAAGTCCTCGGTAGGATTAGGCATCTGTTTCCAGTTGGTTTACCACATATAAAAAGATGAATTTCATCCGATAACTTGGTGGAAAAAGAGGAAGAATATAATTTGAACATATCTAGGAATAGATCTGTAACATGCTCATACATCAGTACTAAGTTCTAACCTCAATATACTTGTACATTCATAAGATGACCTTTGAGTGTGTTGGGTACAAAACCTCATAGTATACCCATAACTTGAGGTTAAATGTTGACCTATCAGTGATGAGGTTAATGAATTGTGCCATTGAAGGTGAGACTGTTTTGACTCAACATAGTGTGCTATGGTTAACTGTAACAAATTTCAAGGGTGATGATGTGTTCCTTTTCCTTGTTGAAGTATAAGCACCTGCCCTATTTAAATTTGTCATAAAAAGCAGATACATCTATATCATTATTTTGTGCACTCTATGGGGAAACATCAAAAATATAGGAAATACATTCCTAGTTGAGTTTCCTTCTTTGTTGCAACATCACAGAACTTCATAATATTGACGTAAGCTCACACTTCGAAACTGTATCCACACAGACGAAAGCAAAACTGGCTTTTTTTGCAGCGGAACGTGTAGGTGTGGTTTTGTTACCTGCCGAGCTGCCGTGATGATCGTACGATAACAGGGATGTCTGATTTTGAGCAGTATTGACGGAAACGAGATCCATGATGGTTCTTGACCTAGATAACAACATCTTTTAGTATTGGGATGGCTTGTAAAAATCCCAGGTGACGGAGCTTTGTATTCTTTGTGTTGAAGAGTGTCAAACGTGAGGTGATGTGTATCAACTATACATCTTTAGCATACAAAGCAAGGATTTTTTAAAAAGGGGTGTGTTGCGAGATTTCAAATTGTGGAGTTTTATTTGCTTGTTAAAATTGGACCTTAGCACCCCTCCCCCTCAAATGGTGACATTTTAGTTTTGGGGACTTCTCAAGAAAATGGAACCCATCAAAATTTTGATCTTTTTGTACAAGTTGTAAGTGACAAAAAAGGATCAAAATGTGTGTATGTGGGTTTGGCAAAATAGCAACGTAATTCAGTTACTTTTAGTTTGGGTTTGTGATAGTTATTTGCAATTATCTGTGCAAAAGATTTTTATCTTCACATTGAAGCTACTTGTACTTTATTTTTTAAATGTTAATTATGAATGTGGTCTTTGCAATTTGATGGACATGTTTTTAGATTTTGTTTGGCAAACATGGCGAAGGGGTGACTTACAACATGTAGGATGTTGAGATGTCCGAGTCGGTGATAGTGAGCAGATTAAGGAAGTTGTTGATCAAATTGATTAGCACTTTGTAATTCCAACCATTCGCTCTATTACTATATAACTATTAGTAGCCTACTTTAATAGTTACTGCCCATTTTTGGCAATTTGGTCCATATGCAGTGACTGTTGAATATGATGTTTATGAATGAATGATGCTATACAGTCTATGCAAAGTCTATACTCGATAAACAAAATTGAGATTTTGTCAACACAAGGCACTCCAGGAGCACAAGGATTAGAGTTTTTGGTTAGGGTTAGGATGCTCAAGTTATGGTTCAGCTTTTGCTCCCAGAGGGCTGTGTGTTGACGATATCTTAGTTTTGCTCCTCAAATATGCGATATGACATGATTCCTTTTTCCTTGCAGCACCCCATCATGGCATGTATTCATAAATTTAGGCATTGCTTCAATTGTTGTATTCATATTTTAACCCAACCATGATTTCTGTTGATTCAGACGCTTACAGCATTGCGATATATTTATTTTTATCATAAAATCAGGTTTAAATATCAAACGTGACTCGTGATTAGAGTGCTAGAATGGTGAGATTTGCAAAAGTCTCAGATGGTGGTTAAATTACCCTATAATCGAATCATAGCGAAAAGAACAAGATTATAACAGATGATTTAAACATTATTCCAAAATCTTGAGGAATCGTTTGAATATATTCTGTTCTGTGCTATTAATACACAGCTAATTTGCGGAGAAACATGATATGTCGTAACAGACAACATCTTTGTATATAAAAAAGGCGTCTGCTCGAGGCCGCTCTGATCACAGGTTCTTAGCGCTTGTCCATCGCACACCTGCCGTAGTAAGACTCTTTGAAAGAACGAGGAAATGTCAATTTGCATTGTTAGGAAATTAGAATGTCAGAATCTAACAAGAAGGGATTTTACTGAAGCTAATTGTAAAGGCACCTTGCTTCCTGAATCACGGTGTAGAGTTGTAACAATTCTTATAGGGTCATACTGTAGGACTGAAGTTTTGTTTGTATGGTGAAGGTATGTGGGGTGAGGTTATGAAGGCCTTTCTCCAATTTTACGTGGAATTACATGGAGCAATTCCAAGAGTGGGGCTGTATGACTGGGGGTTAATGTGATTTCAATTTGGTGTATGGAACATTCTGATTAAACTGAGTAGTGTTTCATTACAAGTGACGAAAGGAATTAGTATATATTGACTGCTTAGTGCCAGAGTGGGCAAGTGCAATAGCTGCCCTGTGAACATTTGGTAACTTACACACAGTATATTGTACTCATCTACACATGGCAGCTATTGCACTTACCCACTTCTGGCACTGAGCAGTCAATATGTTTTGCTCTGTTCATTCAAACAGTAGATTCATAGCTGTTGCATGTTTGATCCAGCATACACAGAAAATTTCCGCATCAGTTGGCCAGGCCTGAATAATTGAGAATACAGGAAGCTATTTTTAGGAATTTGGGCATTCAGAGGAAAATTTTGTTTTTCCAGATAAAGAAATACATTGTGGGAAATTTCATAATTTGGTAGGAAATTTGGCTAATCATCCCAGGAAACATACGGCTGTGTACACAATAAAAGTAATTTTTATACAGAAATTTATCAGATTTTAGACAAAACTTATCCTATGTTTTTGTAGCCTACATGATGAGACAAACCAGTCTGCTACTAAAGGGTGTGTGCAATTTACTATGACTGTAGATCACTCAACACCACTAAATATATCATCCTATATGATATGATTATGAATAAAACAGCATATGACTTTGCACATTATGGTATTCCATCATAATTTTAAAATTAAGCTCGGATTAATAATCAGTTGAAGAATAATAACAGTTTCTTGTTGATCTTTGCCAGAATGGAAATGTTATGCAAGTGCAGATTAGATCTGTATAATTGCAAGAAGTGCTGATGCTGAGAGCTTCGGATGTGCGTTTGTCAATCATTGAAGTAACGATGCGCGTGCTGACAACATAACTCGATTATATTGATGGTACATTTCATTTTTCGGCAAGGTTCTTTCGCACTTGGCCGATGTGCATGCTCCGTTTATCGCGTGAAAAAGAACAGGTCACACCAGGGTCATGTGATGCTATGTGGCTTGTTCAGCGAAGGAGGTGATGATATTTCTTGAGGTGTTTTGAATTAGCCAATCAGAGCACCACATCTTATCCAACATGGGCTAGATCAGGAAAAAGAGCGAAAGAACTTGGATAGATTGATTGCTAAAAATTACACCATGCTGAATTATCCTGTTGGTTAGCTACAGAGCAAATCAGTTGCTAGACTTAAACAATATGCCAGACATTGAGAGTGAAATGAAATGACTCTCCACATGCAGACGATAAGTTCCAAATTTTCTTTAAAAATTCAAAAATTTCGATCAGAATTGTGTATTTGCATGACCATATTTAGAATCAGCATGAAAAATGCACTAGAATGAATACAAACAAGCCCAGAATTGGTACAGTAGTTCATGAGATAGCTCTTTTACCATGTGACTTTTTATGTTGATGCCTGCATGCAAACCATTAAGAATGTTAGTAAACTTTTCTTTATTTCTTGAGGACACAAGGACCACTCCAACCAAAAACTTTGAAAAGTACAGGAAGAGTGGAGTGTATGTATGTATAGATTGTTGTGAGACTAGATAATAGTCTCATTGAATCAAGAGGAAGTCCTCAAGAGAGTTTGCTGAGTACATCATCCTCTTCACTCATTAAGCTTACTTCAATCAATTGCCTGGTCCTTGAGATGAGATGTTTCTCCTAGGCCTACTTGATGTACTAATGAGCACACCGTTTAAGAGGCTATTATTGGCAATAAGAGGCAGAAGTAATCAGTGTAAATGCAATTGTTGATGATGGGAGTTACGGGACATTCTTGTTGTTTTTGTAATCTTTGTTATGTAATGGTCTGATTTGTATCCTTGGTTTGGGCATGGAAGAAAGAGATAAGAAGGAACCACAACGAACGCATTCACTTTGTCCACTCCCTTTACCGACATTTAGTTGACATTGTTATTCATGGGGATTTACTTTAATCAATACCCCGCGTTAAATAGGTGATTGGTATTGTATTCCATGTATTTGCATGTCTTCTGGAGCGTGTGTGAAGGATGATTTGAACTAATGACCTTCCGTGCAAGCACCCTATAGGATTTTCTCTGGTGACGTGATCATCGGTCATTGATGGCCTACATCTTTTTCTTCCATTTTGCCCAATTTTCCGAACTTTGATGACTTTTTTCTCAGAGTTGGCAGTCTTTGGCACTGAAACGAAGTTAGCTAGTTACGATTATACGTACATATAAACTATTAAATTAAACAGGTTTTATGAACCGGACTCAACCGGAACATTGTGCATTATTTAAGAACATTTTACATCTATTTTTCATCAAAAAAGTCACCAAAATCTTACCTTATTTGCTCAAGTTGAAACTCAAAAAAAAAAAACGGCAGATTTTGATTACCTTTTCGATGTTTTATAGGACATTTTCTACACAACACGATCAAGAAAACAGTTTGACTGTAGATCCCAAAACAAAGCTACTATACATGTTCAGAGCATCAATGAAATTCCATAATCTTACTTCTGGGTAGCGTTTGTTTGTTCGTGGATGGGTTTGTTATAAATGTTTTCCAGTAATGATTTCGCCAAGCATCGATCGCGGTAAATGGATCATACATGAAAGTAAGTACCATTGATAGCTTTCCTTTTCATGCGTCAATAGATAAGCGGATTAAAACTTGGCCGATCGAAGTCGTTGTGGTTCCTTCTCATCTCTTTCTTCCATGGTTTGGGAATAAACTCAGATCAAAACAATTTAGTTAGCTATTTTGTGGACCATCAGGAAACATGTTAGTCTGATAGACTTTAGCTTCAAAATGCAACTGTTGACAAAACAAACACTTCGAACAGTAAATGCATTTCACATGTTTGGCTATTTTGTAGCAAAGAGGTGCAAAACGGTTTGCTCTTCTTCAAAACTTCAACAAACTTGGTCGATGTATCTGTGATATCGTAAGATAGAATTGTAATATACTCCCAGATAAGTCCTGAGCTTGTGGATGTTTCTTGAAAAATTTTGCATTATTAGGGCCTATGTATTACTATTAGGGACCTGTGCATGCATTTAAATTGACTGAAAATTGTTACGAAAAATCCAAACAGACTCTAAACATTGCAAGAAACACACATAGCCTGCATGCAATATATACAAGCGATGCGATAGCAACATGAAGGCATTTCACTTTCTATTTCCGTGCACACCATTTTCAATATAGCCCATGGACACAGATCCAACCAAGCTGAAGACTGCGGCGACGACAAAAAAAACCTTAAAGGAGACATCATTTCCACCTTTCCGATTCTGTCAAATTGTCAATAAAATTACATCACGGGATAGTGGTTACCAAACATAATATGTGTCCTGCCATTCTTATGGGCTGTGAAATCCTCTTTTTCTACCAAAATAGTACAAATTCAGAGTATGTTTATAAGTAACTCATGCATTAAAACACTTGTTATTGGAGTCTTTAGTCTCGGATGTGATTTTTCTTTTGGGTAATGGTGGAGCCGGCACATTGCTAGGGATCTGTATTGTATAGGGAGGTATAGGGGAAGGTGAACATTTGGTCATGTTTGTTGTGTGTTACATACCGAACGATTTATATTTTTAAAGGTGCACTTGCTGCTTGTTCACATAAGTACAAGTTAGTGTTCGTTGGTAGGGGTGTATGACTGGAAGGTGGGGGTGTGTTTAGCGACAAATGAGGACATGCACATGACATTTCACATTAAACCGTGGTTTCGGAGGTCTGCAAACAACCACTATTGCACATATACATGTACATGTAATGCATTTTTTGAGATATGTCCTCTATTGTGCATTCATCCCATACACACACAAAGTGATGAAACTTTTCCTCAGTATTTCGAGTGAATGCGGATTCAGATGTCCACATTTGCATAGTCCTAAACTGTGTCCACGTTTGGAGGCGAACACATGTACATGTAGGGCTGTATGGGCATGATGGGTGGGGGTGTATGTGGGTGTTTGGTTGTCATTTGTTTATTTATATGGTTGCTCCATGCAGAGACTTCTTAATTTAAACAACAGGAATAAATATAGACAAAATTTAAATGTGTTACATCAATGTTTTCTTAAATACCATTCAAGGATAATTCCATAGCTAACAAAAGGAAGATTTATCGTAATTCTGTTATGGTTATTCTTACAGATTTTCCCACTGGTTCCAATTTGTAAAATAAATCCACATGATCTAAATCTTTAAACCATGAAGTTTTAATAATCATTAAAGCCGTGACTTCCCAAATAATATAAAAGCCAGGCTCAAGTCTCTCCATCCATGATATCACTTACAAGTGGGAAAACAATTCAAAAGGTAACAAGCCAATTTTAGGAAGTAATCCCTCCAATTTAGGCTTATTACTTAGCTGGATTTACTGTAGCATGCTGGGATTTAAAGTTGCTGTTCTAAAGCCAACTTCCGTATTCTGTTCCTGCCCAGCAGGTCCGAAAAAATGTGCAGTTTTGACATATTGTTGTTGTACAAGAAATAGTGTTTGTATTTTGACTTCTGGTTTTGTATTTTCCGATCAATCATGGCGATGACAGTGAAATATTCAAAGCATGTATTCCTGTGTTTGTTTGAATAAGTTTTGTCACGAATTAACATCCATGGTTCATTTCACATTGTCAATAATATTAAGTGTCATTGGAAGTTTTTTTTTTGATTTGGTGTGAACTTGAACAGTCTGTTAATGAGAATTTTTTTGAAGAATGAACTTGTTTGGAATTGGATAGTAACAGTTCGTTTATTTCTGTCGCAAGGTCGTCTGAAATTTACTGTGATTGGTTTAGTGGTGAATTTTGTCAGAATAACAGTTTAATATAGAAATTTATGCGTTTAATTAATGCTGCAAATGTGACAACTCTGGTGTAGAAGAAGTAATGGCTTTCAATTCATTTGAGCATAGTCTGTGCCGAGCCAATTAGATAATGTCGGCTGCTCAGTGCCAGAAGTGGGTAAGTACAATAGCTGCCCTGTGAACATTTGGCAATTTACACACAGTATATTGTACTCATCCACACATGGCAGTTACATGTACACATGGCAGCTATTGCACATACTCACTTCTGGCACTGAGCAGTTGATGTAAGTAAGCTCTCAAGTTAAAAGTATCAGGATTGAGCTGAACCCTTTTCTTTGCTACATTTTATATTTGGTTGATGTTATATTCATTCAGATGTTTAATTGTGACCATTACAGCACGAATGAGCCGTAAATGTCCTCAATTGTATTCTGAGTTACAGTGTAAAATGGGCATGAAGGTCATATTCATAAGAGATACCTCAATTTGGTGCTACGTGTATCTCATTTTACACTGTAACTCAGAATACAATTGAGGACATTTACGGCTCATTCATGGTTGTACTGTCACAATTGGTAAGCTATTGATGCTGGACTGGTCCCTAAACATGTTTCATGGTTCTCTGACTGTATGTGAAGTTGGACCTATAAATCAATTTCCATTAACGTAATAATTTACCAATACTTCAAGACGAACAAGTCAAAACAGCAGCACTAAATACTGAATTCGAAATTAAATGTTGAAATGGAATGGTAATAATGATTTTTCCTTCATCGTATTGACATAAGTTTACAGACCTGTATTGTATGCTCAGAACAAACGATTTGTACTACACCAAACTTACACAAAACCAAATAATGATTTTATTGATAGGTAGGCAGGACGTCCCTTTCAGGAGAGTGACTGAAGCAACACTTAGACTTAAATTAAGAATGCCTTACAAAAGGTACCATTAGACTTTAACATGCGGTTACCTCAAATGCGTAATTAGCATTGTAGAGAAGATACAGAAGATGACACAGTAGGGTTACAGAATGATAATGACGGTGTACTTTTGAAAGGTTGTTCAAAATGCCCAAAAGACTAATGACCCCTCACTCCCTCCATTCATTCACTATGAACCTCTATGATTATGATGAGCTCATTTCCATAGGTAAAGTTCAATATTCTCCACTGAATGATCGTAGCTTAAAAGTTGACCTCAAGTTATGGGGGGGATGAGTTTTTGTACTCAATATACTCAAATGACATTCTTTGAGTGTAAGAGCGTATTCAGGTTAAGGAACTGTGTCCTAAAGATTGCCATGTTTGAGACCTTTAGAGAGCCTAGTAATTTTGACACACTTTGTATATTAACCCTGATAATGCTGTACACCAACACTTATTTATTTTATGAAAAATCTACTCATGTTAATGTAAGCAATCTGTCATTTCCACAGTCGGCGTTGTATGTGGCCTACATATTTCGGGAAATATATTATTAAGTTCTCTCTACCTGAAAGGGAATCTAAGAGTCTTCCAAGATGTTTGATGATATCTTGCACTTTTCAGGGTAAGATATGGCTAGAAGATATTGATGTTACCAGTGTTGATAATGCTATTGTGTCAAGCAGAAAAAGTCACTAGTTGAGGACAATGGCAACCTGTCATAGGCCTTGGGCAAAAGTCAGTAGTTGACTATACCAGGGTTGGCTACCCTGTATCAGAATACCTGTAGATTCCAGTTTTCAATTTTATCATATAGATCCTATATTGGTGTGTTTTGATACTAAGTAGGCTGGTTTAGAGTTCAAATTCAACAATGCAAGAATAAATCCTGAAACTTTGCCAATGACATCATCTTCAATTATAAAATTAACGTCACATTAAAATTATGAAAGGAAGTGTTTGTAATGTGCATTTACTAAGTTTACAAAAATAACATGCACACATGATGTAAGGCCAATGCAAGGGAGCCAGTGAATTTATTTTAGATACGCTAATAGAAATGGGTCTAGAAATTGACTGTTGAAGTGCAGCAAGGAACCCCAACTTTCGGAAGTTACAGAATCCCATAAATGCAAAACAGTTGCAAGTTTTTGTAAAGCCGTTTTCTATCCCAATAGAACGCTAAAATAGCTTCAGAGCAGGAAGCAAATGGTATGCTTGGATCCCGGCATATTATTCTATGTGTTACATAAGACGCAGGGATTGCCAACTCCAAATTGTATTTATTCATTGGTTTTGAGTAGATAAATTGGGTTTTAACTTGGCCTCTAGACTCCCAGAACAATAGTCAGTATCTGGCACATGAAATGTCAAACATTGAAAGCCATGATATTATGAAAGGTGCAAAGGGAGGTTCATAAAACTAGTTCAGCAATGCTCAAAACCAATTGACCCAATTTTTGTGTCTTCAAAAATGTTAATATTATTCTTTTCTGTGTTAAAGTGTTAGCTTGATAAGCTCGGTTTTCTTCTGTTTTCCATATAGTGTTATTTTTAAGAGGTGACTCAAAGACTTAGACCTGTACAATTTCATCTACACTCATGCAAATGGATTCTTTCGGATGTAAAGTGTACCTCCTCAAGGAAATATACCGATAATTTACTAGGCTAAATTGTCAAAATTGCACATAAAACAAGTCTGGAAATTATTAGCCTTTGAGAGGAAATAATGACACCTAGTATTGTAATTTTTAAAAAGAACAAAAATATGGATTTTGTAAAAAGTTGCATTTCAAGCCTTTTGGAAGAAAAATCATTCTGCAAATTCTGATATTCTGCAAGTTCTGATATGAAGAGCAGGACATGCCTTAAAAAAATTAGAATGGCTAACCTTTTGTTCAAGTTCAAAAACATATTTGTTAAACTATCACCTTATCTGTGAAAGGCAAGTATTATAAAGTAATTTGAGTCAATATTGAGGTGCTATAAATCAAGTTTGGATAGGATCGTTATCATCATCAGGTATCAAAATTGTCAATATTATAGTGATTATAAGAATTACAATTTACATGCAACAAAGATTTTTTGGGTTGTTATGTTTTTAGCAATCTTGTGTGTGCTGGTTCGATTCCCACTGGTTCTGATTGTTTTCAGTCTTTCACCTTGTAAGTATGGTGGACTAGTGGTATCTTACCATGAGGGATGAGGCTATCACTTTTTCATTCATAATGTCCAAAAGGACCATATTTCAGGCCTAAAATTTCACCTGGATTATGAGAAAAAAGTGAACTTACTTCTATGTGCCAAAATTTTCATTTTGATAGGTTAAAGGGGGGGGGGGTTGTCGGTCTGTTCACACCCCTTTAAGACCCTAGCTGTATTTGAATCTCAACTCAAGCATGTTCTTGTTTCAGACACAGTTCTTTTAACATGCTTCTTCTGTACATTTATAGAAGGGCCTTTGAATACCTGTGCACAAACTGCACATGTATGAGGTTAAAATAAATAATGAAAGCATCTTGTCCATATCTTTTTAGAGGAGCATCTTCGTGTTAACTCCAAGTTAATTTTTAATCAAATCTTAATCACGGCGACAGACAGTTTTATTGGCAAACTTGAATATTGATACTAGGACGAAATTTTCTTTATTTCATCACCATTCTAGTGTTTGCATGTACACACTACTATCAAGAAGTGCAAGCACAAATGCTCCACAATCTTGGCTACATTGGGTATTCCAATTGAAATCCATACACCCCCTGTGGAAGACATCCTTAATCTTCCACACATGAATTTCAAGTGGGCTTAACTAAATGGGTGACTCCATTTGATATCTACACTCCCTGTGTGAGAGATTTAAGTCATGTCTTCCATAGGGGGTGTACAGATTTCAACTGGAATGCCGATTATTAGAAGAAAGAAGAGTGTGATTGGGAGACTGTTTTATTGATGAATCAATATGAAATAATGTCAACATACAATGAGAGCCATTTTGTGGTCAAAGGTAGCCAAATTCCTGCAGTTTCGGTGTGTCAATTATTACTTTTTCATGATTGCTAAATAATTCTTCAAAAATAGGACTTTAAGTTAATTAATCAACTGGCATATTTCACTGGATCAAACGCAAACCACACCACAGAATGAATGATTTTTGTCAAAATTATATAATGGTTGAAATTGTGTTTTTGTGTGAGAAATAACTTATTAACTTACGTTGGATTATTATCAATCAGAGTCAGTGATAATTTATATAGATTTAACCACATTTTGACAGCAAATTTGGCTAGAATTATACATTGGTTGACAAAATGTTTACTGTTGCATTACTTATGTTTCCCCATATAACATAAAAAAAGTACGGAGTATTACTTTAACTTCTCAGAATATGTTGCTCTGCAGATGGTCATGCAATGTTTCTCCAAAATCTCTGGATTTAACTTGTTGGAAAACAAGCGTTGATAGATCATATGAAATCTGGGAAGGAAGACTGAAAAGTTTCTTACTAATTTCCTATCAGGTTGTATCAGATTAAAATCAAGTTGTAGTTCAGATTTTATGAAACAAGTGTGTGTCCCTTGATGGTGAAATAACACATGCTTTGACAGACAGGAAAAATTGAGAATGTTTTTTGAAGGAAATTATGATTGCGTTTGATCAAATTGATATTTTCCAGTGGAGATCAAAACAGGATTTAGGTTTGAGTGAGTCTTGTTGCAACTTGTTACTCCCAAATGAGATATTTTAGGAGAGCAGACTCCTTCCCACCTGTGCATTCCTTAATCGAACAGATGAATGTGCAACATAATTAAGTAGGCATGCCATTGTAAAGGTTTAAATGTGTCTTGTTCCATTTGCACATTTGCTTATTAAGACTAAATTAATTAATTCTAAGACTAAATAGGAAAAAATGTCACTGCATCCATCAGGTTGCTAATCAGTGGGTCAAAGGTCAAATGTCATCCATTTTAGTTTGTAAAGGTGCAGTATTTATCCAAGTGTCAAAATATTAGGATATATATGAACAATATATATTGCTAAATGACAATAAATTAGTATTATTTCCCTTTATTGAACAAGATAAATCCATAGGCTATTATAGTGACCTTTTCTAGGGAATGTAACACTTGTGAAGAGGAAACTGTAATTGGTTTCTTTCTTAGTTTAAAGACAGTTTTATCACCTGTCAGTCTGTCTCGTCGTTATTGAAATGATATTTCCAAATGAAAAGAGAGATTATTAAAATCTCCATCGCACACGCCACGTGATAAACAGCATCCAGGACTCGTATACTTGTATAATGGCTGTCGTCTGCTATTCTGAAGTTATGATATTCAAATTGTTGTTGCATCCCATAAGAAAACATTTGGACAGATATGAATGAAGTGTATATTATTTGATATAACTTTCAGCGGATTTTTTCGCAGTATGATTTTTTTGTGATTTATGCAGTTCTGTAGGGTTGTGTGGTTTGTTTTAGTAAATCAGTTTCGAAGAGCTTTGTAAATCCTTTGCATAAATATGTTTGGCAGGCTTTTAAATTCACGTTTAAGAATCTCAAAATTACAAAAATAAAATCCATAATAATTTTCCACTTACAACGAAGAATGAAGGGCAGTCAGGATTAATTATTATGGAATGAATTATTTTGAATTGCACAAATTGAACACTATTTATCAAAAAGAATCATATTGATCGAAGAAATATTTTAACCAAATCTAACAACTGCAATTTCAAGGCAAATTGGAGCTACTGATTCGTCTGTCAGTTGAATCAGTTACGCCATTTATCGTTAATAGCCGTCAAGGAAATTCTTGCTAATTACAGATAGAATTCATACCATTTCATGACACCTATAATCAGTCATTGTTATGCATCTTGGCCATTATCTATTCACAAAATCTTCACCAAAGTTTAACAATGGAGCTGGGAAAATAGCAGAATAGAGCAAAAGTTTTAGGATTTTATTTAAAATATTGAATTCATTGAACTTGGGTCAAGGATTTGTTACTTTCTGTTATACAATATTTGTTAGATTTGAGATTTGTTACAAATTGAAGTGAAATTTGTTATGGTAGCATGGTGACTACTTAAATATGTGAGATTATGTGGTGAGTCCGGAATTTTACTCACATTTTTGACATTCATGTACTTGTTTTAGCTATTGGAGTTGTTCAATAGTCACAAGTTCCCTGAGAGGCTAATATTAAAAGTTTTCTTTGTTGTATTTGTTTGTTTATTTGTTTGGTACTTTGGTTTGTTTGTTTGTTTGTGCGAGTTTAACTATAATGTAGATGTGTGTCTGTGCATAATGTAGTCAAAAATTCAGCATAGCTCAACTTTTGTGACAATATTTGCCTACTTTTGACCTAGTACTAGTCGCCATAATTTTGATTTTTATGAAGATTTCAGTTATGTTTAAGAGTTATAAAATTTCACCAAAATCTTATAAATCCTGTAAAGTGTGCTGCGGCTTGTGGATCAACATATAGGCATTGTGCTTATGCATAGCGCACTATAAATCACTACGCTTTTTTTTTTTTTTTAATTTTCCTCTTCTTATTTTCAGAGTTGTCACATCCAATAAAATTACATTTTCCCCCCAAAAGGGATGTCAGTTGCTACTATGTATTAGTTATAAATTTATCTATCTGCATTCAGAAGAACAGATTGTAAAACAAACAGCAAACATCGAATGCTACAAGTTTACATATACGCTGCTAGGCACTGTCATAGTGTATTATATAAACTAAAGTATTATTAGAACTGTACAGAGCAAATATGAATTCAGTAACAGACTGAGCATTAGTGAATTTGAACATGTATGCTTTCACAACAAATCGATAGTTACAATATCAACTCGAAAAAAGAGAAAAATTGGGTTGAGTGCAGACTGAATAAAGAGAGGTTGAATAAAATAGATGCAATTTCAACCTTTCTTTTCACACTTGATGTAGAAAGTGTTTAGAAACAAACAAAAAATAAACTAGAAACACTGTGTACCTGTGTCGATGAATGCGACAAGACGACAAAAAGGTATTTGTAGGTAAAAAACATATGCGCTCTCAGACCTGATTCTGGCAAGAAACGTGCCCGCTTCTACCTCGGGGTCATTGATTGGTATGGATAGCCATGTTGCGTACACTTCCTTTTCTTGCTCTTATTTGTGGCTCAGAATACAGATTAGAGGGGTTTGGAGGAGTCCGCTTGCGAATTTGACCCATCTTTAAAAATAAAAGGCGAGTATGTTTCTCGTTGGTACGATAGACAAGCTTTTATTAGAGATAAATAAGTATTCATAGCACTAGGCTATATACATGTAGATAGGTTGGATGTTGTTCCTGTCTGTCTGGATACATGTATGCAATAATCAGATACAATGTGCTATGTTATTATCAGGAAAGTTGAACTTTTGTGGTTATTATGTAATAATAAGCATGGGTAAAAGGCAGAAAAGACAAAAATTTGGAGTAATGAATTAAAGAGTTAACAGGAAGTTATATATAGAGAGTTAATGTTTGGTTTGCTGTTTAAGTGTGCATGTTCTCATCATTGGTGGTCTGGTGGACTGTCATACCACTCAAACTAATTACAAGCACCTCTTCTACATAGAAGCTGGCTTTCCCTTTTAAAGGGAATTTTTTGTATTATGAGCCAAGATGGTCTCAATTCCAATGGCATAGTCTGCTACATTGGGCTGTTCCAGTTGAAATCCATACACCCCCTATGGAAGACTTTAATCTTACACACAGGGAGTATGAATTTCTCCGGGTTACCTGAATGGGTGACTCACCGAGATCTACACCCCTTGTGTGGGAGATTAAGATCATGTCTTCAACAAATGTGTAGTTCAAACCTCAAGTTATTTTATGGGTGTACAAGTATTTTGGGGTTTTAAGAGAACTGTGTACTGCTGGATGAGCATATTTAAGATTCTACCACTACAATTCAACATGCACTAGGAAAGGCTTTATTCCTAATGGAACCAAATTTAGGAAACATGCATTAAAAGTAGAATTAAAGTGAGATGTATGTTGCTAAAAATCTATACAACTGTAAGCTTAAACAAAATCGGTTTACCTTTAATGCGTGCATTGAAGTTGATAGTAAAGGCGCCTCTATCGGTTCCATCAGTCAATGTCACGATGCTATCTCTTATGGCATCGTGAAGTAGCAGTCACTAGGATCCACAACAAGCTCACCCATCAGTGTGCAGTTCTTTAAACTCAATACATTTGCACATTCATTGATTGACCTTAGGAAATTTGGGTACAAAAACTCATACTCTGCAACTAGAGGTCAAATTTTGTACTATGATTGTTTTATTGAGGTTATTGGACTATGCCGTTGGGATGAGGCCATGTGCTCTGAAAGCTTGCACACATTAGCAGGTGGATTGTGAGAAAGGAAACCTCAATGTGTCCAGTTTGATTTTTGTTCCGTTATACAATTGTAGTATTTGAAACACTCACACAGCACTCTAAGGAGAATGGTGTATATGTATTGTGTGTCATCTCAAATCCTGGAAAAAATAGATGGCACACTTTTACTAAAACAATTGAAATGTGTGTCCTATCCAAATTGGAGAGGCGAGTGAAACATGCATGCAATATATGTGAGGCACAGACAGACTCCCCTGTATCTCGCCCTTCAATGTTGCAGGGAGACTCATGGACCTGCTGACAACATGGCTTTGTCTAACATTGAATTGAGGGGGTGGGGAGTGAGGGCAGACATATACCAAAAGACAGGCAAAATGTGCCAACCTTTTTCTCCAGGATTATAGGTCTGGTTTTATGTTGCTGTGTTTGTAAGTCACAGTCACTCATGTTTGTTATCATGTCTGTTCGTATATGTCATTTGCTTCTCTTTTTTCTGTTTGTCTGTCTGTGTGACTGTCCGTCTGTTTGATTCTATGCTGCTGTGTTTGGTATGTCACAATCTGTGTGACTGACTGCTGAATAGTGTTTGTCTCCTTTTTTCTGTCTGTCTGTATGTCTCTCTGAGTCTGTCTGCCTGTGTCTCTGTTTTCCTTATTCTCACTTGTTCACATTTTTAGCAAAACATCTCTAACATTCTCAAATTGCACAGAAAAAAATTGACAAAAATATGACAGGTTTGCGTCAAGCACACAAAAGGACATTGTAGAAGTCGTCCGATATTGTGATGGCCAACCAGTGGCAATGGCTTCAAATTATAATGTCTTCTAGCGTACAAACGTATCAGTTTGCACTTGTCACTTAAGGTGTGTGGCTCTACAGCATCATATCTCGCTATATAGCGCTAGTCCGTGGTAAGCTTAAGGGATTTGACATGGATGAGCTTTGAGAAGCAACCGAGACGAAAGAACGCTTCGCACCATTATATGCATAGAAATCAAACACAAATACGAGTATTGATTTACAAAGTATCTTATACCTGACAGGCTATCTGATCCATTAGTCGCAAATATTTACAATTCTGGCAAAGTTAAATTTGCGCTATATCGACAATAACGGATGTAAATTAGTGTTTAACAAAAATTGCGCTCAAGGGTTTGGAAGCTCTTTCTGTGCGTTTTTGTTCTCTTACATCTTTTAGTAAGTGATATTGAGAGAGTAAAACAAGGTACACTATTTGGCAGGTTTTCTATTTGAATAAATGCTAACCATTTCATCATTAATGTAATTTGCTCTATTTTTCTAATAATATGTGGAAAGTTGCCGGGTCAAATAGGGGATAAAATTGTGGATTTTGTTACACGAGCAGCACTTAAATAGAGGCAAAATGTTCCCATTCTCTGCTTGTTTGCTGTAAAATACATATGTAACCTTGGTAACAGTTATAGATTGGTACCGAAATTTGCGTCACACCTTACTACCTTTTCAAGTGCCCATATTAAACCATGATAACCGTAATGCCCATGTTGGTTTGTACAATGTACTCTGATTAGCACTCAAAGTAATTTGGGACAAAATGATTTCAAGCAGCATGTTTAAACTAAGATCAAAATGCAAGGTATTTTGAAACTGAAAAGACAGAAAAAAATCATGCAGTAGCTTGTTTTGAATGTGAGAAACAGTAGCTAACATGCTCAGTCTGTGTAGACAAGCAGAAGGCAAAGTCTACAGGGTATTTGGTACCTTTAAATTGTTATGATTTGGTTAGGTGGCCCCGTCACTAGATACATTCAACAAACAGATCGGTAGATAGATGGCAGATCAGCTTTCAGGTGATATGGCCGTAAGCTTCCTCGCATCAAACGGTCATTTACGGGCTTTGTGCTGTTTTCTGTGGCCTTTAGCATGACGTTCATCTCTTCAAATGAAAAACATAGTGCAAAGTGTATGTGTGGGTGGGTTTGTATTTGTTCTCTGTCTGTCTGCCTATATGTCTGTGTTTCTGTCTGTCTGCCTGCATGGCATACCCATAAATGATAACCCAAACACATTTTGTGTAAGGTTTTGAGGGAAACAAATGTGCTAGGCCATTCACTGCACTCTAAGAAAAATGGTTCTAGAGGTTCCCGGGTAGAGGTTCTACACACAGGACAGCTAGGATTCTAGGGAATTGTAAGTACCCCAAAATGGTTCTTTCTGGCCTTACAGAACCTTTTTAGTCTTTATAGAACTAGTTAAGTTTCTACATATAAGACTGCTGAAGAACCTTTAGAGGTTCTACTTGGAACATTTATTCTATGATTATGAGTGAAAATTTTTGTGAAAAAACGTTGTAAATGTTAAAAATTTCTATACATTTCAGACACTAAGTATACAGCTTATACTGTCCCAAAGTAGAGCTTTTTAAAAGTTTAAAATCTTAAAAGATTCTGTTTATGTGATCCCAAGATGGTTAAAATACAAAACGATAACTCGGAAGCATAATGCTTAGTTTTATGTTCTATGCGAACTCAATGGACATCTAGTATCCAAACAGCATTAACTTTAAAGTCGGAGGAAAGCTTATATGAATCGTATCCAGCACACGACACGACAGGCCATTGAACTCATCGGCCACGCCAATACGTCACAGCGGTATAATGAGACACAGTGTTCAAATTCACACAGAATGTAAGAATAAGCGTATCATGTCATCAATTCTTGGATGTGTATATAGCTTTCTGTTACCTAATCTCCGAAAAATCTTGTAACAAAACCTTAATTAGGTTACGGTTACTGTATTCGGTTTTGGTAACCGGTTGCTGATATTTGTTTATGTTTTTAGGTCATTGAAATTAGACTAGGTCAGAGTAAGACGTTGAAGTCCGCTCGCTATGTGTTGGCAAAATGTTTAATGGGAGGGAAATTATCCTTAACATGGATATCCTGAATGGGTGAAAAACTTAAAGTCTGAATTGACAACTAAAAATAGGCTGTGACATTAAGAAAATAGCCGTCTATAATACCAGCTGCTGAAATTGCCATTATGTTATTTTGTATGGCAAGTAAGCTTAAAAGCTTCCTGACAATCGGTTAGATCTCTAACATCCTCATCTGTTAGGGCACAGTTATGTAACCACAATATGTTTGTATATTCATAGAATGAACTTTGAACGAGATAGGTACAAAAACTCATACTCATTAACATGAGGTCAAAGTTTAAGATGTGATTGTTGAATGGAGCTTTATGAACTGTGCCATTTTGGAGGAGACTATTTTGACTCTTACTGAATTGTCACATTGTTTTTATGCGCCAGGAAAATTTGCTTCCTCAAATTGTGTATTTTGTCATGGAATTTGTTTTATGACTCAAGCAAGCTCGGAATTTAGAAGTCATTTCGCATTTTGGTGTGAAGATAACAACTATTGATAAAACTTGCTTGATGAAACATGTAAAATATCTCCAGAAGATAATCCTTACATGTGTAGGCCTATTTGTGTTGGTGGCATAACTGAGGGGATGGGTAAAAGAGGGTGACGGCCCCCTGTGAGAAGTCTTACCCCCCTCCTTCCCCCCTGTAGGATGTTGGCCACCTGATATTTAAGTTTTTGTGCTTTTTAGTCTAGTTTTGACCATTTGTGTCAAAGTGTGCCCTACCCCCAGGTGCCTTGCTTTCCTCCCCCTCCTTCTTTGCCCCCGCTGAAAAAGTCCAGGCTATGCCACTGCAAAATGTGTATTTGTGTGTGAGTTACATATATGCATATTATGTACATTTATGTGTAGGGGTGTGTAGGCACAGTGTATACCCTGGTGTGTGTAACTTTATCCATTGCTCAATGTATAAATGCCAGTTTTAATTATGGAAGGAACAAAGCAGTTGACATAAATAGAGCGAAGCTTAATTTAATTACCGCAAACAAACAAACTATTAAGTTCGAGCCAAGTTTTAATTGCCTTTAAGCATTCTTAGATGCCAGATCTACCCCCAGCATTCAAAGGGTCGAATATCTGCTTTATGAATAATTATTCAGTATTTCTGCATTGTATTTCATCAAGTTTTGATTTCGGCCAGGCACAAAACTGACCTCCGCTTTCCTAGGGTTCAAAAGCCTGAGAATAGAAACGGGAACATGGATTTTTTTTTCGTCCCAATTTCAAATGAAAATATTTTTTCTGAGGCAGCAGTTTGCCCGGCCCCTTCTGATTATGCTCCTAATCTTAACCAATATCTGTGTCCTAACCCTCTATTTCCCAATGTAACTAGAGAATATCGGTCTTGCATTTTCAGTAAAAGATACAACTAAAGAATCTAAAATCACAACTTCCAAGGATGTTTTTCAATGATTTCATCCATTTACTTGTCAAATTTTGGTGCAATGTGGATTTTGTTTTTGAAAGGAGTAAGTCGATTCATAATGCAAGCAACGATTTATAATCAATTTTCAATCAATTTTAGCAGGGGCGATCACTTTTGCAAATGCTAGAAAAAATATAATGCAAGCAACGTAATCTGATCTCGTAAATTTGGAGATGAAACCCTCATTATTTATCAACTAAGAATATTGTGTATATAGTATCATGAATAACATGTGGTTCTCATAATACATTCTTTAAAAGTGTAAAGAAGCAATTAAAGATGATCATAATGTCATTTACCTATCCGCGTATTATTTCTGGGGTGTATCTTGGCAAGATATTATATTTAGATAAGGAAACTCAAGTCGCAATAGAGTTTCAAGTTACTTTATTAAATCCTTAATGATTCCAAATCTCATCTCATTTAATAAGAGGAATTCCAGTAATATCGTGAACATAGAATATGATGATACTCTGTTTTAGTATACTATAAATATTTGTGTTTTTACTTCATATTGTTCAACTTAAAGGGGTACTACACCCCTGTAGTAAATTTGTGACTATTTTTGCATTTTTCTCAAAAAATAATAACACACTGGGAACAAAAGTTGTGTATATTATTGGGGCAAGGAATCCAATTACTATACTGAAATTTCAGTGACTCAAGGCAAGCGGTTCAGTATATATGATTGGAAATGAGGTACATCTTAGCGGTACCTCTTTTCTTATCATAAATAACGAACCGCTTGTCATGGGTCACTGAAATTCCAGTGTAGTAATCAAATTCCTTGCCCCTATAATATACGTAACTTTTGTTACCGCTGTGTTAATAGTTTTGGAGAAAAATGCAAAAATAGACACAAATTTAGCGAGGGGTGTAGTACCCCCTTAATACTGCACTTAACCCCACCTCCACCCAAAAAAAAAGGGGGAAGCATATTTTTTTATTGCACCACCTTGGGGTACATTTTTCATTTTGCACAGCAAAAAGGCATTAAAACACTTTGGAAAGGCAACATGTGCTTGGGGGAATGGGGTGGACAATTTTAGGCACACCAAAATTCTACCCTCCACGTGAGCATAATAATTAATACAGCTCCTAAAATAAGCAGCTTTTAATAGGGGATTAAAATAATATTCTCTTATTATTTTTACATAAAATTAAGTCATATCCAATTCAAGAGCAAATACTAACATTTGCATTCAAGTTCATTATCAAACTGTTCAGTACATCATTATAACAGCTCTTAACCTATGCTTCCCGGGTACATATGCTGTATCTGAAAATATAAAAACAATATAAGTACTGCCTTCTTGCTTGGGAAGCACCTGTTTTTAAATCAGCTCTCTCCCACAGTAAAATACAGTATCTGGTGTTAATTAACACTGCAGATATGGCGGTTTAACCTGGGGAGGGTGGGAAGTATTAAAGAGGCAGATAGTTGGAGCCTGTGCAATGAAGAATGGAGTCATTAGCAAACCGATGTAAAATGGGCTGTTCTTGTTAAAATCCATACACCCTCTGTAGTATACAAGACCTTAATCATCCACACAGGGAGTGTTAATTTCATATGTGGGTTACCTGAATGTGTGATTCCAATTGATGTCTATACCCCCTGTGTGTAAGATTAAGGTTATGTTTTCTACAGAGGGTGGATGGATGTCAACCAGAATAGCCTAATGGAACGAATCTACCGGGTACAATATGATGTTGATATAGACGGACACAAATGAAGAAGTGCATGTTGTATACTATTGGGATTAATATAAGTCGCAACGCAAAAATTGATCAATTTAATATCACAAATTTCTGCCGCCCGTAGTTGCAACAAACACATTTCTGGGTCATTGTATTACTACATGATATAATTGAGTTTCTAGATGCTTGTTATTATTTGAAGACAAGAATTTATAATGAATTTGTAGCTTTTCAGTTTCATCGACTGTATGGTGTCAAATTTGGTTTGGTTGTTGTTGTTGACAAATTGCCACTCAGAAAATGCAATATCAATGTGGAAAATGGAGTCATTAGTCTGGCAAAAGTCAATTTACAATAAAAGAAAATTGTTTTTTTGCCCATTTGCTTTAAGTTGAACTACCGTATACGCAAATATTTTCGCGGACATATATTTTCGTGATTACATAGTTTTTGGAAAATGTGCAAGACTTTCATTTTGCGGTATCTGCATTAATTATACAACTCTATTGCAAAACTTCTTTTTTTTTTCACAAGTTTTTATTTTCATGTTTCCGCGTGTCCACTTGCGAAATTTGCAAAAATAAAACTTGCTTGAAAATTACATGTAAGCTCATGTATGCAGTATGTGATATGAATATTTCCATGTTACACTTAACAATGACATACAAGGGAAAGGGATCACTGGTGCTGCTTTAAGTTATATTTGACATCACATTGTAGTGACAAAAGACTTTTTTTGCATGATATCATCATTATAGGATGTTTGGATATCAACCATAAGAAGTACAGTAACACTTTAAGACTCAATTCATCTGAATTTAAAGAAACTCAAATTTATAGGCAAGTAATTTAATTTGTTTGTGCTACAGGTGACAATATTTGAAAACAAAGTTACATCTAAAATATCATTAATTCACTTCCCTTTCCTGTTTACTCTACCTCAAACCTGATGTGCACAATCTGTAATCCCCGAAGACCATCCATTCCTTTTTAAAGGGAAATTTATTTTAAAGGGAAATTTATTTACAATTCCACTGCAATTTACTTCCATGCTGAAAAACCATATTCCCACTGAAAGTCAATGAATGAAAAATTATTTCCAAGTCGGGCATGTAAAATCATATTTCCAGGGTCTATGGTAAAATCTATAATTCCTGAAGACCATCCATTCCTTTTTAAAGGGAAATTTATTTGCAATGCAATTTTTTTCCAATTTTCCCAAATCACACACATACTTTCACAAGCAAAACTAGTCCCACCGAAGGTCAAGGAATGCAATTTATCTCACAAGTCTGGAGTGTAAAATCTATAATCCCTGAAGACCCATCCATTCCTTTTTAAAGGGAAATTTATTTGTAATTCCCCTGTAATTTTCTCTCCTATTTTCACAAATCACACACATACTTTCACAAAAAACTACTCCCACTGAAGTGAAATGAATGAATAGAGAAATTTATTTCCGATTGACTTGGATTGTAAAAAAAGCTATTCACATTGACTTGTGCTCGGAGATAGAAGCAGCATACAAGCCCCATAAAGGAATGTTCAAACATTCACAATTTGATAAAAGCCCGATTCGAAATCAATACTCATTTAGAACATCACCAAGAGCTAACCAACTTAAAATGCTCTCCACTGGGATGTGCTATTGAGTGTGTACCATTGTACGCAAATTGTTCTCATTAGTACAAAATTGTGTCACAAGAACCACTGAACTAATACTAGGCTTGTTTGTACTCATTTCAATGCATTTTTCATGTTAATTCCAAATATAGTCATGAAAGTGTGAAATTGTGCAATTTTTGTGGAATTTTATACTTTTTTTTCAAGTTGACAACTGCCGAATTTGGAGGGTTAATATGAATATTGGGTGGTCAAATAAGGTGGTTGTACTTTAATAGTTGGGTTGTTCTAGCCCATGTATCTGATGAGAGTACCTCCCTCATAAGTGTGTAAATATCTGTTGCATCATTTTACGCATCACTTGATGCGTATAACTCAAGGTATTCTCAAAGGCCTTATAAATTGAAGCCGTTCTGCCAGTTTTGTACACCTTATTGTAAACTCTCATTTGCAAAAGGCCAATGAACTAGCGCTATACTATGATCCCAAATATACTCATCTGTCAGGCCACAGTTTGTTGACTGCAATATGTTTGTATGCTCATAGAATGAACTTTGTATGGGGATGAGTACAAAAATCATACTCCACAACTTGAGGTCAAATTTTAAGCTATGGTTGTTGAATGGACTATGCCGCTGGGAATGAGATTGTTTTTGGCGCATATCGCATGGGAATGAATGTTAAGTCCACATAACCTAGTGCATAGGAAAGTCCACAGAACCTAGAATGAAGGATGCTCTAACAAAATAGAGCTCCTACAATAGTAAAAACATAGCTGCGTTCATTAAAATTCAGGTCGAGTTACCATTACATATCTCCACAAAGCGTGGGTTTTATGTCGGGGAGTACACATAGATGGAGGATCGAAGATGGTTGACAATAAAGCCTATTTACTCGACCAACTTGTCGGCTAGTTTGAATGTGATCTGTTTAGGCAGAGCAGATGTCCCACGCACTATTTACCGTGGCGATAACAGCATAAGGATTGGCTTACAATTTACTGGCTCCGAGGTGGAGACAAGACACATGGATGCTGGTTAGCGATGGTTGCAGTAAATAGTCAAGCGTGTTCCTCTATAAGTAATTACTGAATCGACTCGTTAAATTGAATCATTACACTTATGCAGGATTTTTATGTAGATGGTTGGAAAGGTTAATAGAAAGTTGTTGTGTCTTTAAATTTGTCAAATGTGTTGGGCAGATGATATACAGTACACTGATCGATGCTTTTTGTTTTAACTTATTCTTTGTATAATGGATGTGACACTAGGATCCACAACATGCTCATCTATCAGGGCAGAGTTCTTCAACTCCAATACATCTGTACATTCATTGAATGACCTTTGAAAATTTGAGTACAAAAACTCATACTCTGCAACTTGAGGTCAAATTGTGCACTATCATTGTTTAATTGAGGTTATTGAACTATGCCATTGGGATGAGGTTATTTTGATCCATAGTGAAGAAAGTGCTGATTGCAGGGTTAATGTTTGCTCCTTACAATTTCAGTCCTCAGTACTGTGTTCTATGATTCTAACAGCCTTATATCATAATACATATACAGGGGGTCTCAGAAAGAACTATACTGTCGGAAAAAGTATAATACAACTTTTATGATGACAGTTTATTTTGAATCCTGTCTACTGATTCAGTACAGCAGTCAATGATGTACCTGAAGTATCTAGCACTATGGACCACAATGGTCTCATCCCAATGGTGTAGTTCAATAACCTATATTATAGTATACAGTCATAGTGCAAAATTTGACCTCAAGTTGCAGAGTGAGTTTTTGTACCCAAATTGTCAAATGTCATTCAATGAATGTGCAAATGGGTCAAAGAATTGTGCCCTGATAGATGAGCATGTTATGGATTTAGTATAGCACTGGGTATTCAATGGTATTAATAACTTGTGCTCAAAAATGAGGTGTTGTTTTCAAATTGCTTTCCAGAACACTTAAAATTATATTTACTGATGGTACCATTCTTTCTGAGACACCCTGTAGACAACCAACCGAAGTCATGAGGCTTGTATTGTATTTCTTTAGACACAGATTGGGGGGGGTTAGGACCAGACTGTATCTGCAATAGCTGCCAGGTGTGACATTGTTAGATGTACATACAATATATCAAATGCAGAAATTGTCAAAATATATATAGGGTAGCTATTGCAAACCCTCAAATTGAAAGTCATTGAACTGTTGCTGTGATTGCCAAAGATAGAAGAAAAAAAAGTAATTTCACTGTGATCTTAATTAACTTACAAATGTTGCTGCCTCTTATTTGATGGCAAAGACAATTATCAACGCAATTGACTTTTACATCGCTGGTTAATTTAGTCGTGAGATTCAACAAATAAATTGTGTCTGAGAATATATCCAACGTTAGAGGAGGGATACTTTGTAATTTCTTACTGAATTTGTTCAGGGTAAGAATTCAATTTCTCAAATATTAGCTACCATTGGATTTCATAATATAACCTGTGCAAAGATTTCAGCACATTTATGTGCATGTAACTTGCAATAAGCCTGTGAGAAAGTCCACAAAGATTTCGGCACTAACAAGTTAATAACTTTGCAATAAGCCTGTGAGAAAGTCTATATTTTAAAATATAACCTCTCCAAAGATGTTATAGCACTTGTACTTCACAGTACATAACTTAACTAAGCCTGTGAGAAAGTCCACATTTCATAAGTTAACCTCATCAAAGACTTTCATCAGTAACTTTTCTAAGAACCCTGGAAAAAATCTACAAATTTTGATACTGAAAGCAAATGTTATTTCTGTATTGGTTTCAATCCTTTGCCAATCTCGGCTTTACTATGTGATCATAATCACAGATTCTAAGAAGTTAGTTTTCACATAGTGTTCTAGTTCTTCAATAAAACAATATCCTTGACATAAAGGTGTGTTTAAAACAATCGCTGGTGAAAGGGCATTTATTTAAAAAAAATAATAGTATCTACAAGAGGAATTTGTGATAATTTCATTCTTTCTTTTGTATCACATATTTGGGCCTAAGGGAACGGTGAAAAGAAACTTGAAAGATCAAGGACTGGTCAGTGAAAAATCAATGCCATTCCCATTGTGATCAATCACCTTTTTGTTTGTTTTGTTCTTTAAATGGGTTTGTATGTTAATTGGAATGAGGCTGCACAAGTGGGCCGAAGCACTTTGTTACAATTGCTAGACATAGTTTCAAAAGTGAGAACAATTTATTCCAAAAACTTGCTTTTCAACTGTGATAAAAAAAAGTGCAGTTCAGTAGGCAAAAATTTATTATGCATAATTATTGTATTTATGAGGCTAGTATTTAAAATTGAATTAGGAGAGACGGGAACTTAATGAAGCAAGAGGTTCATGGCAAAGTCTAATGTTCCAGAAAATGTAATTTTTAAATAAATTTGTTCCATAAATTAGTTCTGATCTGTCATTTGAATTAACTAGCAGATCCGACACCGCTAAATTTAGGCTTATTTTTATGTTACTGTACTATCATACATTATCGAGTACTATGCTACTGTATCATGCATGTTTTGTTAATTTGATAACCATATTAACGAGCCCTAATCACTAATATCTTTGTAATTCCCATCAAGGTTGGGATCTTAATCCTGAAGCTACCCTAAAGGAAATCCTCCTAATTATATCAAGACATTGACTTTGTAAGTAGCTATTCATCCAAGTGCGATGCTGGAGATATTATTCTCACCCTTCAGGATATAACGGTGACCCTTTAGACAAGGAAAAGAGGATGATGTGGATTTGATTAACTAATGACAACTTGACTGAGTTGAGAACCTTGGTGAAGTGCGAAATTTATTTTTGAAGTGCTACAAGTGAAGGTTGAAGTTGTTGAGGAGGTGATTAATGTATTAATTGTGCTAATTGTTTCATTGCATTGGTAGTGTAAAAGTGATGTTATTAAATGTTGTTCTACTGGCAACAAAATGAGAAGTACTTCTGTACATTTGTGTGTAGGATCGACTGAATGGGAGCACTATTTGAGCTTTTGTTGTAGGGCTATATATACATAGTCAAAACCTTGAATTATAAGGGCATTTCGTGATCCCCACTTTCTCAAAAAAGTTGTGATTTTTATACTACTGGAAACCTCTGGCTACATAATTTTCATGTGCAAAGAATTTCTTGCAGATTAATTCGTTGAGCAAAAATATCGTCAAATTTGAATTACGTTCTGGTATACCAGAACGAAAAATCAGAATCAACTGAAATTTTGGGAATAAGTTTTCTTTGTGGATATCTAATGAAAAATCATTACTTAGCAGAAGAGATACAGTAAAATAATATTATTATGAATAAAATTTATATTACCAATACTACGGTATATAATGTTTACTATCCTTGAATAAAAATGATAAGGATGCATTAATTTATAAATTAATTAACTTGAAGAATAATTATAATAATTGAATTCACTTGGATGAAACTTATATTTTCAGCTGCATATATTTTGCTGATTCGGAGCCCCTTGCACTACATGGATCAAAATTTCCCAAATTTAATCTGTTACATTGTAGGTTTGCATTCATTCTGAGAAATGTTGTGACGATAGCTAGCTATCTGGGTCTCCATGCCAGAAATAGTCTTAAAAAGATGTAGAAAATAAATTACTATTGACAAGTTGTATGTCTGTACCATATTCAATCTGCAGAATAACCCAATGTGATTTGGCACTATAAATTGCATGAAAGCATTTGAATGTTAAAGGTGCATTACATGTATGCATTTCTGATTGTAGGTGTCTGATTTATTTGATGAAATTGGCTGTTCCAGTTGATATACATACCCCTGTGGAAAATATAACCTTAATCTCCCACATAGGGGGTGTAGATTTTATATGGAGTCAACCATTCAGGGAATCCCATTTGAAATGCATGCCCGGTTTGGAAGATTAAGGTCTTGTCTTACATAGGGGGTGTAAGGATTTCGATTGGTATAGCATAAATAACATGTAGGTGGGGTTAGGACAATATTTGGTAAGTTTCTGTTCATAGGGCAGGTTTTTCATTTGTTATTCAGCAAATGTATGCTGAAGTTTAAACCAGTGATTCTATCGAAACCATTTATTTAATTTTGAGAGATCTATGTTAATCATAAATAAGAACTTCTATTCTATGTTTTCTAACAAGAAGAGGCTATATTCTGAAAATATTTTAAATTAGTTTTACTGCACAAGGATTTGGTGGGGTAACATGCATTCCAACTTCCTACCCCATGCTTATGAACTTAGTAATTCTTTGGCATGTTTCCTTACACTACGATCCACAACATGTTCATCTATCCAGGCACAGTTCTTTAACCCCAATATATTTGTACATTCATTGAACAACCTTAGAAATTTTGGGTACAAAAACTCATACTCTTCAACTTGAGATCAAAGTTTGCACTATGATTGTAATTGTTTAATTGAGGTTATTGAACTATGCCATTGGGATGAGGCTATTGTGGTAGATAGTGTTAGTGACTCTCAACATTTTCCCAAAATGTCACCCACTTTTTCAATCAAAGTGAAGATTTTGGTACACCAATGTACATCACAATATATAGTTGTAGACCAACATGTCTGTTGTGTCATTTCACCATTTCTGGAAAACGCATTTACTTACAAGTGTACATTGTACACACTAATAACCACGATAACGGAAGCAATTGAGAACAATGCAGTCGGCAATTGACGCACAGGTGTTAAACAATTAAACGCATCACCTAATTGGTTTATAGAAATTTGTTTATCACACGTTGCAGCGTCAAATCTTGTCAATATCTGTTAGAGAAGAGTTGTCAGTGGTAGGAAAGTTTACATGTATCTGCGGACATTGCATTGGCAGGGTGAAGTGGATGTGGATAACATATGGTAGCTCATGGTCAAGTGTTTAACATTGATTGCGGATTTTCTGGATGAAGTATATGAAAGGGAATGTACTGTGGTTTACAAAGCAATATCAACATGAATGTAAACCCACGTAATAGTACTGTCGGGTGTTTTATTAATTTCCTCTGTTTTATACAGTTTTCTCTCTTTATTCCCAAATGGAGTGCTATGTTGGCTGCTTCTACACATTAGCTCCAATCCGAATTGTCAAAAAGTGGCTGAAGGAACAAAAATGGACCATTTTGCCGAAAGGTGGGGGAGACGCGTCCCTCTGCACATCCCCTGCACCACCACCCCCCCCCCCACGGATTGACGTTCATGCTTCTACATAGGCTAACTGGTACAATATTTAGTCACCAGGCATCAAAAAATGTGAATTTACAAGGATGATGAGCTAAACGGCCAGGTTATTCCAATTAAAAAATCCACAGTCCCTCTGTGGATGATTTAGGGAACAAACGAAAAGATCGATGACGTCCTATAAACGTAACTAATTTCGTTTCTCAGCCGACCCCCTCCCTCCCTGCCAGAAACGTAATAATGAAATGTTGAAAATTTTGGCATAATAATAATAATGACACATTCTTCAGACCGATGTTTTTGTACAAACGTAATCGAGTATTTTTACCCCCTCAGTTGAAAACACAATTAATCATCTGTTCTTCCTTGAGGCCTATCATATCCCTAACCCAAATATTAAACTTAACCCTAACATAAAATGCCCTAAACCCTAATGTAACCCTTTTCAGACTAATGACCTTTTCCCAAAATCCTTGTCAAGATCCACAGTGGTCAAGATATATATCAAGATGGTCTTTTCTGATAAGTTTGTGACCCAGGAATCTCCTCCGATCCCCAATCCGTTTAATACTATACCATGCACTGATATTGTCATAACATTAACTTCAACATTTTTGAAACTCAACTTTGAGGTCAACAAAATTATATTTCATTAATATTAATATCCTATATAATTAATGTCAAACTTGGTTTGAACAGAATATAGCTTCCTAACAATTTCAGGCCTGACATGAATGTCTTAGATTCAATCAACTAACATCATGAAATTAAATTAATTAAGCAATTTATTTTGGTCACTATAATTATACTCAATTAAAGGCCCATTCAGTGATTTGCTCATCCGGACGATCGTAAAAATCATCAAAATTCAGATTTTGGTACCTTTGTAATTGGCATAGATGTGCTAACATAGCCTGCTAGTGGTTCGGTCGAAAGCCGTGTATTTTAGACAAAATAAAGCATTTGCATGATTCTGGACTTTTGATACTGACAGTACAAAAAGTCCGACTCGAGATCGAAAGAAGCTCACTCTCCACGTACCAACACGCGCTATGTATTGTTTCTACTACTTATTACATCAGTAGCTACTATTTTAAACAAAATACACAATTTTAACTGTTTTTCATATTTGAATTGACCGTTAGTTTGCCTCGGTGACCTTTAATTGCTTATTTTGTTTTCTACTACAAAATTGTAGCTTAAAAGCGTCTGTTTTAAATCAATTTAGACTCTACTTCCCCGTGTTAGAAACACTGGACTAGGAAGTTTGTCCAGTCGATTGGTGGCGCACTGTACGAAAATCTCGATTTTCTCAGAGTTGAAGTAGAAAACCTTTCTAAAACTTCTGTTTTTTGACTAATTTGTCGATGTATTCAGGGAAAAGTGGTTTAATGAAATTCTGTAGACTTATTCTTTATTTCTAAGCAACTCTGACAAATTTCCATTTTTTTAATGTTCCTGTGAAATCACTGAAAGGGCCTTTAAGTTAAATCCACTGAAATACCTGTTGCTGTGAAATTACATTTTGGTTAGGTACGGGGCAGAGGAGGCTTAAAGGCATTCCTACAATGCACTATGATTGGGAAATTTGATCAATATAACCTAATTTTAAAGGCAAAGTCCCCATTGCCACACACACAAAATGGTAATTTTAAAACTGCAGCCAACGAGCTAATAGTTGAGACTTAGGACTGATATTTGATTTTCTAACAGGAAACATTCATATTGTCCCACTGCATTAATCTTATTCCTAAGTCTCGATGTTTTGAATGTTAAATAATAGGATGAAAATACCAGATATTTGCACACAATTCCAATGCAAGGTATGATCAACTGTACTTACATGTGTACAAAAGCCAGACATACAAGGTCAGAAACCCCATTGGGTTGTGGGAATGTCTTTAAACATCCTCTGGGTACGGGGACATCGGTATTTAAATACATCAATTCTGTGTGTTGCAGAATCATGTATCAAAACATGGTAGAGGAAATCATTTCATTATTTTTCCACAATGAAGCAACTGGTCAGTTTGAGTTGCCATGGCAACCCCTTATAACAATGAAAACCTTTTGTGATAACCGAGATCCAGTAATTATAATGAAAGTGCCTTTGTGCAGAGTTGCTTGAAATGACATAAAGTAGTGTGTATTCATACAGAATGATAAAATATATAAGGTTATGAGGTATGCAGGCCAAGAATTGTGTTAAACTCAGAAAATAGCAAGAATTCACTTAATTTCTTATGTATTTCATGGTTCAAACTTCCCTAAATACAAACATTTAACAGTTAAGGAGCTGGCAGGTTCCCCATACGCATTTTCCACTCTTGAACACTGCTGAAGGTTAATTGTTTGTAAACATATTTTCTGCGAATAAAAAAAATAGACAAGATTACTTCGATGGTTACACTAATTGATGTGCAAGGTAGGTTTTGTTCACCTGAAATAGATGGAAAATTGATGGTATGCAGAGCAGGTAGTAGATGAAAGAGACAGTATGGCGGGAGTCTGAATAGATCATTCATCATGTTCATTGTAGTGAGGAAGTATCTTATTCCGTACTTGTTTTCTGTGGTCATAAAATATGCAGACTATACTCAAGATATCTGATGTTTTAAACCTGGGCACATCTGTAGTCAAGATTCTTTTAGGGGGTAAAAGTGGGATTTTTGTACCTTTCTGTGGGCAAAAGAGTATGTTTTTTACTTCAAACCTTCAAAAGTACTTTATTGGGGCCTGTTTTGAATATTATTACTTCAAGTGAACTCAACGTAAATTGTTCTTTAAAAAGGTGAACCCTCTGGTTCCCCGTACAGCTATGGACATAAACTTGGTTATATTTCTTTCCTAATATTTTATTCTGTAGAATATGCATAGCACATGTATTATTTGCTACTTGCATGGTTCCGGCATTATGCACTATGTACGGGGAGAGCCTCGAACTGGCAGCATACATGAAAGGAAGAATTACATAACCTTACACGTATGTTATAGGACTGGTTCAATTCCCATTCATGCTGCCAGTTCAAGGCTCTCCAATCCCCGCACATAGTGCCTAATGACGGAACCATGCAAGTAGCGGATAGGTTTGCTTGTGTAATACTAAACTTGCAGTTTGAGTACTTCTAAAAAAAAAAATTGGGTATTCTGCCCTTTATTCTTCCACCCCCTAGAAAAGTGATCTTTGAATTTGGGTGACCCAGTTAGACAAATTGATAGATAGAATAATATATATGTCACCAAATAATGTATTTCTTTTTGAATCCTTAGGAGTTCCCCTACATAATTCTTTTTAATGATGTGACATGAGTACCATTATGGAAAGGTTAATACGAGCTCAGAGTCTCTTTACAGCATCTATCTGCCATATCTATGCGCTCAGAGTCTCTTTATAACAACTCATATCTCCCAGATCTATCGCTAATCACCTACTACAAGCAAGATAAAGAGAAAAATAAGGTCATCATGGATTATCAAGATGTAACCGAACCGAGTCGTAATTCTCAATGCGATCTCTGTGCAACACAGTGATTGGTTGATATTCTCGTTCAAGATTGTTCCGAGGTGAAAACAACAAGCTGTACCTGTGTCTGTTGAGTTGTTGGAGGATTTAGGAAGTGGATTTTTCAAAATTATTTTTAGTAGAGTTGCGGTAATGCTAGTTTCAATATGTTGACAACAAGAAACAAACAATACAGAGCTCAATGACTAGAACTACTATTCATTCCATTAATCGCCCAGGGCGCTTAACAAAGTCATTTTGGGTGGGCGCTTATTTTTTACATTGCTTACACAATTGAATACATAAAAAATGGCCCTAAATATTCAACCATCATCATCAGTGTGCCATATGATTTCACACCACCAAATAGTATATATAGTTGTGCGCCCTTGAATTTCACTTCTCAGAAAAACCCATTGATTGTGAATTTAAGCATTAAAATGAGCAGAAATTTGCATAATTTTAGCCAAATTTGGATTGGTTATGATTAGTAATATTAATTCCTGCAAGTGTACCACAGATGGGAGAAATCGAATAACTTTTAATGATTTTAAGCAGCCTTTTCTTTACAGAAACACCGGCATGGTTTTGCTTGAAAAATAGGAAATTCCCAGACATCGTGAGACTTTGAGGGCCAGTCGTAAAAAATAATGACGGTCAACCTATATTTTTTCCCAGCCAGAGGGATCAGGCAAGGGCTGATTTCAACCATCATAGCTGTCGCTTAAAACTGAGTCGCTCCTGTGAAGAAAAAAATGACGTTTTCTTAAGGCAAATTTAGCACATATCTCTATGGGACTCTGATTTGGTGGTGTGAGATCTGAATGGAGCTGTGTGTGTGAGTCTCAACTTTTGATTGAGCAAGTTAGCCCTGTGCCTAATTCGTGTTTGGATTCACCGAAGAAGTGCATTGACTGAATTTATGTAATTAAAGGCTAAAATTGAAGAGAACTGCAACATTTGCTACTAATATACCAGTGCTAAGGTGAGTTTATGACCCAAAATGTGTGTTTGAGTGAAAGATTCCATTTCAGTAGAGTGACTTAGGCCCATGCAATGTAATCATAATATTTTGTAAGCTTACATCATCAATGGCATGCAATGACTCAGTGCCAGATAGAGAAGACATTGCAGTATGGTGCTAGGGTACTTGTCGGAACTCATGAAATAGGCGCCTGGATCAGGTAAGCTTACGGTCTGTGTGTTGGTGTGGGGGGGGGTAGGCTAAGCTTATGATTCCACTACTGGTAACCCAGGTAATGTTTACAATCATGATGGTATGCAATGACTCAGTGCCAGATGTAGAAGACATCAGTATATGGTGGCACGTGGGCTAGGGCACTGGTTGGAGCTCATAAAATGTGTCCATGGATCAGGTAAGCTTATGGGGGGTAGACTTAAGATTTCACTAATAGGCCATATAATTCAACACTTATAATTCAGACATTGTGGTCATGTTCTTCTTTGTTTTTGTGTGTCTGCCTGGTTACTTGTCCCTCTTGACTGTAAATTGCTGAAAGCCTAAGTCTTGGTGAATTTTCAACATGGTAATCACAATGCTATCTTCAGTAGATAGCAGATGTCACAGACACAATGATTCTGCTTGAAAAAATTTTTTTAACCAGCTTCTTGCTCAAATTATGCTAAAAATAAGTTAATTAGATTAAAATAGTCTGAAATTAAGGAAAATCAGAAACATGTTGCATCATTCAGATTTCACACCACCAAATAGTATATATAGTTGTGCGCCCTTGAATTTCACTTCTCAGAAAAACCCATTGATTGTGAATTTAAGCATTAAAATGAGCAGAAATTTGCATAATTTTAGCCAAATTTGGATTGGTTATGATTAGTAATATTAATTCCTGCAAGTGTACCACAGATGGGAGAAATCGAATAACTTTTAATGATTTTAAGCAGCCTTTTCTTTACAGAAACACCGGCATGGTTTTGCTTGAAAATAGGAAATTCCCAGACATCGTAGACTTTGAGGGCCAGTCGTAAAAAATAATGACGGTCAACCTATATTTTTTCCCAGCCAGAGGGATCAGGCAAGGGCTGATTTCAACCATCATAGCTGTCGCTTAAAACTGAGTCGCTCCTGTGAAGAAAAAATGACGTTTTCTTAAGGCAAATTTAGCACATATCTCTATGGGACTCTGATTTGGTGGTGTGAGATCATATGTTTTGGGCCATGATCCAGATTTGCATGTTATTGGGTGGGCGCTTATAGGGGCATGGGCGGTTAATGGAACAAATGCGGTAATATGGAATTGTATTTGACTAAAAATGACTTATATCTGATAATTAACAGTTAATTAGACATGAAACATATTATAAAATAGAAAGACACCAGTTTAAAATTTTCAAGTCCTTTGCACTTTTTGTCGATCATCAAAAAGTCAGTTCATTGACTATTAGATTCATTGCAGGACTCTTATAATTATGACAAAATCTCTTATTGAAAAGAAATCCACAAGGGGTCAGAGCAGATTTAACTAAAATATGCTGCCAGCTAAAAGCAATGTATAGATTTTATCCTTCAGCAAGCGTGGGCATTGACTTCCCGACATTGTTGCATTATAGCCGTATATCTCGGTCTTACAATTGCAAATCTGTCGTGATCCGTGCGAAAGATGATACGAAAAGTCCTGGAAAATCTATTAGAAAACTGGCAGCCGAGCTTTTTAATGTCACTCAATAAGGAATTGGTCACGATATAGTCTAGTATCTTTTTTCCTAGCGTGGCTGGCAAATAGAGAACTCTATAAAGCATGTTAATGGAGCATGTGGAAAAGGGGGTTCGCTACTGTTACCTGATACATGTGTATTATTGAGATGTATCAAAATGATTACAGTGCAAGAAGCCGGTATCTGCAATAGCTGCCCTATAGATATTTGACCATTTCTGCATTATATATTGTAACACATATTTCACCTGGCAGCTATTGCAGATAGGATCTTCTTGCCCTGAACCCTTGATATTTAAATCAATTCTAAGAAGATGGACTAAATAGAGTATGCTCACCCTAACATATGGATGAAGCAGGGCATTGTAAGAATGGACTATTCGGGGTGAAATCCATACATGTACACCCTCTGTAGAAGACATGGGCTATCCCAGTGGAAATCCTTATACCCCCTGTAGAAGATATGAGCTTCCACATAGGGAGTGTGAATTTCAAATGGGAATAGGCTAGCCGGATTGGTGAATCCATTTGAAATTCACACTCCGGGGTTCACACTCCCTGTGTAGGAATAAGGTCATGTCTTAAATGGGGTGTATGGATTTCAACTGGAATAGCCTGATGGATGAAGCAGAGCGTTGTTTCTTGTAGACGTATAGTCGTACAAGAGCATGATTGTATTGATTTAGTTGACTTGAAGTCCTTTGTATTCGGATTCGCAGATTACAAATTTTCATTCTCCAAGGCCTTTCTCTCACATATAAAATTTGACATACTCGACACAATAAACCATCGCTTGTGTTGCTCTTTATATTCCACTTGATGTTGCCACCCAATCAGCTGATCAGATATATTTATCACACACAAATTATTGCTCAAGTTAAAAAGAAATTAACTCGAGCAAATGTATCGCATGATTAAAAACATATCACGGAGGTCATAAAATTTTGTCTGTGCCATTATGGCATAATTAGACAACTTCAAGTTGGAATGGATTCATAGACAGATGAGTAAATAATATTTTTTGCTGCATGCAACCATGGAAGTACTAGTACTTCCATGATGCAACAGACTTAACTTGAATTATATTGAACTATATTCTACGTTCTGTATCAACCTTCATGACCTACATGGATCAAAACTCACGATTGAATTGCAAAAAAAGTGAAAACATCCGCGCACCATTATTTAATTGTTGTAACATTTATGCAATATTTTCTATTTTATCATGAATTGTATCATCAGTTTGCATGGAAAGTGTCTATCATGACTAATAATAAGCACCCCCTTAAAACTACTTACTATTAAAAGATGACTAGATACTGAATTTGCATCACAATTATTCAATTGCAGCTTCTGATGTTACGACCGTATCTGAAAATTGATTTTTATGCAATGCTACTCATTTTTCAGATCGCTGTTACATATACACCATAACTTATGTTTGGAGAGAACTAGAGAAGTGCAACCCTATGTCAGTTAACATGTGTGCATTGAACTTGCATTGATCCCAATTAACAAGATCAAAGCCATAAATTGTGTATCAAATGTCGTTAACCAACAGTTACAATGGCTCCCTTGAGAGATACTTTACTAAGAATTATGGGTAGTTTGCTAGTCGCCCAGAAAATTGACTTGGAACAAGAACAAGAGATAAGTTAAAGGAGATGCGCAGTTCTGGAAGATGTGGTATCGGTGTTAAGAAGAGCTAATTTGATAGATATTGTAATTTGCTCATCGTTAACCTTTTGAAAGTTTTAATCAAGAAGCGTTTCTGTAACTTGTTCTATCCTTAATTGAAATAGCATACATGAAGCAAATTACTAAGGTAAAAGAAGTTGAACCTGCGTTTTTTGCAGGATGGAGTGCCCATCTCTCTTATGTTAGCGATTAGGCCAGACTCTACCGTGAAATTTATACCAATATTTATACCCTGGGTGGAGAGGAATAATTAAGATAAAGTGCCTTACTCAGGGCTCGAACCAACAACCTTCGGATTATGAGTCAGAGCTTGTTCTGCTTGGCCACAGTGCCCCGCCAATAGATGGAAAGAATTTTGATGAAATGCCTTGTTTTATTTTAAAAGAGTATTTTTTATTTGAAATACCATAGTGAAATTTTGGTTGGAACGCTTGTTAAGGTAAGGGAGGAGAGAAATCTCACTAATAAATCAGACGGCAAACCGGAAACTCAGGATTGATGTTCATTGGTCTTTTACAATAAATGACACAGCCTTAATCAGTTTAAATAGGGCTTTAAGTGCTCCTTAAAGTGTAGATCAGTCAGTCAGTAGTGTTTTGAGTAAACTCTTGAGGGACAAAACTGCTTCCCCAATTTGTAGCCTGGTAGTCTACTATGGGCATGCCAATGTGTAAAATACAGAGTTTGCACAGCAGCCTAAAGTGGCAGTCAATAGGGGAAAAAAGGAAATAAAAACAAGCATTGTGCTATTCCAATTGAAATCCATACACCCCCAATGGAAGACATAACCTTAATCTTCTGCACAGGGAGTGTGAATTTCAAATGGGCTACCTGAATGGGTAACTCCAAATGGGTAACTCTGAAATTGAAACCCCCTGTGTGGGAGATTAAGGTCATATCTTCCATAGGGGGTGTATGGATTTTAAGTGGAATAGCCTCATGCCTTAAGATCACTAATCTGTATAGTTGGGTAAATGTACTTCTAAAGAGAGTTTGGATCACAAAACTTAGATAAACTTTACTTAGGATTGGTCAATATTCATACAAACGATTTGGGTTTGGGTGTGTGTTCAGTTGATTAAACAACCTTTTGTAAGGCATTGTTTACAAATGTTTAGTTCCATATTTTCCCCCTTATTCAACCGTTTGACCTCTATTGAATTGGTGTTGAATTGCACTATTTCTGCCATTGAATCAATCAGGTGACTTGAGAGTGAGTGATTTGCAGATTTTTGGATTAAAAAGATTTATAATCTCCCATAATATTTCTGTCTTTTCATCATAACATAAGTTGACAACATGACAAAAATACCACAACCAGAGTTAAATATGTATACCACAAATGCCATGAACTCAAAACCACTGACTACTTTTAAAGTGAAAGGAGAAAAGAAAAAACATTTTTATAATTTTAGAGAGAATGTGACTTCTCAATTGAACCATGATTAGAAAGTACAACCCAATCATTAAGGGCAAAGGTCATGTTTTATCTTGCCTTACTCCCTTGGCTCTCAACAGCTATCAAGTGAACCATGCCCTGGGGGTGTCATGCATCTTCATCAGTCAGTGTCAGATATTGGATGTCAAGAGATACCAAGCAAATTGGATGGTTATCTGAAAAATAGTAGAGAGACAATATATCCTTGAGTAGACTGTAAAAGTGGAAATTTTCGTGCAATAAATTTTTTGCACTCTGCCAATTTTGAACGGTTTCCCTTATTTTTAAATTTGCTATTACAAATTTCTTTACATTGACCTGTGCACAAAAGGAATATATTCACTTGTTATTATTTTCATGGTAGCACCTTAGAACATGAAAAGCGCGAAATTAAATGTAGCACGAAAATTTCCACCTTTACAGTGGGCAAAACTAATGATATAAAACACATAAAACATGATAAATCCATGTTTTTTAGCCTCAAATCTCTGATGACATCTGTATTAATCCTGCGTTTCTTTGAATAGATTATGGATTTTACAAATGTGATGGGAGATTAAAGAAGACTATTTTTTTTTGACAAATGAAATCCTTCATATTGAGCCGGATTGTCACTTCTTCTTATCACAAAAGCCTCTTATTTGGATCAATATCGTGTCATGATAACATCGTTTTATGTTATTACTGAAATCGTTCTGACAGGCTATTCTTTTGTAACCACCATCAGAGATACAAATTTAATGTCATTTTAATCCCTATAATTTATATAAATCTGCCAGTGATGTGAAAAGTTAATGTGAAACTGACGGATGTTTCCACTGACTAAGGATGAGCGATTGTGTGCTTCATATGATATAAGGCTAGTTTTAATATGATGAATGTTTATTTGCAACTTTAAATCAACTTTTTATGTTGATGAGATCAAATGTTTATCAAACGATGTTTTATTTGAAATACAAGCCGTTTGTACTAATCTGAAATACTACACTACAATGGTGCATGACCCATCCATATATAGTCAGCAAAAGTTTAAATCAATACCACTCAGGTGGATGGGATTCTCTATTCAGAGAAAACTCCCCCAGTTCAATAGCCTAGGTTGCCATGGTAACTCTCCTGATGGGATGCCAAGCATGAAGGAAGTTGTTGTCTATGTCCACAATTTGTGATGAGTGTTTATCTTGCTGATCATGATTATAGTATACCAAGTAGCATGGCATCCACCTTTCACACATTTCCTCCCCCCTCAAAAAAAATCACTGAACATTTGAACTTATATCATAGCAAAATTTCTTGAACCATAAGTTTGTGTTCTTTTTATTGCTTAGCAGGCTAAATCCATAAACGTTGATCCATCTGCAAATCACAAACTTGCAATGCTTTGTGAGTAATTTTGCAATAGCTCTTTTGATACTGGTATGATACATTTTCTCTGAAATTTAATGTAATTGTAAAATCAATGTATATTCCAGCAAACATGTTTGTCTTTGTTTGATATTGCAGCCAAAATTGCATTCACAATCAAATCATCTAAATGAAAAATGTTAGTTCACAGCAATTTTAGAACTTCAAGCAATCAGTAAATAGTAAAATATGGAGTCTTAAAAGTATGCACAAATTTGGTGATCACAGAACCTATAAACCATTTCAGTTGTTTTGCCATCTGACTTTTAACCTATTTTTTGGCAAGGATAACATTCTACATTCTTGAGTTCCAAAGTTTACATTAGACTAAATTCTCTTATTTTTCTGGAAATCATTTATTTATCATACCAATGCGCACATATTTTCAACAAGCTTATGAAAGGGAGTTATCGGATTTGGCATGTTCAGCAATCATTGGTTTTCGTGTTTGCTCATACGGTTTTGTTCAAATGCAGGTACCTTTACTTCGGTAGTTAAGGTTGGCTGGCCACACAGCTGAGTACACACAGTAGGGAAGAACCTGCTCCTAAAACGGCAGGTTGAAATTGGTGATATAGTGTGATTAGAATAAAATTGAAGAGAGTCAATGTAAAAAGACCATCATCGTCAATTAATCATGCTATTTTGATTTGATTAATGCATTTCCATAGAAGAACATTTAGGGATAGACATTAGAGAGAGACTTTATCATGTGACTTGTCTTTTTAGGGAAAGTGAGGCCAGTGGCATTGCCAGCCTTTTTCAGAGAATGGGGAAGCCAACTTTCAAGGGGGGGGGGAGGAACTTGGAACTGAAAGATCAGCATGTGTCATCATGTTAATAATGTCTCCACCAATGTTTTAATTTCATAATGCAATGAATTCCGAACACACATCCCCATCCAGCTAATCAAAGAATACCTGCGAGTACACGACAAGGACGGATAGCTTGGTATGTTAACAATGTGCCACGGTCGACTCTTGAAGTCACCGTGTAACCCCTGTCGCCAGTTAACCATCAGCCATGTCTCATCATCGGCATCATGGGCTGGGTCCTACCTGACAGTATTGGCCTAAAGCATCCTAGCCTATTCCCGCTGTGGTCAGGTGTAAACAGTCCTCAGTCATGATCATATGATAACCATGATAACATCTATGGGCTAAGCTTAAGGGAGGATGGGATTTTCCTCTTTGGATTGGGCTATTCCAGTTGAAATCCTTACACCCCCTATGGAAGACATGACCTTAATCTCCCACACAGGGGGTGTGGATTTCATATGGAGTCACCCATTCAGGTAACCCCATTCACAATCCCTGTAGAAGATTAAGGTCATGTCTTCCATAGGGGGTGTATGAATTTTAACTAGAATAGCCCAATTTTATGGAACATGGCTTTCAGGGGGGTTTGATGCTATTTAGCGAAGGCGGCAGGCTTGGCGATTTGTAAATATTTAGAGTTGAAATTGTCTGGGATGTTACAGTCCATGTTGAGATGGGTGTATCTATATCCCGAGGTAATTATTGGGAGGATCTATTTAAAGTATTTGAGGGCAAAACTGAAATGAATTCCTGGGCTGATAAGTGATATATTTAGATGGTGCTAGAGTGCAATAGCCTGATATGCTCATGAAGATTGGCGATGTTAATTTCTTTGACATACAATATGTTGTGCATCAAGAGAAAATGGTATTGTGAGCCAAAAGGAACTCATCTCCAATGCCATAGTTCAATAACCTTCATAGCTCGTAAGTTGACCTCAGGTTGTGGGTATGAGTTTGTGTACCTTCACATTCAAAGGTTATTCTATGCTTATGCAAACACATGATGGAGTTGGAGGAACTGCATCCTTCAGGATTGTCATGCTTTGTCAGTCATAGTGTGGAGAGTCTGTTAGAGTCCATGGATCTACCCTGGAATCTTCATAGATTTTGAAGTTGTTGTGAATTATTTCCCTTATTAACCAGTAACAAAATGACAGACCATTCTTTTCTTTGTTCAAAGGTTGCATAAAATGTTAACTATATTATTTATGAGTATTTTGCCAGACAAACCAACTGAGCTTAACATTGTGAAACAGGTATGTCTATTGTGTTTGGCAGTAAACATGACTAAACTGTTGAAATATGCAAACTACCAAAACAACTATTACCAAGAAAATGAAATGACCTTTTTTGATTAGCTTTATACTATTTGTTGTCTTAACTAAGCAGTGAAGAATAGGGTGAATTTGTGGATGGGTTCATGCTTTGTTAGTAAAAGAATTGTCTGCAAATCTCTGTTTGGCAAAGTTCATATATTGTGCTATCTTTAGGTAGATATGACACCCACAAATTAGGATATTCAGTCCAGTTGAAATCCATACACCCCCTGTGGAAGACATGACCTGAATCTTCCACATAGGGAGTGTAGATTTCAAATGGAGTCACCCATTTAGGTAGCCCCATTTAAAATTCACACTCCCTGTGTGGAAGATTAGGGTCATGTCTTTCATTGTTGGTGTATGGATTTCAACTGCAAAAGCCCAATATGTGGGTGTCATATCTACCTAAGATAGCACAATATGAACTTTGCCAATCAATCCTGTAAAGACGAAAAATTTGATTATTTTTTAACAAAAAATACGAGACTTCAACTAAGAGTTTTTAAGTGTAAATATGAACACCTTAGAATCTGAATAAATTAACAAAGGAAAGGGTAAAGTGATATTAAATAATATAATAATAGTGAAATTCTAGCCTTTCAGTAGATGAGTAATCGACCATCTTCTTTTATGAAATGCTGTTTATAATCCTCTTCAATTTGTGTATTTCATGGTACTTAATATAAAATATTAAAAGCAAGTTTCATCGCCAAGCTTTTACCGTCATATCACTTTAAGCTAAATGCTACAAATATATCTTGATAAAGCAAACCTTGACAGACTATCACTTACAGTAGTTGCAAGCCTTGAGGCAAAGTTCATACTGATAATATGTAATATGTATATAACTTTGCATACTGGGTATTTATAGATGATACCCATTGTTAGTTGATTATAAATAGGTATATTTATGTCATTGGACTGTGTCTTTAACCGTTGGAGGGAATGGAAATTAATAGTTGCTTTATTTTTAAAAGCTCAATATACCTTTATTTTGAAAGATATTTAGATGTCAAAACTTGAACAGCAATATAATTGTCAATATTTTGCTAAACATATGGAGTCGGTTTGATATAAAGGTCGGCTATTGTGATATAATGAAGATGATGGTTACAAGATATATTGTGGTACGATAAAGCTTACTTTGGACAAAAAATGATCCAGTTATTTTCAGTTCCTTTTCAATGCTCACTTGGCTATATCGTGATCACAAAGTGTTGAAATTTGAAAATTCATCTTAGCATGAGAATAATTCAACAGCTACACAAACAGGTGACAAAGTCAATGACACAGGGTCTACTACCACTAACTCTGTGGTAAACGCAGTGCATTTTCAATGCTCTTAAGGTGGGACAGGTGTAATTGACACTTTTTTGTGTGGAAAGATCATAGAAACTCTTCACATGATTCATTGTAACAGGGATAGAATTAAATGTAGAAAAACAGGTTTAATTCAAATTTTATGCATATTAATTAGCTAATTTGCATATTTAATTAGCGAATATTAGCCGTTTTTCAAAAAAATGTAGCTCCACTATACAATGTCCTATTGAGACACTTGAGGTGTCAAAAGATCTAGTGCATGAGCCTATTTCCAGTAACATCAGGCGGAGTAGGAGGTGTAACACCTATGATTTTGGGGCAAAATGATATCTTTTGTGTACCAATTTTGGCATATTTGGTCATCTGATTTTATCAATATCCAAGAAACATTTCATGTAGGTTCTTGCACTAGATAATGGTGTAAAGAACATAACTGCCAACTTTCAGGTCTATAGGGGGTATACTTTAGGAGCTGCATTTTTTCAAATGTCGACTTTGGGTGAAAAAATGAAATGTGTGAAAAACGTCATGCAACAGGTTTTTTTTTTTATGTTATGAAAACTACACACATTAATGTGTCTAAAAATGACAAAAACTCATTTTTGATGAAATGATGATTTTGGCCTATCTAATTACACCTGTCCCACCTTAAAAGGGTTGATTTGCAACCTTATCTGACGATTCTGAAAATAGAATTGATGTTGTTAGTGGACATTGTGAATGCCAAATGTGAAATGTAAACAGTTTGTTTGCATGCAACATAGTCACACTCACATCTGATATAGTCGCCATTTGTAAATGAATCTATACATGTATGGATCATCGGACTTCATTTTCCCAGTGATGATTGTTACATGTATTAACTGCCACCTCATGCCCCTTTCGCCGTTCGTTGTGCTGAATCTTCCATTTATTGTAAATTGTTCAATAATTTGATTTGAATTGATTAGTGTTTTTGATTTTATTGCCTATTCATTAATTTATTCACAGGCATATTATTATTGTTATTATTCAATTTTAATCACAGGCGATATCACTTTTTGCGGTTTCCTTTTCATTGTTTTCCATATTCTTCAAATAAATTTTCAAAAACAAAATCATCTGGAACAGTATGGGAATTTAGCCTTCAGTTAACCCTCTCTACGCCGCTGTCCACTGCAGACCACTACAGATAAAAAGTTCCAAATTTTCTTTAAAAATTCAAAAATTTCAGAATTGTACATTTTCATGACCATATTTGGAATCAGCATGAAAAATGCATTAAAATGAGTACAAACAAGTCAAGTATTGGTTCAGTGGTTCTTGAGATAGCTCTTGATATTTTGAGAAAATATTTCAAATTCTGGACTTTCTATGTTGAAGCCTGTATGGCCAGCATGCAGAGTATTCATAATTTGCTCAATTACACATCAAAATACAAACTTGTTACTGATAGTTGACATACCCTATTGAAATCTATTGTTGCATACAACCTGCGTGAGTAAGCAGGTAAGAAAGAAATGGTAAGTTCAGTCCCTCCTGCTTAAAGGGGCAGTCAGATATTTTAGGTGCAAATTCTTTTGCTTAAATAGCTCCTTGCTCCACCAAATGATCAACAAGTATATATAATCTGGTCAATGTTATCATCATATTAAATGCATTCATATTTTATATCAATAACTAACTTTAAGTATAACATATTATACATGTTATAGATATTATAGCCTACATATTGTTGACTGTACTGATAAGTGCTATACCATGCATGTCTCTGAATTCAACAGCTTCGTTCAAAGATAGCGCTATTTTATTTCCAATAAGGCCAAGATCTTTATTTCAATCAATTTTAGCTAATTTTGGAGTGTTCAGCTTCAGCAAATCACTGATTTTTCCTTTAAGGTCAGTCTGGGTGCAACTGGCGCGGACGGTCCGGTCTGTTAGCCATCCCACAAAAATGCAACCAATTCTGCGTAAGCGAGAAGCAAGACTGCATTGGAATTTTGTTGTGTTCTTCTGAAACATTATGTGATTAGGTAATGACAATAGAGAGGAAGAACGGGGGAGTGGGAAAAACATGCTGCCAATGTAATGAAATTTGTTTTTGTTTTTTTGTTTTTTTACTTCCTTTGAAACAACTTGGGTTATTTAGATATTGGTTTCGAGTGGGTTGGCTCACTAATGACTCCCAAGATTTTATTTATTTACAATTTGGGGAAAGATCCTTTAAAATTGTACTGTAATTTTTGACAAAATAAGAAAATATATTATCAAAACACCAGTTCATAATTAGAAATTGTACATTTTGATTGATATCTGGGACAAATTCTCTCTAGAAATAGTGAAAATCAAAGGTGACATTGCAACATGTAAAACCATAGATAGTAAAGGAGATATCTATGGCAAGACTTAACTTGCTTTAAAATTATGAATTTATCTGTTCTATTTTGACTGGTCCATATGTAATATCTGAAGAAATTGATTAGTTTCGTAAAGAATAGAAATATTCATATTATACGGTCCATCCCGACTTGCTCTTTTGGCGTTGTTACATTTTGTTGTTATTATTGCCCTTTTTATTGCTAATGGCATTGCATTAAAACCGGACACACATCAGATACAAATAGAAGGGAATCTTCAACTGCCCATATATTATTCACAGTCATGGACAAGCTAGACCTTATGCATAATACATAATACCGTTAGTATATGATGTATGCGATATGCCCATCACACACTTTGCAGAGAAGAGGTTGAATTGCTTCTATTTTATTATTTAGTTAGCTCTTATCGAAGGCACTTCAAAATGGTACAGGATTGACAAAGTTTGTCACAAGAAAAAGGTCACGTTGTCGGCTGAATTGGATGATGTATCGTCCATTTCCGTTCTTCTAATGGTAGGAGTTGTAGAGATGCATTTATTTGAAATTATGTTTGCACACATTGCCTTGCTAAAATCTATGCTTTAAACTTACATAAAAGCACATTAAAGGAACTGAGGAACTGAGATCGTCGATGATCAAACTAGTTTTTTTCAATATTTCTGAAGTTGCTTACAAATGATTGATAAATCTGGAGAATAAATACTAGGAGACAAAAATAAAAGACCCTGTTCTACAGGATCAACCGACCCAGAATTTGCATTTTAGAGAATTTTTGTTGAATTTTGCTCAAATCAGTTTGGCCATGGAATTGGCTAAGATAATGTTTGCAAAAAATCTGTAATTATTTTTTTCAGATTTGTAAAATTTTGGTGAAATTTTAGGGTAATTTTAGCCTCCAGAAAAAAAAAAAGCCAGACCGACTGACCCTACTTGTAAGGTCCATCTGACCGTAGAACAGAGTGGTGGTTTTTTTTTTTTTTTTTTACAAATATTGACAAAACATGAAACAAATTGCATCTTTGAGATTGCGTTTGGGTTCACATTGAATTCCTTATGCACATAAAACCTTTTTGTGGAATGAATTCAACCATCAAAATATATCAAGTTAAGTGCCAGAATGCCCTACCTGCAATAGCTGCCTTTTACACATTTAACAATATCTACATTCAGTATTGCACACATATTACACCCGGCAGCTATTGAACCCTTGATATGATCCCTGATCATCTTGGACAGGTCATTAGTCTAAGACTACTAATTAAGACTATATGCTAAATGAGGCAGAAACAGCATCAATATCAAATGGGAAAACAAGGCAATGCCATATAGCTGGTTTAGTTAGTTATACAGCTACAAAGCCTAGAGAGATATAGCTGAAACAATGAACATTAGTATTTTCGTATTAATGACATATCCAACTGTCTTGTCTAATACAGTCTGCTCTCAGGTTTTGTGCTTTGTGCCCCAAATTTGTAATAATTCACCCCAACCCTAAAAAAAAGTTTCTTCAATTTCCCAACAAAAATTATGCATTAGGATTTGTTAGGTCACCCTGTAAAAAAACTAGTCATATATCCGCCCGCAATTTGCGATAAGTACAACCAATTTAGCCTTGTCTGTTGTAAACAAGCTTGTTCGCCCCGTAGAAGATGCAATTTTTCCCCAATTACCCATCTCCAAGTTTCTGTAGCTGCATCCCAATGCGTACTGTAATCTCCATTTATAATGGCCGTGTATATGGCTGGCTGCCGGCATGGCTGGCCACAATATCGTTTGCCTAGATGGGAATCATCTTAGAGGCTAGCCAAATAGGACTTCTTGGCTCCATTGTGGAACAGGTGATAACAAAAACCCATGATATTTCGCACATTTTGGTGTTTATGGTGCATTTCATATTGAAAGACAATTTACAGGTACTACAGAACATGAATAAAAGATTACAAGTATGGCCCATTGTTTATGATTTAGGTCCAACCGGAGGTCTAAAAAATGCTGGGTTTAATCAACTGAAGAAGAAAGTATCATTTTAAGATTTACTATCAATTTCACTCAGGTCCGTAGGCGCAGGATTTTTTTTGGATAGCAAGGAATTTCCAAAAAGGGGACCCCCAAATGTTTCAATGCAAAAAGTGGACTTTCTTTTTTTGGAGCTCTAGTATTTTGAACAGTTAGTTTTCTTTAAAGTAGGAACTTCTTGGACATTTTTGACCCTATTTTAAAAAGAGTCTGATTTCGCTATCAAAGATGGGTATACTCCATGCTCCAAGTAGCTACTACAAAAATAACAATGTGCAAAACATATTCCTTTTGTGTATAAGTTGATAAATATCTTAAAATCATAAAATCACACTAAAAGCAAGTGAAATGGTTCCAAATCACCAAAGCACAAAGAATTAATTTGATATTATGTAGACAGGTTGTCTAGGAATCATGGAAATTTGCCCATTTTGGAAAACATTCAAAACAAGTACATGTAAAAATGTGTGAAAATTATAAATAATCACAAATATATTTAGAATTATCAAGGTTACAGTCTTGATCATTTGTGTTTTATTCTAATACCCCACCATATTAGGATTTTATGAGCATTTTTCTTTGGCAACAGAACATTGGCATGGAATACCCGGATGGAATATAACAAAGACATTGTTCCTCTTCCAAAAAATTATACCAATTCCAAGAAACTTGTTTTCTGGTTTTAAAATGTGTCTCCATCTGTTCGCTACTGCTCAAATCTGCTAGAGGAGAGGTTCAGGTTCAAACAGGGTCAAGACAAAGTTTATGTACAAATAAACATAGCATACTGCCTTTGTTTATTTCTTTTGGGTAAATGAACCTCATCAGGGTATGGCATGCAGTCATGTTCAGGTTCAATGAAAGGTGTTCATACTGTTTCAATATTGTCAATACTACCATGACTACTATGTGAGAATTGTGTTCTCTAAGGAGATGGGTTCCAATGATGGAAAGAGCAAACTGTGATTGGGATTTCAGCTTGCCAGCGTAGCTCCGCTGCTGTGACATAACTTTTATATTTCATTCCAAAATTAAGTTGTACTGACTTCAGCAAAATATTTAATATGTGATTTTTGGGTGTTTTTTTTTATTACTCTGAACATTTGAAATATCCAGTGCTGCTATTGAAGATTGAGAGCAGAGCCTAGCTGTACAAAATTGGATAGGGCCTACATGTTACGAGTATATTGAAATTTAGAAAAGTGGACATCATTTTTGTCTCCAAATGTCCACCAGTAATTTTACCAATCTTAGCTGGGCCATGACCACCCTTGTTTAATATCACAAAATGGACTCTTGTCTTATAAAGATACTTCTTTCTTAGAATTTGTATAAAATTTGATATTAATCTTACAAATAACAAAATTCTATTCAAATTCTGACAATGAAATTTTCATATTTGTCTGCTAGGCTTGTTATTGCAATCCACTTTTCAGGTCAATTTCATTTGCATTATCCTGTTGCAAATTATCCATGCACCTTCCATATTTCTCAGCCTTTTAATAATTTTGCTACAGGCCAAAAGCAGTTGGCGTGCAATTATTGAAATATTTGACTTCATTTACAAACAATAACTCTTGAGTGACCCATCCAACTCCCATGGCGTGTCCATTGTAAAATGAAAATACAACAATCGTGATTAATTGGGAAAAACTGCTAATCATAATTGGGGAAAATGACTAATCATAACAATAATGTTGCAGTGATTACATTGAATTGGTCAACATGAGCTTTTAATTTATAATAATTTAAATCTGATACAGGTTTACTGGGGTTTGATATGCGCTAACTGGTATTATTCTGTTTTTTAAGCTTGCGTTAAATATTTGTATAATGTGACAGTGGTAATGCTGCGTACAATGTTGATCGAGCCCCTAGGCTTTGAGCTTGCTCCCCACTATGGGCTTCTTGGTTTTAGCATTTTTCCTACCAAAGTTACTCTACTTACAACAACAAGGCGAACAAAAGTAAAGTTTTGAAAGAAAACACGGCAGAGTTTACAAGAGAAGCGTGACTAGGGGAGATGCATTGTTTGCTACGCTGTACAGCTGGGGTGCCTCCGCTGATCAATTCAGAATTCAATCCCGACAATTGTCTCGGGAGTGGCAACAATCGCGCGGGAGTCTTGAATTTCACTCGTGTGCTTTTGGCTCAGGATGTGCAAGCCTGAAATGTCAGACTTAAAGCATGGAATTAAGGGAACTTTTTTTATGGAATAATGCAATGAAAATACGGTTAGACAAATTGATGTATTATAAGTGGGCGCCTGGGTATGCAACGTAGCCAGTTACAGCTACAGTGCAAACTTCACTTTGTGCCTGAGTTATACAATATATCAGTGAAAACCGTTAAGAAATAGCCCCAGCAATTAACACGAAGTGGTGTGAAATGACAAAGGGAGTTTAAAATTCGTAAAAAGGAGAGCTGAGGGCGAGACACAAGGACTACATGATTAGTGTAGTATTGTCATTCTTTAAAAGGGAAAGGGTCAACTTCAGATGGCCACTTTCTTCGATAATGACCATGTATGGCTAAGTTTTAAAGGATTTAATGAATGGGTCATCTCAGCTATTTAAATATTTGCCGACTGGAGACTGGAGGGTGTTTGCTGTTTTATACAATGATGTGATATGATAAAAGGGGTTCCTTCGTGATTGGCAGATTTTAGGTAACTTTACACAACTCAATGGATTTGATCGTGTATGAATTCAAAGCACCAGTGTCTAGCCGAACATGTTTAACATAGTCTCATTGTCTTGTCAGCTGTGATGCCAAGACAATGTGAATAATGTTCATGTAGTAGGGATAGTACAAAGGGTAATTTGAAATTTGGAACCTACAGACTACTATTATGTACTATGTTGGAACCATTCTGCAAAATATGCATCTTTTTTATGTCTTGTGTCTTGTTTTTCACCAAACTTTGGCAAAAACCTCCATATTCATAAGCACTTAAAACTAGTTTAAGAATCTAAACATTTATAAAAATTAAAAAGACAGTTGACCCATCAGTTTGTCAATAAGTTTGCTCCTTAAAAATATTAATAAAGCTATGTCTAGGGTATCTTGTAATATCAAGAAATTTTCTTTCAAAATAGTAACTAGAGCGGTTACCGCACCAAAGCTGAACCATGGCTTCGGCAGTTGTAGTATACCATTGGCACCCGGGGGGTTCATACCTTCTTGGGATTTGTGAAAAGGACCCAAAATAGGAATATTGACCTGAATCTCATAAGGAGTGTCACCCCCGAGCAAAAATCATATAATATGGTACACTATAAATAACACATAGAAATTAGTGATTGTGTGGTTTCTGATGGCTTGTGCAGATCAGCAGGATTCTAGCCAGCAAAGAGTCAGATCTAGAAGAAAACACAATCCACATGTATTTAATTGGAAAAGTGACATTTGTGGGTCCCAGATTGCGTCCAGCTGTCCAGTTGGTCACATTACCCACTTGAAAAGGATATCCTCTTGGATTTCAAACTAGTAATAGTATGGATTGGATTGGAAATGGGCCACTTAATTGATTCTTAACTTGAACTTTAAGTATGGTAGTTGGTGTGCAAAATGAATAGCTGCTATATGTAAAATGTATTTTTTAAGCAATGCACACAACATATAAATAAGATGCTTAATGTTCTTGATTGCATTCCTGGACACAGGGGTGGGGTGACATGGAGGGGGTGGGAGTGAACCAGTATAGCCTATCCCTATTACTGGGATATCTAGTTTTTCATTGCTGAAAGGTATAAAGTTGGTTCCTTGTGATAATGCAAGTGGCAGCTATTGCATGTGACATGTTCTTGCACTCTAATGACAATAATTGATGCACTCAAGCAAAATGAGGTGTTTGTTGCTAAAACTGATTTCGATGTATGGCCAAATGACATGGTCACATTCTTTTAGTTTTCAATTGTGATGAAAAATAACAAATTTCAGGAACCGTAACTCCAATTTGTATGTATTTCCAGCTTTTTGTGGCCAATCAAATAGATAAAAAAAAGCCTGTAAATTGGTGATCTTTTGGATTGACAAATGACTGCTTTTTAAAGAATTCAAAGAACCAGCATTGCATTCATTACACATATATGTCAAGTATGGTTAAGATCAGACCTTGAACAAGACATCAAAGACATCTTGTTTTAATGTGGTTTGAAATATAAAGGATGTGATCCAGATTTGACATCGCAAATTATTGATATCCGTCTTCCTGTTAATCATCCATTTAGGGAAAGATTGAGGTACTGAAATTACAGAAAATCTGACATTTTTTTGAAGGAAATCTTTTGAAGTGTTTGGGTGTGGCAGGAGATGTTCAGTTTGAAACATGCTGCCTGTGTCTTTTAAATCCTGAATTTACGCTCTACCACTGAGCGACGAGCAATTAAGTCTGTAGCCATTGAGGTACATTGGTGTTTCGTTATGTTGGGAAAATCATGCTACCTCGTTGATTGACAATCAATTGCTTGTCGCTCTTTGAAGGAGTGTGACAATGCATCATATTCATTTTTACCATGTCAACATGCATTTGCCCTCCCCCCAATTATTTTCCCCCAGTTTGCAAAAATGTCCACTTTTTGTGGTAATTTTGTGCAAAATTTGTTGATTTTGCCCTCCCTGAAATTCACTTTTCCCCCCATACCCCCACCCCTAAAAAAATTCCTGGTGCCGCCACTTACATACTTTAAAAGTTTGAGTGAAAATGTACGTGTATTGTGTCAGCATCTCTGACAAAAAGCACGTCATGCACAGGATAAAGAAGTACAATGGAAATGACTTTGAATACATTATATCATTAATACCAATTAAACAATATCAGGAACTACTTAATCAAACAACAGAGAATATGAAAATGTTTCCAAGAAAACCTTGACTCAATAGCGTGGGTATAATCTATCTATAGAACTAGTAAGCACACAGTCTTTCCATCTTCTGTCTTGTCTCAAATCGAGAGTAACGCCATGTTGGATTTTGCAGTGGACTGGAAACACATATAAGGGTGACTTGTCCATTCACTGGAGACACAATTTTGAATCTGCCTCTCAAAAATCCAACATGGCATTACTTTAAACTTTAGTTGAGACATACTATAGCAATAATCATTTTCTTGTCTAACAGTTAGGATGGCAAGAAGCCCAAACATCATTTAACTAGAACATAGAATCCCACATGAATAGAACTAGACACATTGTGTCCAGGTGTTTCATTTTGGCCCTAATTGGCTTCCTTACTTCATCAACTCAAGTTGGACTGGCTTGCCATGGACTGACTGCCTGCCTGCCTGCCATCTGCAGCAAACTGGATGGCAGATTGACATTAACATCAACAATGTAATGTTTACAAATATGACAGAGTTAATGGATGGTGGGGTGTACTGAGGACATTCAGAAGATTGTAGAAAACTGAGTGATTGACTGGATGGAAGGTATCTAGTGAGGGGCCATGAGCCAAACTCGTCTTTTGGCTCAGTTCAATAACAATCATTTAATTATCATTGCTCAGAATTAGACCTCAAGTTGTGGAGTATGAGGTTTTGTACCCAAACATATGCAAAGGTCATATTGATGTATGACAAATATCTGAGGTTATAGAACTGTACTTGTCAGATGTGCATGATCCTAGCTAGTGTTGCACCAAAATATTCTTCCATATTTTTGGTGAAAATCAACATTTGCAGAAAGTTATTATAAATAAATAACTTATAAATAAATAACTTTCTGTTAATTTTACAGAAATAAATTGTAATAGGTCAAGATAAAAAAACCCACTTTTTTTTAAACACATTTTTGCCTTTCATTTTCAGACTTACAGCAAAATCAGCAAAACTGCACTGTTTCAAAATGCTTGTTGAAATATAAACTATTGTAATATTGTAAACAAGGAGCAAGTCACATTTGTCTATATGCCACCATATTTATATCCCTAATGCATTGTTGACATTTAGAGAAAATCTGTTTTGCCCAATTATTCCAGACTGGAGTATTATTGGATTATTTGCAATACAAAACATTCAACAAAACAACCACTTCATAAATGTCAGTTTGCAAAGAAATATGCCATAAATTCTGACAAATTTGCCTATAAAGTGTTAAATTTTTCAGACAAAATATGACAAGTACTGCAGTAAACAAGGTCCAGTCAAAAGATAGCATCTCAGTACTTGAAAACTTGGTACTGGTGTACTCATATACAGTGCGCAAAAGAATTAAGGAACCAGTTATGTTCCCGGTTATGTTCGCCCCTGTATATTTGGTTGATTTAGCCAGTCGTTTTCAGATGGGGAGGGGGCATGGGAACTTCCCCTAGCTTGTTGCTTGTATATGCCACTGCCATTAAGTTTAGAGGTTGGAAGAAAGAGCCCTTTTCCCATAGGTGTATCTCCTGGTATGATCAGTAGATTCAGTTTGCAAAAGCTTTAGCCCTGCCAAGACCTGTCCAATCTTCAACAGGGGGTAATATGGGCAACAATGGAAACACTGGCCAAACTCTGTGGAACACTATTTTTGCAGCTTGGAAACTGGATATCACCATGGAAATTTGACCTTATTATCCAAATGTACAATAGATGGTCAGCATCCAGTGAGAAAGTATAGTGGTGGTGTTAAGACTAAAGCTGCTCCATGGTACTTTATGGGAGAGTAAGTTTGTAAAACTGGGCTGGGGTAGGAGGGGGCATTCACCTTGTTATTTTGGGAGGATATGAAGGTCGATTTTGGAAGGGTCATAGGCAAACTGAATTGGACTGGACATAATACTGAAGTTTTCAGAATTAGACTTGGAGCAATCTGTAAACCTTTGACCGACATCCTGCAACCTTTGACTGACATATCTTGCATTGTTTGTACTACTGAATCACAAGGCAGCCTTTCAATTTCAGGACTGATTTCACAAGGCAGCCTTTCAATGTCAGCACTTACCTGCTGTACCATAATGAAAGTGGAAATAAGAAATTGCAGAAGGATTGAGTTTGGAAGGATACAACACTGCTTTGGACTGGACATCCAATAGAGTTGTCAGAATTAAAATTGACTGACATGTGCTTTATTGTTTTGTAATAGTTCACAAGGCAGCCTTTTAATGTCAGCATTTACCTGTCATACCTTTACGAAAGTGGAAATCGGAAATAACCCGCCATAGACCAGCAGCAGTGATGAGCATAGAGAGGATACTGTGTGTATGCAGGAGAACAGACTGTGCCCATATGTAACTCAGTTGGCCAGATGCTCCATTGATGGTCACCATATGGTTTAGCTGCTGTTCAGAGAAGGTATCTTGTGCTTCCCATAATGCATTTCAGTTTTCTGTACTGATTTGCTATGTTGTGCGATATGGATGGATTGATAGTGACGAAATGTACCTCAATAAACTAAGTACATCCAGATCCTGCAAATTATGTCTATTTCTTGACTATCGACTCATGTTTTTAGCCAGTCTGTTATCAAAATGAAAAAAAGAGGAACCTGTACCAATGTAATTTGAGTGTTATTTGACGAAATGAGGTATCATGTTGGAAAGGATTCTGGGAAGTGTAAGATATCCTCTCTGGCTGCTGTTATTGTATCAACTTTTATACCTTTGTCTCTGTGTATAAAGAACAGTTGAAACACAGGAACAAACTGGAGACTTGTTTTGGCTAATTTGATTTAAAATTGAGGTCAGAAATTAGCACAGTAGCAGTCTGTTGTAGAACAGACTCAAGAGACCTATGATCATGATCTTCAAACATTTTGTAGAAGCGGTGTTCACATTATCGAACATACATCATGTGGAACTTGGTCGGCGTCAGCGCAAGTTGCTAGGAGTAGTGATATTGGCGCTTCCAGGAGTAGTGTAATTTCCAAGGGTGGGGTCTTCGAAAAAAAATTACGGGGATATGCCACACAAGCTTTCGGATGCTGACTTTCTCTGTACCTAATTTTTGCTGATTTTGCCACCCACCAGTGTACCAATTTTCCACAAAAAAACACACCCAAAAGCACCCAAATTTGCCTTAATTGGGTGCACTTTTGTCCAAATGCTCCACTGAAAACCCACCCATCGATATACCAAATTTGCTGAAAAGGTACCCCAAAACCGTATACTGTATACTTTTAACCAGGGAGAACCCTCCGGGATTAATTTTTAAAACTATTATGTGTTATTTTACTATTTCCACACACAAAACAGTTTCATGTGGATGATTCTCTGTGATGCAACTTGTATAGGCCTATAAGTTACACTAATGCATTCTATAAGCTCGTCTGCGCACCATGCAGAGATATACCAGTAGTCCATAGGGAATTATGGTTCTCCGCATATTGCTACGCATATTGCTGCGGTTACCTGTAGGCCTATATAGCCAGACAATTCAAGTTCCAAACTTGAATAGTGGTAGACTATGCCATAGTCGATTTTTGATAAATAAAAATGTTATTAATCATGATGAACGCATTCAGTTGAACTCGAAATTATACTGATATTTAGTAGGCCTACATCAAAATACTAGTATAAAAATGGTTATGAAAAAGTTTAGGCTATATAATTATATTTGTAAAAGTAAAGTATAGGCCCTACGAAGGCTTATATTATTGAATGCAACATATCATAATGGCATAATTATAATGACACTTCAATACTGAACAATTCTAATTATAGAATCTGCCAGTTTATTATCCGAAAAACCGACTATGGACTTTCACTTTTAAGCAGAATTTTACCCCGGGACTCACACACTGTCAATCATACTTGTTTATCAATAAAATCTAACCACAAGACTAAGCATGGTGGTACAATACGCGCTAGATGTATACGTTCAGCCACCAGCACAAAAGCGCCGCATTCCCTAGATAGTTGTGTACCATGTATAGTTATAATGGTACCAGTACGCGTCGGGAGGATTTAAACAATAACGAGATCTGGGCGACCAATCACAAGCCAGATTCATTTTTAAAGATGCATTACATCATCACCAATTTTAGTTAGGCCAGAAATTGGCCTAACTCTCAAAACAAAGTCAGTAGTCCACTTGGGAAGCTAACAAACAGAGGCGACGGTGACTGAAAAGATCAGTTGTGAAAATCTATCAATTGTGCACTCATTAATTAAATCAGAGTTTTAAGCTTAAATGTAATAGCCAGAGTAGTGCACAATTGGCAAGTGGACTACGGAGAAGTCTAGAATAGTGGCAACAGGTATAACTTCCCTATACCTTGAATCATAAAATTAGTTCAACCAAATATCCTGAAATAGCCTACCTACACTGTCAGGTCATTTAGGCTAGACAGGTAGTTGCAGACGAAAAGCATGTAGGCATAGGCCTATTCTGTATAGCCCTACTCACTAGGATCCACAACATGCTCATCTATCAGGGGCACAGTTCTTAAACCCTAATACATTTGTACATTCATTGAATGACCTTTGAAAATTTGGGTACAAAACTCATACTCTGCAACCTGAGGTCAAATTTTGCACTATGATTATGTAATTGAGGTTATAGGACTATGCCATTGAGATGAGGCTATTGTGGTCCATAGTGACTCTATGGCCTCTTATCTAATGGAAACACAAGTCAGAAGTCAGAACTTCAAATCACAAAGAAGGTGATCTTTGACAAAAACCACATAGCATGTAGCCCAAAATAACCTCATCACTTTGTATTCATTGCAAGCACTTGCACTTTGCCACAAAATTTGTCAGTTGATGCATCTGCAAGTGCCATTTGTTGACATTGCTATCTTTAACACTTGTCTTATCATTAATGGGGCATGTCATTCTGAATGTTCTATTTGGGGATCCATTCAAGAGTCAGATCAGTGGCGTAGATTTCTTTTTGACATAATATTAGGAGGATGAGGTTGGGGAAACTTTCTTGAGTGTAGTGAATGCAGCACCTTTTCTCGACAGAATAATTTTATGGTACAAAGTTTACACATTTCACATGCAAACTATGCCCCAGTGGTGTAGTGTGGGTCATCATATTGCACCGACCAGATGGGGGGGGGGCACCGACCATGATGGGGGCACCAGGTCTTGATGGGGGTACAGATCCCCCGGTGCCCCTATGATGCTACGCCACTGCTATGCCCCATTGTTTGAAAGGAAAGAACTTCAGTACAGAATTTCATAGTATCTTGTCACTTATTACGTATCAAGTGATATAAATTTGGTGTCAAAATGAAACAAGATAAAGCTATGATATACTCTGTACCATTATTTTTTTTACTTCAAAAGACAGCTGCCGCGCTATTTTGTTTGTTCTTTTAAGTTCATAGAGTTTGCTGCTTTTAGAGAACGACTTGCAGCAAATAACGGATGTGAAGATTTATCCTAGCTGCGATAATAGAGTGAAATATAACGATGGGATTCTGAAATGCAGGTGTGTTGGTATTTAATAATTCATATCGTATCAATTTGTACTATCAATAATGAATACATGCATTGACAGACTGTTAGCGATCAGGATAGATGGTATTTTTTTATAAAAATGTTGTGTTTTTTCTTGAAAAGTGGGATCATTAAAATCGACCTTTTGACAAGATAGTTCCTGAAGATAAGAAGACAAGTTCCCCCGTGATAGATTTTTGCTTGGGCTTGTTTCGTGTCATATATGACCTCTTTTGTGTTGCTTTGTTGGGAACAAGACATCCTGGATATTAGTCTTTTTGTGTATTTTAGTTTTTATCTGTATTTTGTATTTCAGAAAATCTCAACATGAATACAAGAATAGATTAAAAACCAACAAGAAGCGATAAGCTTAATGGGGCATGTGAAACAGTGCCCTGGGGCTCCAAAGCAAAAAACTTTTCTATACTTTTATTTTCCTTATTTCCCTCTTTATATTTTATCTGATCTTTCATCTCGACTAGATAAAATGGAAACTGAATATCTTATTTGTTAATAATATCCATTTATATCATTAAAACATTACAGACAAAAGGGGTTATTTTCTGAAGGGAATTTGTTTGAGATGATTTCAGATGCCTGATTATTTTGTTCATTACTGAACTTGAGAACAATTCTCCAGATTTTGCTTGATTGTTTTTACATGCAGAACTATTCTTGGGGTTAAAAAAATCATTTATACTGAACTTGAGAACATTTCTCTGCTATATAAAATTATTAAGGGATTAAACTTACTATATTTAGCCATTGCTAAAACTGTAAAAATTTTGTGTGTGATTTAATGCCAAGCTATATAACTTACAATAAGGTCTTTTATTCATTGGGCACGTGCTGCTCATGCTAAATCGAAATACCTGAAAAGAAATTAACGTTAGAAGAGAATGCGTCTGATTTTCAGGTAAACAGTAATATAGACTAAGTCCACCATCAAGTGTTAACATCGGTTCTATATGAAGTGTTCTGTAAGCACACTAATGGACTCACTACACTGAAACTCTGGCTTGGATTTCAGAATTGGCTGTTCCGGTTAAAATCCATACACCCCCTATGGAAGACATGACCTTAGGTTTCCACACAGGGAGTGTGAATTTCAAATTGGGTCTACCTGAATGGGTGACTCCATCTACACCCCTTGTGTAGAAGATTAAGGTCATGTTTTTCATGGGGGAGGTGGATTTCAAATTGAATAGCCCAACTGAGCAAAGAAATTCTTTGTGAACCGTCAATAAGCAAACCATTTGGATCGGTAAGATTACCGACCATTAACACATCAAACCAGGCTTTTGAAGGCGTGTGTGTAATAGTACAAATGTTTAGCTGTAAATAAGCGCTATGAGTTCGGTTGAAGGTCAAGTCATTTTGTTGGTTTTTCTTCAAACTTATATTTCCTTATTTGAACTTCTCAGAAAGAATGTCTTTTGACTATCGAGGATTTGAACTTGACGAAAAATTCAATTGGCTGTCAAGTAAATGACAACATAATGATATAGCCTTAAATAGTGGCACAAAATAAGCTTCCCGTGCAACTGTTGAATGCAACATCACATACAATAGTAATCACACCAAGTCACAGTTTATTCCGTGTTGATCAAGCTATTGTATGTTGCATTCAGCAGTTACTCCAGTTTTTCATTCTTAACCCTCTCCATGCAGACGACACGTTTAAAAAAAATTGAAAATTTCAGAATTGTACATTTTCATGACCATATTTTGAATCGGCATGAAAAATGCATTAAAATGAGTACAAACAAGCCTAGTATTGGTTCAGTGGTTCTTGAGATAGCTCTTGAGATTTTGAGCGAATATCACAAAACTTGGGACTTTATATGTTAAGCCTATGGCTAGTACGCAGAGCATTAATAAGATATGTTTTAAGCAGTGTGTGAAAGTAGATCTCAATTTCTGTTCCTAAATCTCAATTTCTGTACCAAATCTGTTTAGACCATTCTTACCCGAATGAAGTAGTTGTATGATGCATTAATGTAAAGGCTTTTACACAAATATTACAGTACCTTAAAATATGTGCGTGAGGTGAAGCAGGTAAAAAAGTTATCTGGTGCAAAATTGCAAAGTCGTCAATAGACATGCTACCTTTTTTGGAACAATTACATACAAAGTTGGATACATATTTGTAAAGAGCAGACATTATATTGATCATGTAGAACAAGAGGATGTGCTTGTTTTCTTGCTGTTTAATTATGCTTTATAAAATCATGTCTCAAAATAGTTCAACATTGCCTGTTCTGATAACACACAGAGGTTGCTACTTGAATTATAATGAGCTCAACTGGGGCCCCGAATGAAAACAGGTTGGGAATTTTCCGCCTTCGTCTTCATATATAGGTCTAGCTTTTAAAAGCTCCAGAAAATCAAAATTTGGAAGACTTCTCCCCAAGTTTAGCCTCACCTTGACTCGTTGATCAGTTCAATGTACTATAGGACCTACCTCCCTATCAATTCCCAATGCTACTACTAGTACTAGTATTGTCATGTCAGGACATAACCTTTGACAAATCCATATGGACAAATTGGATAAATACAATGTTCATACATTTGCCAGGAATGCTGGTAATGTTTTTACCTCATTTTCCCATCATAATTCCTGAAATACAAAGTGGGCAACATTTCAAATGTGGCATAAATAATCCAATTGATACAAGTTTGTTCCATTTCGCTTTTTTGGGTTAATTTTCCATGTTTTTCTGTCAATCCATATTTCCCAGAAGACCAGCCCTTACCATGACCCCAATCAAAGACCTATCACCATTGTAATTAGCGTGTAAGATTCCAAATTCACCTGTTAGGGGTTTCGTCTAGTTTCCACAGGCATGGTTCTGTGGTGGGTGCAGTGCCTTCTTACTTTATTCTGTGGGAAGTTAGAGCAGGGACAACATATCCCTGGTTAGAGTACAGAGCATCTAAGACAAAATACCAACTTGCTGATATGAGATATAATGAATATAAAAAGAAGCATGATACTTTCATTTGACATGTTTGACAAAACATTTTATGTTAACAGGGGGTCAAGTTGTCCCCTTAGCCTGAATTACCAAAACAAAATTGATCAAAATTTGAGTTGTGTATCTTCAGTCTTGTAGCCAATGTATTGTGGAGTTAAAAGTGGACCGATTGTGTATTTTTCTTTCAAAAAGGTGTAATTTCATCATTTTTACCGGAATAAATGGACCTTTTGTCAATTTTTGCTCAAAAAAGGGAAGATTTTCAATATTTCAAAGGCAGACTTTTCTTTTGGCCTGTTTCTGAGCATACATAACCTAAAATGACCATTTTAGCATTTAAATGTCCACATATCACATGCATCACAACAATGGAAAAATAATTTGGGTAGTGGGTCAGACTTTGCCCCTTACAACAGTGAAAAGAACATCCTAGTTGTGAAGACTGCTTCAGGTCAGTTCAGTTCTTTTCTGATCTTGCTGGAGTCTTTTGAGACTAAAAATAAAAAGTACCATCAAAGTCTTCTGTAGATGTGTTAAAAATAAAAAGTACATGACAGTCATAGTCCCTGAGAATGTTACCATAATATTTTAATGAGCTCCCAAAACATTATCAATGCTGCAAGCTTGAAATTATTTTGAAATGCACACAATTTCTAATGAGGTATAATGTCATTTTCAATGAAGGCAATCCCCTCAGGTTGTCATAAACAGTAATGAACTTTGCATGACTTTTTGTGTCTGGCTGTAAAGTTCAGTCCATTTTACAAATAAAGTAACAGTATAATAATTCCTTCTTTATGCAAATTGCAAGTAGAGAAAAGTTGAAACCATTCAATACACAGTACAGGTACAGGTTTTCAGCATAAAATATGTTGCAAAATTTATGCACAAAAAGTTGCAGTTTCACTTAATAAAAGATAATCGTCGTATGTACTTTTTAACACAAAATACAGAAGTCTGATTGTCATCGTATAGTATACCATGACTTTGTTCCAACCCCCTTTGATATCTAATGATAAAGCCATTGCTAAGGGCTACATTCCTATCTCTTTTCATCGAAGTGGTGAAGTCCCTTTTTGTTGTCTAACGAGAACAGTAACAAGCCATCGATCTTTCATTGACAGCGTCAGATAAGCATGAAATTAAAAGCACCGCCTGGAAGTGGTAAAACGTGAAAAGTAAAGATTCTCTGATGATAGGAGTATTGATAAGCTTACAAAAAAAGGTGAATTACCTGTACTTAATTAATCCAGCAAAAAGGCGATAATTGCAATTATAGATCAGGATTCCGTAATAATATGTCATCGGTAATGAGTTCTTAACCAATAATTAATTTGATAACTGTGTTCAGTTATTTCACTTGAAATCTGTTCAATTAGTGATTCAACCGCATTAATCTAAATAATGATCTGTGAAATCGGTGTTGAATTTGTTGAGGTCTTCTGCAATTACTGCTAATGTACAATTAGTGCTAATGACTCTATTAAGTTCAACGGTAACAATTAAAATATTTTAACTGTAAACCATTAAAAAGTTGACTATATACTCAATTTATTACCTATTTACTGGAACTTTTGGGAATGAATAAAGGGAGGAAGCTTCAGAAAAGTTAATATTGACTCTATAGACAATGATAGATCATTTAACCAAACTGTGGTGATTTTTAGAAAATATTTGTGATAAAAACTTTTACCAAAAGTATTTTTTAGGGTCAATGAGAGGACACAGATCTATAGTCGTTCTTCACTGAGTACATTTCAAATGTGAGACTTTGTTAGTTAATCCACAAATTTCAAATGGAGTCACCCATTCAGGTAACCCCATTTGAAATTCACACTCCTTTGAAATTCACACTCCTTTGAAATTTACACTCCTTTGAAATCCACACTGCCTTTGAAATTTACACTCCTTTGAAATTTACGCTCCTTTGAAATTTACACTCCTTTGAAATTCACACTGCCTTTGAAATTTACACTCCCTTTGAAATTCACACTGCCTTTGAAATTTACACTCCCTACACTCCCTTTGAAATTTACACTCCCTACACTCCCTTTGAAATTCCAACTCCCTTTGAAATTCACGCTCCCTTTGAAATGTACACTCCCTTTAAAATTCATGCTCCCTTTGAAATTTACACTCCCTTTGAAATTCACACTGCCTTTTAAATTCACACTCTCTTTAAAATTTACACTCCCTTTGAAATTCACACTCCCTTTGAAATTCATGCTCCCTTTGAAATTCACACTCCCTTTGAAATTTATGCTCCCTTTGAAATTCACACACCCTTTGAAATTCACACTCCTTGTGTGGAAGATTAAGCTCATGTCTTCCATAGGGGTATTATAAGGCCAGACTGAACATATCCCCTTTAAACTGCATTATTATCCAACCCAGTTCATTCTGTGCCTCCAGTAATAAAGGATGGGTCACTTTCTTTGTCAAATCCTGGGAGTCATAGGTGGAAGGAAGAAGAAGTTCCTTGAAGGCATTCTGGTCAAGATGATATCTGCTCTTGGAGGTGGTTAGATGAGATGAGCCATGTAAAGTCAAGGTGGTAATGATGACCCCAAGCTAATGTCTGGCTAGATAGGCTGACTACCCTGTTTGGCTGGATGACCTGGCCTCATCCCAATGGCATAGTTCAAAAATCTCAATTAAACAGTCATAGTGCAAAATTTGACCTCAAGTTGCAGGGTATGAGCTCATTCAATGAATGTACCAATACATTGGGGTTTAAGAATTGTGACCTGATAGATGAGCATGTTGTGGTTCCTAGCGAGATTGGCTGGCTACCCTGGTTGGCTGGATGACCTAGTACTATGAGCAACAATGGTCAGTCTCATTTCCAATGGCATAGTTCTGTATTGTTCAGCTGAAAAAGTTGACCTCAAGTGATGGAGTATGAGTTTTTGTACCCCAAACATGCAAAGGTCATATGTGCGTGCAAATATGGGGTTAAAAACTATGTCCTGATGGTTGAGCATGTTTTAGGATGATAGTGGGGTTGCCTTGCCTATCTCATGCAACAGGCTACCTGCTGGATGTGACAATGACCTGAGATCAGGTCAATCACCAGGCCAGGACAGGTAAAGTAGAATTTTCACACTAAATTAAGTTTGTAGTTTGTGTTCTTCTATAGCCTGTGGATGGCTTGTGTGAAAATAAAATTACATGAAAATGTATATTTAGTGCTTAGGTCTTGATGGAACATGAAAGTAACCAACTTCAACAGTGTTCAAAAAACGGAAACATTTCCGTTTTCAAAATTTTTGCACTGACAAGAAAATTTAGTAAGACAAAATTACAACTTACATGATGTATTGCAAGTGTACCATCCCTGTGGCAATTAATAATTGTATTGTATTGAGAGGATAGAGGAAAATCTAGAACATCTGCATGTTGCTGTAAAGAAGAAAATAATACTATAATACTATTGCATTTGTATTGTAATGCTGACAAATAAGATGGCAATCTAGCAGAGTTGCGTTGCCTTCCATTTTGACAATTTCATCTGAAAATAAATAAGTTTACCTTCAAGTTGTTTGAGATGTTGTTTCAAATCGCACATTTGCATATTGATCATTAAAAAAAGGAAAGAAAAAAGTAATAAATTCCTATTCTTTAAATGTGATGGATAGCATCTTGTGTTCTAGAATAATGCAAAAGTTTTCTCAAAGGTGACTCAGATGTGATGATCCCTTGGTTTCTAGATCCAATCTATTAACTTCAAATCCATCAGACACATTTGGGAAATCATAGTGTCAGTATTATTAGAGAAAAGCAATCATGAAGTTGTTGCAGTCAACAATAGCATTTGACAGACGGAAAGGTTCATAACGTATAATGGCGCTTTTATCGAATCGAAGTGACTCGTCAAGTTGCCAAATAAAGTCATACTCAGCGCAATATTCATACGACCATGGATTATGTAGCAGACACACTTCAGAATATGACGTGGCTGTTCACTGAACACGGGAGTGCCCGTTAACAGCCTCAGTCAACACTTGAGTTTTGCTGACCATGACTTAAGACAACTTTGGTGCAAATCTTGAGCAAACACTAGAAGCGATTTTGTGTATTTTCTGTCCAAATGTTTACTGTTTGGATAGTTAATACAATGAGTTGCAAATGTAATCCACGTATAGTTGGTTTTACTTGAAAACTAAATAATGATTGTATTGACCCTTCGTTGTTTAGGTCACCAAAATTGCATCCTCTGGCCTAAGGTGTCTAAATTTCACAACACTGTGGGGCAATGTGTCAGGACACAGACCAGAGAATGACAGAGTCAGACTTCAGGTATTTAGAGCTTTCAAATTTGAGGAGATCCCAAGTTTGAGGACATATGCATATCATGCTATAAAATTTAAGATTTTTAGGCCTTTTTGTACTCCATTTTTGACAATTTTTGTAAAAGTTTCCTCCCTGAAAGTTCCCTCTCCCCCTTGTATCCCTTCCCCCCCCCAAAAAAAACACATGGAAAATGGCATCCAATATCAGTTTGGCATGCTCTATGCTCTCACATATTGGTTCTATTAGGATCTCAATATAAGAAAAAATATTGTATCATGAAAGTGTTTGTAAAAATTGAATTGTTCAGTTCCTTCTACGTGGTCTGGATTATGTCACAAATTGAAGTCTTTCAAATATAAGGTCTGAACTATATTTAATTTTTAAATAAACTACATGAAAAGGTCAATATTATGATCTTGTATACTAGTTATCATGCTATATTTTATCTTTGGAAGTACATAAAATGATCAGGAGGGGAAAAATAGGTAAATTTTACAGTAAGAAAAGATTTTTTAATGATTTGAAATTTGAACCCCTTCAGCACATGACAAGATACAAGTCAAAGTTGTTGAATTTGACACTTGTGAGATTTGTGTTCCACACCAGAATACTCTATCATGGGACACGGATTAATTGAACTGAAAGCCCCAACAGAACAGAAAGCTTACCACAGACATTGATGAGTTATGCAATATGGAGTTGCAGTAACAAGTGGAGTTTAATTATGAGTTGATTAAATGAAAACTGGCAATACAGTGGAATATCACACATTACAAAGTACCCGAGTCTGTGTCTGACAATTATATGCAGATGAATACTCCCCAATTTTAACTCACCAACTTGCTAGCTCATCCAAGTTCAACTCAACAACTCTCAAAATTTTAACTCGTAATTTCAACTATCTTTCCGATCACACCTGCCCAATAAAGAAACAGTTGCCTGGGTCAATAACTTAACAATATACACCTCAATGGGGAACAGGATAAGGACAAAGGAGAAGATGAATAGGCAAAAGATGAAATATTGACTGGCTGTGGCAGGAATTAAGGGATTTACACTTTTTTTTAAATATAGATATGAATGACTTAAATTCTATCTACTTTTCAAAATCTTGATAGTGGTGAATTTGTGTGTCTTTGGTTCATGATCTGACGAATGCTACTGGGATGTTGTTGTTATTCATAATGAAATGTCTTTTTTTATCCCACAGTCATGTCCAGTTAATTAAAATGTCAAATGTTGGGTATTGAAGCTGTCAATATTCTCTTCTTCACCGCTATTAGGATAATAAGATAACACGTGAACACTTCAGACCAGAATGACCAAGCTAAAACTGTGTACACTCTTAGTAAAACGGATTCTTGGCTGTCCTGTATGTAGAACCCTCAAGAGAAAAGGGTTCTTGAAAATTCAACTCCAAAAATGGTTCATTCTAACCTTTCCAGAACCCTTTTCAAGTCTAAAATGGTTCTTTCAAACCTTTCCAGAACCATTTTCTGTTCTTTGTAGAACCATTTAAGGTTCCACATACAGGACAGTTAAAGAACCATTTTAGGTTCTACTTTTTGCCAAGAGTGTACTGCAAATAGATTTGGGTTATCAAAATAGCTGAATTACTGCTGCTTTTAAATGTTTATAAATAGTACAATTAATAAACGAAGTGTAGCAGAAATGGGAACAGCATCTTACAAAAGAAACAAATCTGGTGAATTAAATCGTCCAATGAAGATGAATGATGAGTTGATTACTTTAAATTTACATCATGTTTAGTTGGTATTTGTTCAAATCAATTCAGTTCATTTATAGGTCAATGCACTGGTGTTGAAGTAAGGGCATATTGCATATTTAAGTGGATGATAACAATAACGGATTTGTCCTAATTTCCCTTCAAAATCCTCTTAATATTATGAACCTTGAATCTCAAGTTGTACATGCCGCTAATTCCAGCTGAGTGGAGTACTCTTACAAAGGCTCTGTTCTCAAAGACACAAGGTACTCCTTAAGGTAAATATAACCCCGCTTTTCACACCTCCATGTATTAATACCTAATAGTCTTATTGTCAAATGTATCCAATACGATTTGATACCTTTTGAGAAGTGAGGCATTTTGCGAGATTATAAAATAATCTTTTTTGATAATCCTTAAATATTGTATGACAGTTGAATTTTGAATATTGCCATTTGATTCAGCTTGAATCTCGAGGGTTATTAAAAGGTCAAATTAAAAGTAAAATAACAAATATCACAAGGATTCCTTCTACAAAAGCAGCACCACTGTTCATAGGTGCTAATACAAGGCTGTTGTAAAACAGTTTCCGGTTTTTAGTAATAACATTTCAAAAGCTTTACAAATGTAATCTATGCCATTTATTACAAAGAAACATCCTATTCCTTTCGTATCTCTTCTCCAAAAAAGTCCTTAGAATCAGTCGCATACTTGAATCAATAATTTCCCTGAGATTTCAAAATTTGTCAACAGCACAGATGTTCATTTAGTTGAGTTAGGTCATTCTATAATATTACAGCAGTAAAGTAAAAAACTTGTTTGTGGGAAGCTCCCTATTACCTAAAAGCGACATGTGAGCCACAATCACCTCATATCCAACGGTAAAATTCATACCCTCCATTTAGCAATCACAGCTCACAAATTTGACCTCAAGTTGCGCAGTATGAGTTTTTGTACCCAACACATGCAAAAGTCATTCTTAGTACATACAAACATGTGGGGTTTAAAGAACTGTGGCATAGTAGATGAGCATGTTTGAATGATAAATGCATTTAGAAATGAATGGTTTCATATGTTAGCTAGATAGATGGTTGCCATCGTTAAACCAAGAAAGGTAGAGGGAAATGAAACCGAAAATCTATCACTTTTAACAGAATAAATCAATATTTGCATTTGATAGATTTTTATGTGGCACTATATAGATCAGGTTACATCGTGAGTGAGAATCCTGAAATAAGTCCATTGCTATGAGCCTGTATGTTTAGTGTTACTATATTTACAATATCCTATGGTTGCGTCTGTAGGAATGAACTGCGTTATTATGCATATTGTTCACTGGATATGTATACACATATTTTGTATCATGCATTTATGAAATTTGATGAGGAATTTTATTGTAAATTATTTCACATGAAAGGCGGCAGGTGAGAGTTGTGTGTGACTTTATTCTCATCAGAATTCAGTGACTTCACAGTTTTGTTCAGTGGTAAATGACTATGCACTTTTTCTGCATTTTTGAGTGAAAATCATTCAAATTGTGGCATTTTTGACCAACTTTTGTTTTGAAATGTTTTATATGCTGTATTGAAATGTGTTTTCAATAAGGTTTCACTAATGTTGTGTCGTCAGCGCTAGATTTATGTGATTACTGTGAGACATATTAATGTACAACATGGGACCAAATATTTGTCTACAACCAATGAAAATCTCATATCATGTTCCCAAATGGAAAAATTTTGTAATTTTTGTCCCGCTTTGAAATTTGTCATCAAAATGTGTTTTCAGCAATTAGCTTGCACTGATGTTGTGTACATCAGCGCTAGATTACAGTATGATTGCTGTGAGAAGTATTAATGTGCAACATGGGACTAAATATTTGTCAACATGCAAATAAGACGACCAACAAAAATACTCATATCATGTTCCAAAATGGAAGTCGGTTCCGTATTGAGTCACACAGTGTTTCGTGACATTAAAAAAATAGTTAGGTCATTAGTGACATGCAAGTAATAACAGATGCAGTGGCATAATATTGAAATACCTTATTCTGTCACCAGAACCTGGGCGAGGAAAAATATAGCAAACATTTCCCACATGGGAATTGAAACAAACCCAGGACCTCTGGTTTACATGACGCTTGCCAAAACCACTCATCTATGCTGTATAGTGCTCATATAGTGTTCTGTGCAGGTATATATAGACAGTAATGACAGTTAGCACTACCAAAGAAAGATTAGATATCAAGAACGGAAGAGAAAGACTCGTTCATTTCAGTCACACAATCATGAAGAGTGAAAATACGAAGGAATATGTGCTCTGTCAACAGTCAAATTAAGGTACGGAGGGAAACTGCTACATCATTCAGCCATGATACATAGCGCAGCCTTACATAGTGGCTTTGGAAGATTTTAAACACTGGGGATGCCCCAAGGAGGGTTCTCCCCCTGTGATTCAGAAAATGTTGCAAAAATAGGTCAAAATTTTTAGTTTTTTCAGTTCATCAGGAGTTAAATGTGGTGGATGGGGTTGAAAGGTATTCGAGCTCCTGTTATGTTACCCCCTCACCCGGATACATGCTTACTTGTCACAGGCTCAGGTACTGGAGGCTCTTATTTTGTATCTAATTTATGGCACTTTTATTTTTTGGATTCATTCATAAATGCCATTGAAATGTGCATTTGTATACTAATATGGAAATGAGTAACCATGGTAACTCCCTCACTTCATTTTATCACCAAAAAAGGACAAACAAAAATCTGGATAATCTCCTTATGACAAAATTACGTTGTATTCAGTAGATATGACATATAAAACGCACAACGCTGGCTAAAAAGACGCTTCAAGCATAAAATAGAAATTGACATCAAATTACGAAAACATCTTTGAATGATTTATTGCTCAGAATTCTGTAATTTCACCATCAGGACCACATCTGAATTTCATTATCATCAGTCATTCTGTTAGAAAGTATTGGGTCCAATCCAATGATTTGTCCAATTCTTAATTTGCTTCTAAGCGTATTTGAAATAATCCGTAGAGGTATAGTGCTGCTGCATGCTAACAAAGATGTTTACTACACCCTGACTATACAAGTGGGAATCCTCAAAGATATACAACATTATTTGTTCCGGGTTTTCACTATAATTTGCGTATGGTTTGTGTTCGTCGGAAGTGGACCGTTTTGACAGTTTCTGCATAGTAATGGTGCAGCTAACCTTGACGTACAGAATGTATGTTAGTAATAGGTAGCTAGAGTGGAGCAGTGTGATACAATTTTTGATGCAGTTTGACATTATTAATCAAAATGTTATGTTTTTCCTTTTTTTTAGTTCAACAATGAAATCAACCTTACATGACGAAATAAAATTACTATATACTCTCAATATGGAATGGGTGGGAAAACTGATTAAGCTTGAAAATTACACTTATTGTCCAAAAGTGATAATTTTTGGACAATTAGTTATGTAAACATTTCAAAAAATATGCTTGTTTTTTATTTGAGCTAATTTGACATTTCTTACATAGATTTGCATTTTTAATATAAAATGTCGTACATTTTTAATTTCCACAACCTTCGACAAATGCAAAAAGTGCAAACATTTTTATAGCGCAAAAGAATATTATAGCGCAAAAATTATTATAACACAATTATTATCAGAAGAAACAGACAAATATAGATATGAAGAAGGGTAAGGGCAATCCTCAAAATAATCAATCATAATTTTGCTATAAATGTGAGAAATAACTGCCACCTATAATAGGCCTAGTATTAGAAAAGACCAGAGATTTACTATTGCTAAAAGATAATAGTTTGGATGAAACAAACAGTGTTTTGGGTTTAACTTTTTGTATGAGATATTTTGTGACATGGCTCGTTAGCAGAGTGACCTGCTTTTCTGAAGTCAGTCAGGTGTATAAGTTTAACAACGTCATCAAAAAAGTGATAAATCAAATTTGTAATAAAACAGACAGAACAATTTCTAATATTGATATTATGGTATTTTGAATATGGCAGAAGACTGAATGACATCATAGACCGTAAATTTTTACTGTCTATGCTGACATCAATATCTTGGACCTGAACATATAAGCTGTGTTCAGGCGTAGGGTAGTTAACTTTCGAGAAAAGGGTATTTACCTCGAGTAAAAGTGCCCAGTCGAGGCAAGCTTGTGATAAAGGTCGAGTTTGTGCACGTCTGGACAGGAGTCGGGGCAGTTTATCCCGACCTTAACCCGACCGATTTACCTCTGAAAAAAGTCAAATTAGCCCAGCGGGTCAACGTAAGTGGCAGTACAACTTCCGGAAATTATACCCAGGTACAAAATGGTCGGGGTAAATTTAAATCGCTGGAGTCGAGCTAAAAGGTCGAGGGTAAAGTAAGTGTGGACAATCAGTCGAGTTAATGAAAATATTTGTGGTATTTTATCACGGGTTGTAAAAAATTTAACTCGAGTAATTATTCAGGTCTGAACGTGCCTATTACGGCCAATAGTAATGATGAAATATAAAGCCTAGTTGGTGCAGTGCATATCTGTTTGGATGTGAAATATATTTGCATCGCTTACCGATTTTAATAAATTCAATTTATACAAGTTATGATATTGGCAATAATAAAAAGATTCATAGTAACAGCAGGCATGAGATTGGCTTCATTTGAAAAAAGTTGAAGTAGTACAAAAAAACTGAAAAACAGAATGCAGTTGGCAAAAATGACCCAAAACCGGCTGAAAATTAAAAAACAAAAGACGCGTAAATGTGATCAGCTGAAAAATCTCATGCCTGTAACAGTTATATACTTGGAATTGTAAAAGGTTTTACTATTTTCTGCTGTTCAGAAAATATATTCAAAATTAATGCTGTAATCTGCATAGGCCATGTGCACTCTTTGTGGCTGGTTAAGATTAGGCTTGTGGCTTTCCTAATTTCATCCGTATGTTAACTGATTAATGAATAGGCCTATGTAGCAATTTGATTCTGACATCCTTTCTCAAACCCAATCATATTTGCAACTCATGTAGCTGCCAAACTGTAGGGTAATTTACATTGGAGTGCAGAGTGAAACAAACTAGTAGAACTCTTATCATGTAACAGGCTAATTCACAGAGAGTGCATAGTCTCTTACACAGCACCAGAACATTGAACAACACTATAAGTTACATGTGACCTTAGGTGACCCCTGGTGACCTGGAATTGATGAAATTTGGCATATAATGCTGATTATTTTCATAAAGTTTCATGACATCCAACTATTAATACTTTCTTGACCTCATCATAGGTGAGTAGCTCTTCTTTGGTTGACTTGGGGGGAATTCTGAATGACATCTTTTTTATCGTCAAAGCACTAGAGTCACAGTATCCATAGATCCTAGAACTCCAGGATCTGTGCAGTATCCTTGGAACCAATCATAGCTAATCATTTGAGCCTAATTTGAATTGTCTGGTTTAATTACTACTAAAATACTACTGTGCAGTATCCTGAACAGCCAGCCCATTACATGTATGTAGTAATGACCCCAAATAAATTTACACTGCTTAATGAACTTGTGATTGAAAATGCATTGGACCTTGCCATACCAGTTAGCATGGTAGCAGACATTGCCATCAAACATGCTCATCTGCCAGGCCACAGTTTTGAACCCCATTGAGTTTGTACAGTCATAAATTGACCTTTCAATATCTTGGGTACAAAAACTCGTACTCCACAAGGTGAGGTCAAATTGTGATCAATGATTGTTAAATTGGAGTTGTTGAACCATGCCTTTTGCACTGAGGCTGTTTGGTGCACAAGTTAACTAACTCTAGTACTAACCCAATTGAAATGCTTTAGCCTGTGTAGAAGTTAACTGAAATCTGAAAGGAAATGGGAGGCCTAAGGGTTCTTGCACGACTATGAGCGACTACTGAACAGTTTAAATCTTGTGCCTTTTTTTTCTTTCTTTGCCAAAGCCATGAATTTTACTGTTAAACTGTATTTGTTCCGTATGTGAGAATGCTAGCCTATAGGGGGAAAGAGTGGATAAACCTTTTGTGCGATTTGCCACAAATGGGTAGTTGGAAGTTGTACCGGCATGCTTGATGAAGAGCTATGATGGTAAAATTACCATATTTGATGAAATTTACAATGGAAAATAGGGGCCCTACTAAAATGAATGACAGATTACAACACTTTTCTCTCTGATCTATTGTGATTAATTTAGGGTTTTTTAAGTAGTTTAATACAAGGCCTATTGACAAAGGTTGAAACTTTGTTTTCGGAGGGGGATTCTTATTTCAGTACAGGTACTACATTACATGTTCTACCTTAGATTATATAATGGTTTTGCTGAAGAAATTGGTGAATGCAATTAATCAATTTTATCTGAAGTAAAAGAGTTAATAAACTTGGCTTCAGTTTGAAATCATAGGAGCAGTCCCCCTATTGTGTGCCACATGACCAAGTTTGTTGCCAAACAAAGGAAACAGTTCAATTGCAGCTCTCAAAGAAAGTAAAATCAGCCGTGCCAGCAAGCCAGCCAGCCAAACGTTTCTTTAAATTTACAACACAAGGAATAATCATGTTAATACGGGCCTTATGGCAGTCAGTCGCTCTGTATGTAGTATACAGTAGTGTGACAAAAATGTCTTGTGCCAGTTCAATTTGATTAAAAGCGTAATTTAGTTAACACGCTCTTATGCAAGCATAATATAACCTATATCTTGTACCGTATATCCGATTTGATATAGCTCTATGTTCCTTCCACTTCATTACATAGCTAAGTATGCATACATAAAGGCATATCTCTTACTTTGATCAATATCGCACTGGTTATGATAGCACTACGGCAGGTACCTTATGATTTATGTCGTATAGAGGTACAGTAGACAGCAGAATAATCAATGTATTGTTATTTTAACTGGTATTTGTACACAAAAACTCTTTGTTTCATGCTATTTTTAAAGATATATATCTAAAATTTGTTTCAGAGTGGTGACCGGTAACTCTGAAGTACTTTTTTTTAAGTATCTTTAGGCGATGTTTTTTAGGAATGGTTTAAATCTGGAATATATGATTACTAACACACTTGTTGAGGGAAAGTACAGAGAAGTGCAGTCACATTTTTAGCATTGCCAATTTAAGTATGGGAACGATTGGGTTTGTTTATGCACTTTTAAATTTGTGTGACTGTACTTGTGACTCTATAGCTCCAAAAATAATAGGTCAGGATGGGGGGAAAATGGAGTGATTTATAGTGCGGTACGCACAGGCACAATGCCTAGATGTTGATCCACAAGCCTCAGTACACTTTACAAGTTTGAAGTTGTCGCTGACCACTATATGGCCCTACCAGGGCCGTAGCAAGCGGGGCGGCTGGGGATGCCATGGCCGCCCCACTTTTTGAGCTATTTGTTATGTTTTTCTTTATATCTTTATTTCAATTTAGGCAATTTGGCTGCCCCACATTTATGGTGGCCGCCCCACATTTTTCAACCTTGCTACGGCCCTGGGCCTACCATATAATTCCACAAACCATTAATCGATCGACTACACAGGAATTAGAGAAATATGAATTTTCAGCTTACTGTTTAAGACTTCTGCATAATTTTAAGCTCATTACATATTCAATTTAACAGAAAAGAAATCACCATAGGCCCTATAATCTCATACCAAGAACTTGGTATTACTCATATAAACATAGGCCCCCTATGTGGTCATTTTCCGGTAGTCACAAAATTTCAATAAACTCGCATGCTTATTCAACCAATAAAGACAGTGTCCGTAATCCAATTTACGGATAGGCCCTATCTATTACATTTTTCTTTAAGCTTATTTCAAGATGCAGACATTGGGACAATATAAAACAAACAACTCTTCTGATTTATTAACAAGGAGTCCGACGTGAGTGTTTAATATAATATTACAAATTTATTAGTGAAATCGGCCGGCTTGATCAAAGCCTGATGAAAGTCAAGTTGCAATTTCACTGTTTCAGTGTGTAATCAGTTGTGTAAGATTGGTATTAAGCTTTCATAGCGATTAGCTTCTTACCAAGAACACCCATCAAGTATAAAGCTAACACAGTTGTGAGCCGCCCTTATGCCCACTTCACATAAACACACAAAATCTGTGGGTTTTAGAGCTCAAATTAACTATAGAATACATTGCTTTTCTATAGCTGCCATAAACATTATTGTTTTATGTCCATGCAACCATTATTCCCTTTTAAACAATTCAATCAAGCACATATACGTTGATTTGGTCGTGGTGCCACGATTCTTTACTTGTACGGTCATTTCATTGAGTGAGTAATTACCAATGTTTCACTGCCTATGAATAAATCAGGAGTTAGCGTATTTCAGTAGCGTAAAGGAATTTACGGAGAAAAAATCACTTTCATCAAAAGCATGGTTGAACCTCTTCCTATGTACTATGTATAGTATGGGAAACATGCCCCTGGGGTGGATGGAAAGAGGAATAAATATAGCAGCTTATTCAGTCATAGATTAGAGTTACATAGGATTTAATTATATGTTCTGTCACTTGTTATTTGCAAATCATCAAAACATATCAGTCAGAGTTTTTTTTGTGGAATGATTTTGTCAAGCAAATGAAGTGTGTATGGATAATAGGATTATTTCTTATTTTGAATGACGTTGCAAATTGAGTTCACTGATATTAATGATTTTTCTCACCCCATATGAATCATGACCGCTTTATCATTTTTATGTTTGTTTGTTTTTTTCTTGGAACTGACTTATGCTTGGATTAAACTCGAGTAGTAATTACCGATTTACAATTATCGTGATCATAGCAGAAGACTGGATTTTATTGAAAACATATAAATGATGTAGCCATGATATGCCATTTTCATCTATAGGTTTTCAAAGAAAATGTACACATTTTCACTTCAATTGTCACTTAATACTGCTGCGCTATGATATACACTCAGCTAGTAAGGATGTGACTAAATGGATATTTGCCAGATTCTAAAAGGTACGACTTTGTGTGTTAATGGCACCTTGCGAAAATACACCAGCGCCAAATCAATCGTTTTCCACTGCATTCATCCAAATTCCACGTTCCGCTGTGTGACAACTGGTAATCAAAATCATCCATCAGCACCTTACTATGATTGATATGAAACACAAGACAATGCCAGATTAGACATTGTCACCATTTCACATTTTATTTTTACTCGTTATATTTTTCAAAATTTCTTTTGACAGTTCAATTCTCGACATTTTGATCCCAATTTGGCAAATAAATGAATGTAATCAAGATTTTTATGAAAGATCATGAGCCATTCACAGCTATGGTAAATATATTGGAATAACACCTGTGAAATTTCAGTTTGGTTTGAAATTATTTTGCAGTGTACTCGGCATATTCACTATACTGGTGTATTTTGTCAGTGTTTTGCTAATATCTTTTGCAAGGATTGTAATTCAAGCGAGTTTTCAATAAAGCAAAACATAAGCGAGTGTAATACCTTGTCGTAGGGATTTCAATCACCCAGTGGTACGGAATGGTAAATTGGACATTAGGCACGGGTGATTTGATGCTGTAGTACATCATTGTTAAAGGGAAATATTACCTGCTCAAAGATATCAAGGTGTATATATATATATCTATATATATACTCCTATGGTACCTAATTAACCTGAACGGTTCAAATTCTTTCTTGAGAAAGCAGAAGATATATAATAATGCTTAGATTCTTGTACATTGTGCAAGCTGGAAAAGAAGAAAGAGCGTTGTGAACAAAATTAGTTTAGTGAGAGAGGTAGGGGATTGAAAGTATTGTTGAAGATTTTGTACACTGGTAAAAATAATGATGTTATTGTTGACCCACGCATGCTAAGTTCTGTTTAAGATGGGGATTGGAGGGTTCAGCTTTGCGACAAAACTTGTAACATTTGAGAAAATATACATGTGGGATAAAAGGAACTGGATTTAGAACCTAAAGAGTCCAAATTTGTTCTGTAGGGCAAATTTCACAAATCAGAGTCTATTTAACATTTGCAAAAATATGTTGCCAAATAATTTAGCTTAATATCTATGGGTAAACGTCCTTTTATATATCATAAGTAATGGTTCAAACTACCTACACTTTTTCACCAATACTTTTCAAAATTCCTTACAATTCAGCACACATGTTTAACACCTGAGCATTTTTTTTACCTGAGGACTATTTGCTTCTAAGATTGTGCAACACCATCTGTGTTTGTTATTAAAAGCCATCTCTAATACACACATCCAGGGAACCTACTCACCATAACACTCCAAAAATGCTCTGAAAAAACGAAAAATGCAAGAAAATCTTCGTTTGATGTGATGCTTGTCGGCAGTGTGTGCAGCCATGTAGAGTTGAACTATGCAGCCCAAGGCATGAAAGAGTGAGGCCACTCTCTCTACAAGGGGGTTTTTGATTCGAAACGAAAATCACTCTGTAAACCGCTATCTTTGAACACAAAAAAACCAAAGCCGACAGGTCGCCTGGGGATGAGTTTTAAGTGTGGACTCTAGATATAAACTGACTCAATGGGTTACCAACTGGTGTACTAGGCTACCTTGTGGACATAGAGTGGGGATGTTCACAGCGAATAAAAAATGTCAATATTTCAACTAACATGATTTCAGAATAGCTGTTAGACAACCCCTATGTCGATAATGATGCTAGGTAAACGGTATGGTAAAGGTCAGAGGAAGGCCTACAATTGAAAACAGAATGCCGGGGCGCTGTCATTTTGTGTTGCCATGAGTGACTGCATTGACTTTAACTCAGCAATTTGAGAACAGAAAAGGGTGTAGTGGCTTTTCTTTCCTTCTTCCACAACACTACATGTCTTTGTTGATGGTTTTGATAGGAGCACTATGTTGATACAAATTTGACTGAATGTCCATAACTATGGAGGGGTAAGATGTCTTATCCATTGAAATTCAAAAACTTCAATAGGACTTTTCCTTGTCATGATCATGTAAGATACTTGAAATTTCTTTTTTAAGACCATGCATGATTATGTGTAACGTTAAATGCCTCCCTGGTCCTAAAGATAGATAACAGGATTCTATTAAATGATGTTTGTGACTTAAGAATGGGCGATTCCAGTTGAAATCCATACACCCTCTATTGAAGACATAACCTTTGTCTCCCACATACATTTTTGTATAAAGGAGTGTAGATTTCAAATGGAGTCATTCATTCAGGTAATCCCATTTGAAATTCACACTCCCTGTGCAGAAGATTAAGGTCAAGACTTCCATAGGGGTGTATGGATTTCAACTTTTTGAACTCTCTCAAAGTGTAAACTGTCTTTTCAAATAACTTCTTATAAAGCAACGTGTAAGACATACATGACCACAAATTAAAAATTCAGCAATTATGTTTAAATTGAGACAGAAATTAAGTCTATTAATCTAATTTGCTAATTAACAATTCATTAGCAATAATCTCATTGTAAATGTTCTATAATTGGTTGAACACCCTACGAATGCTAATAGTTTGAAGGTCAACCCCATTGCCATGTGCTGTGTAGTACCAATGGATTCTAGTAGTACTTTTCATGCATTTCCCTAATGTCCCTGGCTATTAATGTCATTATTTTATACTTTTGCTTACAAGGAGAAAGAACTTATCAAGGAGTGAAGGATGTTTAAGTAATGCTTTACATGCACACCAGATGCTTAAACATAAAAAGTCCTAAGTTTTCAGATATTTTCTCAAAATATCAACAGCTCTATCTCAAGAACCACTGAACCAAAAGTGGGATTGTTTGTACTCATTTTAATGTGTTTGTCATGCTGATTTCAAATACGGTCATGTAAATGTACAATTGTGATATTTTTTTATTTTTTAAAGAAAATTTAGAGCTATTAGTCCCCACAATTTTAACAGTAAGACAGTTCTGACACTCTCTTCAATGATGAAGGACTAGATTAGAATTATAGTAGGACATGTAGTGTGATAGTAGTGTGATTTTCATTAATCAATGACAAATTAAGAAGTGATTTATTAATTGCTAATTGATGTCAAATCAAAGAGCCGATTTATTAATTGCTAATAACTAAATCTGGAATCAAAAAAATTATAATTTATAGTGGCTAGCATTAAATTAGCATCTCAACTGTCTGTGTCCAGATTTAACAAATGAATAATAATGCTGTAACACCAATAATTTTGTAAGGACTCAGTTGTTAGCAGTAAGGCCAAATAAAAAAAATAAACATGTTTCACGTCCCCTCCCGCTTCCTTTTTTGAGGTTTCCTGAAATATATTTTTTTTTTTTTTTAATTCACTTATAACTTTTCAAAAAATATGTCTAGGAAGTTGGGATGCTTTCTGTAGTCTTTTTAAGATACAAGAAACATTTTAGGAAGGTTTTGTGATCATTAGAGGGGGTGTAACTCTCAGAACAACAAATAAAAAAGGGCCTCCTCCTTTTTCCAGGCATTATTGTATGTACGCTAAAACAGCTCAAGTATGGGTATTTACATCAATTTTGCGATAAAAAATAGAAAATAAAAAGTCCCCTCTTCCTCCTTTTTTTTGAAAACCCGGACGTGAAACATGTTTTATTTTTTACTTGGCCTAATACGAAATTGAAATTCAATCAAGTTTGTGTTTGAAGTATAATGTGTTCCCAATTTATAATTTAAAACTGTAAGTTGAATTTAATTTATATGGGAACCTACAGTAATTCTTCTATAAAAAAATTTAGTGTAATTATATTTTTACAGATCAACTTTCACTTTTCCACTTTTTCACCACACTTCTAATGAATGTGCAATTGAGTTACTCACATCAAAAGAATTATGTCAGTGCAGTTTTTAAACACAATAGGTGAATATTTCAAAGTAAAATCTTAGATGAAATAAAAGCCGAAAGTCTATATTCAGTTGATAATAAGGCAGTTAATAATTAGGTAAATTGACTACCCTTTTAGCACATTTAGATGATATTCAGTTGGTGTAAATACCAGTGCCTATTGTGAAATGAAAGTTGCTATCTTCAGAATCACCGCTTGTTAACCTTCACCCATATCGTTGGTGGTCAAGTGGTCAAAATTCCAGAATAAGTCCTTCTCAAGTTGAAACTGATTGAGTACAAATTGAATTCTTATTTATCAATCTCATATCTCAAGATTCCAATGTCTTTTCCATATTGTTAGAACAAAAACAAAAATCTTGTCAGAGAGTTCAAATCTGTGGCAGATTTCATAAGACTGACCTTATATGTCATCAATGAAGGATCTAAGAAGCTTACAGAGAAAGGATGCATGAACGAAAAGTGGGACAAAAAATGAACTTTATATTGCAGCCTTAATGTGAAGAAAAAGTATTTTTAGATGCAAAACACTGAAAAATTTCAGTTTGATAATATAGATATGAACTACTTCTTTCATTGATTAACACTAACAGTGTTTTACACTGTTAAAATGTTTCTTAACAATTTATGCAAAATATAAATTTTTATGTTTCTTAACAATTTACGCAAAATTTAAATTGAACACAGTGCTGCATGAACTTATAGTAAAACCATAATGAAAGATAGAGATAAAAAGACTAGATTGCGTCTGACGTCAGGGCAAAGGTGCGCCGTGATTGGTTGCTTACCTGCGCTGTGTGGCATTTTCTGTCTAGTTGTCAGAATTTCAGACGCGAACCAGTCTTTTTCAGACGCCAACTAGTCTTTTTATCTCTGTTTTTCATTATACACTACTTGCTTAAAATTTTACCCAGTCACTTCAATTTTTACGAAAGGATAAGTAACATTTTACACAAGTTACGTTGTGTTGTTAGGTGTACATTGTAAACAAGCAGCACTGTGTAAAATATTATCCAACTATTTCAACAGTGTATATTGTTATTGTTTGAAGTACATGATGTGAATGCTAGTGTTGTATAATCTTGTGTTTTTTGTCATCACAATAGGGAAATAAGTCGTTCCCTGCTCTACTTTTAAATTATGCATAACTGCCATTGCAAATTCACCTGAGAAAAGTCTCTTTTCAACTCAAAGCACTTTTCTCTCTCATCATTTTTTCTTAAAAGCATACCAAAATAATAACAAAGTTTAATGCTAGTTTTCTGCGTATATGACCCACTTTTTTACATTTTGCTATCATCATCAGCATGTGCTTGAAATTTGACTCTCAGTTTGAGTTCAGAGATGAGTAAAGCTTAGAATAGAACATCATCTTATTCATTCCCTCCTCCTTGTGGTGATGCTTTCATCTTCATCCGAAGAAGTGGAGGACATTTTGGTGGTATACTCGCTCTACCCAAGTCTCGGCTGGTTAACGCAGGGATCGAATTCCTGCTAATAGTCGGCACCGGGTAACGTAATCAGTCGTAGCTGTGCTGGCAGTCAGGGGTAGATTTATAAATGAGAAACTGTTTAACACTTGGTAAACATTTCTGTCATAACTGATATAGTCGGGGCTTAAATGATGACCTGATAGCTCGCGTTGCCTGATTGAGGGAATTTACTACTAGGCCTATAGGTGTATCGGTTTGAAGTAATTGTGCAACAGAGTGAATTTTATATGAGGCTTATAATGTCATGACGTGGGTCCCCATACGATCTCCATGATTTTGCCACTAATGTTGAATTTCAGTGTCTTGGAGTCAAAATTGGGTGCATGCTCCCTCATTGTAGCTTCATGGTGATGCCATGCTGTGGGTTCAAATCCAAGCAGAACTGAGTTGTTTCCTCCAGTGGGCATAAAACCTTCTATTTGCTTAAATCATACAAATATGTTTACAACTTATAGTATACAATTTTCTCAAACAAATGATCTGAGTATTTGAAAATTTGATTATAAATGTAAAAACTTATACGATGATCGACTGATTTTTAGTACATATCATCACAAGTTCAAGCATGGCTCAACAATGGAGTAACATGTTCAATTCAGGTGTTAGCGGGTGATATTTTAGGTAATGTCTAAGGGGGCAACATACTCTCTCGCTCACTGCTGACCATTACTGCCCTTGAAAGCCCCATTAACGTCCACCTGAACCGTAGGTCTGGGATCATTATTAGTCCCAATAATATCTCATCACTGAAGTCATGAGCCGGCAACCTACCATCTGATATTCAACTCGTGTCACTTTCCATAAAACAATTTCCAGCACGCTACCACACACCGCTTTTTAATTTCAAGCACTTTGGAGCTTCTTCTATGATGTCATTTAAACTCCTTCAAGAGTCCGGAGCAAAATTCATATGGTTCTCTATATGATACAGGTTTAATTACTTACAGCTGACATTCGAGCATTATAATATTATAGTTATCTGTGTCCGAAGAAAATTTAATTCATAATTTGATTTGTAAGCTATTCTGATATTATCATGATGCAATGTTTTTAATGGTCATGTTGGTAGTATAGGAATTATCCATATGTTTTTATCTTAGCATGCTAATGACTTGGGATGATGTATCCAAAGTAGGGGCCTATATATTTCTATGGGAGAATATAAGTTTCTTTTTCCGGTATATTTCTTGTAATATTTAAATTGGGACAGCATCTCGAAGGGTGTAGCAAAAAACAAGTTGTTTTCCTCTGAAGCATGGCACTTAAACAACCCGATTTTTAAACAGTTGTTTGAAATATTGTTTGCTGTGTAGCAAGCAAAAATATAACCTCTCTTTTCTTTGTGAAGTTTTACAAATTTTTGTAAAAAACAAACAATCTTAAAAATTACCACAGCAATAATGCAATATATTTTTTTTTCACAAAATTACTCAATAATACCAGCCATAACAATGAAAGCCAGAGAGCCCTGGTCCAAAAGAAGGAACAAGTCTGAATGTTGGTCACATTTTCAGCAGAAGTTGACAACACCCTTTTGTCCATTTATATGGGTCAAACATTGATCATTTATTGTCATGATACCCAGGCATGATACATGCAAGGACAGTATAGCAGACATCAAGACCACAGTTATTTGGAAGTGCGGTGCTTTTAATATGTTCTATGTTTGGATAATTAATTAGTTTGGCTCATTAGTTAATTAGCACCTTCCTAATTTCTGTGTGTATTATAAGCTCATTTAGGTGGTGTGGAAAGTTCACATCGTCATGATCACTACTGTTCATTAAACATGGATATAAACAAGGCCATATTGTTTTGAGGGTATAGCATGCTCATTAAGAAATGTATTCTTTTTGGAAGGAAGCTTAGGGGAAGCAGAGTCCAATAAAGGCTGATTCTTCTGAGGGGCTGTTTACCCTGTACCACTACCTGGTTAAAAAATAGGGGGTGTGCAATAATTTTACGGCATGATGTCAGAAACATGCTAATATTTTTTTATAATCTCTGCATTTCTTGTGTGGGTGTGGATGACCAATTTTATCAAACAAAAGTCTCCGTAAATGGAGTCGACTCTTGTTTATTATGAAATGAATTTATATCTCATAATGTGGGGCAAGTTCAGCCCATAGATGAGATTGTGAATGTAGTTGAAGTGCTCCTTGAGGATAGCCACTCAATTATCTACTGACCATGTTGACCACAAAGCGGACAAAGCCCACTGACCTGTATTGCCATACAAACAAAATGCTTGACTTGAAAGATGGATTGCCCATCTCTACAACTTGACTTTGTCAGATTTTAGTCTAAATCAATGTAAATTGTGATTATCTGGTCTTTATTGATAGGGTCTATGCTAATTGTTGCCAGTGCTCTTTTGCTAGATAATAGTGATACGGTCAGGTTACGGCCATATTTTACGCACCAATATGCATTGCAAGTGTGATCATGGGCTCAGCATGAACAGAGTGCCCAAATTCAAAATATTGTGGCACAATTCTTGACAAAATCATTGAAATAACTATTTAACTAATAAGTAGTTACAACTATGCATTTGACCTTGTCTTGGTTTTAGACAGCAACCATGGATGTCCACCGTTGCAGGTGTGTCCACGGTTGTGATGCATGTATCCTAATGTAAGTCCACGTTTGCAGGCAATTACAAATGCACCCTAACCCCACACACAAACAAACAAGCAAACAAATTTTATGAGTACAAATAATGATGATGTTAATCGCAATGATGATAATAAATGCAGCTGCTGATGACGCTATAAGGAAGATGAAGAGCAATAGCTTTTTATAAAAAAAATTCAAACCACTACTAATCTGAAGCATTCAACCCACTCCATCCCTCCCCTTCATCCTGCCTCATCTTAATCAAAATGTGCAATTTATCATCAACCTTACTATAGCAGTTATAATATTATTTCTATTTGTTTACAGCCTTCCAGGCAACAGGTTCACTTGTTGCCTCATAATATCTCTCTGCTTAGTAATATTTGTTTAGATCAATTTATCAACTTGAATTAACTCCTACATACAACCTTGTGAAAAGGTGCTAAAAAGATGCCATGTTTTTTGTGCAATCTATCCATTTTGATACCGCTCCCAATTCAAATTTAATATATTTGCCTCGGAGGCCACTATTCACTGCGCTCAGTATATTGCCATTATAGTTTGTAATCAAAATTGTCATTTTGTACAATTTACGCGAGGTGGCTCGAAGCTAAACAACGGATGAAAGCGCCGGCAAACATTTCATTTCACCTTTAAGGAAGAAAAAATTGTGCTCCTTGGAATTATAAAGTGAGATTCCCCGCAGATTTTGCCCGAGCCTGCGCTCGAAGCCGTCATGATAATCTTGTCACAAAACCTTTCAGAAAATGCAATCTTGAGTAGTGTGTACGATACTTTCCGCTCACTCCGACGCATGGGGATTCCGTGGATAATGAGGTGCCAGCTAGGATTTCACAGAGAGGCTAGATAAGTAACTACTAGACAACGGAAATCACAAATTCTCTATTGTGTAACAAGAAAAAAAATGAGGTTTTTGATCAAAATAGAATAGAATGTCAGGTTGTAAGAAAACAATAGTTCTGACAAAAACTATTCAATAAATCATATTTTGGGGAATGAATTTTGTATCCACTCATTTTATTGAAGAGTATTTCATGGTATTTGTTGTGATCAGAATATTTTGAATGGGGACGGTCTGATAGATAGTGTGATATACAACATACAAGAGAAAGCATTAATGTTAGGTTTCATGGTATTGTATATAGCGGATTGTAATGCATGATTTATCTATCTAAGCCATGCTCAAGGCACTGTTGAATTATACAAGGCATCTATTACAGAAATCTAGGTACAAGATAGACAGTATGAATGAAAAGAAGTATAGGAATGGTAATGTTATATCCCGGTGGGGTCACTCCCTGGCAGGGGGGACGCATAGGACCGTTACCACAAGTACAAATTACCCCCTTTTGCAGTCGATTTCAAGGACAAATCATGAAATTTTACCCCTTTTTTTACTCCAAAACAAGGACAAAATGGTACTCTGAAACACCCTATTTTTTAGATTCGAGGACACATTTGCAATTTTGACCCTATTTCAACATTTCAAGGAAGGGATTTTTAGGCCTATGAATGTTTTTTTCTTCCAGTAATTAACAAGGGCATCACAGAATTCAAGTAGTACCCCTTGCATATAAATCAGAACCGAGAACAATATTGATCACGGGATGAGTACAAAGTAGGAAATCAAATTTATTCCTGTGATTTTTTTATCTGGCCACGCGGGATCAGGAGAAAATAATAAGAACCCCTTTTTCAATTTCGCTGACATTTGTGCAATAAAACACCCCTATTTTTCCAATTTCACGGACAATTTTTTACGCTGACATGCCCTAAAAATGACCCCTTTTTCCTTGATTTTGGTAACGATCGTGCGGTCAGTATTGCAAGTTGAGTGACCCCACCGGGTGTTATATACAACAGAGAAAATTGGAAAATTCAAGACAATTTCATAAAAACAGGCATGAATTTGAAACCAAACTTGACTCCAGTGGTACTGGAATTGAACTAGGGTCTCAAGAGTGAAGACCAATGTTTCCTGCATTATTGCAGTATGACACAATGTTGCAATGCTTTTTCTTTTACCACATCCAGCAATAAATATATGAGAATCATCACCAAGATCTGTGGTATCATGAAGAAGATGTTGCTGAAGGCCAATTGTTAGAAATGAAAGGTCTTTCTTGTAAAAATGGTCATCTTCTAGCACAGACCACCAGGGATCAGAAAGCCTTTTACATGGCTAAACAATAATATGTGATAATAAACAATAATTTATTATACAATTAAACTTGTTTACAACTATTAACCCTAACCATGCTAACCAGACTGAAACACACTAATGCTCACTATGAAAACCACTGCACATGATGTGATGACACCATCAGCCTAAGTATATGATCACAGAAACCCCTGTGGCTGCAGGTCGGTGATCTTCTGCCTGACATGCAAGGGGTCCGAGGTTCAAATCCTGGGGTACCAAGTGACTTCTTTGTTCATCTTCTCTCTTTTTTCGTTTGTTTTGTCCCTTCTGATAGCAAAAAAACCATGGATTGGGTTAGGGTTATAAATAAGACTTAGCTGACCATGGAAAGTATTGAGGGTGATAATCACTGTTATGATCATCTCAATGATCAAAGAGATGAAACTGGTATAAGGAGGTATTGGATGTAAGGTCATTGGTGATACCAGGGATTTGAGAGATATGTGTGGTGAAAACAAGGGATTAAATGAAAACTTCAATAATATATTAAAAATATTGGGATCTCACAGTCATGAGCTATATAGGCCTGTGCTTTGCTGTGTGTTCTCCAGGTGTTCTCCTGGGTGTTCTCTATTCTAAAGGCCATTACATACTTCATTATTGCAGTATCTTCCAATACATCAAGAAAATTAACTATACTCCATGTGATATATATCGCTATCGCAAAGAAGATGTGACTTTACTGTATCACTTCTTCTGTTGAAGTTTACTTGACCTTGATTTCTCAGCAGCCAATCAGAAGGGTTACAGTGCTGCGATATCGCAGTGAAGTTGAGTAAAATCAAACTGTTAGCAATATACCAAGAAATCCATCTTAAAATCTTTCTTGTGGCTTAGGAGACCTACATTTTGAGCATCATTCTCTGTGCTTTGTAGCTTCAAAATCATCAATTTGAAGTATGGATGTGGCCTGGAGGGCTCAGAAGTTGCAATCTTGCTATTTATAGTGCTGTGCTATTTATGCCATCATAAGTTGTGACACACGTAATTAGAATAATTAGATCCCAAGCATCCCAGTTATTTTGGTATTATCGGCAACTGATAAAAGATGGAAGATTTCTGTCTTAGGACCCGAAGGCTAAGAGTAGAATTGGTCACTTGCCTTATTGCAAGTGGCATTTTTTGCTCGATTTTTTTTGCGTGACCTACATATTTTCAACTTGTGTTACTTTTTTACCACTTGAGGTAACCTTTTAAGGTACATGTATGATGGTTGAATGAAGATAATGAACTATTTCATGAGACATGAAGATTCAAAGCCCATCCCTTCATTGCACTTGAATGCCCATGAACTCTGAATGTGCACTGATAACATGTTAACACTTGTGCCTAGATCTCAACTTGGTGTGAGAGTGTAAAGTATGAGATGATAGATGTGCACATGACAAGTATGTGACAGAGTCTACCCATCCCCTTATCCATGCTCTTCTGACCATGACCTATACTGCATCAGTCCTAATTATTTAGAAGACATCAATGGCAGAATTCTTTGTCGGAGTCTAGGTGGGGATACATCATGTCAATATCCTCTGCTCAAATTTTTCGCCTGCAGGGGTGGAGTGAAAGAGGATGCATGCATCTTTCACTTATTTAGAACAATGTTGATTTTGCCATCTGTGATTGTGCAGAAGTGGGACAACCGTTTTTCACCGCTCTTAAGTAGATGAGGGCAACGATCGATCTGTACGACATGTTTTTGAAATGTCATGAATGCTGTTATGTTTGCGTTACCGATGGGATGCCGAGTTGTTGTTTCTTGGTGTCTCTCCAGTAATAGGCAATTCTAGCTGAAATCCATACACCCCCTATGGAAGACATGACCTTAATCTCCCACACAGGGAGTGTGAATTGCAAATGGGGTTTCCTGGATGGGTGATTCCATTTGAAAATCAACACCCCTAGTGTGGGAGATTAAGGTCATATCTTCTACAGGGGGCATATGGATTTCAACTGGAATAGCTCGCATGGTTCTCTTCACTCCTGTGTGGTGCGCCAAGTTTCTAATCAAATGTCAGTTAAGAGCTTCTATGAATGAACATATTTCAACACGGCTTCCCCCCGAGGCAAACAATATTAGTGGCAGTGTTGCAAAAATAACCTGTAGTACTACACCTTGATTGATGTTATATAATGATTGAAATTTGATTGACTTGGTATTCGTTTTAATGAATGAATGGCAATATGGTTCCTTTACCCCAGGGTTTAAGCGCAGCAGCCCCTTCCTCTTTAGCTTTACCCTTTTATTGATTGTAAGAGTCATTTGGAAACTATAGTGACTTAATTTGCTCTGAAGCTAAGAGATACTCAAATTTCAGTTCAAGTCGCTGTTTAAATCACATACTGTTTTGTATCTTGCACACGCTAATGATATTTTTGTTTTCGCACATAATTTTGAATTTTTATTAACGAATATTGATTTATCTTGTTATTTCTATATCTATACAGGGACCTCAGCCACAACTATTTGATGGTACTACCAAGAAAAGTGTTCAGAAAAGTCACTTCGCTGAGAAAATTGTAAGTAGCTTAGAAATAACGTTCATAATAATCGGCTGTTTGTAAAAATGTATAAATGTATCTTAAGACTTAGTTTTAGACTATCCCGACTGTAACATATGAATTCAAAGTACAATTATGCTAGTTGCCGTTGCTCCGCAGAGGTGCTTCCAAGTACACAACTTTAATTGGTTTTTAGTTGCCAAGTGTGATTTAACCGCCGGCTTCTTTAAAAAAAGCGTTAACACTGTTAAGTTTAATAGACCTAGTCGAGGATGTGCTGTGGCGTCAGCATTTATCGCACCCTAAGCGGCAATTTGGGCCACAATGAGCGACAATGAGCATGTTCACCTCCCTTGTTTTCCACTTCAACTGCTCAGTGTCAGAAGTGGGTAAGTACAATAGCTGCCAGGTGTAGCTGCTATGTGTAGATGAGTACAATATACTGTGTGTAAATTGCCAAATGTTCACAGGGCAGCTATTTGTACATACCCACTTCTGGCACTGAGCAGACAACTTATGTGTTTCTGGTGAACTCTAGACTGCCAGTTTCACATTGCATTGATTATTTCTCACCTAGCTTTTACAGAGTTATTTACTAAAGTGAAGTTACAAAAGTCATGCAAGGTACAGGTGTGACAATGATGCTCCCATATGCTATCTATCATGGTCAAGATGCTATCGCCAACCATTTAAAGCTGTCTTTATTGATGAGTAGTAGTAACAAGTCAAAATTATCATAAAAGCTTTGAGAATTTCACTTCCATTTCTGCTTACATTTTATGTAGATTCACAAAAAGTTAGTGGCAAAATGACTGTATAATGTTTTCATTATAAACATCAAAAAGAAGAATTTCTTATACCGAATCATCATACAATATCATGCATTTAAGTGAATTCATGCATATCATAGACAATAATGGGCTATTCCAGATAAAACATGCACCCCCCCTATAGAGGGCAACGGAAATCCAGATTTTTTGGTGGTCTCTGGGGCTCGGAATTCAGCCAATTCTACAATATGCTTGTCAAATTCCAGCCTATTCTGCCTATGCTTGGCGCAAAATTTCCAGATTTTTCCACCGTTTTGTTAGTCTGAAGGCATAGAGGGTTTTGGAATTCCAGGTTTATTGTGTTTATCCTTCGTTGGATTTCCAAACTTTTTTGCCTCTGGTCAACAAAATAATCCATATTTTTTTCCATTGAGGTGCTGGAATTCCAGATCGTTTTGTTAGTAATTTGTCGGGATTTCCAGTCTTTTATGCAAATAGATATCAGGAATTCCATTCTCTTCCAGTTCAATGTAATTTGTCATTATGTAGGCCTATGTACATATGAGAGGGGGGGCTGTGTGTGTGTGTGGGGGGTGTTTTCTCCCATCCCATACAAGTTGAGTTCACAATACTTGGCGCCTCCAATTGGTGGTGGGTACTAGTTATCATCATGATTGACAGCCCAAGTTACTATGACAACCAATTTTGTTGTTGAGTAGGCCCTAATTATTTAAAGGGAAAGAAAAAGAGCAAGGTACACCAACTTGACGTGAAACAAGTCGCAGGGTGGCGAATCAGACCCCTCCCCTGCTCAGACAGTCGACAGATATGTTGTGACAAAATTTACGATTTGCATCTTCCTTTTGGTCTATAGTTTACCCCAGTTTGGCCCATTTAGTATTAAAATGCAAAATTGCCGCGCCTCTCGGTAGGCCTATTCTGTGAGTAAATCTGCGAGACACCCCCATGGAAATTCATCTTTTTTTTCTTCTCGAATTTGAATACGAATCTCAAAAATGAGAGTTATAATTCCACCCTTTCTATAATGTAAAATCATAAATAATATGAGTGCTAGGGCAGCTCCTCGTTGTAAAAGGCCTATGCATCTCCATCTTCCTTTGGCACATGTTGTCCTCAATTTTGTTCATTCTAGCATTGAAATTGCATTTTTTTTTCGCGCGGATTTGTCCTGATGTTCTTTTAGTAGCAAATCAGTGGGACGATTTGGAAATTTTGCCCACTGGTTCGGTGATTCCGGTACCATCCACCTTTGAATTTTAGCATTGAAATGGCAACTCTGGGGTAAGCTTGGAAAAAACTTGGGTTACAGTTGTGGGGGAGGGGTGTCTTCTATCTGAAGGGCCGCCACTAGAGGTGGCAATCATGTTGCCTTGCCCATGGACCATCAAAAGGTAAATCCAGCCATATACCAGCGATACCAGCAAAATTTATTTTTCGCCCCCCCCAAGCAAATGCACTAATTAGTATGTGTAGGACTAGGAGCAGAGAAAATCTCTGGTACATCATAGGTGTGATAATGGGGTACACTGCCCATTCAACAAGTTCAACAAATAAAGTCAATACTATTACGTAATAATTGTTCATGGTACATAGCACACACCATAGATAGTGCACACGTACATGTACACACAAGGAAAGTCAATATTGTAGTTCTTGGTCATGCAGTAGCCGCCCTGTCATCTGTTGAAAATTTACTGAGTGTGCTTTTAGAATATTCTAGGATAGCTGATTTAACCCATCATGGCTTTGGGTTTTAGTAACAGGTTTACTTTCCGGGATTGACTGATTTTCAATGATGGATATAAATTTTAAGTTTAGCATCAGTTTTTGTTATTTAGTTAAGTTTTATAAAATGTTACAAAATAAAATAAATTTCATAATAATACATAAAATAGTATTAAACTCTGACAAAGGCTACGAAAAAACCCTTCTCTATGGGCCCAACCGATTGTTTTTGAGAATGAAAAAAATGTGTATTTTGCTTAAATCATAGAAAATATGTTTGTAAAAATATTTCAGATTTTGGTGATATTTTAGGGTAATTTCAAGTTAGCCTCCCTCTAGAAAAACAAACACAAAAAACGTCTGACCCTACTTGAAGTAGAAAGGTCCGCCTGTAGAACAGGGTGGGGTTTTTTTTCGTCGCCTAAAATACTTTTAGATTAAATAACATGACACAAAAAAACAGAAATTTTGACAATAATAGTTTTTTTCTGATCAAATATAAATTTTGACCAAATTGTCAGCAAATTCATTTTGCGATGAACAGTACAAAGATTACACATAAATAAATTTATAAAATTTGAAAGAGGGACTCTAAATATACATTTAAAAATCCAAAAGCATATAAAATCAAGAAGTGCATTATTATTAAAATTAATTTATATTAAATGATGCTCCCCGCCTAAAAAAAACCCGGACATTGATTTTGTTTTTACATGTTTTGCATCTGGAAAAGGTCTCATTACAAACGTCATACGAATTCGTCTCTAGCTCTATGGATTGTTTGAAATTGATAACATTTGAAAGAGGGATATGAATCCAGTATCATATTAAAATTCTCATCAATATTAACTGTATATATACTAGCTAAAACTACTGTTCTTTGAATGGTACAAAATGCAGATGTTCAATCAAATACATGTTATGTATTGGCAATGTATAAAACAAATAAATATCACATCATTCATTTGTTTCCCAATTTCAAAATCACATTTTTGACCAAACACCTGTTTGACCAAAGACAACTTCCAAACCAAACATCACATTTTTGACCAAAAATCAAATTATTGACCAAAAATCACATTTTAGACCAAAACTAAGTTTTTGACCCAAATCATATTTTTGATCAAAAATCACATTTTAAGCCAAAATATTACAATGTAGTATTAAAACCAAAAATCACAGTAAAAAGGGAAACGATTTTGCTCTGCTGTTTAGTAAAATTAAATAAGACTACTCAACTGGTTTAAATTCTATTTTTTTAATGCCATGTCCCTAATGATAATTGATATAGGCCTAGGTCCTAAATTATTTTAGTTAACATGTTAAAAGGGCATTTCGTGATCCACAGCCTCATCCCCTCACTTTTCTCAAAAAAAGTTGAGATTTTTATACCACTGGATACCTCTGGCTACATAATGTTTATGTACCAAATATTTCTTGCAGATTAATTCCGTTTAGCAAAAATATCGCAAATTTGAATTTCGTTCTGGTATACCAGAGCGAAATTACAACAGTGGCCTATGGAGCAGTGTAAAACACATAATTATAAATCATGCATAACTCGCAAACGCAAAATCGGAATCAACTGAAATTTTGGGAATAAGTTTTTTTCGTGGATATCTACTGAAAAATGTCATAAAAAGACTATGCTATAAGATCACATAATCCTACTATGCACAATGCACATATTTATAAAATTCACTGAATTCAGTCACATTAATTTGCTGGTTTGGGGGAAATTGGTTATTTTTGCTGCCAAGGTTGCTTAATTCTACTTGGTATTTGAGTTACGATAAATTACGGGATATTTTATATACTGGTACTTGTGAAAAATAAAATGTTGACTGGAACATAATACACAAAATAATATTTATATAAATTATTGATCAAATTTCAGCTTTTATGGATTTTGGTGAATTTGTCCTTAAAATGTCAGAATTCTGCACCCATGACTGCAGAAATAAAAATTCCCCAAAACTTTTCAGTTCATTTTACTATTTGATGCATAACCCAATAACATTTAAACTCTTGGTTGTGAAAAAAACCCACCTGGACTGTTGATCTTGTGCCATGTCGGCCATGATTTTTGGCAAATTCTAAAAGCATGATTTCAATGCAGTGCCTCGGTTTGAAAAAAATAATTGATATGTTATTGACATATAAAGTGCCATTTCATAAGAAACCCCTTTTATTTCACACTTTCACAATATGCATGTATGAAAAGGTATGCGGTACTTGTGTTAATTTTGCTCCTAATTGGTATTTTTGGACTTTGTTATTTTAGTTCAGGTCCAATGACCGGTCACAATGGGACAGTTTGAAAATTCATAATTCGAAATGTATTATTTCCGATTTTGACCATTTAAGCACCAAAATTCTTCTGTTGATGAGTTCTATCCAGAAAACAATCGTTTGCAACAACAGGGGCAATATTGTACTATATATGAATATGTACTAGAAGTCAGTCTCACATCTTCTTTTTTGGATATTACAAAACATGTACTCTCCCAAAAGCAAGCTTGAGAACAACTTATAAAAACTACTTGGAAAACATAAATCCAGTTATAAAACAACAAAATATTCTATGGCTTCATGTTATAAAATAAATAAATTTGATGAGGAATTTAAATACATACATGTATGCCATTGGGTTTTGTGTAGGGGGTGGAGGAAAAAAGCTTTGAATGTCATTAAAATATTAAAATACCCTGCATCTCTTTTCTACTAGGCTTTATTTAACTTAGCTCATTATAATATCGTTTTGCTTTTGTAAAGCCTACAATGTTCTTAGCACGTCTAAAATTCCCCTGCATGCTGAGTAAACCAAAAAAGGTTGAATAACACATGGAGATTTAAAAAACGTTAGTAACAAAATCAAATGAAACTGGTAACTTGCGAAACTTTAACCACAGAGCAGTACATGTAACAGAACAAGATCTTGTTCATGGTTGTTTGTTTAACCATGGATAAAGATAATTATGCTCTTCAAACACATTAAAGGTTCCATGACTTGGCAAACAAAGTTATACACACTTGTGTTTATAATACATGCACAGTCTTCACAGTCACACCAGGCTATGTACACGGGATGTACACCCAGTGGATCTGGGGGGTTCTGCTTGATCAGCAGAAGAGATATGTATTTCTCCATCTTCTGGTATTACAGTAAATCTATCATTTCATGTTTGCTGCATATTTTGCTCAAATTTGTATGTACTTTTTACATGACTGTAACTGTAATTGCCCAATGCTATCTGAAATACCATGTAAAGGACTAAGCCTGTTCGAAGTAACATAATAAAACTGGGATCCCCCAAAGCTCCACAGTTAAGCAGCTAAGTCGGTTTTTTACTTTTTACCTCATTTATTTTCGCTTAGTTAAAACTGAGACTAGTAAAACCTGAGACTGTTGGTTTACTAGTCTCAGGTTAAAATGATCAGAAGACCCCCTTGACAGATAAAGTGTTACTAGTAGTAGTAATATTATGTAATCATAGTAATTTTTGACAAAAAGAAGAACAAAATTAAAATTTTACCAAAATCATACATTATGTCTTTTATCATCAATCTCCAAAATAGGAAAGATAAGACATTAGTGGTCTATGGAAAACCAAATTTATCGAACGTAATCAAAACAATAAAATAATTATTTGGCCAAAACAACAACAACAAACAAACATTTGATTGTCCCTGCCCCTTTGAGGGATTCTGATTTTCACCAGCTAAGAGCTGGCTATCTAATTCGGAGATCGTCTTTGTTTACTAAAGAGATTACGGGGTACTAGCATTGGTTTGAATTACTTAGCGGAACTTTTTATGGTGAAAATATATGTAAGACCTGTTATTCGATTTGTAAGAAAAAGAAAGTATGTTTTGCCGTTTCAACGAATGAAAACGAGTGAGAATTTCAAAAGTTATGGTTTGAAGGAAATATAACATTAAAAGTTATATGCCAGGCCTATAATAGTTTCCACAGCATATCAACGAAAGAAAATGATAGTATCCTTGTTATCAGGCGTTCTTAGATTTACATTTGCAGACCTCCTGGAGATCAGCACAGCATGAGATGTGAGTGTATTGATAACATGATTAAAACCTTTATGGACCTAAAAGTCAAAAAAATATCCTATATCCTGTATCGTTTTATGGATAAAAATGACTCAAAATGTCATTTATGAAATAATTAATATCTTAAACATCAGTTTTGTCTTTTCAACAGGAAAAATTCGATGTAATTTCAGGGCCTATTTTTGATATGGGTACAATTGATATACATGTAGGCCTATTGAACAATATCAGTCTTTATACATTTTATAATGTGCTATGCATAAATTGCGAATTAATATATAAATTAATATAAAATTAATGTGCATGTATAAGGTAAGTAGGATGGCAGTTTTTAGCCACTACTAAAAACTGCAGTGTATTTCTTTATATTAATAATGAGCTAAAGGGTAGCCTAAAAGGCAGAAAAGACAAAAAGACAGAACAATTTGGAGTAATTAATTAAACAGTTGACAGGAAGTTATAGGAGTTAATGTTTGGTTTTTCTGTGTGCATGTTCTTATCATTGATGGTTTGGTGCAGGCGGCGAATGGCATGATAGAGCCGGCAGCTTGTGAAACCGCCCGCCGTATGGCATTTTCCAAATACTCGGTTAGTTTTGTGGGGTTCATTATCGAACCCCCATGGTTTTAGCTTGTATTTATATTATTTATTAACATATTGGCCTATTTGTTTGTGAAATTTCAAGCATTTTAAATAAAATAATCCCATTCAATTACACGGTTGACGATGAAAATACAATGCGACCACCACCTGGTTTGGTGGACTGTCATGGAACATGATGGATCATAAAAAAAGAGTGATCCTAAAAATGCCTTCCACCCAAACTAATTACAAGACCTCTTCTGCATTGAAGCTGGCTTCCCCTTTTAAAGGAAATTTTTATCTTCTTCTTTTATTTCTTGCATAAAAGTGGAAAATTAAAGTTAACATATTGGCAATATAATTTGCTTCCTCCTCTTAATGATCAATTTTGCATTGTAGAAAAAAAAATAAATAATAAAAAGTTTCTCCTCTTTTTAAAGTTTTTTTCTGTCAGTGTAGTTTTTAGCTGTGGGCCTACTATGGAGTGCAGCCTGTAGTGTAGAGGTGTATCTTACTGACTTGCTTTTAATACTGACTTTCTAACCTTTTATAATATATAGTTACCCCTTTGGCTCTAAAATCATAATTACAAGACTCTGAATTTGTAAAGCTATATAGACCCTACCGAATACTGGCCACTCGTCCTTTATATTTAAATAAAAGTCTCCCCTCCATAAAGTATCACGGGGCAATTCACAAAATAATACCATAACACATGTGATATGCTGAGGAAGCCTGATTACCTTTTTAAAATAGCTGAGTGGGAGGGTTTTCAATGAAATATTTTTTCACGTCAGTGAAATGATGCCATTTGCCCCCACATCTCATATGCACAGTTTATCCCTTACATATCCTGTGTCTTGAATAGCTATATAGCCCAACCCTGTGGTTAAGAGGCTAGGAAATAATTCCTAATATCTCATACCCTAGTTTGTATGCCTTTATCTAATCTTGCCCCACATGACAACTTACTATTTAGCCCTTAAACCCAGCAAAGAGTCTGCTCAGTGTAGGAATTTTTTAGCCTTTTTTATAAATATGTTTGCAATTGGCTTATAGCCATCACATGCTGACAATACACATAACTGATTGGTTAATCAAACTAGCAGGTCATGGTCAGGCCTAATCACAAAGTAAACATATCTGTATAGAAAACTATGCAGCAGGCGACTTACTTCAGAAAAAGTTCAATATAACTACATTGCATAAAACTAAGTCCATTATCTATAGTTAATTGGTCAAATGTTTATTGACTCTTGTAATAACCCATGTGTAGGCCTATAAACCTGTATAATATTGGTGTTCATAAAAGCAGGACTATGCGACAAATATCCCTGACCCTGACAAAAGCTAGCAAGAGCAAATGGCTGTGTAATTTGTTTACTTTAGGGAGCAACCCAAAAGTTTGATGAAGCCCTATAAACGAAAGTCCTTTCGTTAAAAGGCTGACCCCCTCCCCCCGTCCCTCTAACGTAAGTGTGAAATATTGAAAATTGCATCCCGTATTCCTAGGATATTGTCGTCGTTGAGGAGCGAGGGGGGGGGGGGGTACGCGACAATGTTATGATATGTGTCATCTTTAGACTGAAATGGGAGGCTCTTGCACCCAACATAATAGTTTAAACATATTCTTAAAGCTTTATAGCATAAGAGGGTCATTAAAAAAGTTCTACCTGTTATCTTACGGGCCAGGATATTGAAATTATCCATGAATATACTCTTAAATCTTGGCTACAAAATAAAAGTTATTTGATATAAGTGTAATTTTTTAGTTTTTAAGATGTGATGGTTATTAAAAAAGGGTATTATTTGACCGATGTTTTATTAATTTTTTTACAAACGTAATCGGACTTTCTGACCCCCTCCCCCCCTAACGAAAGGACTTTCGTTTATAGGGCTTCATCGAAATTTTGGGTTGTTCCCTTAGTGATAAGGCATCTTGCATACATGTACAATTTTCATTTTATTTTATTTATTTTATTTATTTATTAGACTCTATACTTCGTAGTTTATGGCCAAGTTTGTTTCCTGTAGGTGGTTTAATAAAAATTCCTTTAAAAAAGGAATGGGGCGCCCAATGTGAGCTTGGTCGTGATGTATTGAATTTCATGGTGTTTAGATTTGGTATTATTATCTCATGAAACCCGGTGACACCTCATTATAGAAATCAAACCTGTTGATAGGTTGTAAGAGGGGATAGCCTTTTCCAGGCACGAATTGGGCCATATATAAAGAAAGTTTTGCTACTTTGCAACGCAATAAAAACCCTAAATGCAAAATGAGATCCTGTAGGTGGCTTCCGAGGTGGCTTAAAAAACTAAATGCAAAATGAGGTTTTTAAAAAATATTGTTTTTCAGAGTCAAGACACAGGTATCATTATTAAGCCTCATATCACTTATTTATTGTCGAATAAGTGCAGAGTAGGTTAGATATGAATATTAAATGTTAGACCAAAGTAGCTCAAAGTACATGTACTATACACCTGATCCGTGAACTTGTCTTTTTTAAAGACAAATTCTTGTTTGTGTAAAAACTGAAGCATCATATGTGTAAAAGAATATTTGAATATTAACTGTACATCATATATAACGATTCGTGATACCCAATCATGCTTCAGTTTATGTGGTTTAGGAAGCAGAATTTTATTTCAATTTTATATACGCCAAAATATTTTCTGAATAATAAAAATGAACACTGAATTGATGGCGGAAATTTTATGTAAAATTTATGTAGGTCCCCACTAAAGATTACTGTTTCGTCATTATGGGAATTTAATCTTTTAATATCTGAAAGAACTTTGGGGACCTACGTGGACTACGAATCCAGACCGTCTTACAAGAAAAATGGTAGGCTGACTAGGCTCCCTAACTTGCAGAGCACGTGCATGCACGAAATCAATTGTGTATGTATCATAGGCCCCTCGTATTGTTTGTATGCGTCTGAGATTCAACAATATTAATAATGGTAGCTCTACACATTAATGTTTTTAAGCAGATAAAATTCCAAAATATGGTAACGCTTTTCTGCCTTTGCTTGTCACGTGGTATGTTGAAGTAATGAATTGAAGTTGTGATTATATGTTCAAAATTTCAAGATGGCTCCAACAAGTTAGTTGGCCGAGCGGTAAACATGGTAAAGGCGCTGGTAATATGTCGATACTGTATACATGATAGCGGTGCACCGAGGGTTCGAGCCCCACCTCTGATGCCGAACTAAATTTCCTTTTTTTTTTTTATTTCATATTATGTTATGGAAATGTGGCTGGGAGAAATTATGTATGACGAAGAGTGGTGTGGGTCTATAGGTTCATCCCCTGCAATGGTGATCCCCAGCCCGACTTGGGTCTTCACTCTTCATTCTAGCTTGTGCGAAGATTTTGTTTTTATAGGCCTATTTGTTTAAAACAGCATCACACTCACTCCCACAGCCCACACCCCCACACACAACGCATGCGCATCATAGTATAGACATATGATATCCCTATTATCATTGATTAAATATTTTGAGCTCAAAATGTAGAAATATACACTTTGAGCTCATCTTATAATAATAGCTATAACAGGGCAAGGAAAGAACTAGGTGTCAATTATAAAAACCGTGAATATATTTACATAAACAAAGTCAAGTAAAACGCAAGTGTGGACAACTCAGCTTGGTCGTGTTTACTCAAGAAAACTCAAGAAACTTGCAAATTTGAGAAAAGAAGTTGCATTGCGTTCGAAACACTAGCATTTGTGAGTCAAGTGCAGTCGTGAACTTATTTTCCTTTCAAATAATAATCCCTCACTCAGACATCAGTATGATACGAGTGGTTATTTGTTTTGTTTTATCGAAGAAATTAGCACATGACACAGACAAGGTATTATTAATTGCACCATTCGATCCATGCAACATCTATTTTTTTTGGTAACAATAAAGGACCATTTCCTCTATACATCTTCCCAATCTGGGTGTTAAATTGATATACCTAGATTTGGAAGACGTGTGTGCACTTTATTATTACTTTATTCATGTCGTATTTTATTCATACATGTCGTATGTATACGACTATACGGACGTTGAAACTTTAAAAAGTAACAGTCCCCAATGACTTTAGATATGAGCTCTTTGATATCCACTCCCAATCAGGGAATTCCTTTTAACAAAGGAGCACCTGCGTAGTACAAGGTACTGCAGCAATTAGCATAAGCACCATCGGCGCGACAAGGTCGCACTCGTTCTACTTGCTGTGGCTTCATGTATTTACCATGTAGCCTATTATAAATATATCTATTTCATTCAAATACAGGTATGTATTTAATATAAAAACAACATTTTAGGCTTTAGGTATTTTAGTCTCAGCTCAAACCAAAGTAAGAAAGTTTGAATTTTATGTACCGTAGAACGTCACTTAATGGCGCACATGGGCTCCTTTGCCTTGGGGTAAATTTCATGTACAAATTTAAGAGAGAGCTACCTCTAAAAATCACAACAAGAATTAAGGGTATGTGCATGCCCTTATTTGCTGGTGGGATTTTTGTGGGAGGGCACTTTAAGTTTGTGTCTAAAATACCAGTTATATCAAAGGGGCCCATAGCGCCATTAGGCGAACGTTCTACGGTATATCCATTGACAATAGACCAATAGACAAAAGACCCGGTTTAACAAGAATGTTAAAATTATATTACGCCAATCAAACATTTTTTAGGCCTAATATAGAAACTAGTAGGCCTACATACCACATATTGTTATTGAAAACCCGTAAGGAGAACAGCAACCCTTCACAAAAGAGAAGCTTAATTTTAGTGGTTACCTAGGATACCAACACCAGTGGCGCAAGAAGGGGACAGGGGATGTGCCCCCCCTTTGTCAAAAGTTCGGGAAATGCACCCAATCGGGGGAAACTGGGGAATTAGTTATTAAATTTTAAAACAGTCAGAGAATCGAGACCCCTGAACCAGACTTTGAAAACCTGCGTACGTTACTGCCAAACACACGCCTAGGTGGTGGGCCTATATTATACATGTAAAACATCATAGATGACTTGGAATAAAGGCAGATAAAGCAAATATAATGAAACCTTTAGAACAATAAACACCTATATACAAGCCTAAAATAACTCTAAAAACCCTAACATGGTATTCCAGACTTTTTGGTAGTCAATTGAAAAATTCCAACTTATTTGTAATTTTAGATACCCTCTATAGAGGGCGATGGAATTCCAGATTTTGTTGGTAAGTCAATTGAAAATTCCAACTTTTTTTTGATAATTTTTAAAAACCCTCTATATCCCTCCATGGAATTCCAGACTTTTTTGCTAGTCAATTGAAAAATTCCAACTTTTTATTTGGGTATTTTTAGAAACCCTCTATAGAGGGCGATGGAATTCCAGATTTTTTTTGGTAAGTCAATTGAAAATTCCAACTTTTTTTGACAATTTTTAAAAACCCTCTATACCCTCCATGGATTTCCAGATTTTACATGCACTAAACAGGGCCGGAAATCCAGGTTTCTTCCTCAAGTATGCTTTGGAATTCCAGACATTTTAGAAAAACAAATTTTTGCCCTCTATAGGGGGGGTGCATGTTTTATCTGGAATAGCCCAATACTCACAAGCAGCTAATAATGGAGATATGCCTTTCTGCTGCTGAGCCTTCCATTTACAAGTAATCATCACTATGGACCACAATTGGCTCATCCCAATGGCATAGTTCAATAACCTCAATAGAACAATCATAGTGCAAAATTTGACCTCAAGTTGCAGAGTATGAGTTTTTGTACCCAAATTTTCAAAGGTCATTCAATGAATGTACAAATGTATTGGAGTTAAAGAACTGTGCCCTGATAGATGAGCATGTTGTGGATCCTAGTGCATGGTAATGTTGAGGAATTGCTTCATCAAAAGAGCTGTCAAAGTTACCTCTGGCTGTATGTAGTGAACACTCCAGTATGAAGATAAAAGGTGTACAAGTTCGAAGTCCCCCATAAGATTTTATTTAAAAACTCGAAATTTTTTTTTTTTAATTCTTGCATAATAAAGTTGCATATTGATCTGCATGCAAAAGGAATCCAAGTTAAGAACATTTCTTTTATAATTTGTTAATTTCATCATCAACTTTTTGATTTATTTTGAAAAAAGTCTGGGAGAACTTAAAACTTGTGAACTTTTTATGCAAATTTTTTCAAAGCCAGTGGCAACAAAGAAAGCATAATTTGAAATTGCTGGAGCAATTCAATTCAAAGCTTCGTTTTAATGGTATGGCTCAGTGGATAGAAATAGATAGAAAACAGACCATGAGAAATCAGACCACGCCCCTTTAATGTTTCAATAGCTCAATGTTTTCGGAACAAGTTTATTTATTTGAAGTTTAATTAGTTTAATATGTTTGTTTTTAATCAGTTTAGTTTGTTAGTTCGAAACCTATTTGCGTATAATTGAGAAGAAGAAAATAATCTTGTGTTTGTGGCAAAACCATACATAACTTAAATAATGTGTGTCTGGTAGAGTAGCTGCAAGTGCTTTAGAACATAATAGGCATGGCAGATATGTGACCCGATCCCACAAAATGAGCGTGAAGTCGCAAGTTGGTAGTTTCGAGATGTTCCAACTGTTGAGTTGATGGCAGTGGTATGTCCTTTGTGAATGGGGACAGAATTGAATACAGAGTACAGCACTATGTCCCCATTCACAAAGGACAAACCACCGACTATAATACAGGTGTCTTCAAACAACGAACAGCAACTCAACAATTGGAAGGCCTTGAAACTCCCAAATTCATGCTTATTTCATGGGAGCAGGTCGCACATGTCCGCCAAATTTCCATGACTGTTGTCTTGTGTACGATGGCAAAATTTGATTTCCAGTGGATTACCCATTGCGTGGTTCCACCATATGCGAAGGAGAGCCTCGGTCCGGCAGCACTTGCATAAAGTTACGTAATAATACTTCCTTTCATGTCTATTGCCAGTTCTAGGCTCTCCCCTGCATATGGCGGAACCGTGCAGTAGGCGAATTAAGCAACTATTTCAAATCAAAAAGTAGATTTAAGCATGCTCAATTGTACATAGTTTGTCTAAAAGCCTAAACAGCAAGGTAATTAATAGTAATTAACAAAGAATGGTTTTTATTAAGGACCAAAGATGATGAGCATGTTGTCATCTGTTACCGGCTAATGCACTAATTATCTGAATTGAGGGTAAGCAAATGAGGGGGGATTGTGATGAATGGGGGTTCGGAACTTTGGATTCTGAAGAAGTATTTAAAATCGGTATAAATTTGCTTACAATTACTATGATGTTGTTTTTTAGCTATCATTGAAGGACAATTTTCAGCTGGAGTTGCAAAGTGGCAATTGTAGTTGCATCACTGGCAGAAAATGGCATCAGTTTTGCGGCGGTATATTTTTGAGATGCGTAGTCTTACTTTAGGATCAGATAATTAGTGCATTGCCCTCTATTGTTTTGGCCCCCAGGAACCTGAGTTACAATAATCTGACAGTGATAAAACAAAGCGATTTTGGACGAGAGATGGGTGCGCTGACAAAACTGTAAGAGAATAATGCGTATGCCTATGTAGTCAGCTTGTTATGCCACTATCACAACAGCCACCATCTATGTATACTCATGTGCAAAAAAAAGTCCATTACTATTCAGATTGATGTGGTATAACCATGATATTGCTTTCTTATAGAGAAAAGCAATTGCGACATTTTGCAGGCAAGAACATTTTATGCCAATAGTTACGACATTTTGATCAACTTATGCTCAGTCAAAATATTTTAGTGGATAATTTTTTTGCGCATGAGTATACATTTGTGTTTCTGTCCGTACCTATAGTCCTGTGTTAATGCTTGTGTAAATGCTTTGGTGAAAACATTCAAGTCTGTCTTGAGAAATGCAGCTTACTGTTGAGCCTTTGTTAGTGTTGAATGTCCTTAAATCACCATCACATACTTTTGCACTTGTTCTGTGTAAGAAAAAAACTTAGGTGAGGCTCACTAAGGGACTTCACTAAATCATGTATTGAAAAAAGAAACAAGAACTGTCTATAAAAAGACAATGATTTTCCTTTGCACAATGTCATCACAGATGTACAGATTATTATTAAAATAGGCATGCATGCATAATACTTAGTACATCGTTGTGTGTTGGTACCGTCAAAATCAGCAGCGGAGCGTAAATAATTTGTTGTCATCAGTGCACTTTTGATCAGTGTTGCACATTGCAATAAAAATGCAGTGATAATTTTGAGTATGTATTGCACCTGATGAGGTAGAACCAAAGAGTACCGAGTTGCTCATGGAGGCATAGTGTACAGGTCGCTATGCGCCAAGTATTAACTTTGATTGCTTGCTTGCATTCTGCAGCTATTACGCCGTGCCAATAACGCACGCTTAGTAAATGTGCGCAGACCTTTGTAACATGTTACAAGTTATACACTATTTGCCCTCCATGGTGACAAAGCAAGATGGTGGATTTATCATAGCATTACGCACTGCACAATTTTGAGTCGGTACTCTTTGGGTATAGTCTCTGCGATTGCACCACTGCACTTGCAACAAAGTATGAATAGGCCTTTACATCGACAAAGTATGAATGGGCCTTTACATAAGCATGTAAAGCAAACAACTGCAAAATTATGACATGGACTTTATTATGTTAAATAAATTTTGACACTCAAAAACTTCTACAAGTTCTAGCATGGTCCATTTCTCTCAGATAAGATATAAGACACCTAAAGCATTTGCAAAGTGTTAAACGGGTGAGTTGGGTATGGAAAGATAACACAATATTCACTAGGTATATCATATCACCAATAACGAGTGAAATGTGAGTATTTTGATTGTCACTTGTTTGCCTGTAACTCGAGTATTTTATGTACTTATAAGAGCCATTATAGCAGAGGAGTAAGTCATATGTTACTGATGAAAATATGGTCTTGATTTCACAAACTTGATCAAACTTTTCCATGTTTTAAGGTAGCATGTAAGTTATTCCCTTGTAACTATGGTAACAGGTAAGTCAAGCTCCTAGGAAAACTGTTTGTTTGTTAAAGTGGTTGTGCCATGTGGAAGCACGCTTGGGTCTTGATAGGACATGCTTACACAATCGGTCAATATCACCACTACTGGTATGCAGCAGGAGCTTTATTGTTGATTGACCATCACATAATGTGAAAATGCCAAGTCATGCAGCAATGCATGGGGCTTGAGTTGCCTTTTTCATGCTTAGGATATGGAAAATCTGGCATTTAGGGGGCACAAGTTGGTCACTTGACCCCCTGGAGTGTTACCAGCCACTTTGGAATGAAGGTGCCTGCATGAACACACTTGATCAGTTGCATAAATTTCTAATGACAACATTTTTCCTGGGAGCTTTAGTAAAGTAAGGAACACTCCGCATCCCTATGTTCATTATTTTGACCTTTGACCTGCAGAGACCTGAGTCACAATCTTCTGAAGGTTATACCGCAAAAAGCATTCAGCCGGAGTGGTTCACTCACGAAACTGTAAGAAAACAACATCAATTTTTTTTCTCCTCCATGGTAACAAGTCTGTCCCATCTTCTGTTCCTCTTTTTTTTAAAGTCATTTTTATTTATTTTTAAAATAAAATTTGACTAACTTGAATAACACACATTTCCGCTATCAAGGTTTTTTTTCTTCTCGGAAGCTATATAGTTTCAGCATTAATCACACCATGAATGGTGCACCAGTCGTTTATCCCAACCTTACCCCTGCCCTTACCCCCACTCTCCCGCCATCATTCCTCCCCGGTGGGTTCAGTCTTCACTGACAATGTGTACGCATGATGGTTCCAATTAGGGTACTTTTCAAGAAATATCCATGGAATTTTCGAGGACAAAATTGTTTGCGATTGTCCAAATTAGGGGTGTTTTGGAGCAAAATTGTCCTTGAAATGAAAAATAGGGTGTATTTCTAGGACTTTAAATCTGCGCTTTTACCGCTACAGTTTTCGTTATTGTCCTCATTTCCCTGTGAAATAGGGGGGAAATTCAAAAGCGTCCTTGAAATGGTAAAAATAGGGGTATTTATTTTGGAAAAATGTCTTCGATTCCTTGTGATAAGGGGGTGAAATGAAAATGCGTCCTCAAAATGATAAAAATAGGGGAGGTATTTGGGGGCAAATTTTCCTTGATTTCACGCAAAATAGGGGGTAAAATTGCTGCAAATGTCCTCGATTCCCCGTTAAATAGGAGTCATTTTCAAATCCTGGAACGGTCATACGTCCTACCTTTAAATACAAACTGAACCCACCGGGCATTCCCCTATCACAAAACTACACAGAGCACACATATGGTGTAGAATTTAGTGTTTTGGATGTAAAATATTCAAAATTGACATTCATTCATCTCCTCGCTTTCACATACACGCACCCTTCTCCACCCAAGTACACAGTGTACAGTCACATAGCACAAACACACCATTTCTAATGAATTGAATCGCTTGGGATGAGCAATTATATTTGACCAATGAAATGGATTGTATGTTATGGTGCATTAAATAACAAACAGTTTTATTGGTCAGTTTGTATAAGTTGCTTATTGCTTGTGGTTGAACAATAGATTCAGTAAAGAAAGATGGCTTCACCAACACAAAATATAGCGTAGCTTATCTAGTGATATAAATGTCAGAGCCTGTGGGAAGCGTAAGGCTAAACATTTTTGACCTGATATTTCTGATTTATATTTGTGTACTTGTTGCTTGTCTAGAAGAGCCAAAATTAGGAACAAATCTTTGAGCTTTATACACTTGAAACAAAGAACAAACCCCCATCCTTATTTCTAACAAATTTAAAATTACAATTTTAGTTTATTTTACTCTTTTCAAGTTTGCCTTGTGAAAATAATTTCCTCTCTCATTTGATTTCGAATAATAATTTTCTCTTGTTAATTTTGGAATTTTAATTTTTCTCTCTCGTTGAATTTGGAAATGCAACTGTTCTGATCTCGAAATCAAAAATCAATTTCTTCCATCCTATCAAATCTGGCCTGTTATTAAATATTTGCATGAAACTGCCTGACCAAAAACAAACTGTCATCTTGGTTAACAAAATAACATTTAAACCTTCAACCAAGTTTTGTGTTCCTCAAGATCAGGAGTAGGCCCCTTGAATAGTATTGATGCTTGAAACTGATTTTGCACTCTCTGTACACAAAATGGAATGATGTAGATCTCAATCAAATTTTGTGTTCCTCAAGATCATTAGTAGGCCCCTTGAATATATGATTAGAAACTTATTTTACACAATAGCAGTTCACAAGGTGGAATGACATTAGGCCTGTTAGTGTAGGGTATTTCAGGGTGAGTCATGTTTGTCCTTGAGGGCCAACAGTTACATTGCTGGTGCAAGCTATATTTAATCTATATTTGAATACCAACATGGTGTCAATAATCATTTCCGGGAATCATTTCACATCTTTTTTTAGACAAAATGATTGTAAATATCTACTTAATACAAGTGGATATACATTACATTATCATTATTTTAAATAAGGATGCAATTCCACAAAAACACATTACTCAATGGAATTGAAGCACATTTAGAAGTGCAAGCTTGTAACACATTACTCAATGGAATTGAAGCATATTTAGTAGTGCAAGTTTGTAACACATTACTCAATGGAATTGCAGCACATTTAGTAGTGCAAGCTTGTACACTTGTCAACGATACAATTTCTTTAAAACATCTATTTTCCATTACCTTTTGGAATGAAAAAACTAAAAATGAAAATGAGCTTTTCCATTTAAAATCCACATTACCCCTGTGGAAGAATTAGGAAATATCTTCCACAGAAGGAGTATGAATTTCAAATGGAATGAGCACATTAAGCAGCTCCATTTGAATTTCATACACCCTCCGAGAAAGATGATCGGAATCTTCCACAGAGTGGGTTTCAAATAGAGTTGGTTAATGTGCTAATTCTATTTGAAATTCATACTCCCTCTGTGGAAGATATTTCCAAAATGTTCCACAGGGGTAGTGTGGATTTTAATTGAAACAGCCCAATGTGTGTCTCAACCCTGGTAACAGCTTCACCCTTCAAACTACCGGTTCCTTTTCATCCATCGGGAAATACATCCATTAATCATTAGAGAAAATTAAGGGATTTTTTTTTTTTTTTTTGTAAGGAGGATAAAAAGGTAACAGGGTTTGTGTGTCTTGTGTTTGTATTGTGTCAGTCTATGTACTCTCTGGTTGGATTCATTAATTCATCAATGCATGGTAAGTGCTTTAGCAATCAGCATACCTTATGAGCCTTGGGAAGGACAGGCACCGCTGCTACTGAGTTCTGCTAACATAATGTCAATGCTGACATCAACTGCTGAGAATAGATCGCCCGCCAGCTTACCTGCAATATTTTTGTTTGGCTTTTTATTTTCCTTTTTAACTAAACCATTATCTAATAATATATATATATATATATATATAGTAAGTACACAAATATTGCATTGTTACAAATCTTTTGTTTCCTTCTCTTCTTTCAGAATGGAGCTTCAGCTAGCAATTATAATTTCTAAAATATTACTGCATCTTGTAATATCATGACATTTATGACAATCAGTGATTTCTAAACCAAATCACCCTAAAATTGGAACCAACACCAAATGTGCTCATGAACTTGAAGACGTTGAATTTGGATACCATGCACAGCAATTAGAGACTATAGTCTGTCTCGTACCAAGTTGAGAATAATGCCGTGTTGGATTTCACAGTGGCAGAATTTGAATCGCGGATGCTAACCTAATCTGTGGGCATCATACACACACATAGAATGGCAACTTGTCCATAAACGCACTGATTCGAATCTGCCACTGCAAAATCCAACATGGCATTTCCCTCAACTTGAGAAGAGACACACTATAGTACTCAGTGCTAGGGATAGCAATTTGCAGAATGAGTTACCTCCAATGGTTAATGAAATAAAGTACATGCTTTTATTATCAAATTTACTTATTGCTGGTTATCTTTTGGTAGAGCAGAAAGCACCAATTTTGTATGGGGCTATTCCCGCTGTTCCAGTTGAATCCATACAACCCCATTTGGACAATATGACCTTAATCTCCCACATAGGGGGTGTAAATTTCAGATGGAGTCACCCATTCATATAAACCCATTTGAAATTCACATTCCCTGTGTGGAAGACTAAGTCCATGTCTCTCATAGGGGGTGTATGGATTTCAACTGAACAGTCCATTGAAATCACTGAGGTCGGTTTCTCAAAGCATGGCTAGTGGTCAGGCTTCCTAAGCCATCAGGCTTAGCCCAGTTAGTCCTATATACCAGTGCTTACAATTTCACATTGTATGTCATCTAGAAATATAAATCAATATAATGGATCCACTTGGTAGGGCTAGCCTGCTGGCTTAGGAAGCCTGACTATTAGCCAAGCTTCGAGAAATCAGACCTGATTGTCTCGATTAAGGAGAAAGGTTTAACAAAATACAACAGCAACAAGGTGCTACAGTTTCTTGGATGCTCTTATAAAACATATATTGATTTGCTTTAATTTGTTGTACTACAGGAGGTTGGACCATAACCAGCTAACTTGTATTCAAGAAGGTGCATTCAGACCTCTCAGAATGTTGGAGGATTTGTGAGTAAACCAATTTTGACTTTATCTGATCGTACATTGGACTTTTCTTAATAATTTTGCTTATATAAATAACATTTGGGCTGGATAGCTTGTAATTTTCACAGTGTGTCTAAAATGCATGTAAATCCTTTACCAATTGTGACGCATAGTAAGGATGACATGCTAAATACATGTAAAAGTTACATGTTTACTAAGTATCTTTTGATCATAATTATGTGAAACTTGGTTGATGTAATGGTTTGTTTCTTTCTCTTATAGAACATTGAATAATAATAATCTGACGACACTGGACAGCAGTAGTTTCACACATATGGCATACCTCAGTAAATTGTGAGTATTACACAAGATTTTTTCAGTATTTTTAGGCTATTCAGTTGTAATATATACACCCTCTGTGAAAAACAAGACCTTAATCCCATATAGGGGGTGTAGATTTCAAATGGAGTCACTCATTCAGGTAATCCCATTTGAAATTCAATGCTCAACTGTTGGAAGATTAAGGTCATGTCTTCCATGGGGGAGTGTAGATATCAGCTGGAATAGCCTTTGTTTTTTTTAATGTACCTGCTTCCAAAGTAAAACACAGCGTCTGTAGTTGTAACTAACAATTCGACTGCTCAGTGCCAGAAGTGGGTAAGTGCAATAGCTGCCATATGTAGCTGCCATGTGTAGATGGGTACAATAATATACTGTGTGTACTTTGCCAAATGTTCACAAGGCAGCTATTGCACTTCTGGCACTGAGCAGTCGATTCAGATACTACATTTTAACTTGGAAAAGGTGTAGGTGCTAAGAAGAGGAGAATGGGTCAATAGCAACAACATGATGTGTAAAGCCAAAGCTTCACTGTGTTGAGGCTCCTCTTTGTCTCCCGATATGTTCTCTTTGACAAGAGAAGATGATTTCTTTTCATCCTCGATGCTTTTGCAAACCAATGTTTTTCACAAGTCGACTTGTCATCACCCAGATCATCTCTCAAGCAGTCGCCTTGGTCTGTTGGATAAAACTAGGAAAAAATATATATGTGATATTCCCTTAGAAAAATGAGCTTTGGATATTTCAATGCACCCGTAAAAAATGACAGATGTGGTGAAATTGGAGACAGGCTTCCCATCTAACACCGCATCTCACTATGAGCTAAGGTGGCATCATTTCAAAAGCACAGTTCAGCAACCTTCAGCATTGGTATTGGCAAAGTTACTCCTGATTCCACAAAAAATACAGCACTAATTTTTTTTAATTAGAAAAATATTATCTTCTTTTGCCAAATGAAACATAAATCCTGATCCATAGTTAGTTCTAACTGGCAATACAAGTCAAAAATTATACTTTTTTTGCAATTTGAGGGAAAATGAACCTAAAACATGCAATTTTGCATGTTTTCTTACAACTGTAGTCATAAAATTCTGAAAACTTGCAACAAGTCTGGGCACTCAAAATCCTGAGCATAGGCTAAGAGTTAGCTCATAATTTTAAGTTATTTTCGGTAATTGTTTATGATTAGAAAATGATTTTTTTCCCCAAAATTAAAATGCACAACTTTTAATTAGTCTTAGTTCAAGTTTTTGGGCTTGACTCTCACAGCATACCAAAAACACCCTAAAAACACATGTTTTTGGCCCTTATTTCCAAAAATTGGCCAAATATTAAAATTTGACTTTTATTGCCAGTTAGAATTAACTAATCAGTAGGATTTAACTATGTTTTATTTGGCAAAGCAGGATAATATTTTGTCTAATCCCAAACATTAGTGCTGTATTTTTCTGGAATAGGGAGTAATGCTCTGCGTGCTAGCCATAGGCTTCAACATAAAAAGTCCCTAAGTTTTGAGATATTTTCTCAAAATATCAAGAGCTATCTTAAAAATCACTGAACCAATGCTAGGCTTGTTTGTACTCATTTTAATGCATTATTCATGCTGATTCCAAATATGGTCATGACAATTTACAATTCTGAATTTTTGTTAATTTAAAAAGAAAAATTGAAACTTGTCGTCTGCAGGCTACACCTACGTGGAGAGAGTTAGCATCAAGTTGTGGAGGATGAGTTTGTGTACCAAACACATTCAAAGGTCATTCTGCTGAATGTACACTGTATTGGGGGTTAAAGAACTGTGTAGTGATAGATGAGAATGTTTAGAATCCTAGTGACCTATGCTAGTGTAAGATTTACTGGCAGGGGTGTAAATGCAGTAAGGTGTTGGGCTGTCGCTTTCTAACACTGAATAAATGCAATAATGGCCACTTGGTATTATACTAGTGCCAGCAATCATTGACAAGTTGTGAATAAGCAGACTACAATTTGAATACAAATAGTCAAAAAAGCTTATATGGAAATGATGGGGAATGGAAATTACAAGTACGCTGGGGAGGATTAGGGTAGATGACACAGGCTACATGGTTAAATATTTTTTTAACATCTCAACGTCTAAGGGTTTTAAAAGAATAATTACAACCTTTGGTTAAGGTGTGGCTGCTGCATTTACCCTATACATTAACTGTGCTGTGTACTAGACAACCACAGTGCATCCACTCTACACATAAGGTCATAAATATATACATCCAGGGAAAATATGAATACAAAAAATTGCCCTTTTAAAATCAAGACCATAGAGTTGTAAGACTCATTGTATACAGAAAAGTGTGATATGCTTGTGCAATTGGTCATTATCTGTTGATTACACCTGGAGGAGGGGGCACTTGCCAGTGAAGATGGGTATCATTGATGTCCAAAGATTAAAAGGATCTTTACACTATCTGGCACAGTATCAAAAACACTACAGAAGAATAAGGGTATAGACTACTGTCTGCACTAGCTCATACTTATTTATGGGTTATAGACTTATATTGAAAATGCCAATAGACTTTTCAGCAATTCCCAGCATCCTTTGCAATAGATGTAAATATCGATGGGAACATTGTCACTACGTTAGTTTGGAATGTACAGTAACGATCATAAGGGATGTGCGCAAGGCATTCGCAAAGGCTTTTGAGAATTACCGAAATAGACCATTCCATTTAAAGTCCTCGCCCCCCCCCCCTGTGGAAGATTTTATAAATATCTTCCACAGAGGGAGTATGAATTTCAAATGGAATTAACACATTAGTAGCTCCATTTGAAACTCACACTCCCTCAGTGGAAGATTCAGGTTGAATCTTTCTCTAATGGTGTATGAAATTCAAATGGAGCTGCCTAATGTGTTCATTCCATTTGAAATTCATACTCCGTCTTTGGAAGATGTTTCCTGAAATCTTTCACAGGGGGAGTGTGGATGTATAAGATGTTGAATCAATTTTGTGAAACTGGTCCATACTGACTTACACAGTGCAGCTAAGGTGGTCATTTTCTTGTGTGTAAGATGTAGAGATACATAAATAGTGTACTATTTCTTCAAATGCTCCTTGAAAGAAATGCATCTGTTTTGAATGAAACACTAGTAAGCGATGATAGCATAGGAAAGCAGCATAGGTAGTGATGCATACAGCCACAACATAGTTGTTGACACAAATAACAACTGAACACCAAGTCTTAAGGTGGCGTCGTTGATCTAAAGTTACTTTAAAGTAAATTGTGTGATGTTTGTGGTACCTTAATGGAACAAAAGTTTTAGAAGGTATAGACTACTTGACATGTGACCCCGGCAGTATGCGCGCACATTTTCATTGTTCTTTGCCCTGCAGTGTGCGTACACATTGTAGTTTGCTCAGGGCACATGCATTTAAAGTCGCCCACCACATTTCATATAGTACAAGAAAGCCATTGAACAGTGTAACGGTTCGTTCAAGCATATCAATAGACCAGTCCCTCGCCTTTGTTGATAGACAATGATGTCAAGTGGTCTATAGATGGCATCACTTGTTTGAGATATTTACCTCACAAATTTAAAGTTGCCAGAATTTTTTGTATACTTTTGCTTAGAAAATCCCATTTTTTGAGGAGTTATGTTTTGTAACCCAGCTATGCATTCACACCAATGAGAGAAGGAGACATTCTTAGCTTTCAAATATTTTGAATCATTGATATTTTTCATCAACTTTAAAAGAAATTATGAGAAGGAACCCATGCACAATTGTCCTTGAGTCACTGTGCAGTGAGCAGGGGTGGATTATTTGGCAAGGAGTAAAATATGAACCCATAAGAAAGTGCTGCACGGCGGATGACTTTAAGGTTTATATGGGAGGGGGAGACAATAGTCGGGGTCATTGCTCAGGAAGGGCTGTTTCTCTGCAAGCAAAGCATGTTTGGTTTCTGGACATCTGGTTTTACCCAACATACAGCACTGATTTCCTCCCGACTTTCATTTTTGAAAACAATCATCCGGTATGCAAGAAACGGCTAATCAAAGTGGGAAATTCTGGCTAATTTCCCCCTTGCCTGTCACCAGTTTGTTTGTTCTTAAACACATTGACAGGCATTTACATGTTATTACACAGGATAGGGGGTGTTGAAGCTCTAGACACTAGGATCCCACGCAAGCTCATCTATCCAGGCAAAGTCCTCCAACTATAATATGTTTGTATAGTCATAGAATGACCTTTGGATATGTTGGGTACAAAAACTCATACTCTACAACTTAAGGTCAAATTTTGAGATATGATTATTGAATGAGGGTTAATGAACTGAGCATTTAAAATCAGACTATTTTTGGCTCATAATGAGACTTTGCTACAGGGTGTTCCAGAAAGAACGGTATCGTCAAAAACTTAATTGTTGGGGTATTTTAATGCCATGTACAACTAAGCATAACTAAGTAACTGGTGTGGTAGAGGAACAAATCAGCTATCACATTCTTTTTGAATAATATTTTGACAATTGATCACCCCGTTTTTGAAATATAGGAATTTTACGAAATTACCTCATTTTCAAACCTTTCCACAGATTCAAATATCAATCAATATTAATTCCGAATGCTAATCACTGCGCATCATCAGCGCATGAGGCGTCTATATTGTCATTGATAGATATATGACTCTGTGGAATGGATTGAAAATAAAGCAGTTTAGTAAAAGTCTTTTATTTAAAAAAAAGCAGTCAATTGTCAAAATTCAAAAAGTATGTGATAGCTGATATATTCCTCAACCATATCGGTTATTTAGTAATGTTTGGTTTATGCGTTTAAAAAATTCAGTTCCCGATGATAGAGTTCTTTTTGGGACACCCTGTACTCTGAGTGTGATTGATAGAAGTAATAGAGAGGATGTAGCAACAGACTTGATATTTTGTTCTGCTATATAAGGCATGTTTTGCTTGTTGCAAAAACTGACAGCTTTTAAGATTGCAACTTTGCTTTAGTGGGAAGCTTTTAAGTGATAATGTTGCTCCAAGACGTTTGCTACGGGGGGTGTTTACAACAAATTTGCAATCGCTGATTTCCACTATTCATAATGTTGACTTTAATACAATGAGCTACTGATAAAGTGTGGATTTGAGAGAATATCAGTATCACAAAGAAGCATCACTTAATCGGTCTTATCCCAGACAGACAACATGACACTCATAAAACGCTAGAGAAAGCGAACTGCAACATTACGTGGCAAATACTATCAGCTATACCCAGAACAAGTACTCCGTTAAAAGCAGAGACTCAGTGTAAAATCCTGTAAGATTAGTATAATGTCAGATCAATGGCTGTTGACTATTTTTTTTGTGTGTATTGAATGTTTCTTGAATTGAGTTGAAAAATTGTCTAATATGTGAAAATAAACGAGCAAATTGGTGATGTTCAAATTATACAGTGCTTGGGTAGAGTTCTTTTGCCAAGTTTTGGGACTGTGAGTGCCCTGGTTATTATTTGAAAATAGCTGGTTCACTCTAGGCTAATGGGATGCAACATGGCTTGTTCAACAAATGACGGCACAGATATTTCATCACATGATTAAGGGGGTACTACACCCCTGGCAATTTTTTTGCCTATTTTTGCATTTTCTCAAAAATTATAGCACATTGGTGACAAGTAAGATATGTATATTATAGGGGCAAGGACTACAACTACTGTACTGAAAATTCAGCAATTCAAAGTAAGTAGTTATTGATTTATTGATCAAATATTGGTTTTCCCTCATTTTTGACTGTAACTCCACAACTGTTGTCTGTGCTGAAATAAAATTTCCAGTACAGTAGTCGTAGTCCTTGCCCCTGTAATATACATATCTTACTTGTCCCCAATGCGCTATAATTTTTAAGAAAAATGCAAAAAATAGGCACAAATTTGGGCAGGGGTGTAGTACCCCCTTAAATTAGCCAATCAGAACCCCACGCACTCCCGTATTTAGGCACTAGGCAGCAGGCACAGTACATTTAGATGATTTGAAGAAACAAAGTTGTGAAAAGAATACTGACACATCATGTAGTATCATGATTTTCGGATAAGACTGACTTATGGACCTCCATGAAAACAAATTGCAAGTCACTGCAAGTATGTAAGGTCATGAGTAGCTTGTAGATCTTGTCAAGTTGATCATTAATGTTTACCAGCATCAAGTTGGAAGTGAGTGACTTATTCTAACTGACAACACTACACACATATATAGTCTCATTCTTATGGCATAATTCCATAAACCTTCATAGCTTATAACTTGACCTGAAGGTATGGGGGATGAGTTTTTGTACTCAACACATACAAAGGTCATTCTATGAGTGTACAAATATATAGAAGTTACAGTACTTGACCTCATAGATGAGCGTGTTTCAGATCATGCAAGTCTTACCTTATGACTATGCTAATTTTTAATTAGTTAGATATTTCCCACGGGGGCCTTAACACGAATGACCATATTGGTATGTTCCCCCGGAAAGACCCCCCTTTTTTGGATTTTGCAGCTCTGAAAGACCCCCTAAACTTGACCAAAATAAAGCTCTGAAAGACTTTATTTTGATAATTCAGCTCTAAAAGACACATAAATTGTTCATTCCTCACATTTCTGTTTTTTCAGGCAATTTTCAACCAGAAAGCCAAGAAAGATCCTTGATTTTGACTGTTCACAGCTCCAAAAGACCCCCCTTTTTAATTGTTCACAGCTCCAAAAGACTCTCTTATACCAGTATGCCATCAGCTTCCAAAGACCCACCACCTCAAAATTCTGGAGGAACATACCCACCAAAAATTTATGATGTGCCCCCTCCCGCCTGCTTTTTCATGAAATGAAATATGAATAAACGTGTGCTGACATCATGATAACATTATCAGCTTACCATCATTGTTTAAGATTAGATTCGATCGCAGCAATTGACAAAACATGGTTCCTTACGATTAAGCAACGAAAGAATTGCAACAATTACGCCTATTTTTAATTCCTGTGAACAAATCAATGCTTATTGAGTCACTTCTTGTATTCACATTGAATACATTTGTTTGAGAGTGCTGAAAACAATAATTTGGAAACAGCATGTCTTAATTCAAGACATGCCATTTCCAAATTATGGTTTTTTACGTGTAACAGTAATTGTAGTATCCGACTTAAAACTAAAACCAGAACAAATTGATTTTAAACTTATTATATATTATTAAGTCATCAAATTTGACATAATTTTTTTGAATTGTTCACTGAGTTTTTAGTTGTTTTGTGTAGTAACATTTAGAAAACGTTAAATGTTTTTTTTCTAATGGAATCTTGCACTAGCAGTTTGAACAATTCTATTTGAAAATTTGTTTTTAAATGTTTTAAGCTTTCTATTTTTAGTGTTAAATTAAAACGATATGACAAATTTTACACACTTAAGTTTGGTATATGGATAAAAAACAAAAAGTTTATTACAGGATAAACTTCCATTATTTCAAATAAAACTGTCAGTCAATAAAGTACCTAAGCATTTACAGCTCATAACACACAGGCTTTTTTAGACAAGACAAGTTGGTTTTGAGATTTTTTTTCCTGACGGTGATGCCCGAAAGGTTATGTTCATCAATATTAGAAAATAAACTGTTGAAGTTAATATTGCATTAAATTCAATCGATGTAGCTATTTGTGGTGCGTACATATGACAGGTGTAAGCACTTGCGCAATTCTATAATCACAAGTTAAAATGTAGGAACTGTAAGTTAATAACATTGTAGATAATGTCTTTTACTCTGGAGGTACTAGGTACATGTTTTTGAATCAAAGAAATAATGGACTATTCCAGTTGAAATCCATACACCTCTATGGAAGATATGACCTTAATCTCCTGCACAGGGAGTATGAATTTCAACCACCCTCTATGGAAGACATGACCTTAATCTCCCACACAGGGAGTGTGAATTTCAAATAAGGTTACCTGAATGGGTGACTCCATTTGAAATCTGTACCCCCCCTGTGGGAGATTAAGGTCACATCTTCCATAGGGGGTGTATGGATTTCAACTAGAATAGCCCAATGCAGGATCTACAAGTAGATAGCATAGCAGATACTGTTTTTGGTTTGGGAGGCAGATGCCTTGGAATTGTTTTGAATCACTCTGCACCCCAAAGTAAAAAGCCGTATCTGTCTGTAATTTGCAAAGTATCTGTTGGTAATGGCTATTCCATTTGAAATCCATACACCCTGTATGGAAGACATTGCTTTAATCTTCCACACGGAGTGTGAATTTCAAACGGAGCTACCCATTCAGTGTCGTCTGCTCCAAAATGGTTTATTCCAGTTGAAATCCATACACCCCCTATGGAAGACATTGCCTTAATCTTCCACACAGGGAGTGTGAATTTCAAAAGGGGTTACCTGAATTGATTCATTTGAAATTCACACCCCCTGTGTGGGAGATTAAGTTCATGTCTTCCATATGGGGTGTGTGGTTTTCAACTGGAATAGCCCAATCTTCGGTCACTTCAGTTTTGTTTGTCGCTATCTATATTGTTATAGCTTCTCATTGCAAAGCTTATGGGAAATTACCTGGCTTGGATTACAGATTAATAATAGTGTACAGTTTCTTACTATGTACACAGATGGCCGGAGATGTCATCTGATGGACATGTCAGATATTATGTGAAATAAGATTTAGAGTTGCAGACAAAAAGTAAAATACAAGAGCAGATTTGTTTTAAATTAGTGTTAGAGCAGGGATGACTCTCACATCCCTGGTTAGAGGGAAAGAGGATTGGGGGAGGGGGGGGGGGTGAGGAAGACAGAAAGAGGGTCAAGAGTGGTGAATGAGAATTATGCATACAGTAACAAGTTGAAAATGTTTATGCTGTTTTTGTCTAACTCAATTTATATCTCTTTGTGTTCATAGCCGGCTGGCTGGTAATCCATTGTCATGTGACTGTGAGTTGTCATGGTTAAGTCATTGGTTACGACTTAATCCTAGACTTGGATTATCTGTACGATGCTCAACGCCAAAGATTTTACGGGATGTCAAAATAGCAGAGTTGCAACCTGAGGAATTTAAATGCACAGGTATGATAAACACATTGTAGTACTATTGATTTAATGTTCATACAAGTCATGTCTTTTGTTTGTTTGAAGCAAAATAAGAAAGTGGACCTAGAATGGATCCTCGGGGAACACATCAACAAGTAATGCAGTGTAATGCATATAAATTAATGTTATATTCATTTCTATGTGAACAGGTGAAGAGAACCATGAAGCCAAGTGCAAAGTGGAACCATTATGTCCAGCAAAATGCAGCTGTACAGAAGACACAGTAGACTGTCGAGGGATTGGTCTGAAGGAATTGCCAACTACCTTCCCAGATGAATGCGTGGAACTGTAAGTACATTAACTTTACTAATCAACAGTGATATATAGTAACTGGCACATTGAATGATGTACATAATCTGACAGCATTTGAAAACTTCTGACAGTAGTTTGTTCCCTAGGTTCTTCAAGGGTTTTCTGCTTATACTATGAGTGTTTTGTGCAGTATTGCAGTAAACCCTCAGAGTAAACCTTGGTGATGTTGTAATGGCAATTGACCCAGTAGCCCATTGCTGTTATGGGTTTGACTCTTGGGTGGCTCATGATAGGAGGGTTCCAATCCCAGCAGCAATGTGCACTTAAAGCAAGGTGATTTACCTCTCTTGTCTAGCTCCACTCTACTATGATGTAATTCACATAATTAGGTGTCAAAGGAATGCATAAAAGTTTGTCAACACAATATTGCACACTCATCAAAAATCTTGTTATCTCTACATATTTTCCACGAAATAAGGGTTCAATTTCAGACCACCGTCTCTACGCTTCTGTTCACTCGTTAGATAATCAATTTGTTTTGGGTAAACTTCTGAGAGAGATATTGCAAAACAAGTCCTCAGCAAATTATACGATTCATAAATTTTCTGCACCTGTAGAATTTCACCGTGAAACCAACAAATTCCTGTGAGGTTTTTGTGTTGGGCTTTCAGCGGTATCCAGAAGGAAATTCCAATTTCATTTGCCAGCCAAAGCTATGTGTCATGTATAAAAAATTGAACAAAATGCATGTGTGGTGCTAGACGATGAAATTTCCAGTTATGCTTGTATTGCTTCCAATTTGATATTATCAGAAGGATTGCATTTTATAGACGTCACTAGTGCGATACTATCATTGATAGTGTAGAAAAGACCTAGACCATGGTTTAAAGTGTGTTTATTTTGCGGTCATTTGAAGTTACTTTTCAGTTGGGAAACTATTACATTCAGAATATATTATTTTAATTTTTATTTTTGACATGTGAAAGTTGATAATGGTAAACAAAGATTGTGCAAGTGTACCAGCAATGAAATAAAACGGAGAGTTGAAAATTATTTCACCGTCTTTTGTACAGTATTACTGTTTATTTTCCTCTTTAAATATGTCATAGATTGCACATTTTTCATAATACTAATATTTAAACCCAAAGTATGGTTAGTATCATCAAATAAATCAAAATTGCGACAGTTACCAAAGAGTTTTCCACTAAATTGCACTGATATTCTCGTCTATAGTAGTCCCTATTGTTGGTTCAGTTTATGCATCGTACCTGTGTGTTCACGAATTCTCTTACCAGTCACCTATGCATGAAATTGGCATTGTTGAGATGCATTTGCCATAGAACCCTGTGAAAATAAACACATTTACTGCATCGCTTACCCTGGGTTGCCAGTTACATTTTTCCGTGGTTCTCTAGGGACAAAACTGAACTTGGGGAAATGTTCAAAATTTGTCAAAAATCAGGAGCACTTAATAATGCAATATTACATTGTAGTAGAACGAGAGCATGATTTTGATTTGCTACTTAATACTTCGCAGTTCAGGTTAATTGGGTATTAATCAACTTCACCCATTTTAATTTGACTATTTTATATTTCAAAACCTCAGTGTAATTATTAGTAATATAAAAATTTCATTATAAATTTCATTTTCCACCATGCACCATAAAAAGTAATACATAATTAAGCTGAAGTGAAGAGTCAAAAGAAATGCTGACAAGTTAGTCTTGGGTTCCGTAGGGATAATACTGGCATACAAGAGGACATGAAATTGCATGTCAGCATACAGGTTTAATCAACTAATGTTGAAGTCCAATCTGGTGCATTTCACACCAATTTTGGATCATGATGAGTGAGATAGAGGGAGAGGATGAGAGAGACAGAGAGAGACAAGAGGAGAGGGAGAGAGAGACAAAGAGGAGAATGAGAGAGAAAGAGGAAGAGAGTAAACTAGCAAGATTCATCACTTGATGTTTGATCAAATCTGGTGCTGTTCACACCAATTTTGATTTGTGATATTTATTTCAAAGGACCTAGAGAGATAGGAGAGGGAGAGAGAGGAGGGAAGAAGGAGAGAAGAGGGGAGAAAGAGAGGAGAGGAGAAGGAGAGGAGGTGAGAAAGAGAGATGAGGCGGAGAAAGAGAGAGGAGGGGAGAAAGAGATGAGGGGAGAAAGAGAGAGGAGGGGAGAAAGAGAGAAGAGGGGGAGAAAGAGAGAGATTCCCTGGGTGAGATGCACAAGTGCAAGCTAATCATTGTGAGTGGTAATGACTGCGTACATACATGACACATTGAGTGATTGGTTTGATTGACAACTAAGTATAGCGTGACTGGGTTGGTCACAGATTTATAACGCATCAGTCTAGCCAATCAGCTATAGGCTATGTGACAGTAAGCTTGACCTAGTACTATCTTGGCAAGTCATCAGATACACTTGGCCCTTAAGATCTAATTGATAAGATATAATAGATTAAAAAACTATTAAACCATAAAAATATTCAGAATCAGTGGATGTATTTTTTTCATAATGTCGTTGAGCAGGAAAAACCTCCTATGCTTGTGGCCCCTGAACATGTTTAAAATAAAACTGCCAACAGGTTACATAGGAGGTTTTGCTTTAAGCATGTTCAGGGGCCAAGGACATCACATCTATAGGAGGTTTTTACCCAGTGATAATAATATAGGTTCCTCGGTGTGTATCACACAAAATGTTTGGTTGAAATTATGGCAGTATTGGGTAATACTTGCAAAGTTTTCAAAATTCGAAATTTGGACTTGGTACAGCTTGTTACCACGATAACTAAGAAATTTTCCCCATTTTAGCTTGATTTGAACCTCTTTCGTGATTTAAGGCACATTGAGTGAAAAAGTTCATGCTGGTTCAATTTGAGTTGGCATAGTGAAGCATCCTTTTCTAGTCTTATTAAATCTGGTCGTCCATCTTGTCAACATCAATTCTCGTTGTGGTTTGGAGGTAAAAAATGGAGTGAAATCTCTTGGGTAAACTAGGAAGTTAAGCATAACGAAGGCCAGCTGCTAATTGATATTTAGCTGTAAGGTGTTAAAGATAGGCAAACCAAACATGCAATAGATAGCTAACTGGGGTTAAAGAGGGGGCTTAGTGGTGAACTTAGGCAAGGTGCTTCACCTCAATTTGCTCCTCTACACCCACATGTATAAATGGGAACTGATCTGAGATGGGAACGTAAGAGGGTGCACATGAAGTAGTGAACCTGTACCGCAACTAGCACTTTTATGACAATTAAAGATTATAATCGGGTGATTTTCTAAGCAACTATACCCTAAAGTTAAACAAAATTCAGATTTTTCAGATTTAAGTTTTAGGATGAGCATATTTATATGTGCAATATGGTGAACGTGAAAGCAACCTAATAAAGAGGAAATGTAACATTATGTGTGCAGGTACTTTTATTCCTGTGTTTAGGCTGCTGAATTTGGAAACCATGGCTGAGGAATGCCAGCTGTCACTGCTGAAGATAGCAATTAAAACTAAATTTTGGCCTTTTTGTTGTGCCTTGCTGACTTGTTCAATATGTTCAAAGTGCTTCACATTACAGCATTTAATTCCTCTGACACACAGATACTTCAGAATCATTTCACTTCTACAAGGGAAAACCGTAGTGTCGTAGCTCTTGCTTATAATTATCCCCTAGCAGCTTCCCATTACACCTGGGTGAGGTGAGGCAAATAAGATTAAGTGCCTTGCTCAAGCGCAAAACACGATGGGATAGCTGGGATTCGAACCCACAATCCTCTGTGAGGCAGAGCCATATACCGCTGCACCGCCGTCTCCTGGATTAACACTTACAGATCAAATGCTTTATGAAATAAAAATGAGCTATAATTATAACCAAGATGTCCTATTTATACTTGTTTATCATTAAGTGGAAGCAGAAATATTTTGTACAGATAATCTTTGATTTCCCTTTTAGAAAAAACGACAGGCCTGCAAACATGGTTCAGATATGACGCGCAATTTTTTTAGAAAGCTACTTGACTTGCAAAGATTATATAGGAAATTACCCAATACACACCATGTAACTAATAATAAATGAACATCATAGATAGGCTGATTGCTGAATGATGCAGGATTAAGAGATATTGTGGTAACCTTTTGACCAACGGAGAATTTCAATTAAAGTGACACAATTTTTGAAAGTTGGAAATTGAAGCCATCACATAGAGTGTTTCTAGTTTATTAAAGTATTACAAAGGGTGGGGAGAGACATCCTTATTTGACACATATGGTGGTGAAGTGGTGTTGCTAGTAATGTGTGGGGAGTTAGTTTATAGGGCAAGTAGGGAATACACATTAATGGAAACAACTAGTTTCAATAACGAGCAGGGCTATAAAGAAACATGTTCTTATTGATTGCATATGGGCATTTGTCTCACTTAAGTCAATCCGCAGGGGCCCCGGTACCCCAGGTCAACATAAAAAGTGGTAACCATGTGTGTTCTTCCTTTTTTCAAAACCCCCCTTTTCACTGATTTTTCATTGATTTTACCCCCTTTTTTGCCAAATCACTGACAAAATCAGGGTAAAAAAATACCCCTTTTTCAAGGTTTTCAATGAGAAGATTTCCAGACACCCCTTTTCAATGACTCCAAATATTTTAATATATTAAGTACAAAATGTGCAAGTATGAACATTACTTTGTGTCTGTTGTACTCCATAAATCGGACTTACCGGGACTTACGTTGGCGAGATATGGACCAAAACGTATATTTTCAATGGTCCATAGCCATAGGATTGTATATTTTCTGTCTGTCGATAGACAAAAAAAACCCGGGACAAAAAATACAAATCGAATATATTTGCCGATATCTCTGGAAAGGGAATGAATTTACAAGATTCCTTTGGCAATTACACAGTATGTATGTAGGGCTGAAGACATCGATCAAACGAACCTGTGAAATACCCTTTTTTTTAAAATTTCATGGAGACTATGCTCAGAATACCCCCTTTTTTTGCGATTTCGCGGTCCGCGATTTCAGTCAACAAAATACCCCTTTTCTGCGAAATTTAGAACACACATGGTTACCACTTTTTATGTTGACCTGGGGTACCGGGGCAGGGGCGGATCCAGGAATTTTCAATAGAGGGGGCGCCGAGCCACCGCCGCCGCGGCTCGGCGCCCACACAAAGTCAGGCGCCACTCTGCAAAAATACACAGAGTCAGGCGCCGATCTGCACAAAATAGAGGGGGCGCGCGCCGCGTGCGCCCCCCTCTAAATCCGCCACTGATCCTGGAGGGGGTCAGTGTGGCAATGTTACAATTTTGCTGCTTCTCCCCACTGGTAATTTTGGCTGGTACCTCATTGCTTCTTGCTTCATTTATGTTTGATTTGAATTCGATCCAGTTTGATATAGGAAATCTACACCCATGCATTGTTACATGTGTGTTTTGATGAACGGAAAAGGTTGCCCAGCAACACCTTTAAAGAGTCAAAACTGCAAAATGTTATGTAACTCAACTTATTTTTCTGTAAAATACTTGTCTGAATCTCATACAAAGCAGGTAGCAGTTTTGCTACAAAATCACATACATATTGGTATTCATAGTTCATCAACATATAGTTGAAAATGAGAGCACCATTGTTCCTTGCACAGTTGTTCCTTGAGTCACTCTGCAGTGAAGGGGTGATTTTTAGTGGAAAAGGAGTATAATTTCACACTCTTTAGCATTCAGACTATAAATAACAATTCTTTTTCCTTAAGTCTGTATATTTTGAGGTAAAAGTGAAAAGTTCAAAATCAGGAAAAAATATGTCTTACATGTAATGTAAACATTTGAGACAAAAATAGATAAACCGGAAGTATGTCTTTTGACCCAATAACTCTAAGCCTTTACACCTGCCCTTAGAACCAACATAATTTTTTCTCTACCGCTTCATCCAGGTGCTCGCAATTCAATTACATTCCAACAAATACATGTCTGGATATAATATTCTGAAGCATGAATTTGATTTCCTGATATTGATATAAGCTGAGGATGCCACAAATGTTTCATGTTTTTATGCTGGAAAAAAGTCAAGTTTATTGGGTTGTTGCACCGTGGAATTAAATCAAAACCAAGCTTACTTTTATGCACATGCAAGTAGTGTTAACACGGGTGTTAACATTGTCACAATAGTCTGGTCCTGCCCAGAGGATGATTTAAGCACTACCCAGCAAGTCTTGCGGTTAGCATAGCTGTGTGAGTGAACATGACACCACTGTCCGCCCACTGCATAGACGTGCATGGTTAAATTTGAATTTGGACAGATATATTTACAATAAAAACACCTTCAAAAAGCTGGTCGATTTCACATTTTATGATATCTACAGAAGGTGTGAATTATCCTTTATGCATACATCACTTTAGATCTGAAATCGACCAAGTAATAATGACACACACACACAATTCTAAAACAACATCTTTTGCACAGAATTCAATGGGATTTGAAAAGTAAAGTGGCAGTTGAAACTCTAGTGATAACACTTTTACAATGCATGATGGGACTTCCTTAAATCATCCTTTGGGTCCTGCCCATGTGTGAGAAAAAACAAACAGAATTTGGAAATTATTCTCACATTTGCTGATCTTATAAATTGTATTAGCCCAATTTTTGCGTAACACTTTGTGAACTGATATCAGAATATATTTCCTGGTCTGTACTTCATCTGATATTTTGCATAATTAGACCCATAAGTTTGTACTACAAATGCTGCATACAACATTAAAATGATATAAGAAGACACTAGGATCCACAACATGCTCATCTATCAGGGGAACAGTTCTGAAACCCCAATACATTTGTACATTCATTGAATGACCTTTGAAGATGTGGGTACAAAAACTCATATTCTGCAACTTGAGGTCAAATTTTGCACTATGATTATGTAATTGAGGTTATTGAACTATGCCATTGGGATGAGGCTCTTGTGGTCCATAGTGAGGATTCAAATCTGCTACAAAGAGTGATTCAAATTTTTGACAGCGGTCTGATGTCATTGCTGATACAGCACTTTTAAAAGCTTGAACTTTCTTGGTACAGAAAGTTCAAAGTCTTCAATCCGCAAAGCTTTAATGACCTTGTATTCTGCCTATATGATCAATTAATAAACTTATTCATTTAATATTTGTAATGTGTGAGAAATACTCAAAAGTTCATCTTCCAGAAGTTAACTTCTGTGACATGACTTTGATGTTCAGCTGTATGATTATGCAAGCTGTCTGAATGGAAAAATAGGAACAAGAAACTGAGTAGCAGGATGGCCCCCAGATATGCTTAAGTGAGGCCTAAGATGACGGACACACTAAGACCAAGTTAGCCCAGTTTTGACTGCCCTGGAAGGCAAGCAGGAGGGGATTTTTTTTACCATGAGTATAAAGTTACCTGTATAAGGAAATGTTGTACTTCTGTAGTTCTTTAAGCAGGGATATACAGGTCCTAAGTGCAAATCTGTCAATAGTTTGTTGAGAGGATTAGGACAGGAACCTATACATGTAATAGCACACTCGCAGAACCCAGTGAATGACCACTAAATAGGCTATGTTACCTCATTCATACATTAGAGTAGTTAACTCCTGTAACATGCTATAAGGCGTGACCTGAGCTGATTCATACCTTATCAATATCAAAAATTTATGATTCACGTTCAATAGTTATCCATCACCGTGACGACGATATCAATTCCCCTCTGACTTTATATGCTCGTATTTAACAAATCATCACCTGTGTCCACCTGTGACGCCGGTTCTAAAGCTTGAAAAAGAAGCGACAAAACTTGCTAATAGAGCACTGTGCTATGCATAATAGTATTAGATAGAATATGATAATAGAGAAGTATAATGAATTGGTATAATAGTCATCCGATATCTCTTTCGCGACTATTCCAGACGATTCAATATTAAATTTGATATTATGACAACAACGGTAAACTTTAGATACGTGTTTCTTTGTTTCAAATTGCATGAAAGATAATCCTCGTTAAACACTTAACGAAGTCATATAAGTGTTATTGATAGGCGGAGTATAGAAAGGAGATACATGTAACGTCAAAAACGAATCCAATGAATACCGCCAATTAGAGGAAGATGTTTACTTTTGTACTGTGTCTGTCCCTATATAGTGGTTGTTCACCTTGTGATTTCTGCATAGCCTGGATGTTTTGTTTGCAGACTTGCTGTCTGTAAAGTTTAGTTTGGCTAATTAAAAACTGGACTTTATGTATGGCAAGGCTGAAAAAAAAAGTGTTTTTAAAAGGGACTAGGATGGGGGTTCTCAACTAAATTCCTTAAAGTGTCACTTTAAAATGTGTAGAATTCTAAAGCAGGGTTACCTAATGGGTGGGGTTCATGGGCCCACCTTAGGTCTCCTGGTGGAGATCAAAGGGCAGCACCCCCGGAATGGCTTATAAACAATGAGACTTAAAAAAGCACTCTTTATGAAGATGGTAAAGGGCTAAAAGAGAAAAAAAAAGAGCTACACAGTGGGAACGAGGTGGGTCTAAGAAGGTTCTTGAAGGTGGTGATATTTTCTTGACTACAGACGGTGATGGGCAACTCATACCAGAGGATTGGCCCCGCAGTTGAAAAGGCACAATACCAGCATGTTTTTTGGATGAGACACTTATATATATTAGATGATTTAATAATATTTCCAATGAATGAACTTTCTATAAGGTTAATAAAAGTTTACCACTGGAGTTTACTTTCAATGCAATACATTTCCAATATTTTGTTCAGGATCACTCCATCCATTGCGTATTTTGTAAAAATTTTGGTACGTGTTTTTCGTTCCGAACCATTCTTTATCTTTCACCACTTATGATCATCAACATTGTGGTACATGGTAAATAAAAGACTCTCCTCCATCCACTCCAGGAAGCACTGAGTTTTGATGGCATATTGTTTATTTTTATGACACTGAATAGTGATGTCTCATCTTACTGCGCCCTGTCAGAGGGTGATGGCCAATATCATCGCATCATCTCAGCTGCGCACCATTGGGTTTATTTGTTTGTGTAAACTTTGTTCGTTTACTCCAATGATCGCCCTAAGGTTTTTTAGTGACTTGATAGTGTGGCATCATGATGGTCTGGTGAGATTTAGGTGAGCTAGGTCAAAGGGTCAGGGGTGGGTCATAAGGTTGGGATGATAGTTTCGAAAAACAAGGAGAAGGGGAAAATATTTACTGCTTGCTACGACCTTTGGCTGGGGCTGGTGAAAATATATTGTGATACTGATGAAGGTGATGATGATGATGATACCTGTTTAATGATGACAGTGATGTTGCTGAAAATGATAATGATAATGATGTAGAGGAGTAGGAGAATGCAGTGATGATGATGAGGAGGACATGTATGGTGATGACAACAATGATGATGCCAATGATGGTGACAACAGTGATGATGAAGATGGCACCTATGCCCACAAGGAACAGCGATGCCTGCAGCCATGATGATGATAATGACATAATGACAATGAAAAATTTAACCTTTAACTCCTCACACCAATCACTTCAGATAGGTGTCAATTCCTCTAACCTTAAACTAAAAGGAAGCTGTTCAGTAGCGTGTCCAGGGGGGAGCTTTGGGTGCTGAAGCCCCCCGCACTTTGTTAAAAATCATGTGAAATCAGCCGTTTTTTTGGCGATTTTAGCCATAAAGCCCCGCATAAATCAGAAAAAGGGGCTTAGCCCCCCGCAGGAAAAGATCCTGGACACGCCGGTGCTGTTTGTGCCAAAAAAAAATATCCCAAAGTGCAACTTTAATGTGCTCATCACACTCTGAAAATAGCTGGATCCCTAGACAGAGGGAAAGGTTGCTCAGCAGTCAGAGGCAGACCCATGACATATCTCAACTACATGAAATTATATCTGTCAATATTAATTTGAGCCAAACATGATTTAACAGTAATGGATTTTGCCAATATTGTCACCTTTGCCATATTCATGATATTTGGCTGTAACTAACTGCATCAATAAACCATTATCAAACAGCCATGCACAACCAAAGGAACATAATCATAAAATCAAACTATCATTCCCCAAAGGGGCAACATTTACCTTTTATGCCCTACCAATGAACTTTATTAAATCAATGTGAACCCTGTAGTTAACTTATAACCAGTTTACTCCACTAGGGGGCAAACCATTTTTCTCACAGTAAATTGGGCTGTTCCAATTGAAATCCATACACCCCCCTAATGGAATATGTGACCTTAATCTTCCAAACAGGGGGTGTAGAATTCAAATGGAGTCACCCAATCAGGTAACCAACCCCATTTAATTCACACTCCCTGTGTGGAAGATTAAGGTCATGTCTTCCAGGGGGTGTATTGATACCAACTGGAATAACCAATGCGTAAAATGTGACAGTGTATGCCACAATGAAACTGCTCAGTGCCAGAAGTGGGTAAGTGTTATAGCTGCCATGTGTAGCTGCCATGTGTAGATGAGTACAATATACTGTGTGTAAATTGTCAAATGTTCACAGGGCAGCTATTGCACTTACCCACTTCTGGCACTGAGCAGTGGAATAGTTCATGTGCAGGTAACAGTTGTTGGGAGACTTCTGAGTGAGTTTGGAAAGTAATAATTTCAAACATTGATGCCTCAGGAGTGATGCAAGTGCAAGATGCTTTGCTAGACATGTTCCACATTGTTCTTGTATTCTGGGAGATGAACTATTTTTAAGCAATGTTGACTTAAATATTGAATGCAGGCAGAAGGCACGGTCATAAAGATTTGCAGATTGAAGACTTTGAACTTCATTTCAATGGTACATGTACTAGGAGAAGTTATTTGGGATATGAATGGGGGATCCAGATGACATCATGATCCTCTTTTGTACATCTGGAACCCAGTTTCATATTGGAGCTGATTTGCAAGGTTAGAAAGCTTTGCAGATTGAAGGCTTTGAACTTCAGTAAACCAAGATTTACCATATAATCTTCCCATGTGAATGTAGAATGGTGATACTAACATGGACCAATGTTGGATCTGTTATGAACCCCCCCCTCCCCTTTTAGTGGCATAGCCAGAGGTAGCTGGGGGAAAATTGCCTCCCATCAATATTTTTCAGGGATAAAATGGAAATGGCAAAAATCTGCTGTTGTCCCTCATTATGAAAAACTATTGTTTGTTCAGTTATTTGTTTGCCTAGGTTAGTCAGTAAGGGCTCATATTGAAATACCCTACCACGTTTTCACACAGAAAGAAGGCAGGATTCCCCTCGCTAAGCGTGCGCCTCAGGAAAGCTCGGTCATAAAATGGATGGATTATATGCATCAGTGATACACCCTACCCAGGATTTTAACAAAAGAAGGCTAGCACAGGAAAGCTGCAGGATGGCGCACACCTTCCTGTGCAAGGGAATTTCAATATGAGCCCTAAGGGACACACGCTTTATTTCGTGAGACGATCCATCGTCCAGTCATATGCAAAATTTACAAACCAGGTTAGCCTAGCCTATGAAACGCATGCTGGTCCTTCATAGTCTATAAAAGAAACAAATAACAACAGAACGAAGCAAAAAAAGACACTCCCAAACAATCAATAACAATTTTGCTCTTACCCCTTGGGTTGATAGAGATAAGAAATTGGAAATTCTTATCCCATGCACCAATATAAAAGCTAATGTTGTCTTTCAACACTGTTGTCTTCCCTCATTTATGAAATGCTACTGTTCAATAGCTTGCAAATCTTCTGTCCCCATTCTCTATCCCTCAACTTCTCCAAGCTGACAGGTCTCACCTGCACTTTCATAAACATGGGGCTATTCTAGTTGAAATCCATACACCCCTATGGAAGACATTATACCTTAATCTCCCACACTAGGGGTGTAGATTTCAAATGGAGTCACCTATTCAGGTAACCCCATTTGAAACTCATTCACACACCATGTGTGGACGATTAAGGTTGTGTCTTCCATAGGGGGTGTATGGATTTCAACTGGAACAGCGCATTCCATCCCTAGTCTAAATGGTCAAGTTCAAGTTTAGGGATAAACCAGTAAATGGAAAGTACAATGCTCTATAGCATCACAAAAGAGGTTTGGTTTCTGTGTCAAGTTTGATGACAAATCCATTCAGTGGGATTTCAACATTGCAACCTACAAGGACACAGTTCCTTAACCTCAATATGTGGCTACACTCAAGGAATGACCTCTGGATGTGTTGGGTATGAAAACTCATACTTTACAACACAGGGTCAAATTTTGAGCTTGAATCTTTGAATGGAGGTTATTGAACTTTGGCACCAGGATTGAGACCATTTTGGGTATAAGTGCCAGGGTTGCCAAACCTGTGATTTGGTAGCCCAATTGGGTGACATTTGACAATTTCTTGTCCCATAGAACCAATGGTTAAGAAAAGATTGGGCCACTTTTCAACATTGGTTCTCCGCGACTTTCAGTAGTTTCCTGTCCAATAGAAACAATGGTCAAGAGAAAAATTTGGCGACTTTATGGTTATTTAACCAGCGATTTGGGCTGACATTTTATGCAACCCCGGTAAAGTGCCAAATTGAATGACAAATTTGTTCAATATTTATGCAGCAAAGTTTGAAATAGCTGACATATCTACAACATACAAAGTCTGACTCTGATTGACCTCAATGCTTTTATGACCAATCATGAAAGGAAGATAAATATACAAATGTAAAGAAACTTACTTTTTGTTTACTTTATTAACTTCTATAAACCGCTCTGGATGTATCTTGAAAACCTCATCATAGTCAAATCCGAAAAGTTTGGTCAGAAAAATTACAATATTTTATCATATGACAAATTGTCAATATTTGATTGTGAGCAGGTTTTTAATGTGTTTATCTTTGTCGCTCTTGTACTGGTAGAATGATAAAAATTATGTATATACCTACAGTTTACCGCAAAGAGTAGCTTAAGTGCGAGGTTTACACAATAGCATCACGGTGGTCAAAAAGCCACTTTTATGTGTAAATAAAGTTGATTTAAGTACATCTACATATGATACTAAATCATTGACGACTATTTTCCATGCTTAATCTGTAGATGAGGACTTTTATATCAATAAATAATTCGTAACTCAATGATACTTGGATGACACTTTCACTCGCTTGCCACATCTCAAAGACGATGATAATATTCTCGCTTGCCATATCTCAATGACACGTCGTCGACTAAACCTCTCGCTCACCATATCTTCAATACTCTCACTCGCCATCAGAACCCATGCTTGACATTAGCACTGTGACTCCAATGAAAATAGTTTAATATTCCAAAATGTTTATTTTGAAAACACAGCACAAAGTACATGGCTCTTAAACAGAGAAAGAAAAAAAGGATAAACCAAATACATCATTTCATCACAAAAAGCAGAAATCAAATAAAAATAAACTTTGTAACCACTCAAGAATTTTTGTGCATTGACTTCAACAAAAGTTGTACTGCTTGTTGACTTTTTCCCAATGGACATCGGTTTTTCCTCTATAAATACGCAGAGGAAGAGAGAGCGTATAGCTGGGAGCGATAGCTACAGCCAAAGCTTAACACTTGGCAAGATTCACTTGTTGCATTTCCTGGCATCTCTCTCTGTTCAATATTTAACTCTCTCTACGCCGGTGTCAAATGCAGATGACAAGTTTCAATTTTTTATTCAAAATTCAAAAATTTCAGAATTGCACATTTTCATAACCATATTTGGAATCGGCATGAAAAATGTATTAAAATGAGTACAAACAAGCCTAGTATTGGGTCGGTGGTTCTTCAGAAAGCGCTTGATATTTTGAGAAAATATCACAAAACTTTGATTTTTTTATGTTGAAGCATATGGCCAGCACGCAGAGCATTAAATACCCTGTCCATCAGGATTAATATGATGGTTTGAAACTGGACATAGGAAAGGAATCAAGTTGTATTTTAATACTGACTTACTGGGCATGCAAAGGCAAAATGGAAGTGTTATAGTTTGAAATATTTAAACTGTAGCACTTAAGCAGCGGTCAGTTGAATTATAGTATAGTCTGTTAATTCTTAGTTCAGCTCATATACTGATCAATTGTTAATGGCTGAAGTGTTGTGGATTTTCCTTCAAACATACATTGTTGTATATTCCCTTCTATTCTGACTGCTGAGAAAATATTGAAACTTCATGTGTATTTAGAAGACTGGTTAGTGTACTCCCACAGAGTCCCACTGCTATGACCCTGGTTCAACTCCCTGCAGTGCTCTAATCAGAAGCATTTTTATATAGCTTCAATTAAGCTCTATAATAACACCTTGAGGTCTATTTCTTGGAAAGTAAGACATTAGCTATGAATCCCATTTTATTTTGATTATTTAAGCAAAGATGTATATTTTTGAGTGGTTGATTACTCATGCTGGACTACATTTTATGTATTTTTGCTTGTTTTACTATAGTTTTTTTTTGCATTTCTGGTTTCTACACATACTTACATCAAACAAACACATCCAACCAAGCATTTGATTATCAAATTCACTCAAAAATGATGTGAAATTATGCAGCATGAAAATTCCTGTTTTGACAATATCATATTATCAAGTGAGCGTATTTAAACCCAAGTTTATCCGAAAAGGAAGAAACCAGCCAAATAGAGCAATTTCATTTCCATCTTGATGACATGTGCCATGTTCTCATCTTCTGCCCTCCAGTCCTGTGTAGAGGCATACTGTTATTAAGGTATTAAGGGTTCATGAATGGGCAATCCGCTTTGCCGCGTGATGATATTTACCGACTCAGCTCAGCAGTGTTTTTTACCATCATTTATCACGTATTGTCTCGGGGAAACATCCTATTTTCGTCATTTATCGTCAGCAAATTTGGGTTTTGTTTTGAATGAATGAATGACTGAGTGTGGTAGTGGGGGGATTGCTTCAAGCGCTGAACAATTGTGATGTACATGGTTAAGTTGCGGTTAAAGAATGAAGAAAGTGCGTCACTTGGTTGCCTGTATCAAGTTGATAAAGATCAGGTACAGAAAATATGGACAAATAGTCTTTAATTTTATCGTTTTAAATGAATTTATTTATTAAACTTGTTCACAATATTGCCTCAAACTGAAAAAAAAAAGATATTTATTAAGAAAAAAAAATCAAGAATAAGAAATTTTAAGACATTTAAAAAAAAAAGTTTTTTTTAGCAAATAGTTTCCAAATATTGAAGCTTAACCACAATATAAAATGTGGTTAGAAACAGTAAATACTGATTAAATATAGATGTTTTGCCACTGATTTGACTCGTTATGTGGAAATCAATTTAAAGTAGTTAGCCTGAGGCTAAGGAACTTGGACTTCCCCCCAGCTTTTGTATGCCCCTTAGATTTTACGCTAGGTTAGAAATTACTGCTACTCCCACCTTGCTGTTATACATATCGAGGGTGTAGTACAAGCTGCAATAGCTGCCAGGTGGCATATGTGTACAATATAGAATGCGAAAATGGTCAAATTGTCTATAAGGGAGCTATTGCAGTACAGCTTTCTTGGATCAAGGTTTGCAGCAGAAGCTAGCAGACGACAGCCATTTTTGATGAAGTTTATGTGCATTTATCTTAAATTTGTACATTGTTAGTGTATTAAAAAAATTACACAAATTTGTGAAAAAATATAAAATGTGCTTCATTAATATAGGGATGTTTCCAAGTGGGAATATTTTATTTCAGTAGTGCAGAAAATTTGTTCAGTTCTTACTGCCAAAAAGTTGATTTATATTTTGAACATTTTGACCAATTAGATAAATGCTAAGTGTTACTAACTTCTTTGGAATATAATAGGATTTGTCTCAGTAGAAGATGGGGGAAAAACATATTTTTTCAGACTTTAAACTCAAAGAAAACAAAAAGGTTATGTGCTACACAGAAAGTTTGGACACTACGAACGACCTATGAGTAATTTTACACCTTACTTTTGTGTCAATAATTAAGAAAACCTCATAATTTGTCATTTCACCTGAAACACTGATCAATTGATTTTTACTGTTTATGTTGCACTACATATTTTGAACTTGTCCAACAGGATAATGGCCTCGAGTTAAATCCATGAGCACTACGTTTTTGTGTCAATAATATACTGTAAAAACCAAAGATTTGTCATTGCACCTGAAATAGTGATAAATTGATTTCTACCTTGCCGTTTCTGGCCAATTGGATTCATCAATAACTGGAGGGCATTGACTGAATTAAAGTGCATTCAGTTTGACTTGACCATGGTCTTGCAACTTTGGTTCAATTAGTGTGTCTTCCTGAAGGTCATTGCCACAGATTTTACATGAATGGACTATGATGACTTGAACTTTATAGATGATGCGTTTGAGTGAGCTGATTTAGTGGACAGGCAATATTTTTATTTCGTTATTTGTTTTTGTTATCTCTTACGGTGGTTTTGATCCATTTTAAACATTGGTAATGCTGATTCACCAGGCTGGTTTGAATAAGTATACAAAGGAAGTATTTAGCAGAGATTTATCGATATTTCTAAGAATTGGTGATACAATGTACTGTTTGGGTCAAATTGTGTGAATTTTTGACCATTTTGTTGGATAATGTTTGACCAGTCCTCAGGGATGGTTCTGTAACTTTAATTGTTAGGTAGAGAGTGGAATTTTGTGAATATTTAGCCGATATTTTGTCACTTTGAAATGTTTTGCAGTTTCTGATGAGTGCCAGAGCTCAGAGCCTACAAACATCCAAATTGGGCTATTCCTGTTGAAATCCATACACCCCTGTGGAAGATATGACCTTAATCTCCCACACAGGGGGTGTAGATTTCAAATGGACTCACCTGTTCAGGTAACCCCATTTGAAATTCACACTCCTTTTGTAGAAGATTTAAGGACATGTCTTCCATAGGGGGTGTATGGATATGGATTTCAACTGGAATAGCCTTATGGTGATATATGATGGCTCTTCATGAAATTTATTTAAGGAATTTGAAATTGGCAACCCAATATATAAATAAACTATAAAATTCAGAGTTTAATGGTGGGACCATCCTCATTAAGTTTGTTATCATTATTGTTTGTGTCATGTGAAAAGGTCAAAGGTTATGGTAACTTGACTGCACTTGAACTTGCATGCAGTAAATCAAAAGAAATTTAAACTTGAGTATCCATCTAATTAAAACTACAATTGGTGAAGAGCATACAGTTTGCAAAGAAATTCCAGTTGAAATCCATACACCCCCCTATGGAAGACATGCATGAACTTAAAAGGGCATTTCATGATCCACAGCCTCATCCCCCCCACTTTTCTTTAAAAAAGTTGAGATTTTCATATCACTGGAAACCTATGGCTACATAATGTTTATGTACAAAATATTTCTTGCAGATTAATTCGTTTAGCAAAGATATCGTGAAATTTGAATTTCGTTCTGGCGCACCAGAACGAAATTACAACTCATTGTCTATGGAGCAGTGTAATACACATTATCATGCATAACTCGTGAACGCATAATCGGAATCAACTGAAATTTTGGGAATAGCTTTTTGCATGGATATGTACTGAAAAATGTCATAAAAAGAGGATGCTAGGATCATGAAATACTCCTTTAAGTCTCCCACACAGAGTGTGAATTTCAAATGGGGTTGCCTGAATGGGTGATTCCATTTGAAATTCTACAGGGTGTATGGAGTTCAACTGAACTGCCCATTATGCATTGATTTTAATTAAAGCCATACTGTCAATTGTTATTGGTTGGAAGAACTTGCAAGAAGTTCATTAAAGAAATTTAATAATACCTTCGTCAGAAGACAATGCAAAGGTGTCATTGGAGAGTGCTCAAGGTACTGATTATTGAAGATGTACTTGCCCTACTTAGTAAAAAAAACAAGTATTTTTAACTTCAGTTTTAATGAACGTGATGAAGAAGATGTGTGTTCCCATTGCATGATATTAAGTTATAAAGAGGTCAAAGTTTCGAACAAATTAGAGTCAACTTTCCACCTTTATTATCAATCCCTTTGTCAAGTTTCTTTAAAATGTCATGGAGAGAATGCAAGAAGTACGCAACACTGAAATGCATAATCACTTACAACCTTTGTGCATCTCGGTGATGATGTTAGTCCTAAGGAAGCAATAGAGACATAAACTTATCATAAATCTATCCAAAATCTCCCATCAATTATTGAATATCAGACCTAGTTACATTGCTCCCAACCTCAATAAACATGAGGTTGTTATGTGACACAATTTTGTCCGATTTATTCTCTCGTTTTGGGAAATTAACTTTCTAGTAATAAAAAGAAGACACAGAAAATCACTTTGGTGGTGTGTTTTTTTCTAGGAATGGTCACTGTCTAGGTTGAATCTCAGTTCAGTTGGTTTATTTAGGATAATGATTCAGGATAGCTGATCTTGTCCTAAATTATAAAGCTTTATATACTTCCTTCCCAAGGTAGGGCCCTTACTGAGTGAAATAGTTTTATTACTCTGTGTACTAGCCAATAGGCTTCAACATAAAAAGTCCCTAGTTTTGAGATACTTTCTCAATTTATCAAGAGCTATCATCAAGAAAGACTAAACCAAACACTAGGCTTGTTTGTACTCGTTTTAATGCATTTTTCATGCTGATTCCAAATATGGTCATGAAAATGTACAATTATGAAATTTTTGAATTTTAAAAGAAAATTTGAAACTTGTCATCTGCAGTCGATACCAGTGTGGGGAGAATTAAATATGAATGCAATGAAGTTACAGCTACTGTAAAACAACTTAATTTTGTAAAGGATTTTAATTTTGTGAATTTTGCAAGGAACTCTGCTTTATAAAGTTAAATTTCATTGAATTGATCAAAATATGTCAGCTGCCTGACGTTCCAAAAAATAACAAGCAAATGATGACTTTCTTGATTTGCACAAGAAAATGGAATGCATCAGCAACATTTTGAAAACTTATTTTATAATATTTTTTCGATTTGAAGAAAACGATACTGAAGTGCAAAGCCAATCGTCGCCATTATACTAGATGTGTTTCAGTGACCAAACAACAATAATCGGGGGTCTTTTGGTGACGGGCATACAGATGTGATGTACTATACAAGCAAAAGGAGTCAGTGATGGAGTAAATTGTATGGGTTTTGTTTTGTTTTTGGCTTTTCTGTAACTTAATTTGAATGTCCACGTCATGTACTATATAGGCATAACTATATAAAATGCTGAAAATCACTTTGAAATTGAACGTGTAGTTCCTAATTAGCAATAAAACTTCAAAAGGAACTTCATATTTATTTTGTCATGTTTGATCATAGCTCAAAATCAGTTTTAGTTATAAATGATTTATTTTGATAGATCACATCACAAATGAGAAAAAACAAAGATCTTATTGAGAAATCGTCAAAGAGATTTTTTGTTCTTGATATACCTTTGTTCAAACTATCTAGGTTAGGGGGTCATAACAATAAACAGGTAGTTTGTAACTTCCCCTTACTTGTTTCCGGTTGTTTGGTCACACTTTGTTTATTTATAAGCAACAAAAAGCAAAAATAATACTGGATGCAGGAAGTTTCTCTTTACTCAGAGCAAAACTCATATCACAAAATATGGGTGTAGATTGGAAGATGATAAATGTTTGAGACTTTGTGTTTGAGGTCTTAAATACTGCTTTTTGCTATTGGAAGTTAAAGAAGAAACAAAAAAGGGAGCCAAGCACACGATCACCGACTGGTAGATACAGGGGTTTCACTGGCCCAGCCAATGATTCCGTGAGCATATAACACTTATAGGGTGATTGCATCGTGGCATCATGTGGGATTCATGCATGTGCAGTGTTTTTCCTCAATGGACACTTTAGGTATGGACACTTTGAGTTTGAAGAAGTCTTTCCATGTTTCTAGCATTCCTGTTCTCTTGACTCTTTTCTGGCTTCTTGCTGTACAATAAAACACAATTGTTGTATGTCTTACACTTCTGATACTTTAGTACAAATGACCACGACATGGGGATGTGCCCCAAACATGGGTTACATTTTCAGTCACTCTAGCCCAAATTTGCCTCATTGTAGCCCAAATATTTTTTTTAATCTTACAATTTATGGAAATATGGTAAAAATTGTGAAAATGTGTTTAAATTAAATATTTGGGCTATTCATAGCGATGGGTTCATTTTTTTGATTCTTGGAGGCACCTTATGAGAGGTACTAATGGTCTTGCTGTTCTTGATCAACAATTTGTCAGAGTTCTTATCCAGGACCTTTAGGACTTCTCTATTTTGCATGAGTCCATACCAGTAGCGTAACTTTGGTTTTGGGTGCCCGCGGGCATTAATAGCTGGGTGCCCCACTGATAAGGGAAATCTTAGTTGAACCAATGGGCACCCAAGCTGAGGGGCACCCTTTGGGTGCCCCTCAGCTCGGGTGCCCGCGGGTTTGCACACCCTGAGCCCATAGGAGTTACGCCACTGGTCCATACTTGTTGCAAATTATGCATTTTTGCACATTGCGGCCATGCAGGCTAGTGTCATTATCAGATCGATAGAAGCTGTTAAATATGTGCCAAGTCTACGTACATCAGTGTTTACAGAAAAGGCTCAGCAAAATTAATCCATAATCAAATCGCCATAGTAACCGGTAAAATGGATGTCAGTGACCCCCCTTCCTATGTATCACTATGGACCACAATAGCCTCATCCCAATGGCATAGTCCAATAACCTCGATTAAACAGTCATAGTGCAAAATGTGACCTCAAGTTGCAGAGTATGAGTTTTTGTACCCAAAGTTTCAAACGTCATTCAATAAATGTACAAATGTATTGGAATTAAAGAACTGTGCACTAATAGATGAGAATGTTTTGGATCCTTGTGTATCAACGTGGTCTCTGTTGACAAACAGTCAAGCGAGGTCCGAGATATTGCGAGGGGGAAGAGCGGAAATGTTGGTTTGCTTATGGGGTTTCCTTCCTATGCACTCCTCATGCCGTTTCCTTTGTCTTTTTATTAATCTATAACATTGGGTTGACAACCAGTCAGTTACTGATATGCATCGATGATGCCAGATATATTAAATGGAATTATTACAGTTCTGTCAAAAATTAAATTTTACGCTGAAATTTGAAGCAGTTTAAAGGAGCTGAAATTTGAAGTAGTTTAGAGGTATACCACCCATGTTTCTTAAGCATTCATGTATTTTAGGACATTTATTTTCGGAGGGCATGGTCGTATAGGTGAACTATTGCATGGCATGCCCTTATGTTTCAAGCACATCTTGTGCAAATTTTAATAAAACAAGCCAAAAACTGAAGTAATAACGCACTCAATGACCACTTTCTCCATAGACTAGTATCGAAAACCTGATGTAAATACCATTTTTACACAAATGCCATGAACTATGTTGTTTCATAAAAATTGCACATTATGTGTTCCCAAGTAATAAGTTCATGTTATTAAATTATAAAATGAGTGCTTTGAATTTTAAAATGTTTGTGAGCCCTCCAGGTTTTTGAGGGACCTCCAAGAAATCCAGGGACCCCACTTATTTGTAAGGGCTAATGGCGGCTATCAGGGTCGGATCCCGGAATTTTTGATAAAGGGGGCGCCTTTTGGTCGATGACGAAAAAAATGTGTTAAAGGGGTTACCCCCTCGAAAACTCAACGGTTTTGGCCCATTGTTTACTGTTCATGGCGAAATTGTTCCTTTTTTTTTAATTTCTTACAATTTTTGTATTTTTAAGTTACTGGCTCCCTTTGCTAGTCAAAAAATATATGGGGCGCGCGCCGGCTGCGCTCCCCCCCCCCTAAATTCGCCCCTTTCTATGGCATGGCGCACATCAATTTGTAGCCTGTAGGGGTGTGCGTGTGACCAAGATGGACTTGTTTGATATTCATACCAAATTTACAAATTGTTAATTTATCATGAATGACTGGAGATGATGTCTGATAGACTTGTGACCATCCAGCCGAAGAACGGATATTCGTGAAACGAAATATGACACGTAATAATACACTGATTATGAACCATCAGCTATCAGTTTCACTTCAATACCCAGCAACATATAGTCCAACTGAAAGGTCCAGGTATACTTTACTTGTATGCAAACCATAGAATGTGAAAATGTAGCCAAAATGACTTTGAGAACCAGACAGAATATTTTGTTGGAGCATTGTTTTCTCATACAACGTACGTACAAATACAAAGAACATCATAAACATTCGACATAAAACTGGAGCCAGTGGCTGCACCACGTGGGGCATGAGGGGGTAAATGGCCCCAGTCAGAACTCTTGCCCCCCCCGTTGCACCCCCAGTAAGAACCCAAAATGACGAAAATTTCATCTTTTTGCGTTAATTTTGCATAAAATTTGTTGATTTTGCCCCCCCCCCATGAAATTCACTATGCCCCCCAGAAAATAATTCCTGATGCCTCCACTGACTGGAGCCTGTGTTTTACTAAGAGTCAGTTGTTGTCTGTCTGGCAGGACCCATGTCATTTTCAGCACCTATGGCCGGCGCCTATGCAGACCAATAAAATGGCGAGTGGAGCCAACATGACGTTGAGAACCACAAATACTGTGGTAGTCTGACTGGTACTCTTTTGTTTTATACAGAACATAGAGCAGAGAATTGGAGCTAATGTAACACTGAGAACCAGGCATTTACCTGGGCCATCCCCCTTCTCATCTGTATGGTGCAATTTTAATTCATTTGTACTGGTTAATAGCTCCTTTGAGTTCTTATAGAAAAATTGGTTCGCACACATAAGACTATCCATGCAAGGAAGATGATTGTCACACACATGAGAATTCAGTCATCAATAAGAAACTAATTAAAAATTGATAACAACTTTTCAGCATCTTATTTTTTCTATTTGTTTGTATCTCTCTCTTTACAGGCGATTGGAACAGAATCAGATCACAAGGATTCCACCAAAGGCATTCTCAAATTACAGAAAACTAAGGCGAATGTAAGATACTTTTCAATATTTTATCTATTTACCTTTGTTGTATACAATAAGATGGATATAAATAACCCCAAGGCAGGTACTGACTGAATATTGGCATTTTTTTACCATCATATATTTAAGAAATATATTTCCAAGCAAGATATGGATTTTTATTAAATCAATCCGGACCATGAAATTGCCTCTGAAATCAGGTCCAGTTTAAAAGATTGGGGACATTTGTTGTAAAGTCAAGAGATATTTGATGTGAAATCAATTTATGAATATGGTTCAGCTTTATCTTGAAAAGTAGGCTCGGTGGCAACATATAGCTCGTTGTAGAAATTTGAGACTCTGTGATTTAAAAAAAATGCAGATGTGTCGTCTGCTGCAGTTTGGAATGCAAAGCCTAAAAAGCAAGAAAAGTCAAGAATTGAATAATGTGCTGAAAACTACACAAAGGATGATTCATCAAATGTCAAAAAGCCACCTGTTTCGAACATATTTGGAATATTTTTAAGTATTCTTATCCTGTGATAAAAGAGTTCTGATATTATGTTGAAGTGCTTCAGTAGAGAATACGTATCATAAGCAACATGATAAATTGAAATTCTTCCTATATACCATCCCGATCATTTGTCTTATGCAGTAATAGCGGTTCATTCACCTTTTCGTATCATGTTTACAAGAGTAAGAACTAGAGTTCTTTCTGCTTTTTAAACTTAATACACTTATCATGTTTGTAAAAGGAACAAAGAAAGCAAATTTCCCATTTTGCTTGTTGAAATGAGATGTTCTTGAAAAAAACCCAGCTTTTTAAGCTGTTTGCTTAATGAATTAAGTCTATTTTAAGTATACAATTATTTATTTTGTATAATGACTTGACTTAATTAAGCAATGCAATTGTTTATTTATTTATTTTCAGTGATTTAAGTAACAATATCATAGAAGAAGTTGCAGAAGATGCATTTGGAGGACTAAGATCATTATCATCTTTGTAAGTTGCAAGACAAAGCATGTGAAATGCTGGGTACTTCGGGTGAACTGAGGCATTGGACTATTCCAGTTGAAATCCATACAAGCCCATGGAAAACATGACCTTAATCTTCCACAGGGAGTGTGAATTTCAAATGGGTTTACCTGAATAGGTGATTCCATTTGAAATCTACACCCCCCTGTTTGAGGTCATGTTTTTAGAGGGTGTTTGGATTTCAACTAGAATAGCACTTAAACAGAACAATACAATCCAGAATTCTATACAGTATATTAACATTTATAACAATTTTTCAGCTTTTCACTCTAAGAAGCAATAATTATCATGGAACTCCCCATGTTAGGTGATTTTATCAAGGTATTGAATGATTGATGAAATTAGATCAGTCACCAGAAAACCTCTGTAAATGCATTGATGAAATTAGACCAGCCTCCTTTAACTTAGACAAAGAAGTGAAATCTTGTAATGTCATCCTCACGACTTTCAAAGGTACATAAATCAGCACATAGAAACTAATTACAAATAAGTCCATCACACCAGATAAGATGTAGCAAGTGGTATATGACTTACACAGATGGAGACGTGATTAGTTTAACACTTGGACGCATGATTCGCAGCTTTAATTCAAGCATTGTTTAAGTTAGACTAATTGCGCGGTGTGGACTCTTGTAAGTCGGCGTGTCGGCTAAATGCCGCTGACTTTGATTGATTATGTGCTCACAATCACTACAGCGTTTTAGAACAGGTTGTATATTAACATTTTACTGTGGTCAGAGGAGAAAAAAAGAGGATGCGGGAGTTTTTCCTGAATACATTTACAAAGGTTATCTGGTGACTGGTGTTTAATTAAGATGTGTCAAGAACTCAATTTATACCCCCACTCTACAGTGGCAGCACCAGGGTAGGAGGCATGGGATGCATACTTCAAATCTTGAGCTTTTTACCCCCCCATTGAAATTGAGGAATTGGGAACAAGATTTTGCCCTCTCCCCCTGAAATATATGTGCCCCCAGAAAAACAAATTCTTGTGCCATCAATGCTCACCTCTCTCTAGCAGTTCTATAGATCCTGTTGAATTGAAACATTCTTTAAACCTTCAGCTGCAGCATGCCCCAGAAAATGTTGTTTCATATATTTTCTCATGTTAAGGGATAAATTTGTGACTATTTTTGCATTTTTCTCAAAACATAATAACACACTGGTAATAAAATTATGTATATTATTGGGGCAAGGAATCCAATTACTACACTGAAATTTCACTGACTCAAGACAAGCGGTTCAGTATATATGATAGGAAACAAGGTACATGCTAGCGGTACCTGATTTCTTATCATAAATAACAAACCACTTGTCTTGGGTCACTGAAATTCCAGTGTAGTAATTGGATTCCTTGCCCCTATAATATACATAACTTTTGTTACCACTGTGTTATTAGTTTTGAGAAAAATGCAAAAATAGACACAAATTTATCGAGGTGTAGTACCCCTTAAAGAAAATCTTTTGCTAAGATCTGCAAAAAAGCTCATCAGGATTGGCAAGCAAACCTATTATTCAATATTTAGAGAATAAAGGTATTGGTTTTAGCCCCTGTAGTGCATCTATCGTCTCATATAACACGGGCGACATCATTGTTTTACGCCAAAAATAATGATGTCGCCCGTGTTATATGAGACGATAGCTACACCACAGCGGCTAAAAACAATACCTTTATTCTTATTCTTAAACACTTCAATTCAAATAGAAATATCATAAGTATATTACAAATTTTAATCAAATTAAATCCTACATTTTATAGGGAACTACCTAGGGCTTAAAATCGACCAGTCCTGTTGTTGCTATGCGCCTCCCGATTGGTTCAAATAGCGAGCACGCGTATCGTGTTGATGCACACTCGCTGACCCGTGTGATATCGTGTCATATCACACGGGTAAGAACCAATGAGATTGCAGGAACGTTCTCAAGTGTTTAAGAATCTTTTATACATCTTGGATTTGTACAAAAGAATCCTTTAATGTTTATTTATTTATTTTAATTTCTCTGTCATCACAAGTAACAACAAACAAGGACAAAAATAAAACAGCAGATGGGTACCCTAATAGTAAACTAATCTCAAGTGCTTCCATGCAATAGAAAAATATATGAAATATAAGAAACATGATATAAAGAAAATCTTGTTCATTAATCATAAAATATAAACCAGCAAAATAGTATATATGCGCATTAATCCGACACACATCATACTCAGCCGCTGTCGTGCATCTATCGTCTCATATAACACGGGCGACATCATTGTTTTACGCCAAAAATAATGATGTCGCCGTGTTATATGAGACGATAGATGCACGACAGCTGCAAAAACAATACCTTTATTCTTATTCTTAAACACTTCAATTCAAATAGAAATATCATAAGTATATTACAAATTTTAATCAAATTAAATCCTACATTTTATAGGAACTACCTAGGGCTTAAAATCGACCAGTCCTGTTGTTGCTATGCGCCTCCCGATTGGTTCAAATAGCGAGCACGCGTATCGTGTTGATGCACACTCGCTGACCCGTGTGATATCGTGTCATATCACACGGGTAAGAACCAATGAGATTGCAGGAACGTTCTCAAGTGTTTAAGAATCTTTTATACATCTTGGATTTGTACAAAAGAATCCTTTAATGTTTATTTATTTATTTTAATTTCTCTGTCATCACAAGTAACAACAAACAAGGACAAAAATAAAACAGCAGATGGGTACCCTAATAGTAAACTAATCTCAAGTGCTTCCATGCAATAGAAAAATATATGAAATATAAGAAACATGATATAAAGAAAATCTTGTTCATTAATCATAAAATATAAACCAGCAAAATAGTATATATGCGCATTAATCCGACACACATCATACTCAAATGTAATCATAAACTTTCATCATAAATTACTATTTTACATTATAGTTTGTATCATTATTTGCTTTAATCTCATCAAAGAAAAACATAAAATATTGCCAGCCTCATCCAAAATCAACATCTTGATGTAAACAAGTGTAATAAGTTGCTAGGATTACCATATATGATGCCTATATCAATAATCTTTTACCTCAAGAGACCCTCCAGTCAAACTTGCGAGACTTACGCGAAAATTTACATCGGCAAGTATTTACTAACTGTCTCCATATGTGACATTATGAAGCAAAATGAGTTACTTGTTGTTCGAAACGATTTTGAGTTACGGGTATAAAGAGTTGACAAATTGTTTTGTATTTCCCTGTTTTCGGCAAAATAGAAATAGTCCTATTTCAAAAACGGTAAGTCCGATTTTGATGGAATTTTCAGCAGATCATCGTCTGCTGATTATGTAAGAATGTTAATTTAAAAAATAAAAATGCATTTTGAGCGACAAGTGACTCGTTTTGCCGGATGGCGCCACATATTTTCATCTATAATATCAACTGTGAAAGTGTTGCTTTATTGTATCATTCTGTAGAGTGCTGTATGGAAATCGTTTGTCTACTCTGCCCAGCGGGGTCTTCAGAGGGCTGACATCACTACAATTACTGCTTATTAATGCGAATAGGTTGTCGTGCGTCAGGGAGAATCTGTTCCAAGACTTGGTCTCTTTGAACTTGCTGTAAGTATAGTAATCAAATTGATGAAAGATAAATAAAACATAAAAACCGGTTTTGGGAATGAAATACAAAAAGAAAAGTTAAATATTTGTAGAGCACTTATAACGATGAACCGAGAGTAAATAGTGAAATTACACAATGTCAAACATGTATAACATCACCGAGGTTACGAGGCGGCGATGAAATTCAAATAGAATCAGCAAAGAAGTAGACCGCAAGTCTCTTTATGCATAGTATTTTTGTTGAAGTAGCTCTGCAGTCGGCTAAACATTTCCCATGAATATTTCATAACATCCTAGCGAGCTGCAATCCACTGTGAGTGTTTGAATAGCGTTGCCCTCGCAATTTGAATGCATTGCCTGTTGATAGTATATATACAGTATACACAATAGTTGGTGAGGTATATAGTAGTATATAAGGAAGTAATGTGTTTGTGTGTGATGATGTTAAGTAGGACATGCCGGTGAATATCGTAGATCGGATAGAGGCTATGTTAATTTTAATGTTTCCGTAATAGCAGAAAATCTGATAAACGAATAAGTGCTCTTGAATGTATGATGAAGTGGATCGTGAAACACTCTCATTACATTGTACATATATTTGGTTCAGTTTCAAAAGTATGGATTCAATTGTATAAATTTGTGAGTCATTTGCACAAAATTTGACTGCAATAGTAGCTGGTATTATTATGCAATGAATACACTTGATGTCGGCATGCATATATCACCTTGTTGGCTTATTTTGTCAATGTTATGTGAACGGAAACGGAGAGGATCATGCTATGAATATTTTGGTCGTTTTTAGGCTAAGTTAAACGATGAAAGAATGAAGCTAAAGTGTATTGACATCCCGGGGTACTCAGTACAAATGACCATACGGGGACGTGCCGCAAACATGGGTAGCATTTTCAGCCTTCTGGTATATCAATTACCCCTTTTCAAAGCCTATTTTGGTATATGAATGGGTCCTTTTTTCAAAATTTTCTCAATTTTTTTCGGAAAACAGCCCAATTTTTCCTTAATCTAGCCAAAATTTTCAAAATTTTCCCAAAATTTTGGGGAAATTTGTAAAAACTAAAATTTTGACTTTTGGTATATCAATGAGTCCAAATTTCTTGAAAAATTGGTATATTTATGGGTCTACTTCCAAAATCTCAGCGGCACGTATCCCTACCAAAACCAAACTTGAGTACCCCCCCCCCCGGGATTGACATTGAGATTAAAAGGAAGCAGAGTTTAGAACTAGCTGAGACTTGAACCAATGCATTCACAATGGGCTGTTCCATTTGAAAGTCATACTCCCACTACAGAAGATTTGGCTGAAGTCTTCCACAGAGGGAGCATGGGTTTCATATAGAATAGACTTCCATTTGAAATATTCATTCCAGATGTGGAAGGTAAAGCCATATTAATATGTCAGAGGAAATATGGATTTCAATATAATTAACACTAGCCAATTCCATTGCAAAATCATAATCCCTGTTTGAAAGTCTTTATCTAAATCTTCCACAGCGTTATGGCAGATATGAAAACTGGGATACTATCAACAGTCTTGTAAATAAACCACACTTCAATCATTAAACAATGTTGTAAGAATGAGAAAATCACATCATGCATTTCATGTTTGGTTGTATATGGTCTCGCCATTTTTGTTTAAAACTGACAAGAAAAAAAGGCCTTTTTGAAAATTTCAATTGGACTTTTTTGCATGCTATCACAAAAACTTTGATTTTTTACATGTTGGCATAAAAAGAAACCTTTTGATAGAGGTATGGGGTGAAGATGCTTTCCCTAGACCCTTAGCTATATGCCCCTGTATTGGTTAATATGTTTTCAATCACAAATAACTTGCAAACCATATATTCTATGATCATATTTTGCCTCTTGTGTATCATCTTTGCAGCTCACTTTACGACAACCAAATCCAATCCATGGCTAATGGGACATTCACTGCACTCAAAAATCTTCAGACACTGTAAGTACATCACTCGTACAACTAGAATAATATACACTTGTCCAAGCCGCTGAATTCGGCTCCTCATGTGCACCGGTTCTTAATGTTACAGTCTTTGGGATGACAAGTGTGGAACTTTTGTTTCTAGTGTGATAGGGGTATGTGATGGTGTGTGCAGGAGTGAAAAGCATGTATTGACAGTTTTGCTACTACTTTGAAGTACTAAGACAGCTCAAGACATTGTCACCTGGTTTGCAGTAAAGTAGCCCAATTGTTAGCAAGTTTTAAAAAAGCACCCAAGGCCGAATATTTGGGTGGTTTTACCGAATTCAGCGAACAAATCACCCAATTGGATGGAAGAATACATTCAAAAGTAGCCCAATTTTAGACAAGTCACAGCTTGATTCTCTGATCAGTGGCATGCAATCTCCAAGAAGCCCAAGTTTGTGGCTAAACCACATCGTAGGCATCACCGTGTCTTGATGGCATATAGCTAGTCAGTGAAGTAGTGTGAAACGGGAATAATTGCTTGACGGGTGAAACCGTAGATCCTGGTCAAGTTGGCGACTGCATTGGAGCAAGGAAAAACAAGCTGTAATGACAAAACTAACATTTCATAAAAGTCAAGATGCGCTGGGGCTTTGAATAAATGCAGAGACGGGTCAGTGTAGTTGTGAGTGGATGTGTTTTTGCGAAAGTTGACATGAAGCGGGGGTTTTAAGCAGAAAATGCTGATAACATCAAGCTCGTTTTTGCAAACTTAGTGGTACTTATGTTATATCCACCTATAAAAGCGTTCTCACTGCCATCTCACTGTTGATATAAAAACATCCTCGCAAAGATGGACAAAGTTTTACAAAATGCAGGTAAAATTTTTAGTACAGTTCACAAAACCAATACCATCTATGGGCTTATAATTCCTTACATAATCATTTTGAATATACATGCACACATACACAAACACCCCCTCCCTCCCCATCCCAATACACTATACACACCCCCACACAAACAGTTTAAGCTTTTCCCCACCAAACCGGGGACATTTTCCACCATTTTGTGTGTTCTCAGCTAATCAAGGACATCACCCTACTCTGTACACCATAGTGGCCCCAGTTATATTGGCACAAGGGATAGTGTACTTTAACATAGCTCCAACAGGAGATGTGTCCGGTTCTCATAAAATCCATGTTTGGTTGGGAGAAAAGGTCACCGATTGCTGATTAATACACACGTTCAAACACTCAAACTGTGATTCAACAGTAACTAGACAAAAATTGACAAATATTGACAAATGTTAGCGAGCTAGACTCATCCTCGCAGATAATAATCAAATTTATGACTAAGCTTGCACTGACCAGAAAATTTCTGCCAATAATCTCTAGCTAGATTGTGTGTGACTGGTTGTTGTCAAAATGAAGAAGGCTCAGGCCGTTTGATCGGGTCATCCGATAAAATATGCTCTATATTTTGTTTATCTTGTCACAAAAGCTGTGCGTATGACTACAAGAGATTGGGCTATTCCATTTGAAGTCCGCATTACCCCTGTGGACGATATTGGAAACATGTTCCACAGAGGGAGTATGAATTCCAAATGGAATGAGCACATTAGCAGCTCCATTTGAAACTCACACTCCCTCTGTGAAAGATTCAGGTTGAAGCTTTCTCAGAGGGTGTATGAGATTCAAATGGAGCTGCCTAATGTGCTAATTCCATTTAAAATTCATACTCCCTCTGTGGAACATGTTTCCAAAATCTTCCACAGGGGTAGTGTAGACTTCAAATGGAATAGCCCATTTGAAATATTCATATCAAGTTGTAAGCTTTGCAGGATCTTAGTTATATTGCAATTGGGAAGGATTTAGGATGACCAGGATTCAGAGGTCAACGATAGGATATGGAGATTTATGAATGTGTAATTGAGATGATATTGATGATAGCTAGTGTACTATAAGATGAAAAAATCCCTTTAAAATGGAATGTCAGTTTCAAGATAATTTCCGAGTAGATCACCAAGATGTATGTGGAACATACATGATGCAGATTTTTCGAGGAATTCATGAACAGGATTCTATGTAAAGCATTGGACTTTGACATGAAGAAATAATTGGTTAGAGAAAGAAATCAGGACAGGAATGTTTAGTGCACAAGGTTAATTGCACAAGTTTGCTACCCACAATAAACTTCCACCTTTCAATAAAAAAAGGCGCTGGTTCCCGTAGTATTCCTCATTCAAACTAATTCAATGCACGACCTCGGAGTTACCTGCATGACTTTGGCAGGCTATTTTGAAATAGTCATGGTTGCACATGCAGGTACTTCTTTTGAAAGTCCTTAACAAGGTATAGGAGTCGCTGGTAGGATATGCAGCTTATAGAACACGGATAGCCTCTATTGATGAGACCATTGAAACTCCATTGCGTGTTGGCATCTATATATTTTTGTGCAACAGGTAAATTATTCAACGAAACAGGTAAATTATTGTTTTTAGTTATTTTCTGCTTCCATTTCTCGCTCTTCAAGAATACGAACGACATGTAAAATGACCAAGAGGGAAACTGTGGATATCAGCAATTCAAAAAGAGCTGAAAGAAATCAAAGAAGACTTAACCATAAAGAAAGCATCTGAACTTTCGAGAGAGAGACCTACTTGGAGAAACTTTATTGATGGTGCTATGTCAAACTGCTGACGAGAAGCGTTTATGATGATGATGATTTCTTGTTAAATATACACAGAGCTACACTAGGTCTGATGGTTGAAAGCAAAGTTGCTGGACCGAAATGATTCTTTTGACTGAAAATCAATAACTTGTTCTACTATCCAGACAGTGGACTTCAAGTGGAGCTTATCAAACAAATTGACTTAGAAATCATAATTTTCCCGTTTTGAAAACAGTTTCATTATAATAATGCAAGAATCAACAAGGTGATTAGCAGGAAAATGTATTTGAAAAATTGTTTCAAACATGTCCCCACTCAGAAATATGACTACGAGCAAAGTATAAATTATGCAATTTGATATATTTCATATTTGACATTTGCAAAAAGGGAACTTTTTTTAGTCTGATACCTTAAGCCGTGTGACTTTTTGACAACCTTTCGTACTGACACTTAAAGTTAGAGTTGAATATCTTACTTAATATACCTCATTTCCCTGTGTGTGCTTTACTTGCTTAATTGCTACATTTTCTACACGCTCTCACAGCCAAATGGGCTGTTCCAGTTTAAATACATACACCCCTTGTGAAAGATATGACCTTAATCTTCCACAGAGGGGTGTAGATTTCAAATGGAGTCCCCCATTCAGGTAATCCCAATTGAAATCCACACTCCCTTTGTGGAAGATGAAGGTCATGTCTTCCATAGGGGAGTGTGGATTTCAACTGGGATAGCCTAAATGAAGAGAAAATGGAATAAGGAATTTGACAAGTTTGTGTTTTATAGAGAAGCAAGATTATACTTGTCTGAATCGAAGGAAATAACTGGTTATGTTTCAAATAGGTGCTTAAAGTCAAATTGTTCATTTATTGAACAGGTCGTGTTTGGTATACTGCAGGAAATAAGGATTGACAAAGTAAACGTTGTATTTACTATGCGGAGTTGCCGATTGCTGATATACAAGCAAAGTAGGATATAATAGCAATTTTGCTAAAAGTGCAGAATGAGAAAGAAGTTAAAGCTGCGGTTTATTATCAATGACACATCTGTTGAAAGGGACTTGAATTCTTCTAATTTTGTATTTTTAAAAGTGTACCTTGTTGTCAAAAAAATACAGGAACACGATCTTACTAATGCCACTGAGAAAGTACAGTTAAACTTGCAGATAATCTATAGTTTAAGACTGTAGAGTCGGCAGAAATATGTTAATGTCAGTTCCTTCATAGCTGAATGGTAAGGACTTATGGTTCCAGGGAGAGGGTTAAAGGCAAGAAACCCCACCTACTCAGTAAAATCAAAGTCTAATTTAGAATGCTATCAGCAACTTGTGCAGCCTTCCTAAGTTTATGGACCATTTTTCAAATCCTGGGTCCCTCTATGGAAATAGTGTGTAATTGAACAGTGAATACATCAGAAGCCTTCAGTTCAAGCACCTCCCAATTTCACCCACTGATATTCTACATTGTGAATGCCATGAGAATTCAAGAATGGGTTGAGTTAATAGGTTCTATAAGCCTACACTCTTTTGGGGGAAAATAATGTGCTTTATGGCACATAGGAAATACTAGTTTTGAATTGAATGCTGATATTATCTGATATGTTATCATCAATCAATAAATTGTTTTGAATCAAGGGTAAAAATCTCAAAATATAAGCGTGAATGATCAGCGGTGCAGATAAAATGACTGAAATTTCTGAAATAAATGAATTAAGTTATGTTTTTTCCTAACATTGTCTTCGCACCTGATAGCATCTTCCTGCTTTTAAAAGTCAGATAATAGTTGATGTAGTAATTGCAGTGGATATTGCGGTAATCAATCATTGAGGGAACATGTCAATAACATGAATTAGGAAGGAGGTATGTAGGAAAGTGAGGAAAGTGTCAAGTAAAAAAAGAGCAAACTGATTGATGACACAATCATGATTGGGCTAAATAAACCTTTTTGTTGTAAATTTAAAAAAATCCGGGGAATATGTCAATAACATGAATTTAGGAAGGAGATGTGAAGGAAAGTGAGGAAAGTGCCAAGTAAAAAGGAACATTAACTGATTGATGACACAATCATGATTGGGTCTAAAAAAACCTTTGTTTGCTGTAAATGTTAAAAATCTGCTAACCCACTAATATTTCTTTCCACCCACCAATGATTCCAAACACAAAGAAGGAAAATATTTTGGAAATTTTAGACACAATTATTCATATTTTGTGTAATTTTCAGGGAAAAATGTTTTTTTTTTTAATTTCAGGGGAAAATATTGTCCGTCAACCCAACTGTTAGATTCAAAGCCCAGAAGAAAGAAAATATTTTTGAAAATTGAAGTCTTTAATTTGTCACATTTATTGTAATTTTATTCAATTTCTAATTTTGTATACAGAAGTATTCTATAGCACAAACTATTTGTCAATATTTTTTATGTTATTAAGTTGAAAAAAGAATGACTGACCAACTTGCATATTTAATTATCATTTGTTAAAGAAAATAATTCATTTTTTTTTATCCCTGTTATGAAACTTGATACTGTCATACATTTTGTGGCAAGTCTGACCTAAAATGCATGACTTTCACAAAATTGGTCTTACTCGACAAATAGTGTCAGACATTTTGGATTTAGCCGAAGGAAAACTTTTGACACTCTTAAAGCCATGTAATCTGTCATCTCTGATGTACGATTTGAAGTCATTTGACAATTAAAAGCAGAAACGGAAAGGTCAGAATTGTGGATAGACTGGACTTCCAAGTGTAAGGAAACAACTTGTCAATTTGACCCTTTTTATCCGTTCCGTAATTCTTATTTTTGATATATCCTTTTCCGAAATACAAATTATACTGATTAATATCGGAAAAAGTGCTTAGTGGAGTATGTCTGAGTGTTAGGCAGTTTTTGTATTTGTCATGCAATATCACAAATCAAATGTTTGACTTCCAAAAGTATCTTTGTCCTTCCTCTCTTCCTCCCCTTCCCTCCTCCTCTCCTTCCTTCCTCCTCTTGTTGCTTTATCAAGTCCATAAGATGTCAATAGATTTAGGTCAAATGCACTTTTTTCTTTTCATGATGGTGTTGTGAATTTGGTTAGAATCTTAGATATTTGACACAATATTGGGAAATTTGTATAACTGCATACAAGCAGGGTTGGCTTGGTGTGTAAACAGATGGTCCATGAAGTCAAGACAGACACTTTGGTCCTGATGGGACCAGACTCAAGCAAAATGCTTGGATCAGGCTAAAAAGTATAGGATACAGGCTGTATCAAAATGATTGGTACCCATAGTGATATGGACATGACGGCCACATCGAAATGCAACATAGTAGGATCCACATAGTTTGCTGATTAATGTCATAAGCAAGAATAGAGCTATTAACCATGGTCATTGCAAGAAGACCAAATGTTGCATTTGGCAGTAGCGGGCTTTTCAATAACCATCACAACTGATGGGTACCAATCATTTTGATACAGCCTGTATAAGCATGCTGGCGAATATGGAAAGAAAAGAGAAAAACAATTAAAATGGAAGATATATCACATAACAAAATGTTGGTTCCAACAAACTAAATGCCAAATGAAAGGTGGCAGTTTGTACAGCTCGACTATGGAAAAACTTAAAATTGTGCCTCTTGCAGCATGTGTCTACCCCTGACACCCCTTCAATTCTGAGTACATCACCGGTGCAAATCATTAAATCGTAATCCAATTGGATGGTTGTCGATCATTTGTTTCCATATCTCATGCAGACGATGGTTGACTGGATCCAATCAAATCACTAAGAAGGCACTACCTTTGTTGTCTACACGCTGGACTTAGTTAAAGAATAGAACTGATGAGTAAACATAGCAAAGGATCTCTGGGATTCATTACGATTATCAGGATAGGGTGTAGGTCTCCAAATCATCTCACTCATTTAGGGATTACTATACTATTGAAATTGACATTGGATTTCCCCTACGAGTGTTAATCACTAGTATCCAACTGATGCATCTCAATGTTGTGTCTTTGCGATAATGAAGATCAAGGATGACTGATAAACAAGAAGATCTTTAGTCAGATCTTAATTCAAAACAACTGCTTTGTTTATTTTAAAGTATAGTAATTAATTATTAGAATAATTAGATGAGTATGTCGAAGGGAGGTGCACAGAACTTTATGTGTGATATGCTGATTTGAGAATATTCACTTTTCAACTGATTCATTTTGAAATTTTGTTTGTTTGTTTGTTTGTTTGAGAATAGTTACTTTTCAACAGATTCATTTTGAAATTCAACAACTCTTCCTATTCCTTTGTACAGGAGCCCAGCGGTGATGAATCTGCAGTCCAGTAGTATATATGCGAACGCAAGGTTACGCGTCGCATATATGCATGAGCGCGTAAAATTCGTTATGCCTGGAATATATGTGTAAACATGAACTCTTTTATGTTGGCGGTAGCAGCTAAATATTACCGCTTTATTCTTTAGTTTTATTGCTGATATCAACAGAGAAATACTGCGATCTTCCTGTAAGGTTGAGGGGCAAATGACAAACGGACAATCTGAATGAAAGAATCATGTGAATTAGACATCTTTAGCTTTCGTTGTTGAAAGGGATTTAATCATCACCATTTTTCATCACCGATTAACAACTCGCGTCCAGCATGTCTGCATGGTTTACTTCGCTTGGGCAACTAAAGCTGCATCGTTGCTAATCGGTGATGAACAACGGTGAAACATGATTGAATCCCTAAATCATGAATATTAACTTGAGAGCATAGCCAGTTTTTTCTCTCCTTCCTGACTATACCCCTGATGCACAAGTCTTACAATTGATCGTAAATAAAAGTTACACTATTTTATTGAAAATAACATATCAAAACTCCCACTACTTTTAGCTATAATCTCAAACCAGAAATGCAGCTACATTTGAGCGTGTTTTGATGCATAATTTGAAGCGCAAACATTATTGCTTTCGGCACTGTCCTTGAAACCTGTCACTTAAGTAATTCCTGTTTGAATCACACATATATCCTGACATAAATAACATCATCAAAGTAGGAACTGAAACATACATGTATATAAGATGAAAACATAAGTATATCGCTGCCAAATCTACAGTGATCTCACTTTCAATTAAGATGTTGAAATTGCATTAGTGGCTCAGGGAGTAGTTTGCTTTGAGCTTGGGTTATGCCTGATGTATACTTTATATAGGCCACGTATCTTGTGGCAATGAGGATGTTTATGACTTTCATGGTGTAGTATACTGTCATAGAGGGCCATTGGACGGTAAGGCTCCACAATAAAAGTGAACATTTTAAAAAGTCCCATAAAAAATTGCTGAAAAATGTGTCCCCCTCCCAGGCTTGATGCCTCCCAATCAAGTGACTTACGTTACGCCACTGCTTCCATGATCCAGAATACCAAATATTATGGCGAAATGGATTCCTGGTCATCTCTGTGAGCTGCACACTTCTGATTGGCTCCTTTGAAATAAGTTCAGTTGATCTATATGGTACCAGCAAATGTGTGAGCGAATGATCTTATAGGGCGTACATACAGTACAGCAATACTTTTCTTGTAATAGTGCTATATCACATACTTTGTACAGTATATTTTTATAGTATATCTCAATTTGATTCTGCGCTTAGAAGGCATCAACGGTATCATAACGGAGTAAACATGAGGCTTTAGTTTTGGACTTTCAGTCAAGTCAATCTAAAGGGATTTATTCAAGAACAGCAAGGATGAGCTGTGAGCTTCCGTTGACTTTCAGGAATCACAATCAATTGCTAGTAGTGCATATCCATTTATACTGTGAAGTATGTGAGTCCCTATGAAGTAGACCTATGAACATTGAAAACCCAGACAGTTGTATAAATATTTAACAAACCTGACTTTATATCTATTAAAACTGGAAGTTTGAAAATTTTTAAAGTAAAGTATAGCAGTGAGAGTCAGGAGAAATCAATTTTGATATGCCTTTGCAAACTTAGGCTTATATATAGGGGAAAGAAGAATCACGCATCGTATACTAGCGCACAACTAAACATGAAATTAACATGCATCTAGCAGATAAACCAGAGAAAATACTCCGGACATACCTGCCTGTGTGGGGACTTGAACCCCGGCCCCGCACTCCGTGCATCCGGGTATTCATGCTTGTCGGTGAACTTTAAAAACACCCCCTTTTGCATCTCATTTCGAGAAGTTTTTAGGGGAAAAACACCCCTTTTTTTAGCGATTTCGCGAATTATGTGCCCTTCGACCATACCCCTATTTTCGCTAAAACGCGAACGATATTTCTAATATACCCTTTTCTGGCAGAAACGCGTAGGCTGCTCGATGAAAATACCCTATTTTTTTCAATTTTAACACCCCTAATTTTAGCATGAATACCCGCGGATGCACGGAGTGCATGGGCCAGGACTTGAACCCCAGACCTTTGTTAGGTTTATAGTTGAAGTTGGAATAAATTGTAGGTTTGCTTCAAGGATAAGTTAATCACACTAGCATTTGAAAGTTTGGTGCCTAAAAGTTCTGTAAAATTTGCACAGAGTTTTGTACACAAAAAACTGCTAACTAACCATGGCTTGCTCAAATCGGTTTTCAGTTTGCCTAACTAATAGAGTCATCAAAATTTGAACCACACCCAAATTGCTGTCATAATTATGTCACAGAAGACAGATAACAGACAGCTTTTGAGTGTCATCGTCCCTCTTTATGACTATTTTCTCTTATTTTATTAACAACAACTTGCAAATTTGACAATGACCTAGCAGCCCACAGTGTTTTATGAATGATCTCCTTGACACATTTATGAGGTTTGTTGTACTTGAAGCAGTTAGTTTTACAGTTAGATTTATTAGTTACTAATTGTCAAGTGATATATGATGTCAGAGTTATCTAAAGGGCTTGTAAAGGGCAGATATATGTTATGCTACTAGAAGAAAACTGAACTGAGCTGACCACCTTTGCTTTACTACAAACTTTTAAGTCACTAGGATCCACAACATGCACATCTATCAGGGCACAGTTATTTAACCTCAATACATTTACACATATATTGAATGACCTTTGACAATTTGGGTACAGAAACTCATACTCTGCAACTTGAGGTCAAGTTTTGCACCGTGATTGTTTAATTGAGGTTATTGAACTTTGCCATTGGGATGAGGCCATTGTGGTTCATAGTGAGTGTTGTCAAAGGTACTGTAAAGCATGAAATGTTATGTGTGCATGAAAATGTGCGAATTTCGCGAGTGCAGTTGATTTGCGAAATTTTCATGAATTTCTGCAAATATTTTTTCTTCAAATATACAAAATAGCAAAAAATTTCATTTTGCAGAAACGTGGGTTCTCTCCAAAACGCACAGTAATAGCGTGGTACTGTATACTGTCAAGGGGGAAGATGTGAGTGAAATGGTCAGAGTGTGGGGTGGGTTCTAAGGAATAACAATGTATGTACAAATTTGCAAAAAAAATGGCTTAAAGAAGGTTTTTTGTTTTTAAGATGACTTCAAAATATAGAAATTTGCCAATTTTCATCATTTTGTAGAAAATTCTGGAAGATGAAGCTTTATTTTGAATAGAAATCGCCCTCAAAGTCCAGACCATTCATGTATTTCTTGCGGGGGGATTGTTTATTTTTGGGATCAAGAATGTCACCCCCCAACTAAAAAGAAGGTCTTCAGAAGCCTCTCACAAGTAAGATTGAGTAGGTGGGAAGCTGGGAATGGGTCAAATGTATCTACTCTACTAAAATCGTAAGCTCTGTCTGTCTGTCCGGCTATGCGTTTCGCTGCGCTTCGACGCATCGGCCCAATATTTCGGATATAGATGCGTACCGGGCATGCGCTGTTGAAGGGGAGGTTTTGGAAAGGCCCCCTCGAGGTCAAAGGTCATCTAGGGGGGAAAATACCTTAGGTGGATAACAAACAAGTGGATAAAAAGAATCCAATAGACGATTCCCAACATGTCTCAAGTCGCCCAAGCAGCATGGTGCTTTTATGGGTGAATAGGTCATTCATTCATTCCTGGAGTATTGCCAGAGACCACAAGGGAGTTATTTTGTTTTCGAAGAAATAATGTATCTGTCTGTGGTCGCTGCATTATTTTGCTTTCAAAGAAATAATGTACATGTATCTGTAGTAGCTGCAGGTACCACACAAGCAATATGGGGGATTCCCCAATATGTTTGAAATTGCTGATATAAACCTTCAAACAGTATGCTATATCGTGCTGCTGGTGCTGTCACAGCTTCAGGGCCCTCACAGCATCATGCAGTTGGTGCCCTATAATAGCTATAGGGCCATTATAGCTGCAGGTGCACTAGTACTATAATAATCATAAGCTCTGTCTGTGTGTCTGTGTATCTGTGTGTCTGTGTGTCCGGCTATGCGTTTCGCCGCGCTTCGACGCATCGTTCCGATATTTCAGACATGGATGGGTATCGGCCGTGCGCTGTTTACCGGGTAGTTTCAAGGTCATCGGAGGTCAAGGTCAAAGGTCAAAATTTCAAACTTTGTCCGATCGGGCCCAAACTTGGTGGGTGGGATCCTTGATACGAGGGGAATATATGTGCGAAATAAAATCGAGGTCGACCGAGGTCAAAGGTCATTGCGGAGGGGTCACATTTCAAACTTTGTCCGATCGGGCTCAAACTTGGTGGGTGGAATCCTTCGTATGAGGGGAGCATGAAAAACATTATATGGAGGTCATCCGAGGTCAAAGGTCATGGATTTCAAACTGTCAGATCGGGCTCAAACTTGGTGGGTGGAATCCTTGATACGAGGGGAATATATGCGCCAAATAAAATCGAGGTCAACCGAGTTCAAAGGTCATGTAGGGGCTAAATTTCAACTTTGCCCTATTGGGCTTAAACTTGATAGGTGGAATCCTTCATATGAGGGGAGCATGAAAAAAATTACACCGAGGTCAAAGGTCATCTGGGGTCAAACAGTATCGCTATCGTGCCAGTGCTCTCACAGCATCAGGGCTCTCACAGCTGCAGGTGCACTAGTATATAGTAACATGCATAACTTATCACAATGCAAGTCAACCTGAAAACTGCATTGTTGTCGAAACATGTAAATTTCGTAAATTTCGTGCGAAATCTATGTGAGGGTGGGATTTGAAAATAACATTGCTCTACATGTAGGAGTTAATGTAGGTCACGCCAGGGTTAATTTTAATAATGCCTACTCACTCAGTCTTCACTTCCTTGAATCCCATGACAATTCTTGTTTATGTGTGCATATTGTCAGTGATCCTGTAAACTCAGTGGTTTGTAGGGATATGCATGGCAAGGTTTGTTTGGGATGATGTTCGTCAACTTTTACCCTTTTTTATACCCATTTACGTCTGTAGAGCTCCACACAGGTAAATGCGAACCCATGCAAAAATATGTCCACTTGACTTGCATGGACATAATTGAGATATGAATATTTTATTGTGTAGCCTAGTTCAAATTAAGGAGCGGAGATAGAAGCTGCATGCAGCTTTACCCATCATCCATGGTTTTACACAAATTCAGAGAAACATTTTTGATACCAAATTTAGAGGTTTATTGTTCTTGTCAAAATGTTTAATATTTTCAAATTATGGTAAGATCATAGAGACTTAAGATGTTCACTTTGCTCTATTGCCAGAATAAGCCTCAAGAAGCTGCAAAAAGAATTGTGCTATTCCAGTTGGTATCCATACACCCTCTATGGAAGACATGACCTTAATCTTCCACGCAGGGAGTGTGAATTTCAAATGGGTTACCTGAATGGGTGGATGCATTTGAAATCTACAGTCTTGTGTGGGAGATTAAGGTCATGTCTTCCATATGGGGTGTATGGATACCAACTGGAAGAGCGCATTGTTTCTTGTATCAGGTACCAGATATGAACAAATTGTATACATTTGTTCTTTTCCATTAAAACTATCTATACTGCTTTATTACTTACGGTAACTGACAGACAGCTTACAATCTTCTTATCATTCAATTTGAGAAAGTGCTTTTAGTGTTTATAGCGCAAAACTGTCATTGAGCGAGGTAATTTAAATTTGTTTACAAGAATTTTTGAATTCGATATTTCATTGACAATCCTGATGAACTTATTTGTGGCACAATCTTCTTGGATTTAGTATGAATCAGAAGTACAATATTTGCCAACATCAACCTTATTGTGCATTATTTTCCATTAATCTAGACACATTATATTTCATCTTCATAGTGAATGATTTCCCCGGGGGTCACTCCCATTGTGGCCTGTACACCATCCGCGATAATCAACTTTTGAAAAGCACCATAAACAAGGATTTAACCCTTGGCTAAAACAATACCCTAAACAGGGATTTTATTCCTTGCATCAAATTTCATACCCTAAATTTCATTTCTGCATATTAATATTTCATGTTTTTGACACCCTAAACGCGTTACATGCGCAGTATCATGCTTACCCACTAAAAACTACCCTTTTACGCGTTTTCATTATCGCGGATGGTGTACAGGCCACAATGGGAGTGACCCCCTGGGATGATTTCGCAAGATTAACTTATATTACTATTGTTAAAGGGGGCACTACACCCCTGCCCAATTTTGTGCCTATTTTTGCATTTTTTCTCAAAAATTATGGCGCATTGGGGACAAGTAAGATATGTATATTATAGGGGCAAGGACTACAACTACTGCACTGGAAATTTTATTTCAGCACAGCCAACAGTTGTGGAGTTACAGTCAAAAATGAGGGTAAACCAATATTTGATCAATAAATCAATAACTACTTGCTTTGTGTTGCTGTATTTTCAGTACAGTAGTTGTAGTCCTTACCCCTATAATATACATATCTTACTTGTCACCAATGTGCTATAATTTTTGAGAAAATTGCAAAAATAGGCGCAAAATTGGACAGGGGTGTAGTACCCCCTTAAATCTTGTTTGCTACTTTGTTTCATGGTTATAATTTTAAGGTTTGAGGAGAAGTCTTTAGTTGTGACTAACTCTTCCATGTGGGTGTCATCTGTTAGATGACAAGTTTGTACAATTTCAGAATTGTTAATTTTCATGACCATATTTGGAATCAGCATGAAAAATGCATTAAAATGAGTACAAACAAGCCTAGTACGGTATTGGTTCAGTGGTTCTTAAGCTCTTGATATTTCAAGAAAATATCTCAAAACTTTGACTTTTTATGTTGAACTAGCATGCAGAGCATTAATGTTTCGGGATAAGTCTTTAGTAGTGATTAAGGTTAAATTTTGACAGACATATTTTACTGTTTTTGTTTAAAAAGAATTGTGCAATTTTCAGCCCCACCCATGACTACCCCACCCATATTAAGTTCACATGTGTGGTTGATCTTACTGTATAGTGTAAGATCATGTGTAAATGTAGGCCATTATCCTCTATGTTCTTTAAGAATGCACCAATCTTGACTCATTTGAGTAATCAAATTAGGTTAAGGAAGGGGTCATCCTTTTACCTGGGGGTTCCCCAGGGAGGTACGGAACAAATCGTTGCTACTCTCTGTTGCATCTAAATCTCCCCTTTCCCGTGAGACCGTGACAGATCACAAAAAATTGTCTGCTTTGCCTTGACAAGCGACATAGAAAACAACATTTTGTCTCACTTAAAAAGTTTCTGACATGACTTGTGTTACATATAACTTTTGATTCGATGTGATTCCTGTGCAAAGTACTGTCACTAGGATCCACAACATGCTCATCTATCAGGGGCACAGTTCTTAAACCGCAATACATTTGTACATTCATTGAATGACCTTTTAAAATTTGGGTACAAAAACTCATACTCTGCAACTTAAGGTCAAATTTTGCACTATGATTATGTAATTGAGGTTATTGGACTATGCCATTGGGATGAGGTTATTGTGGTCCATAGTGTGTATGATTCAAAGTAACGACAGAAGTTGAGTTGACACTGATGTTAAAAGTTCTTGCTGGCATACACCCATCTTTGTAAAACCTTTGGATTTATCAGACTTGTATGACTTGAAATGATGTCTTGAAAATTATCTTTGATCTTTGAGTTACAGCAGAATGATATGAATATGTCATTGAGGAGAAGTCTTTCAAAAATGACTTTTTCCATATTTAGGCATAGTAAAGAGGTCAAGAGTTCATTGAACCATGTCTTCAGGGATGAGTTAATCTGGTCTAGTTGCCCTACATACAGATCCTGTGGGATAATGAGTTTATGAAGTGGAAAATAAAGCAGACATTTGAATGTATTGTCTAGAGATGTAACATTATTGTACTCCATACACCTACTTTATTACTCAACTTCCCCATTTTTACTGCTTCCATATAAAAAATGAAATGAGATCATGTTTGAGTATCAAGTTATGGACCACAATGGCCTCATCCCAATGACATAGTTCAATAACCTCAATTAAACAATCATCGTGCAAAATTTAACCTGAAGTTTCAGGGTATGAGTTTTTGTACCCAAATTTTCAGAGGTCATTCAATGAAAGTGTAAATGTATTGGGGTTAAAGAACCGTGCCTTGATAGATGACCATGTTGAGGATCCTAGTGTATATATCATGAATTGACTTGCTTCAATGCTTGGCTTGAAGTTAGACATGTTAATAGTTAGATACGGTTCATTTTGAGCTCGATATGCAAAGTGGATTTTTACTGTAAAATCTAGGATGTAGAGTAATATATTACCCAATCGAGATGAAATAATGTTTTGAAATTTAAACTTTTATGTACATGTACAGACAATCTGAATATTTTAATCAGAATGTAGGACGGTGCAAGTGTTTTTGGGTGGGGTACGTGACTTTTGAATATGTTGGAGGGAAAGGGAACCAACAAACCTATAAAATGATTTGAATCTGATAAAAAAAGAAGTTTTAGTAATTTACAATTCCTCCCGCACAGGTGTTCTTTCCTTTCTATACATGCCTTTTTGCATGTTCATGCTAAAGGAATGTGCTATATGTAACTCAGAGTTGATGATTCTTCAAACCTTACCTTATTCAATAGACCAAACTGCCGTTCTATTGTCCTGATGAACCATTTTAATGATTATGATAGTTTTCTTTGATATTTCAATATAGTAAAGCATTTTATTCGGTACCCGAAACACATTTCTGTTAGGTCATATAATTGACTTTTTCACACCATCTAGGGGGGAATCCATATGTTTCTGATTTGAAAGGCTGATTTAAAATGTGGAATGCTGTTTAATATTACATCTTTAAAATATTAAGTGTTTATGAGTAAATATGAGACATAAAAAGGCACATAGGCCTAGAGTTTGCATAGTTTCAGGACAATTGTCGCAATTTTTAAAAGCATAGCCATAGTAATCTGAAGTTTGTATCACATCAAAACTAAAGAAAGTTTGAAGGTAATTTATATAGCCCTATTGAACTGGTTACTTTATATCATTTTAAATTTTAATTTGCAAGCTCTGCTTTCTTCATATTGTACCAAATAGGCCCTATACTTTATATTTAATTGGAAAAAATATATCAGCTACTTGTATTGAATTTTCTTTCAAGCAAATATCAATAAAATGGCATAAAAATCTGCTCGACTCCCACACAAAAATGTAGCCTGTAAGCTTCTGCCATAGAAATAAGACATGATATTACATATTGTTTAGAGTATGTAATTAACCTATTTTAAAAGAGAGATTGGTAGCTATATGTAGCATTTTATGACAGCATAAAACACTTTTCATCTCTTTCAGGCATTTTTAAACTATAAAGACATTCTCAATCAATGTTATGGGTTAATATTTGATGGTCTCTTCAGCCAACACAAGCAATGGTATGGATACCTGGGGATTAGATGCTTTTTGGCAGCAATTTTGTATCTTCTATCTGATGAATAATAGATGTATCCCTTGGTACATGTCATATTGGTCCATTTAAGTTGAACAGAAATAGCTGCCTTATTATAAATGTGGGAGTTTTAATTATTACATAATAATGAATTTGTCAAATTTCAGATATTGTGATGTAGGCCTATTTCCAAATTAAAGCAATGATTTATGTGAAGTTTTCAATTTTCAGTTAATATGACCATTTAACCTAGCAAATTACGAAAAATCTTTACATTAGGCCCCTAACAGTCAATTTTGAGTTTCCCGTCACATAATTTCTGAAAACAAGTGAGGTAACTTTTTCATTATTCATTATTCACTATTTTTCTGCCAAATGTGTTGTTATTTGCCGCTCACTCACTTGAAGATGGATGTTTAGCCCAAATGAGATTCAAAAGTATATTAAAAAGAGTCTGCAAGGTTGACAGCAAAATGCATGTTTTGATTTTGATTTTTCCACAAAAAATAAAGGGATATTCATAATTGTTTTTGCAAATATAACCAGTTTTTATCGGTATTTTTTGGAAAATCCCAATAATGAATTCAAGTGAGGGTCAGAAAATGAAGTGAGGACGGGTGACGGGAAACTCAAAATCGACTTTCCTTGGAGTATTATTTTCCGTTTTCCTTGTAAAAGACCATTTACAGGAAACAACAATATGTTCCAAACAGGCCAGATTTGGTCACAAAAAGGGGTGATTTGCCTTAAGAATATTGATCTTTTTTCTTCCTGATTTGCCCCAGATATTTGCAGAGGCACTATACCTCCTATCCAGGCCTGTAGTCAGAATTTATTTTAAAGGGAGTCAATTTTTCCTTCAAAAAGGGATAATTCCAACATTTTCCCTTCAATAAAGGGCATTTTTCCTTCAATAAAGGGCTGATTTATAACATTTTTTATTGAAAAATGTGAACATTTTTGGCATGAGGGGTGTATTGCACCCCCTGGATACAGTTTTCCTCCTACCCTATAATTAGACCCCTAAAGAAGATATTCAAAAACCCCAACCCAAAGACTTGCAATTGGCCATGTGAGGCAAATATCAAGAGGAAGCTATTGATGATAGACCTGCTAACTGCTATCAAGTCTAACATATCAAAGTAGTTGTGAACAGATATATATCTAGTGGTGAGGAACAATATTGTTCAGAGAAAAAATGCAAGTAATGGCCCTTAAAATGTCATTGCTTGTCAGGTCATTGTCCTTACATATACATGCTTGTATAAAAATGTGTTTTAACCCAAACTCTGCTGTAAATGGTTACAAAATCAGAAATACTGAGAGACTAGAGTTCAGGGCCGTAGCAAGGTTGTAAAATGTGGGGCGGCCATGACAAATGTGGGGCGGCCAAAATACAAATATATGCCCAAATTGAAAAAAGATATAAAGAAAAACATAATAAATTTCTCAAAAAGTGGGGCGGCCATGGCATCCCCGGCCGCCCCGCTTGCTACGGCCCTGCTAGAGTTTGATTGTAACTACAACGCGTGACTTTGTGTAAGTCAATTTGGATATAGCAAGGCAAGTACAGGTGTAAATTTCTTGCGCATATTTTTTGTTGTTATTTTTTTATTGTTTATTTGTTGTTGTCTATTGTTTTTCCTGAGGAGTCACATAAGACAGTGTACACATGCATGACCAAACCTTTAGAAAATACCTCTTACTTTGCAACCAAGTTTTTGGCTCAAAAAAAAAAGGCTACCAGTAAAAGAAATAAATCACTGTCTTGAAAACAAGTGTGTTTTTTTTTCATTGCAAACATGCTGGTTGGGGAAGAGAAAAGGCATTTCCATCATTTGAGTGCCCCCCCAGCCCAAAAGATGTGGTAACCTGTAACAGATAACCCATGCAGATGATCCATACTCACTGACCAGAACCTGCATGGCCACTATTTTTCATCAATCTAATCCTTGCCGCTAAATAACAGGTATTTTACTAGAAATACACCTGCAAAATTAGGTTAATCATTTGCAGAACTAGAACAAAATAATTGCCATTATAATACAGATCACCTGCCTGGGTTTGAGCTGGTTTGTATTATGTTTACTCATGATCAAATAATCCACTCCCCCCTCTCTTCTCTGTATAGACCACTTGACATGTGACATCATATCAAAACGTTAGGATACCCTAAGCATCATTACTCATTTTCTTATTTCATTCCATTAACAAACGCGCGTACCGTCCACTGACATCAACAAAAATCAAAAATTTTCTCAAAACATTTGTATTACTGAAATCACAACTTTGAAATTATTAGTCATAAATCACAGTCGATATACCAAAACAAACATGAGAATGTCCTGCAATTTATGATCACATCGAAAATAATGTAGATGATATTATTTACTCGTAAATAATTTTTATTCACCTCCACCTTTGTATTAAAAATGTTTCGTTTTCTGCCTGAAATCCACGTTTTCAACTTTTCTATGATTTTCACGTATTTTGACCATTGATCTCAAAGCGTTATAATGACATGGAACCATTGTATACCTGGTCGAGGTATCCAATTGAAGCTTGGGATGTTTCCAAGCTTATCATCTAAGAAAGAATCTGATTTGTCAAGTATCTCACTCGCCGGATCGCGTACAGCTTAAAAATCTGAAAAAATTGCATGACGAGCAAAAACCCCAAATCACCTCTGCTTGAACTAGGTATATTGGTCTTTGCCGCATTCTGTACACAGTCCGTGCAGTGAGCCGGTTCATATGTTGAGGTTTCACAAAGGTTAAAGATGGTAATCTGAGACTGCATTGAACTACACACAGAGATTGCGTTTGACCTTGTGATCCCTATAAGCAGTGTTGGAAAGAAGTTATAAGTCGCAGTTTGTAATGGGTCTCTCACAGCTAAAACGTTTTGATATGCATTGCCCGGCAGTATGCATGCAAATTATTGCAATTTCCATTGTTCTTTGCGCTGCAGTGTGTGTACGCATCGTAGGTTGCTCAGGACACGTGCATTTTAAATCGCCCACCACATTTCATATAGTATATACAAGAAAGCCATTGAACACTGTAGCGGTTCGTTCAAGCATATTGATAGACCAGTCCCTCGCCTTTGTTGATAAACTCTGATGTCAAGTGGTCTATAGAGCAACCTATGAACAAACGTGCATGTGAGTATTGCTTTAGAAATTCAGGAACAATTTTTACACTAATGATATTCAAAAACAAAATTATTCTTTGTGCAGAGTATTTCAGTGTAGAAAGCTGGGTAAAGAAGGTGATTTTTTGGACAGGAGTATGTTTTAAGGAGGAGAAAGTGTTGTATCAACAATTTACCGATTATCATCTTTGATTCTCTTTGCAAGTTTATTGATTGCTCATGATTGCTTGTAATTATCGTAGATCAAAATCACAAAAGTTAAGCTTTTCCAAGATCACTAACGTTTGTTTTAAAGAACTTATAGCCCAGTATGCTTGTATCTGCATAATAACGATCTTGTTCTGTCAGTGGCATTCTGGTTCACAAAAAACAACTTTATCGGGTATAGTTGACAAGTTCTAGGAGCAGGGCACACACATATAGGCAATGAGACAGGAACAAGATATCTCACATGGTTGACTGTTAATTGCTTAAGGATATCACGGACTGCTGGTGCATGCCAAAGAGTACATTTTGTTCTGCGTTTGCTTGCATACACACCTTATTGCAGGTCAAGATTATGAGATAAGGACTTTTTTTAAAACATTTTTAAACATTTTGGTGATGGATTGAATTTTTAGGTCTGGTGGCATAACTATTTGCGTGCATGTCTATTTCATGTTGTCAGGTGAAGTTGATGACTTTATTTTGGAAACTTGGTGATTGAAAGATGCTAACTTTGCTTATTTAAATGGCTATTGAATATTAGACATGGAACTCTCAACTTACATAAAAATAAACTTGGGTGTAGGAAATAGATGTTGCAGACCTGGGTAGAAATTCAGCGAGAGACTTCAGTGTTGGCCAATGCAATACACATGGGCCGAATCGGAGACCACTGAAGAAAAAAAGGGGAAGAGAGGGAAATATATATGAAAAATAAATTAATAATAGTAGGGGATGTCAGTTCTTACATGCTTCGGGTGGAGTAGGTGAGAATGTGCGAAATTTTTCAGTTTCGTTTGAAACGGTCTTCATTTTTCCCCGGTTTTTTTTTTTTTCACAACCTTGAAAAAATATGGGTCCACCAAATTTTTTTTGTGTGGGCTTGCAGTCCTCCCTTCCAAAATCTGGATCTGTGCCTGAACAATGATTAATAAAATATTGAATTGTTCTCTTGAGAAGCAACAACCATGAATTACCATTTTGCATTTTACTCACTAACACCCTCTCAAAATTTTAGCCATATATTTATGTAAGCTTCAATATATTTCCTGAGTTAATTTCATGCCATACAGAAATCCTACTTGATGCTTCAACAAATCCTGCAGTAAGTTACCAATGAGTGACTTTGATCTCACGTTGCTTTTCCTGCCCAGACACTTTGCAATTGACCACATCTCATGGAATTTATTTGTACAGTTTCTCCACACCATTTTGCTACACGTACAGGTTCACATTTTTATCACAAATTACTGTGAATGTTTTTTGTGCTACATACATTACAAGATTCCTATTGGGCCGCGTGCACAGGTACACCATCACCAAGGTACACCATCACGAAGGTACACCATCGCCAATCAGTATTGTGCAGTACCAGGGGAGTACCATTGTAGTACCAGTGCAGTACCACTGCTGTGGGTCCTGTCACAGTGCAGTAGCAGCAGTAGTACTGTGCAGAATATGCACAATTTTTGGAAAATTAATTTTGAATTTGCAGCACCATTTTAGGAGAGTCAGGAAGAGCGATTCTCTGATTCTTGTCTTTGAAGCCTTGAATTAAGTCAAATTAATGCTACTTAATATGTGCACAAATGGTAAACTTCTGTAACAATTGATATTTTATATCTCTCACAGATTTAGTCACATTAATCTTCTTTTTTTGTGACAAAATGATTTCCTTTTTGCTTGAATTCATCTATAGAAATGGTGTGATCACCGGACATAAGTATTTGTGTCAGACAGGACTTAATCAGATTTATATACTATGTTGGCTTTTGTCCTCAACACCAATTTCGACAAATGAATTTCTAATTGTGTTCTTTGTATCAATTTGTCAAAAATTTGACAAGAATATAAACCAAAATGTGACCTAGATGTAAGGGCATTGAGTAGTAGCTGGAAACTAGCAGTAGTCTTACAGAAATGAAGGTTTCTGGAACTGATTTGGAGCAAGATGGAGGCTCAACTACCCACTCAACTCTTGAGAAACAGATTTAATTATGAAACAGAGCTTAATTTTGCAAGCATATTCCTTATTAACAAATTAAAAATTAGAGACAGGCAAATTAGATATTGATTTGAAAATTAACACAGAACTATAGCTTTTGAGCAAAACAAACAAACATTTTTTTATCAGGATTGTGCTTAAAATGGCCTCTTAGAACTAAAGCATGACAACTGGGGATGTATAAAGCTAGAGTATGCTCAAATAGAGCTTTTGGTTCTTCAAGTACTTCATTGAACTGATGAAATGAAGTAGAGGACAAAATCTCAATATGAATCAAAATGAACTCATTTCAAATGGCACAGTTCAGTTCTCCTTTCAGCATTGATATAGAACTGTGTCCTGGCAGATGAGCATGTCTGAGGTCGTAGTAATAGCAATGGGCTATTCCAATTAAAATTCACACACCCCATGTTGAAGATTTCAGCCATTTCAATCCCAGTTGCTTCTTATTTATGGTCAATCCAGCTGGACATGCAGCTTCATGGGAAATTCCGACTGAAATGATTGAAATTCATCAAATCCTATTTGAATTGTGCACAATTTAGCCTAAAATTAGATAATTTTGTTTGGAATCAGTTACAAAATCTTCCACACCTTTTTTGCACTTTTATAGATGCAAATGGTTGGGTATGGAATAATTGAAACTTGAATTTGGTTAGAATTCCAAATTCGTCCATTGAAGGTGTGGTTTTTGAATAGAATAGCCCAATCATGACTTGTAATCCAGACAGATATACTGTTGTCTGATGAGTGGTCATTAAATACATATATAAGCTTATAAATAACATGAAGTAATACATGGGAAGTATGGGATAGTAATCACCATTAGTTGAGCTTGATTTCATTTTCAACATAAACAGGATTAATGTACCATTGCAACATACTACAGCAGTGGGTGCATGACGTCAAAAATTAACAATATCGATGTTTGTACAATCACAAATTTTAAATTCCAACCTTTTTTTTGTATTTGTGATTTGATGCGATGATATTAAAAGTGACAAGTTGGTATGCGATTATTAAAATGATGATGATGGTAATTATTCATTGATGACAGTCATGTTAATTGAAAATTGTGATTCTTTACCAAAATAACATCATGCTGTGTGGCATAGTTCACAAGCAGCCATTCAACAGATGTATCTCAAGTATTAGCCTCAAGTTGTGGTGTATGAGTTTCTGTACCCAACACATTCAAGGGTCAATCTTTGAGTGTACAAGCACAATGGGGTAAATGAACTGTGTACAGATGAGTATGTTTCAGATCCTAGTGAAATGAGCAGGATGCAATTTTGACTTTTTTTGTTACATAATTATTTTTGATGTTATATAGACTACATTTTAATATTGAAACTGTTCAATTTTAATTGGCAGTTTGTGAGATCATTTCAATGCCCCTCAAATAACAGAAACCAAAAGAACATACATGTTTTTTTCAGTAGCTTTTTAGGATCCATGGTTTATGCCTGGGGGGTACTCACATTTTGACATGGGTGTGCCACTGGAACTCTGAAACCCCTAGCCATGTGTAGGGGTTTTGGGGCTAATTTGACAGTTTAGGGCTAATTTGACATGTTTAGGTCTAATTTGATTTTTGGGATTTTTTTTCTTAAATCGGTACCCATATTTAGGGTTTTATTGCAAAAAGCGACCCACTAGAGCGGCATATTCCTCCTATATACCTTATATACGTTTTATTATGAGTTTATGTGTGAATCTTTTATGATAATATTGAGTAATTCGTCTATAATGAGTTAATATTATTTGATGCTGAGTACAGAACAATAACAACACATGAAAATTACTTCTATATCATAGTTAATACATTTAAAATATATATAAATACCTCAAAATGAGCAACTCACAGAATTTCAAAAAACGAATCGAAATCCCAAAATACAGCATACTAATTGAAAATCATGATTGCCACATAGAAATCTTTGTAGTTTTGTGTCTGTATGCATTAAACATTTCTTCTTTGTGTACATTTGATTGATGGATCAATATATATCTCAACTATGACAGTAACACTTATACCAGAAATAAATTGCAAAATGTTGAATTACTTTCAAGGGAAATTGTCACTCTTTAAAATAATGTATGCTTTTACTTCCACTTAAAAGAAGATAGTTTTAACTTTACATAAACTTGGTGCATTACCAATTGATGAAATGCACAATTAAGCTAACTAAAATGGCAGTATTTAAAAGCAAAATCAAATTTCAGTATCCTATCTAAACTTGTAGGTACAGGATGCATTGATGCAGCACACTCCCGATATCAAGAGCGCAATCTTGTAGAGCATATGTACGGTAATCCTCCAGACACTTGTAATTATATAGACATCAAACTGTACAACTCTTGGTGACAATTTGTTTTTCACTTCAAACGAGAAGAAGAAACTAAAAGCATTGCCTGCGTTATTAGTCTTAGAGCTATCCTGGCTTGTTAAAGGGAAATAGAGGGATATATGGAAAGAAATGATAGCTGCTTGTTAGCAGGGTGTTACCTTGAATCAAAGAAATACAATTGGAGAAGGCAATAGCTGTGTGAATTTGGCTAAAGGAGAGCTGCCATTTTGTGTGTGTGTGTGGGGGGGGGGGGCTGCCCTCCTTGGCTTTTCCACTGGATATGAGAGAGAGAGATAGAGATAGAAACAGAAGGTTAGTGTGTCATAGGAGGAAAGGTGAGAGACAGAGAGATAGTTAAATCAAATGAAGAGAGTCATAAAAGAATGATAACAATGCACTGCTATCTACAGAAGATAGCAAACCTACTATCTACTGAAGATAGCAAACCTGCTATCTACTAAAGATAGCAAACCACTGTCAATTTTGTCAAAGGCTAAATTCAGCTGAAATGGTGGTAGACACTTTAATATGAAGGTTTGCATAATTAAACATGGGACTACTATTATACTGATCAGCAGAAGTAAAGCTAACTTGATGGTGTGTATGGTAACATAACTATATTTCACGTACAGGCAGGGTATGGCAATGTCAAAAATTTTGGGGCAGCTTTCTAGAATTGGAGTGGCCAAAATAATGTTTGATGTTCAAATTGATAGTTATTAGAGAAATACACAACAAGGTACTCCAAAATTGTTGTGGCTATGGCTGCCCCTTTCATCCAGCTTACTATGGCACTGCATACAGGAGGGAGCTATATGTTTCCCATTTAGATACACCTATCTTGCCCTCATTCACCTATCTATCGTATCTCCCTAGCCTTGGTCATATTGTTTGACTTTCATTTTCTGCCTGTCTCTCTTAACAAACAGACATCTGGCACGAAATCCACTCATCTGTGACTGTAACCTGGCATGGTTAGCTGAGTATCTACAAGACAATCCCATCGAGACCAGCGGAGCGAGGTGTGAGATGCCCAAGAGGGTACAGCGTAAACGCATCAGTCAAATGAAGTCCATCAAATTCAAATGCAAAGGTAACAACACCCTTTTTTTTCATCTCTAATGAGATAATGTCCCGTGATGCACTGCAGTTGGACTTATAATGACTTTTAAGCAAGGTTAAACTGAGAAATGGTACTAATTAATGTTTTAACTGATTACTGATATTTCTTATGATTACCTATTTTAAGTCGTACTTTGCAAAGGATTCTTGAAATTTCGAAGAAGGTACATTGATACAAATGCAGTATGATATCCAAGTTTTAAGTTTTAACTAAAAGCAAAGGTGTAGCCTGTGCCCATTTGCATTCTAGGTAAAATATTGAACTTTGCAGCTTATACAACATGGTCGTAATATTTGCTTTTTGCAAGTCCAACTTGATGCAAACATTTTCTTTAGACAATGCATATTTTTGTGTTTGTTTTCCCTCCCATATGAACTGCTGCTACTTGTACTTTTAAATGTAAGAACAAATATGTTGCATGCCCAAGTATTGAAAAAAGGACCCATGCCCAATTTTCATATATTTGTGTGCCGACACAAAGATTGAATAAGCAAATGACACAAGTTGTGAGATCAGGACCTCCAGAAGGGATGTTATACTCCTAATCAAAAAAATCACCCTCCTTGACTTATCTAACCAGGGGAGGGGAGTACTTCTGGCGATTTTTGATAATATATATATTGAAACCTGTAAAAGCAGCTTAGACTTATATTATATTGTTCATTATATTTACAGGTGCTGAATTCCACCGCACATCAAAATCAGGAGAGTGTTTCATTGACAGCGATTGTCCAGATGAATGCCAATGTGATGGTAGCATAGTAGACTGTGCCAACTCAGGGTTGACAGGGATGCCTGATAGCATACCTACATACACTACTGAACTGTAAGTATATATGATTCTATGATTCATAAGGACAATGCGTGGATGTGCATGCATTTACACTGACACAATCATGCAAATGTCCATACACAAAAGAAACAAACCAAAATGTGGGATGAAAACTTATCCTCCCCAAACTTGAAATTTACCAAATCAGTATGTCCATCATGTAAGTCTTCACAGCCAATTATCAAGACAGGCATGATACAGTTTACAGAATAAAGAGGCTATAATTTGGTTCACCTCAAGTTTGGTAGTGACGTATGTGCGTATTCCGTTGGCCTAAGCAGTGAATCGCACGCGTCAAGTTAATCACGCAAAGTATACACTCACGCGTGCAATCGCGAAAAAGCATTGACGTCACTACCGAAATTGAAGTGAACCAAAATATATAAAGCTGTACTATAATCCCTCAATAAAGTCTTGACAAGAGGCTAAAATTGTACATTAAGGATACCAAATCTTGTGATTTTCCCATACATTTAGTTCCATTTCAGACCAAAGTTAATCTCAATTTGGTTCAAATCAGCATTGAAGTTGCCAATTTTGCATGCCAGACCATTCTTAGAGCATATCTGCAGAGAACTTATTAATTTTTCCAGGCCCCACTGGAAACATGCCTGGTAGGCCACTCTAAGTTGGTCACAATCTGAAATGGGCTATTCCAGTTGAAATCCATACACCCTCTGTGGAAGACATGACCTTAATCTTCCACACAGGGAGTGTGAATTTCAAATGGGATTACCTGAATGGGTGACTCCATGAAATCTTCACTCCCTCTGTGGGAAATTAAGGTCATGTCTTCCATAGGGGGTGTGTGGATTTCAATGGGAATAACCCATTTTGGAGCAGACAACACTGAATGGGTAGCTCCGTTTGAAAGTAACACTCCCGATGTTGAAGATTAAGGTCATGCCTTCCATAGGGGGTGTATGGATTTCAACTGGAATAGCCCAGTGCATCCCAACTCACCTGTCAATATCAAAAGTTATTGTAACACTCTCTTAAATGAAATCTTGCAAGGAAAATGGAGAGCCTTGATAATGGTTTTCAGAAAAAGTATGATAGGTTGTATATAGGCAGAATGCACTAGTGTCTTCCATGCCCATACCCATATATTCATCTTGGGGAAAAGGTGAAACATGGTTGCCATGTAAACATACTCTTACACATCGAGGCTATTCGCACGAGATGGATGATCCTCATCAATACACATCTCTATAATTCAGATCAGTATGGACTTCTATAGCACACAGGTTTGTCAGATCCAGAGGAGGTGCATGAAGATGCAAAGTGGACTACAGTAGAATTACATCAATCCGCATCAAATGTGGATCTGCTGTCTCATGTAGATAGCCACATTTACATCAACCTGTCTCTATGTGTTTGTGAAGGAAAATGTAATATTTGTTGAATTTGGACTGCAATAGTACTACATCAGTCTGCATCAAATGTGGATCTGTTATCTCATGTAGATAGCCACATTTACATCAACCTGTCTCTATGAGTTTGTGAAGGAAAATGTAATATTTGTTGAATTGTTAGTTTCAGTTTCACGGACATGTATAAACAGATTGCATTTCTGTATATATGTCTGTATATATGTCATCTTCGGCATTTGTAAGCTTTTGTAGAAACAGCGACATAACCCATAGAATGTTGACATGTTTAGTCAGTCTGAAGATATCAAGGGTAGAGCCGAGCTCGGGTTCTACTTTGTATTTTATGTCAGATGTCACGATAGCACGTTCTAGGTGACGTTGTCGTACAGCAAGGAAGTCATGTCTGGATAATGTTCTGTTTGATTTAATATCATATGAGAAAGTTATTTTACAATTGGATGTAATACTTTGAATACAGTTAAAGGTTTTTACAAAGTTATAAAGGAGATACTTTTCAGAAATGAGATGCACTTTACTCTAGCCATGTTTGGAGTTCTTTCCAATTCAAGTTGCCAAGCTGATTGCAATTGAATGGGAATGAAATTTACTAAGTGCATTGCTTTTGAAAAAAAATGAAACCTTCCATCTTCAAATGATTTTGGTGCCTTCAAATGATGTTGGTGCGTGAAGGGCAAATGTGACGTGTCATATCAAAAAGAGACACTTTTGGGCAGGTTATCAATTTTTGAGGTTTTACATATCTTAAGTAATAGAGATATTTTGCTCCACAACACTGTTTTCCCCAATGAAATCTGACATTTCTAAGCGAAGATATTGAGTTTGTAAGTTATGGTATTATAAAATTGGAAATTGAGATATCGGTCTTTAAAAATATCATTGACAATGTTGAGAGTAGGAATAAATATGTCTCATAAAATACAAGATGCCAGTTATATTCCGGTCTGAAACTATCAGACAATATTTTAAACATTAATAACATCACAAATTCGCAACAAACCCAAATTGTGAAAAAATCACTCCTGGGCAGATTTTTTGCTATTTTTCTATTTACGATCCTGCCCAAAAGTGTCTGCTTTTGATATACCAGTCACAAATGATGTTGGTGCATGAAGGGCAAATGTAGTATCATCTTTGTAAAGAAAAAAATAAAATACAATAAATCTAGTCGGGCTTAGATGTCAAGGTTGGAGTTTGATATGCATCTATGGATTGAGACATACAATGAATATTTTAAGAATGTGCGTGAATTTCTGTGTGTGTTTGGAATATATTACCTCATACACAGATCTGAGGAGTCTGAGTGTTTATAAAGAAGCAATTTGTATCAGTTTCGAAGGGTGTTCCTAAACAAAATGTGTTATTACAAATGTAGAAATTATAGCATTTGTTAAACGCACCATTGGGCTGTTCCAGTTGAAATCCATATCCCCCTATGGAAGACATGACCTTTATCTCCCACACAGGGAGTGTGATTATCTAATAGGGTTACCTGAATGGGTGACCCCATTTGAAATATACACCCCCTGTGTGGGAGATTAAGGTCATGTCTTCCATAGGGGGTGTAAGGATTTCAATTCGAATAGCCCATTGTCAGTGTAAGATTGGAAGTGATATTATACTAGGAAACATTTTCGGTGAAAAATCTCTGACTGTTTGAAAAATCCATGAAAAATCTGTGTTGGATTACAGATTTTCACAGATTTTGCAACCAATTACAGATTTTTGCCTTCTAGTGTCAAGAACCAAAGCAAGCAGTATGTAGAGCAGTGACTTGTCCAAAGGGGAATGGGGTCCAAGTCAATCAAAAGGCATCGTACACATTTGAGGATTCTTTTAAATTAAAATTTGGTGGCAATATTCTTATCCTCCCTCACCTTGGTGTGGGTGAGGGTCCCCTATGTATCACACATATCCCCACCCTGCTTCAGGTGAGGCCCACAAAGCTGTTGCAAGGGTTAACTTTATAAGAACTACCTGCCTATTGGTCAAAAAGGAGTTTTCATTATCAATTGGACCAATCAGCAACATTGTTAGAATAATTTCACCACACAAAAATATTGGGGTGAATTATTTGCAAAACTCCATTCTGATTGGTGATTAAAATGAAGATATCACGTAATTGACCAATCAGAAGCAATGTTAGAACGGCAGGTAGTGCTCAGGGGGTTAAGGTCAATAGCACCTGTACTTCCATGATACTAGCACAGCTTTAACCCCTATCCGTATTCCTGTAGATATTAACAGAGACAGAATATCTTAAGACAAATCTGTGTTTTGGTTCATTAAGCCCCAGAAATGAGCCATGACAGCACCAGAAATGACCAGATAAGGGATGTCACAATGTTTTGGGTTTGATTAACTTTTATACTCTACATGCAAGGGTGTAGAGGAAGGATGGACCATAGGGTCACCTGGTTGCTATGGAGTTCTTCAAATTGGGTGTGAAGGATGCATACACTGATACTGAATTTGTATACAGTGGTCAAGATCACTATCTGTCTGTGACTCTTTTCTTAAGGTCATCTTTTCCACTCTGAAAATGTGTCAAAATTAGTGGATTTTTCTGCCCCACAAAGTTCTTCTCTTACCAAACTTTTTGGCTCAAAAAGTACCTGTTCATTTGCATATCTTGAGTAATTATTTGAGTAATTACTTTTAGACTGTAAATTGTCAAAACCCTTGAAGATGACATACCAGAATCACAGTTCAGTAATCAGTATACCCCTTCCCCACACACAACACCTGCCCAGCACTGTCACTGGTCGTAAGCGGTTCATACAATTGCCCTAACAGCTCTGTTAAGATCAAATTAATGTCAACTTAATAAAAGGCCCAAATTAATTTTTATAAAAATCTTTGTTATTGAAACTGTCTCATGAAACCAGAAAATGTGAGCATTTTTTTTAATGGTGAGAACATATTGTAACATTTTTGTACGTGCTTAGGGAAGCAAAGAATTATCACCATCATTTTCAATTACTAATAAGCAAAAGAAATCAATTTCTTGAGGATGATTTACCATCCTGTAATAACCTGTAATCATGTAATTTACACCAAAATGTATTAGAAACGTGCCAAAAAGTGTAACTATATTTATACCATCCGAATCAACTTGGCAGTCTGAGCCATGTTTCCACATATTTGTAATACTAGCTCAAACAGGTGTTAGCTAGAGAAGAAGATTGTGGGAATTGATGGAACTGGCATCTTCAATTTGTTTGTCTCAATTGTAATAGTGTCATTCAAAATGGAGTGCATATAGGCTTTTTTTCTGGACTGGTTACCTTTCGTTTCACAAAACTACTGAGGTATTATTGTATGAAGGAGTTTGACGTAGTTTGTAAAGTTATAAAGAACATGTAAAAAAATTAGACTAGTTGTAAAGTGTCACTGTTCAAAACAGTGATGACACTATGGGTATTTGCACCCCCCTAACAAACTTGGGCTGTGCCCTTCTGGTTGTCCCCTCCCTCACAGTCAGAACAGAAAGTCACCAAAAGGCCCAAAAATGCTTCCAGCACATGATTCTGTTTGGTTACAACTTATATCATATCGTACAATGCAATTCCCTTCAGTTTTTACTAGAAATAAATGTTCAAGTCTGAAATACCAGTAATGTATTGGTAAGAAATATAATATTATCGGTGCTGTAAATGTTTATTTGTCTATTTTTCCATTTGCCAGGTTGATGAATGACAACGAAATCACACGTATCTCGGCTGATGGGAAGTTTAAGAACCTGCCAAACCTAGTCAAACTGTAAGTTTAGTAGTTTAAACCTAGTTTAGCAATAATCATTTGTTTTCTTAAACCTAGTAAAGGGGTGTAAGGTCATTTCAGCTCCAACTAATAGTCTGTTGCAATCGAACAAAGCCAAATTATGAGAATTCTGCAATAAAAAAAAGCATTTTTTATCAGAAATGAGTTGAACGCTTTTCATCACAGGTTGTAATGTCAAAACGCACAAAAATGCCATCTTAGTCCTATATGTGTGGTAAATCTGTGATATGTGTGGTGTTTCATATTTGGCATAAGATCAAATCAGATGGTTTACATGCTCTTGTGAACTTGATCAGTACTGAATAGCGCCAGCTGACAGTGAGCATGAGAGATGGGTAAATGTTGTTGAGCTTTTTACACTTGAAATATATCTAAATATCACCAAAGCAAACTTGAAGAATGATTCTTTATAATCTATTTTGTTTTCTTATTAAACCAGTGATTTGCGTAGCAATCGTATATCAGTGATAGAGGAGGGAGCGTTTGAAGGTGCCATAAATCTACGAGAAATGTAAGTTGTGAATTACCATAATATGTCACTAATTCATTTCTAATCAATTTAGTCTTATATAGCTCTCATTCTAATTTTTCAGTTCTCCCTTCCCCTTCCCTTCATTATAAATTTAGAGTACGGGAAAAAATTACACTGTAACAATACACAGGGTTTCCTACATTGACCATTTTGGCATTAATCATAATCTTTTTGAAAAGAAACTAAGTCATTGCATATTGCACATTGCTCATGACTGACTAGTGGAGAGTACACATCGACAATATCTACATCAACAAGGACATGGTATCTTTGCAAAGGATTTTGGAAAATGTAGAAATGGTCAATTCACTTCCCTTCCCAACTGGAACTCTGTAAAACTTGCATAGTCAACATGGTCAAGCTTTACCTTCAAATGCATGTTTTGCAGGGTGAAAGTTAAACTAATTTCAATTGTTGGTTCACAAGAATTTCAGTTGTGGACTAAAATGGGATATAGTCCAATTAATTACAATTTTTGATTTCTGTGATGATCTTTTTTTTTTTTCTTTTAAGGGAAAAAACCCAAAAAGATTGATGAAGCTCTACAATTAAAACTAGATTTGTTAGAAAAGGAGGGGGTTAAAACCATTGATTAACTCTCACGAACATTTGAAAACATTGGTGTTATGGAACCTTTCTGATGATTCTGTTTGCAGATGGATCGAAAGGGGTCAGCTATGTAATGAAATTACTTATGTTGATAGGGCTTCATAGGTCTCTTGGTTAGTCCCCTAAAATGGTAACAAATGTATTCTCTTCATATTCAGAATTTCTATTTTGATGGTTCAATTTTGTGATATTCTGCAATATCAGTAAATGTGTAGGTTGAGGGTGTTATATGTACAAGAGTTAGGCAAATTTCATTATATTTGTTTCAAAATGGTTTTACTCTTTACATGTTGGGTTTTATGTTTTTTTTTATTTTGATACACAACTTTATTCGGAATGGTCTTATTTTCAGTTTGTTCGAATGATTGTTGGTAAATGTACCTAATGATCCTTTTTTGCATCCCTTTCAAAAATAAAAACCCATACTGGGGTATGCTATGTGAATCACCTATTATAGGTCCAGTTTCAGATCATACAAGATTTACACCTGAACTGAAAACTATTTGTACAGGCCTTGTAATTGTTATGTGTTAAGCATGTACGTCAGTGTCATATCATTGCTTGAATGCCTATCTATGGTCATATGAGTATCCAGCTCCGGCTGTCCATCATCCTTGCCCCCTATTCATCTACCTGCCCCCCCTCATTCAGCAGCATGTTTTTCCAACAAAAAAAAGTCATTCTTCATCCTGTTTTCCCATTCTATAAATATCATTTTAAAGATACTAAGATGAATTATGACATAACACACACAAAATAGCAATTTTGATGAGCATTTATTCCATTTGTTCAAAGTGCAATCCAAGTAAGGTCAAACAAAACTGATTAGGTAAGCAGGCCTGTAACCAGGATCTATTGGTGGGCTGATTTTGTAGCCCTTTTTCTTAAAATGTTGACCCTTTTGACCAAAAGTCATAAAAAAACCTATATTTTTTTGCTCCCTACACTTGCAAATGGGACTTTTTGGGTCAAAAAAGGAGACTTTTTTGGACAATTTGGCAATTGGGGGGAGCGGGGCATCCACCCCTTAGTTACGGGCCTGGTCATAAGTGGATCCATCATAAAAGTAGTTGCATCAAGTCAACATTTTACATCATTTATTTATATGTTAGAGATAGACCATAGATGTAGCTAGTGAATCAGTAGTAGCTCAGTGAGTGCTGTGTATTTTTTATAATTGTGCAAAATTGTTGTCGAAATAGATTTTGCAAATTTTGTTTACAAATTATTGAAAATATAAAATGCCTTAATCACGGCCTGTTACAATTGACTGTTTTGCATATTTGCTGCAGACGTTTGTGAGAAATATTTGACAAATTTTAAATTGCATATGAATTTTGTAATTTTTGATTTGTTCCAAGATAACTGATCAACACTGCAAGCTTTCTTTCCCCGCCCCCTCTCACTACCACAAACAAGTTTGCTTGTGTCTGGCTCTTCCCCCTATTATGAAATGAACATGCTTGTAAATTTGAATTCTTCTTTGATTTCCACCCCTTAATAATACTCTTGTGATGCGTTTTTATGTACCTTCCTACCTTCCATTGTTATGACCTTTGACCTTTTCTTGTGTGCGTATGTTGCCTTGTTTATTTGTTTGTTCGTATAGGCAGCTTACTAATAACAGACTGAGCAAAGTCACCGGCCGTGCTTTTGGCGGGCTCAGAAATTTACGAACACTGTAAGTATGGACATGTGTTGAGGTGATGATGATGTGCGTGTACAAGCGCCCTCACTTGGATCTAGTGCATCGGCCATTTCACCAGCATTGCTTTTCTCATGAAATTCAACCCAGCATGTTCTCATGTTTGTTTGTTTGTTGCATGGGAATGTTTTCCATTGCATCTTCTATTGCTTGTGTGTGATTTGTGCTTCTTTCCATATAAATTATATAAAATGCATTTTTTTTGTGTGTCTTTTTGTCTTTGTTATTGCAAATTGCTGTATTGTGTTTGTCGGAATTTGGTAATAAATGAACTAGATATTCAAAACACCACTGATATTAAGTTGGTTAATTATGTTATCTTTGACTTTTCATGTAAGAGAAATCCAATAATGATCAGGACGTGTTTTTATAACATGATATTTCTTATTATGAATAACCACCGTGTCCTAACACATCCCTTTTTAAAGGGATTTTTATTATATCATATTTGCTAAACCATGCTGGATTGATAAAGACATTAGTGATAAAAATTGTCATGTTCTGTTTATCAGCCAAGTATTAAATTCATGATTTATTTTTGTTCCAAAATAATAACTGTTAAGTACCGGCATATGATCTGTGTTTCATTAGATATGATATGATGTTGAAATAATGCATTAAATTTTGTGATGATGTTAAATTTTATCGCCTTGTCTGGTACTCACAAAAAAGCGCTGATATTAATCATATATTTTGCTTTCAAGCATGCGATTGCGAAGGCTTTCTCACTTAAAGTGTAGAAATGTATTTTTGTTTAAACAATAGATTTTATAAAACACAATAATTCATCTGACGACTTAGATTGCAATTAGGCACTTGTATCCATGCTCACTGTATATGGCATTTTGTACAAAATAATTGGAAATATAAACGGTGCAGACTGCAAAATTATTAAAGATCAATATTGTTGAGAAATAAATTATTATAGATGTAGAAAATTGCACAATGTCAGTGGTATTTTGAATGTTTCCGTAAGAGGGGAATGTATAATCAGAATTTTGGAGTGCATTTTACTAAATGCATGTGGAATATTGGTGAATTTTACGAAAGGAAGCTGAAAATAACTTTGGTCAAAATGCAATGTTATCATGCTATATTGATACTAATGGTTTGATATAATACTTATTAACAGTGATATTAACAGAAACAAAGGAAAATATGGTATTATTATTTATTAAGGTAGATCATTTTAAGCAGAGCTGTTAACTCTCACACATTCGGCCCAATATTTGGTGTGAGTCTCATATATTTTGGCACTTTCTCATACACTCTCACGCCAAGGTAGTAAAATCTTATGCATTGTCAAAATATAGTTTTAGAAATTTTTTTTTCCTACACCCACTTTTTAAAGATTCTTGAGCACCTTGCTGACAAAAAGCAGGGGTCAACAATTAATAATTGTAATCAGCAAACAATATTTATATCCCAGTATGCCCCTGTTCAACAATATCTCACGCCAAGCAATTCTGAAAAGTAGACAGCCCTGTTGTAAGCGAGTACTCGGAAAATAGAGAGAGAAATGGATTCGAAAAGAATAAGAAATTTTCTGTTTTTATTGACCAGTTTTAATTTCTTGTCTGATGTCTTACTATCAAATCAATCTCTTTATTCACATCATAGATCATTCATTCATGTATTCCAGTTGAATTCCATACACCACCTTTTGAAGACATGACATTATTCTCTCACACAGGGAGTGTAGATTTCAAATGGAGTCACCCATTCAAGTAAAACCCCATTTGAAATTCACACTCCTTGTGTGGGAGATTAAGGTAATGTCTTCCACAGAGGGCATATGGGTTTCAACTGGAATAGCCAAATGGTCTCATTTCCAATGGCATAGTCCAGTGACCTGCATTCAACATCATACCCAATACATGCAGAGGTCGTTTTATGAGTGAACACACATATTAGGGTTGAAGAACTCTGTCATGACAATGTCAAGACTTGAAAAGTTGATCTTTGATTCACACATTTTCAAAGAAATATATTTGAATAATATGATTTATTCGAAATTTAGCTGTATTGTTAATTTCCATAAAATACAATGCAGCTGGATCTGAAAAATGTAATCATACACATGACCATTTAATATGTCATTGAATTTATGTGCTGTTAATTTGGGGTATTTACATTCCAAGATTCATATTGGGACAGGTACTCCATCGCCAAGGTACCGAACTGGTACACTCGGAGTACCTACAGAGATACAGTACAAATGCTGCTGCTACTGCACAGGACCCACCAGCAGTGGTATTGCACTGGTACTACACTGGTGCTCTCCTGGTACTGTAAAATCCCAGCCCAGTACCTTTGCGACAATGTACCTGTGCAGGTGCCCCACTGAATAGGAATCTTGCAGTGTACTATTGTACTCAATACTCACAAAACAGTTTTCATGAGCCATTATATACATACAGGATACCATACTCATGAGTAATTAGCCAGTACCATACTCATTCATGAGTATACCAGTTCCATATATCTTTGTTAATGCATAATGTATATACCAGTACCATTATAGTAATTGAGGCAAAGGCAAGCTGGCTGTATGGTCAACACTAGAAGTTGCATATTTTACACGTATAAACCATTTGCACATTTCTTGAAATGCATCTTGACATGCATATCCTTTTCATGACTTACCAAATTTTGTGGCAACTTTCAAAAATTATTCATTTCAAGAAATGCACAAACCATAACATAATATCCATGAGTTATACTAACACATTCAAGGCTCGGAATTCAACATTTTGGGCATTTCCAATCATGGGTTTTGCTTTGGGAAAATAACAAACATCACATAGTCTTCATGAAGTGTCATTTAAGTTACTACTCATATTAAGCACTATTTTTTCAGTGTGGATGGATATATATAAATCATGTAGTTTACAGAATAGTAACTTTAATGTGCAGGTATATACCACATACATTTGTATGATTTAAACCATATCGGATTATATTATTTCAGTGATATTTGCACATAATAATTTACTGTAGATTTGAAGTATTGGTTTGTAATAGCAATATATCTGATAACATGCATTATTATTAATATTATTATTATTAATAGATGCATCGTAGAATTGATTTTAAAACATAAGCCAACAAACAAAGTCATATTTTTGGTCAAAAATCATACTATCCATCCCAATGTCCTTGTGTTTTAAAATCCTTTGGCATCACTGAGAAGTGTTCCTGCCATCAAATACTTTACAAATAGCATGATGCTTTGAGCTCATCTCTTAGTATTGCCTTGGTGCCTCAGCTTGGTGCATACTTACTTCTGGAGTATTGCCTTGGTGCCCCAGCTTGGTGCATACATACTTCTGGAGTATTGCCTTGGTGCCCCAGCTTGGTGCATACTTACTTCTGGAGTATTGCCTTGGTGCCTCAGCTTGGTGCATATGGCTGGAGATTTATCTTTGGAAAAAGGAGTACTGCCTAATGGCCATATCATACTCACAAGGAGCGTAGTGGTTTTTGGTAAAGTAACTTTGTCGCTTATCGGAAAAGCAATTGCTGATAAGTCGCTAGCATGCAGTTGACTTAAAGGCAACTTTGTCACTATGTCACTAGCCACGACTAGACACTGGTAGCGATGCATTTAATCACAAGCGAATTTTGCAATTATTGCTAGTATGATAAAACTTTTAGGAGTACTCCTTATTAAAGACTAGCTGGGGTGCCTAAATTGGTACTCTGGTGATAGCCCCTGACCCCGGCCCCCCAACTCAACACAAAAGTTGACAACCATGAGAGGTACCAACTTGCGCAGAAAAGGGGATATTTATTTACCAGTAGCAAGGACCTTGAAATTGGAAAAATAGGGGGTATTTAATTTGCACTGTCCGTGAAATTAGCAAAATAGGGGTGTTTAATTTGCACTGTCCGCGAAATTTTGATAAAAGGGGTAATTGAGAAAATCCAGAAATTTTATGTCAATATTTAGTGTCATTGATAAGGGGTGTTTGAAATTCTAATCATTGAAAGCGGGTGTTTGAAATTCTAGTCATTGAAAACCGCAAAAAAGGGGTTGTTTTGGGCCATATTTTGTCCTTGATTTTGCATGACAAAGGGGGTAAATTTGATGAAAATCATTGCAAAAGGGGGCTTTTGAAAGATTTGGTAACTCTCATGGTTGTCAACTTTTGTGTTGAGTTGGGGGCCGGGCCCCTGACTACCAGCAGACAACTAATGTGCTGCATGAGTAAGCATCAAAGAGTGGGGGTGGGGGGCATGGGAGGGTACACAAATCAACAAATTTCCTGCAAAAAGTGAGAATTTTGCCCATTTAGTAGTTAGAGGCCAGGGGGTGGAGGGTACCTCAAAGGAGGAATTAGGTTGTGTATGACTTTGTTTGTTGGTCCATCATATATATTTTAATATTTTTAATCATAGAATAAAATATGAATTATGTGTAGAACCTGATTTGAGATGTCAATTAGCACACAAGATGTTTATTGAGTCTCGTTTTTAGTCAACGGTTTTCATTTCATTTATGACTAAATCAAGAGAATTTCTTTCTTAAAATCTTAGTTTTGAAAAATTAGACATGAGGCCTTGTGTTTCTGAGGCCTCAATATATTGAATTGTCATGCATGGGGAACAAAAAGTATACCTCTGGTATTTATCAGCAAAAGAACTCATTACACAGACTTTGCAAATAAGCAGGAACTTGAAGTCACTGTTTGCCGTCGCCTGGTGAAATATTTTGCAGGTGCATTATTTTGCCTTCCATGAGCAACACACAAAAAGTACAGAGTCTGTTCTATTTGGGCCAAATCTCTTTAGACGGCATAAACATTTTCTTATGTTATTATAAGAAATTGCACTTTAATGTCATACAGACATTCCCAATAACTGTGTGTTTCGCTATTTTTCTTTATATTTTAGAATGTTGAGAAGTAACAGAATCAGCTGTATTTCAAACGAGACATTTATGGGGCTACGGTCGCTTCGACTTCTGTGAGTCATTTCTCTGTTATGTATAAGCTTACCTGTCTGGAAAGTTTTCTTTCATCTGTCTCGTAGTTACACTCGTAGTTTAAGAGCAATTGAGGTTCTATGGATCCAAGATTTACACATGATCAGCAACTGTGATTGAAACAATGCTATAATGCACTAGGCATGCAATAAAACAGAAAGACTGAAAGCTTTTTCGACTCCTACATAGTACTACATGGAATTTGCTGGAATAATATGGTCTTCAATGAACAGTCAAAGTCTATGCAATTTGTTTGTGACATTGCTATATTATGTTCGACTCGTAATAAGCAAAAATGATTTAGTTTTGGTTACAGTTAAAAAGCATTGCTAAAATCCCAGCATATGTTTGTGTAAATCACAAAAACACATCAGACGGTAATACCTGAAGCGCGTTTTATGAGGGTGCTAAACCCAACTGCGTGTGTACACGATGTTACGAGACTCGCCTAATGCAAACCGAACAATGTAGAAACAGAGTTAATAAGCTTATATTTGTCAGGCAAAGTCAAGCTTTATAAGAAATGCCTATAAGATGGATGCAACCTTTGCTAACACCCTTTTTGTTGCATTGACTTTTTTACCAGGTCCTTGTATGACAACAGCATCAGTACAATCATGCCAGGAGCATTTGATTCACTGGGTGAACTGTCAACTCTGTGAGTAATCTTCTACAGACTGTCACTTACTCCTTATCTTTACTATCATTGCTCTTATATACATGCTTTATAGAATAAAATGTCGCCATTCAATTTTCAAGTAACAATGTATTTATAAGGACTCAAAATGTGACATTTTGACATGGAAATGAGTACTTTGACTAAGAGCCACTGAAAATCCTTCAAAGGGTGTTGAATCTGAACTAGAATTTTTCAATGAGGATATCAAAATCATGGTGAAAATCCAAGAAAGGTTTCAAAGTTAAGTTTCAATAAGTAAAAGGTGGTCCACATCTTCCAGCTGCAGATCCAGGATGATCCAAATCAGGCACTTAGCCACGGCTCGGATCAGCAGGGATTGAACCGACCAATATTATGTTTTTAAAAAAACATTGTTTGGGTCACCTGTTTTTCACTTCGGTTTTGGACACCTGCATACTTTTTTTTTTAAATAATCCTATAATCTTTAGGAGACAATTTGATGTGTAAATGTTTATATTTTTGATAATATAGTTGGATAAAGCTGATGGGTAGAAATTACGGTAGAAAGAGATCAAATCTTGTCAGCTATTAGAAATCTTTCTTGCCCTCTCTATAGAGAGGGCAAGAATATGGAATGCTCTCTCTGTGCATATCCCTGCTATCAGACCTGCGTCCAGCTTCAGCAAGGAGGTGAATCGCTATCTAGGCAATCACTTGCCAGCAGTTTCTACAAGAGAATGATTTCTGGCACTTAATGCCTAGATATGTCTTGACATTAAAAAAAACCTTTTTGTACATCAAGCTATCATTAATAGATATTGCTATAAACATGTTGGAACTTTTGCCAAAATATCTTACAAATATGTCAGCTTACCATTGATACTCATCCCTTGATTTAGCTCTCCCAGATGTAGAGTGAATCACACAAAGTTCACTCATTTGTTATCAATTTGAACTTGTAATGCACTTCTCATATCTTTCTTTCTCATCCCCTCAGGAACCTGTTGGCAAATCCACTCAACTGTAACTGTTACATGTCATGGTTGCCAGAATGGTTGAAGAGTAGAGCGATTGAGGCTGGCAACCCTGTCTGCAAAGAACCAAATAAGTTGGTTGAGAGGCAGATTGAGACACTGAGCCAAGAAGATTTTACATGTGAAGGTACTGTCCATCATCAAAGAACCCTAAATCTGAGGCATTTTTGACAAATCTGAAACTTAGTTGCATTTGAATGATCTATATTACATCCATTTTGCTTCATCAAGACAGTACTGTCTACATGTGATACACACAATCAAAGATGGTGTATCTGTAGGGCACGGCACAGTCCTTCAAACTGCAGTCACACGCTACAGATGCACTGCCTTGTGTTTGTATCACACACAGAGGCTACTGTCTTGAGAATGCAAACAAAATATGTTGTTGTCCTCAGTGACCAACCATAAAACGTGAATGTGAGATAATATTTTTAGTTTTGTAGTTTGTATTTTCAATTTAAAAAATACAAATTGTCAAAATTTGACCATTTTGAACTGAAAATGAAAAAGTATTATTGAAAGAGATGTTTTAAAACTCTGATCCAACGGTATGCAGTGATAAAATTGCCAATTGCCTATCTCACAATGCCATTTGGCCAAAGATGCAATATTATGTTTCAGGGATGCTAGAACATCAGAGCGGAAAAAATAACCAAATTGACTCCTGATTTTCCCACTTCAGGGCAAGACAGCAATTTATTTTGTTTGGTCTAAATTTATCTTCATCATGTTGTATTGTGCAAGATGTGGTAAAGATCATCAGATTACCAGCTCAAATGAATATCTGAGCTCAAATTTAATTTATGAATATTGCCATAATTTCAAGGTCATTGGTGTGTAAGATTACATGTTGGATTATCAAAGTTGCTTCCAACAAATCATTTATACGTCACAATTTTCAAGTCCAGTGGTCACCTAGGGTCATACTAGGTCAAGTTGAATTCAATAAAAAAATTTTTATCAAGATATAAAAGTAACCACCATCATTTTTTTAACATTTCAGGTAACGATCACAACAGTTGCTTACCATCGGTTGCTTGTCCCAGGGAGTGTGCTTGTAGTGGGTCTGTGGTACGCTGCAGTCGCAAAGAACTCACTGTGCCACCTAGACACATCCCAACCAGTGCTACTGAACTGTAAGTTGAACATAAGGATATGATGGCCCAGTGACTGAAAACATATCCCTTAGCTGCTGTATGAATGATCAGATCTGTATAGCTCTGGGCTCAGTGGCACGAAGACGTATCTCCAGTTACTCTACAGGAATGAATAGCACCGTATGGACATACGTCTTTGTGCCGCTGAGCTATTAAGCTACACTCATTTATACCACAGCTAACGTCTTTCTGTCGCTGAGTTATTGATTTGCGTATGCACTGATTTTTGTAGCTTGTTAATAATCAAATGATCACTTGTTCATCGGAAAGTATCTGCAAGTGTAAGAATATGAAGATAACTGCCATGTTCTCAGTGTTGGAAGTTCCATCGTACTTTTCATTTTGTTCATGGATGTGCAGTTTGCAAAATTTACATGCAGAATGATCAAAACAGTACAATGGTCGCAATGTTAAAAACATATATAGAGTTTTCATTGATATTCGAGATGTAAGCAGACAATCACACATTTCAAGCAATACAATTGTTTACAACTTCAGTTGAGCCTAAAGATTCAATCATTAATTATCAAATGATCACTCAGTGGCACAAAGACATATCTCCATTTTGAGGTACCCTACAGGAATGAATAGCACCGCCAATGGACATATGTCCTTGTGCCGATTGAAGAATGATTGAAAACTGATTGCTTGCTGGTAGAAAACCTCTGCAATAATCCATAGTTAATCTTATTGTATGATTCTTTTACTCTAGCTATTTGGATTCCAACCAACTGACCACTCTTCCAGCAGGCCTTAATGGACTGAAGAGTCTCCATACTCTGTAAGTGGTTGCTATAAACAATACCAAAAATCAACCTGTATGCAGTGGCTTATCAGGGTCAATTGTCAGGGTGTTAAAGATCTATCAACATTCTTGGTTTGGCATCATTTTGGTCCGGTTTTCCTGGACAATTGCGTTCACAAATATTTGATTTTGCACTATTTTAGCCCAAATTCAAGGTAATTTTTTTTGTTTACCAGGCCATTTACAATTTTACACTATTTTAGCCTCAAATCTAGGTATTTACCAGGCTGAAAAGAAGATTAATGGCAATTCTTATCCTGATATGCTACTGCATGTATGAATCTTATTGTATTGTTTTCAATGACATTGCTATTTGAATACTGCAACTTCAAATCTGGAAAACTTTTTTTTTATGAAAGGCACAATCCCACAAAAATTAATGGATTTTATGAAGCTCGTCTCTATCTATTGTTACATAGTGTAAATGTCTACAAATGACCTGTTTTAATGCAGATGAAAGTGTCTTCTAAATGAGTACCATTAAAATAGCCCTTTTTGGAAATTGCTTAGCCTCAGGGGCGTCTATAACGAACAATACCAGTATCAATCTTTGATCAAGTTTTCAGGCATCTAGTGTAACATTTCGAGGGCATGGTGCAAATAAAGGCCTATCTGCAATAGCTGCCAGGTGTAAATATGTGTACAATATAGAAAGAAGATATTGTCAAATCTATAGGGCAGCTATTGCAGATATGCTCTTTTTGCATGAAACCTTTGATATATCGACTGCTCTGTGCCAGAAGTGGGTAAGTGCAATAGCTGCCCTGTGAACATTTGACAATTTACACATAGTATATATGTACTCATCTACACATGGCAGCTACACATGGCAGCTATTGCACTTACCCACTTCTGGCACTAAGCAGTCGATATATCTGGAACATTGTTGCGTTCAGTTACCTGCCGATCTGTAATATAGCAACTAAGAAGTCACAGGTGGCAAATGGGAATAGCTTTTTGTTTTCTTGATTTCTCCAATGAGATGACCCATTTATGACTCGGCTTTTAACTGTATCGTGCAATATATACCACCTTAGGTGTTGGAAGTGTGAGTTACATATGTAGTAATGAACTGTCTGGATTACCTGTGTGAATGATGCACTGTGGACTTAAAACATCACAATCTGTGAAGACACGGTTCATAACCTCAATATGCTTGCACACTCATAGAATTACCTTTGCATTGTTTTTTTGTAATAAAACTCATTCCCTACAGTTTAAGGTCAAATTTTGAGCTATGAAGGTATGAACTATGCTACTGTAGATGAGAGGAGGGGTTATGATGGGCTATTACAGCTAAAATCCATACACCCCTTATGCAAGACATGACCTTAATCTCCTGCACAGGGAGTATGAATTTCAAATGGGGTTACCTGAATGGGTGACTCCATTTGAAATCTACACTCCTTGTGTGGGAGATTAAGGTCATGTCTTCTATAGGGGGTGTATGAATATCAACTGGAAGAGCCCTATGTGACAAAGTATTAGATGCAGTATTATCATTTGTCATGTTATAATACCTCAAAGTCATTTAGTAATGTTTCCTTTGCGATGATTCTTACTTGCTATCTTGGTCAACTTAAATTGGAATCGTATTGTCTTCTATGTTTTTAAGTGACTTGGCAATGTTTTCTTTCCGGATGAGTCTTCCTTGACATTTTACCAATACAAGCAAAGTTGTACTATTTTCCTAGTGAAATTTTCACATTTAGTAATCCGATGAGTCTTGAAATTTCATAAAGCAAGAAATTTTTTTACATTTTTCTTTTTGTCCCAAAATAACAAAATTTTTAATTGTACCAACTGCCCAGAAGGTTCCCTACCCATTTTGACTTGAACTACAATCTTGGCAAGGTTTTTTTCTCACATGAAAGAATATAGTCACATCATGGGGGTTACATGAGGCAATGTGCCTAGCTCAGAGAATGAGGTGCCAACACATTTACATTTAATTCCTCTGATACGCCACTTCATGGGTAAAGACTTAGCTCAACTTAGTCATGTCTGTCTTTACAGTCTTCAGGGAATTATGATTTTCACATAGGATACTAATTAACAGCAATCAATAGTTGCTGTTTTCCCCACAGTTACAACGAGTAAGCTGGTTTCCTTCTAAGCGCAAGTTATAACGTGTGTAAACATTACAAACATGCACACACACAAAACAGATTAGCAAAAATGTAAAGCTTAAATCTCAAACAAGGTTTTACGTGAGGGCTTTAAGCATGAGTACTGTTACTTACTATTTTATACCTAAGAGAGACGTAGTAATGTTTCCTTTCAAGTGACTTGTATGTGATATCCTATATTTTGTCAATTTATGCTTGAAACATGTTGTTAACCACATTTGTACCTCAAGTGATCTAATAATGTTTCCTTTTATGATAAATTTCCCCATTTTTTTTTTGTTCTGTTTCAGTGATTTAAGCATGAATAGTATTATCATGTTACCAGACAATGCCTTTGCCAACATGACCAAACTGTCCACATTGTAAGTATACTGAACCAAGTATATACTTGGGTCCACCTCAAGTTCGGTTGTGACGTCAATGCTTTTTTGCGGTTGCACCGCAAGTGTGCCAACAGAGCACTCGTGTACGCTCTGTTAGATGAACTTTATGTGCGCGATTCCATAAGGCGACCAGCATAATTACGTACTTGTGACGGAACTTGAGGTGAACCCAGTTTAGTAGCAATTCCATTGTACTTTTCATGAATCAAACTTTATTCTCTCAAACTCATCTGGTTTTAATCAAATTTAAATCAACTGATTGCCGTAATTTATTGCATGCGGAATGCACATCAATGTAGGAGAATCAGTTTTAATTTTTGCAAACCAAATTTAAGAGAATTGTTAGCAGGACCGATTATCTGATTCTCACCAAATTTTGATCACTGTTTACAATTTTGTATGTGTGCCAAGGAATTTTAAAAGAGTATAAGAGCATCATTATTATCAATATAGTAGCACAGTGCATGTGTAATCTGCCATGTTAGAATCTGGATAGAATAGTGTACCTCTGCCATACCAATCCAATATATGGAAAAGTTTTGGCCAGATAGTCTCATAAAATGAATTTCTTATGAGTGTACACACTATATCTATATAGCTCTATGCGTTGTGTATGCATCGTTTCAGAATAGACCAAAGTAAACGTTGTCAAAATCAAGCTCAAAATAAGAAGCATTGTACAATTTCCCACTTTCCTGGCAAATACTCATGTTTTGAAAACATTTTGTAGTAGTTATTACAACAAGGTGTTAGAACCTTCCTTTTTATGGTGTCAATAATTCATGTTTAGCAATTATTTATTGGTTATTTCCATTGAAACCAAAATTGTAACAATAACAGGAGTCGACCACACTGTCCTGGCCAGACACATATTTCTTCAGGGAAGTTTTCTCTTCAATGACCATTGGCCACAAAAAGGATATAGCAATTGTACCACCTGCTTTAATGCTATGCGTGTATGGCCATAGGCTTCAACATAAAAAGATCAAGTTTTGAGATTTTTTTCTTAAAATATTAAGAGCTATCTTAAGAACCACTGAACCAGTACTAGGCTTGTTTGTACTCATTTTAATGCATTTTTCATGCTGATTTCAGAGATGGTCATGGAAATGTACAATTCTGAATTTTTTGATATTTAAATTTTTTTAAACTTTGTCGTCTGCAGTCGTGACCCGCATGCAAAGAGTTAAATACAATAACTCTAGGACCTCAAACATGCTCATCTATCAGGCCACAGTTCTTTAACCCTAATATGTTTGTACATGTATAGACTGACCTTTGCATGTATTGGGTACAAAGACTCATACCCTTTAATATGAGGTCAACAGTTGACCTATTATGGTTGAATGTGGTCTCCTGAACGATGTCATTAGGAATGAGATCATGTAGGTTTATATGCAAGTTTTTTCACAAATATTGATAGACACTTTTATTTGTTATTTTTATATGAGGATTTTTTAACCTATGTCCTAGTTTTAGAAAGCAGGACAGTGTTGATTTTAATCCATATCTCAATGCGGATTTACATCAGCAAGAAGCTCTTGAAGATAGTTGCAGACGATCCTCTGGGATAAATAGGGAAAATGTAATATCGCTTCTGAAGAAGTATGATTACATTTGCGCTATTCCAGTTGAAATCCACACACCCCATGTGGAAGACATGTCTTAATTTTCTACACAGGGAGTGTGAATTTCAAATGGGGTTCCCTGAATGGGATATTACTTTTGAAGAAGTATGATTACATATTGTGGATTGAATACTAGTGGTTCATAAGGGCTGGTTTCTCAAAGCATGGCTAGTGTTCAGGCTTCCTGGGCCATCAGGCTTAAGCTCAATTAGTCTTATGTACCAGTGCTTACAATTTCACACCCTAGAAAGATCCACTTGGTAGGAATAGCCTGCTAGCTTAGGAAGCCTGACCACTAGCCAAGCTTCGAGAAATCGGACCTAAGTGTCTTGATATCACTAAGTGCAACCTTGTATTCAACCAGCGATATGATTACTGATCAAGCACATCTCATCTTCTACTTCTGCTGATGAATATGTCTACCTGATGCATGAGGCGGCAGTCTCCCGGGTCCAAGAACACTAGTTTTGGGAGGCATGATATAGGGGAATGGTTCTAACTATAGATATCCAAATTTGATCAGAAATATTGCAACTATTTTTCAGAAATTCAAAGCTATTAATTGTCCTATTTGGTTTCAACCAGTCCGCAATTTATTGTTATGCAAGAATAAAAGGTCAATGAATTTTGTGCATAAATCAAAAGTGTCTGCTTATGAGTATAGGATAGTAGCCAAAGTAACTTGTGCTTTAAATGATTTGAGTATACACAAAATAATTACTTCTGTGGATTTTTTCCTCTTCTTTGAACAATTTCATTAGATTAGGAATGTTAATATCAACTGTTGATTTTGCTCATTTTGAACAATTCATATTAAAAATGAAGGTGTTCCAACTCACATTTTAGCGACATTTCACCACACCACTCTGCTTGTGGTCTAATCAGACTGGCAACCCATCACATCTGACAAACCCACTACTTCTGTGGTTGTTTCTTTAAAAATGAGAACTAGTTTTATAAATCAATGCGCATTATGCCAAGTCTCGTTGATTTCCTGGTGAACAACGCATTGTGCAATCAATCACCTTGGGGCTTGGATCAACTCAGGAGAAAAAAGCCCTAGATTTTTTTAATGACTTCCTATCCTCTCTTGACCTTACAATGACCTACAAGGAAAGACTGAAAGATGATTTAAATTGGGAGAGAAAAATGCTCATTTTAAACAAATCGAGTTTGTTAAATATTAAGAGATGATTATTTTTGTTGATGTCTGTGTGTTTTTTATGTTATTTTCATTGTAGGATTTTGAGCTACAACAGAATAGCCTGCATACCACCAGGAACCTTCACTGGACTCCCATCTCTTAGAATATTGTGAGTAAAAAATCACTGACAATGTTTTGTAGATGATTTGTAGCAAGATGCATTTCATTTTGTAAAAGTATGTGTACTTGATTCATTTAAATTGCACATTCTAATACATGTAGAACATGAAAGTCCACACTCAGAAAGTCCACACTCAGAAAGAAGTCCACACTCAGAAAATGAATAGGCAAGTAAATATATATATATATATATATGTCCATATTTCTCTCAACTATATAATTCTTTTTGGACTTTTACTATGCTGAGTCGAGTAGCGTACGGAATTCTTACACTATATATATATATTATATCAATCATCCTAAATTATTTTGGTATTCCTTGAAATCTTCTGCAAAAGTATTTGAAACTACATCATATTGGTCAATTCAATAGCCTGAATGAGCATTGAATTGTACTGGGTCAAAGGTCAATATCATGTAAGTAAAGTTGTAGATGCATTTTAGTCAAAAACGACTTCCAACAAGTCTTTTACTCGCATACTCATATTCCAATGCCTTTTTAAGGTAGGCCTATTACTTAGGCTATGCATTGTAGGCCTACATTATACGACTTCCGACATTGTTAAAGATAATGCCTTTGACCTATGAAATAAACCAATGATGCTGATAAACTAGGCCTGTACTAAATGGGCTATTCCAGTTGAAATCCATACACCCCCTATGGAAGACATGACCTCAATCTCCCACACAGGTGTAGATGTCATATGGAGTCACCTATTCAGGTAACCCCGTTTGAAATTCACACTCCCTGTGTGGGAGATTAAGGTCATGCCCCATGGGTGTATGGATTTCAACTGGAATAGCCCAGATCAAATTGACAGCAGAGAGAATTGCCCTTATCACACTTACGCATAGAAGCTTATTTCCCCCGATTTGTCCAAATCTTAATGAGTCATGGCACAGAATGTCAGAATGGTTCACTTTTTATGACATATTTCTCAGAATACGATAATGTTGTGCAGAAGCTTATCTTTTGGTGAAATTAAAGCTGCCATTGCAGAATGAGTACTTTAAAATATGTAAATTGAAGGCATGGTGATACAATAGGCACATTGGTGTCATCTGACTGCATTTAATAAAGAGTCCGCACTCCGAATAGCCAAGTACATAGTGCTATATGTTAAATCCACCTTATTGGCTTGTCGCACATGGAGACCAAATGTGCTATAGGCCCATGGGCATCAATCCTGAAGGTATGTATCCCCCACCTTTTGGCAAAATGTCCCATTTTGTGTTCTTTTTATCCAATTTTTGACAATTTAGGCTGAATGCCCCCCCCCCTCCCAATCCAAGATGGATTGACGCTAATGTATAGGCCTAGTTGTGTGCTGGTCAAGTGTAAAATAAGCTCACTATCAAAAATGTGCTTTTTTTTTTTGCAGGTCTCTCCATGGTAATGATATATCTACAATACCAGAAGGTGCTTTTAGAGATATGACATCACTCACACACATGTAAGTCATCTTCTATTTTATAGCTACCTGTTTAATATGGTAGATCTCAAAAAGTCAAGTTTTGGTTTTGGTCGAAATGTCATGTATATAAAGGTAATGAAACAGTTTTAAATATTTAGCATGAAAAGCACTACAAAAATGTTGTCAAAATGTTTTTGTGCAATTTTGTTTGGGAACACATTTTTACCAAAATATTTTGTCAACAGTCACTTGTAACATTTGCCAGCAACTTTAATAATCTTTTAAAATTATTTTTATTAACATGTTTTATACTCTTTATATAACCTGACATTTAAATGTTTCCTGTCAAACTTTTCTGCCCTCTAACTAAGAAAGCTAGATTGAGTGTTTGCTGTGTTTTTGAGTTCCTATTAAAGAGATGTTGATATCAACAGAGTTATAAAACTGCCATCTGGACCAACTTTGGGACATTTATTTCCTCATCTGAGGAGCTTCTTTTTCAAGTACACCGATGACCTGCCATTAACCCTGGTTTAATGGGTTTATATGAAGAGTAACATCATTACTTCTCAAATGACCTTTCATTAACCCTGGTTTAATGGGTCTATACCTGGTTTAATAGGTTTATATGGCAAGTAACACCATAGCCTCTCAATTACTGTACATCCAGGTGATCAGTTTAATCTCCACATTTGATGCGTTTAATGTTTCCTTATTGGACGTATATGACTGCAAGGTCCAGGTGTGATTGATATTGGATGTCTATCAAAAATTTAATGGAAAGCTGGCTTTGACTATTAAAACGTTATCATCATACGCACAAAGTTTGGAACTTACAAACACATGTGTATGTGCATGTTTTTGGCCAATTGTTATATAATACCTAATGACAATTTCCTATTCACAAATAATCATAAGTTTGTAAAATAATACCGATACACCTTTCTCCTACATAAATCACAAACTTCGGCCCTAATGCAATTTGAAATTCTCGCCATCAAACTTGTTTTTCTTGATGGAAGAACACAAAAGTTGATTTGAATGAGACACAGGACTGAGATCAATAAGTTGTCTCATTCAAGGTTGGGGTGTTCATGCAGTGTGTTTGTAAATACTAACAAATGAGGACACACATCAACAATTTTGTGTAACAGTGGACACACACACACAGGAACTGTATGTGTCCACTGTTCATGGAAAGTGCATAAAACAGGATAAGAACGTAGCTCTTTTGACTGCAGCTGGGTGAGGCTGCACTTGGATAGTAAAAACTTGAATCTGCGTCCACAGTAGGGCTGAGGTTCCACGGTTGAACAGTAAAAACTCAATAGGGGGTTGACATCCTCAGTTGCTGGTGCAGAGGTGACGTGAGGTGTGTGTATGTGTGTAGGGGAGTGCCACATGTGGTAATATGCCTGTATGCAAAGACGCCTCTTACTCATCATATGTGACTAGCTATCCATCCATATCATTACCTACCTGTCTAGGGGCATCATTGCATAAAGCGTATCATGAGCCCTCCCAGGGCTGTCTGAACCTACATGCCCGCACAATCATTAGCTCCTCATGGGATAACCACATCCACTCAGGCAAATGTTGGTTGTACTTGTGATGATGGATCATGGCAGAGAACTTTGCATTCTGTGTAATCAGGTGATTGTATCACAGTTGTGAGAGTCAAAGTTTGAAGAGCATGTTCATAATTATGACTCGCATTGAACTTGTTAGTTTGAGTTGGACCATTTAGGTATAAAATATCAATAAGTTCTCCAGGGATGGAGTGAAGTTTGTCTTTCAGTGGTCTCATAGGAATGATTTTGTTGATTTATTTCTTTTTCATATCAAAAGAGGCGTGGGTGTGTTGGTGCATGTGTCAATCAGAAGATAATCATGTGGTTTTTGTTAGGAGTCAAGAAGAACAAGTGTTAAAAGATGTGATTATGTTATTAATGTTTTCAAATTAAAATAGACATTGTTAGTCTACAGATGATGTAATACATCCACAAGCAATCATTCATGTTGAAATTTAAAACTTTAGCTTAAAGGTATAGGTAACAAAAGACAACATTGATTATAATATTGGTTGTCAAATACTGGTTTTCCATTAATGGTCTTGATAATGGGCATGTATGTGTTATTTTGTTTCAAAGTGCAGCCTTTTCTCAAACCCTGGATCCATTTCAATGTTTGATATTGTACACTTTTGTGATCACATTTTCTAATACCACCTCTGAACCAGTTTCACCATACCAGCATAAAAAAACCAAGAAACAAACTTTAAAAAAACACTCTCCCTCAAAAATGTACCATTTTGTAACAATTTACAAACATTTGAAAAGCTTACCTACAGAAGTTGACCGTTTTCTGTAAAACTACAACATTTTGGTTAAAAATCAGTAAAATAAATGTTTAACCTCCAAATGACTAATGAGACTTACTTGTTTTGTCGCAAAAAACTTCCCGTTGCATTCATTGTTTTGGTCATACATTTCTCAATATTAATATTATTCAGCAAAACTGCATCCTCAGATTTGCATCAATTTTAAGTTTGATGCCAATATTTCATTGTTTATAGGAAAGCTTAAGGGAGCAATATTAGGTTTTATGTCAGATTTATGGACTCTATCTCCTAACAACCAGAGAAGCTCAAAGATGACACACCTGATTGTTGTGAACTTGTTGTGTCCACAAATGTCAGTGTCATCGCTGTAGGCTCTTCCACAAGATTACTCACTTTGCTATCTGGCTTATGCATGGTTCAGTGGGTTTTGTTGGAAACTATGGCTGCTGGCTAAGTATGACCATATGACGAATGATTGATGGAGGAAGCTTCCACTATGATCCTGAACATGCTCATATGCCAGGCACAGTTCATTAACCCCAATATGCTTGTATGTACATAGAATGACCTTTGATTGTATCAGGTACAAAAACTCATACTCCATAATTTGAGGTCAAATTTTGAGCTATCTTTGTTGAGTGGATTTTTGTGAACCGTGACATTGGAAATGACAACATGTTGGATCATATTTTGTTCTAGCTTGTTCTGAAAACAAGTGGTTGTTGAGATATTGTTTCAATGCAAGTGGCACTGCAATGCAATACTTTTTCTTCTTTCACTACTGTATAGAACCTCAAAAGAGTGTAGTCGCATACTGGTCGATTTGTAGCAGGAACAACATGCTCCACTTGAACAACACATAAAATAATACATACAAGATAAATACAAAAGCACACCCATACATACAACTACATACGTATAGCTATAAAATGCGGTGACTAGTACCATGGACCCGATTCAAATATTTGTGTGAAACAAATGCCAACTGTGGACCTCACAAATCAGTCACTAATGAGCAGTTAAGATTTGGTCAATAAGGTGAACTTGTAAAGGACATTATGTCTTATCTGTCTATTGTTTTAACAACCATTGAAGTAAAATTGTTAGCCTTAGAGACAGACTGTATGAAGGTATAGATAGACCATTCCCATAATTGGCACCTTTCTGCCATTGATGGGGTGAACATCAATATATAGCTCCCTTTCATTATTTTATAATCACATGATTCACCTCATCAACTGCAGGAAAGTGCCAATTATAGGAATGATCTATAAGGAGCTAATTGGTATAAACTCTTTACCAGTGACACTATTGTCTTGTTACCTTACTTTTGATAAAGACATGGTACCTGTAATATCCGCAATGCGTGATTCAGCAATCAGAATAAGTCATATCTCTGGCCCAGTTTTGTAGGATTTGTCTTGTTCTCAATTGCACTTTTGTGATATATGATGCCCGATATGTGTCTTTGCTTCCATTCTGTAGGGGATACCTGCTTGCTTTCATAGACATAGACATTCGGTTAGGATGAATAAGTACTTAAAAGTTTTCCAAAACTGGTATTCAATGCTTTCGGCATAAGGAAATCATTCAATTTATTCACTTGTTGAAGTCATAAAAAGCCTCTGTACTTTTAAATATTTTATCCGGCAGTAAGATGCACACCCAGAAAACAAATCAAGGTGCACAATCTGACAATGAGAGAAAAAGGTGAAGCTTTGTCATCTAACCCTTATGCATGTCTTGTTTTTGTTTGTTTCCAGTGCTCTTGGTGGTAACCCATTATACTGTGACTGTAATTTACAATGGTTATCAGACTGGGTGAAGGATGGCTATAAAGAACCTGGCATAGCTAGCTGTGCTGATCCGTTTGATTTGAGAGGGAAGCTGCTTCTTACAGCTCCATCTAGGAAATTCATTTGTGATGGTAAGAACTAATATAATGTATCAGGGTTGTCAGCATCCGGGGGGGGGGAAGAGGGGGAAGACTTCTTACATGGATGCCACTGCGACAGATGCAATGGGCTAGGGAAACTTGCCTGTTATCTTTTGGTATTTTGGGTCCCAGAATTGGACTAACTATATCTTAGAGGGTAGGCCTAAATCAGTTGATTTACAATTGATAAATACAGAAGGTATATTACGCTTACAAAACTTGAATGTTTTTCTTTATATTAATCGAACAGATGAAGAACCTGACATCAATATCGAATCCAAGTGTAACCCATGCTTATCAGAGCCATGCCAAAACAATGCAGTGTGTACTAACGATGTAGTGGAACGATATATGTGTGAATGCAGACCGGGGTACAAAGGTCGTAACTGTGAGGCCGAGATTAATGAGTGTGAAGAGGAGCCATGTCAGAATGGTGGAACCTGCTCTGATTTAGAAGGACAATTCAGGTAAGTATTATTATGGATAGTTTGTGCTGCACTTTGGGGACCAAGGTCGCACGTTGGTGACCAAGGTCTCAATTCTTCCAACAGATACTGAAGCCATGCTACAATCAAGTGCAAATTTCCCTGGGACTCTTGGTCATAGTTCGCGCCCTCTGTTCAATAAACCAGGTCATATGAAGTTCACCATGTGATATTTTATTTGTATAGTTTCCAACCTATTTGAATCCCTCCCTCCCCACCAACCAATGTTGGAGCAAAAATATAGGCCATTTAAAAATGAGGCGTTTGGTATACAACATTGAATAAGGGGTGCGGGGAGGGTCATTGAACTATGAAAGTGTCCCAGCAAATTTGCACTTGATTGTAGATGGAAAAATAAATGACATACCCCTCAAATTCCAGCAACTGGGGGTAATTTCAGTTCCCCTGACTGGTGGACCCTTTGACATGCCACTGTTGTAGTCTGACTTCCAGATTACCGGGTACCAGCAAGGAGTATGAAACTGATGAATAGAATATGTTTTGTGATTCAAGTTACCAGACCAGTTTTAGCTTTGTGAAGAGTAAATAACAGGTTAACGGCCTAGTCATGTCAGTAGTAATTCATTGGCCAGAATGTCTATCACTTTTCTGGAATTAACTATGTATGACTGGACCATTTAATGGTCCAGGGAAGATCCCCGCATCTCTTTAAGAAAGTTTTACAACTTTCTCAGCATATGATATTGCTTTTGGAACCATCCTGTGTATACATTTCAGCTTACACAGCACTTTTATTTTGGATGGAAGAGTAGTCCCTAAGGTCCATAGATTAAACGGGAATTATATAAAGTAAAGGACAGAAATATAAAGTACTTTATGAACTGATTGTATCCTTGTTGTGCTATCATATATTAACAGATGTGAATGCCCGCTTGGATTTGAAGGAGACGTTTGCGAAGTGAACATTGACGACTGCAAGAATCACCAGTGTTTGAATAACGGCACTTGTGAAGACGGAATCAACAACTACACCTGCTTATGTGGAATGGGATACAAAGGTTGGTTTGATTCTCTTCAGCTATTTTGGGTGCGAGGTTTCAAATCCTTCATCCAATCAATCAATGTTGTGGTCGGGCTATTGATAATCACCTCTGGAATGTTTTTATGCCTCCACCGGAGGTATTATGTTTCCTGGTTGTCCGTCTGTCTGTCTGTCTGTCTGTCTGTCTCTCTGTCCGTCCGAGCTTGCGAGTGCAATTTCTCAGAACTGGTAAGACGTACAGTGATGCAAGTTGGTGGAGGGATGGTTATTGGGGTCTTCAAATTATAGGAGATTTTCGCCGCAAAATATGGTAATTAAGTACCTAATTTGCATAATTTATGCGTAATATGCGTAATAAGCAAAATACCTTGTGAACAGATTATCTGGAGATCCGTATGGGGTACAGTGACGTAACTTGGTGGGAAGTAGCGTGGCCAGATGTTCTCGACCGGATTAGATTTTCAGTGCAAAATATGCTAATTAAGTACCTAATTTGCATAATTTATGCATATTTGATGCGTATCAAGCCAAAAAACCTTGTGAACAGATTATCTGGAGATCCGTATGGGTTACAGTGACGTAACTTGGTGGGGAGTAGCAGGGCCAGAGGTTCTTGACCTGATTAGATTTTCAGCACAAAATATGGTAATTAAGTACCTAATTTGCATAATTTATGCGTAAATAAGCAAAATACCATTTTCTCGGAGACTAGGGTCGCACGTTCCTCAAACTTGGTGGGTGGGTGCATCTTGACCCTAGACAGAACAAGTTTGTATTGGTCAGTGGGTCAAGGTCACCCAAGGTCATGCAGGGGTCATCTGAGGTCAAATTAGCAAAACTGCCGTATGGACATGAAACTGGGTGAGTACAGTCAACATTTAGAGCCAAAATTTTGGAAGGTCATTTTGGGGTCATCTGAGGTCAAGTTACTAAAAACTGTCATATGGGCATGAAACTTGGTGGGTACAGTCAACATTTAGAGTCAAATTTTTGGAAGATCATTCCAGGGTCATCCAAGGTTACCCAGAGGTCATCACTGGTTAAAATGATATGCCTCAAGGTGGAGGCATTGTGGCCGACGCTTTGCGTCGAGAACCGCGCAAGTCGAGAACCGCTCTAGTTAGTCCTCTAAATTGTAGCATCTTTCATAGAACTGGCCCAATCCTCTCTGTTGTCCACATTGCAAGCATGTAGCATGAGTATTGAGTGCTTCAGTATTAGTAGCAACAAACATGTCAGGGTTAACATTCAATATGCGTCAAAACAACACATCAGTCTGGTTATTGGCTTTTGGTGCTTGACTGGTTGTGGTTTTGCTGTGGCTCTAACAAGAGCTAACCTGAGGCAGGCAACTTTAAAACAAAATTAATTTGCACAATCTGAAATTGTATTTCTTCTTACTTCTTTACCCTTTAACCTGGGTTACTCATTCAGTGGATAATACAAGTAATCCTCTGTTCTTCGTGAGGCCCATTGTAATATGTGCATCACAACACCTACATGGATGTTTTTCACAATATTTTTTAAGATTGAAAGACTATTTATTCACTATTACTCATTGAGTGAATCCTTAAACAATCATGAGTGTCCAATTAATGAATTAGATAACATTGTAACCTATGACCTCTCTTTATACAGGTGACATGTGTGAAGTAGACATCGACCTTTGCCATCCATTAACCGATCCCTGTAAGAATGGTGGAGTCTGTTACGATCTGGGATACACATACAGGTAAATATGTATTACTTGTTGTTCTATAATTTCAGTAACACTCCTTTTTCAAATTTCAAACCAAGCATGATATAAAGGAATGGATAAAGTCTTGTGTTGCACAGTTTCAGGTCAATATCCAGGGAGACCAGAGAAATAAAAGTTGTTTGCTTTCCATTATCTATGCTCTCCATTGATAATAAGACCGATACAAAGCCTAGCAGGCTTCACAGACAGTTTATTAGCAGGGCAATACCTGGCTGTTCAGTGTTCATGCACCTTTTGATCATCATGGGAGATCAGAAAATTTATCAGAATTTTCAACTTTTTTTATGGTAAAGTTGCACCAAAAGCCAACCCAGTCTTGGGGGGGGGGGTATTTTCTTGATGGTGAGTAAACTAAACATGGATTAGTGCAGATCATTTTGAATTAACAATGATTTGGATTGTTATTTCCATTTTTCTTTAGGTGTGAATGCCGACCAGGTTACCGTGGACTCAACTGTTCTGAATCATATGTTGACTGTCGCACCTTGGGATGCGACAACGGTGGCTCTTAAGCGTCGAAGACAAACACTACCAGTACATCTGCAAATGCACCACACAGTACTACGGAGACTTCTGCCAACATCCGCTGAGACCCATCGTCATCCCTCTTCAAGATAGTCCCTGCCAGTTCCACGACTGTGAGAACAATGCTCAGTGTTATCAGGACAATGTGACAATGTCATCGCGATGTCGCTGTCTGCCAGGATACGTTGGTGAGAGGTGCGAGACGACGATAAGCATGTCCTTTGAGCGGAAAGATGCCTACTTGAAAATAGAACCCCCAGACCTGCAAGAAGCTGTAAATTTCACGATAGAATTTGCTACAACCAGCGAGCATGGAATTTTGTTGTATCATGGCTTTGTGGACCACGTTGCCGTGGAGCTGTTCCGAGCACGCATCAGGGTCAGCTTTGATGTCGGCAACTTTCCAGTAGCAAACATTTTTAGCGTTGATAAACTTAGCGATGGAACCTTCCACAATCTGCAGATTATCATCGATCGTAAAAATATTTCTGTGAGTATCGACGGAGGTAGATGGCTGCATGCCAGGAACGAAGGAGAAAGTCCTCACCTCGATGTCCAGACCCCACTCTTCATCGCTGGTTTGCCGAGCGCGGAAAAAAATACAGCTGTTCAACAATGGCATCTTAGGAATGGATCCAGCTTCAATGGTATGTTAAGTAGATTGTAAAGTGACAAAATTATCAGTCCTTCTGTTTTCCTAAATTCTTTTCCAAATCTTCAAATCTTTGTGAATGTCAAACTCTCTCAATCTCCTTATAATCAATTTCTCAGTAATGTAACTCAAATAATTTCTCTCAATCTCTCTCTCACCCTCTCTCTTTAATTTGGTTTGTTCAGGTTTGACAACCTTTGATAATCCAAGAAAGCCTCCATTGAAGCTTATTTCTATTGGGGTCCATTTGAACACAGTAACAGGTTGGGAACAGTCAGGAGTTAACACCCTACTCTTCTCAAAGCTGACTGCACGCTACATGTTCATTTATAGCTCTTCTGTACAGTAGACCAGCAGCTTACTCTAAATGAGGAAGTGTGAATTTGATCTACAGATGTTGCCAGGTAAATTCCGACTTTGTACATCTAACATTATTTTCTTCCGATCTGTAGGATGCATGAGGAGTTTCTATATCAACAACGTACCACTTGATCCATCGACAACGCCCGAGAAGAGAGGGCTAAGCCTGGACTGTCCAGCATTCAACAGACCTGATCCATGCTACAGTAATGCCTGTCAGAATGGCTTCTGTCAAGTTATGGACTACGCCAGCTACACATGTGATTGCCATGATGGATTCATGGGGGATATGTGTGACCAACGTAAGTTGATGCTCTGTGTTCATCCGCTGTTTAGTAGCTTTGTCCTTTTTTACCTCATTTTAAATTCACAAATCACTAGGCTTTGTAAATTGCAAGTTGTCATACTCTCTGTTTTAAAAACGGGAAGCGTACTTATAGTTTCCGAACCATGATGTACCTTGACTAATAATTAAAGGTCATTTCTGTTATGTAAATTAAATATGTTACCATGTCTGCACATATTTTTTTTAACATTGAGAGTCTGACAACTTGTAGCTTTTTTTGGTTGTATTAGTTGCTTGATATATTTTTAATGAGCACAGAGGAATGGGTTTGATAAATAAAATGCATGCCTAGATAATAATGTAGGTAAGCGTAGATCAAATTGAAATTGCTGTAAGATGTTATTACCTGGGACAGCAAACATGTAAGAGGGACAGCAAACATGTAAGAGGGGGCATGTGTAACATGGATTGCTAAACATTGGCATGGGTCTTCCAATGAAAGGGTATGTGTAACCAAACTAAACATGTGATCATTTAATAACTACTTCCAGAGTAAACTGCTTTTATTTAAATTCATATAGTCGTAGATACTCTCTCATGCTAAATTTCTCATTGCAAAATGAAATCGACTTGGCTTTGATATCCACAGGAACTTCATACTATTTCTGATTGCTAGTTAAACATTAGGCTTGAACATTTTTTAGGGATTTTTTGTTTGATGAATTGCTTCTGGGATTTGCTAGCTTAACCCATTTGCATGTTAATTCTCATTGGACTATTCCAGTTGAAATACATACACCCCCTGTGGAAGACATGCTCTTAATCTCTCATTCATGGAGTGTAGATTTTAAATTGAGTCACCCATTCAGGTAACCCCATTTGAAATTCACACTCCCTGTGTGGAAGATTAAGGTCATGTCTACCATAGGGGGTGTATGGGTTTTAACTGGAACAGTCCATTTTGCTAACCTACACATATTGAAAAACACCACCTAACATACCAAATTTACTAATTTTTTGTTTTTGCATAATTCCATTCACATCTGCTTTAAAGTTGGTTACTAACCCGCCCCCAATTTGTCTCATGTTGAGGCGTGTGTTTAACATGTTAAAGAATTTGTTTGATTAATTTTAATTTCAATGTTGCCTTTTATTTTTAATGTTGTTTAGTTCATGCAAAGATCTCTTGATAAACTCCACAATAAAATTAAGAAGACATTTATTGAAATTTATTTCGAACTGTTACAAATTTCTTTCAGCAAGATAACCAAAAATATGTTTTGCACGACCCTTAAATAGATGTCGTGAGCTATTGCCACAAGATTATTTTATGACTAGGCAGTCAAAAGATAAGAGATAATGAGATTAAAGAAATGTCACAAAAACAGCAAAACAAATTGGTCATCAAATATTTTATCCACATGATTTAAACAAGAACTTGTTATTAAACACCCAAACATTTTTTATCTTCCTGCATCGCTAACCGCTAACAGAATCTTCCATAAATCGCACGGTCACATCTACAAATTACACGGAGCGGGGCTCCTCATCAAACAGTATAAATACGGAGCTGGGCTCCGGCAACAAATTAAATACGGAGCTGGGCTCCCAAAACATATTCAATATGGTTGATTCGCAATTTTCCTAGAGCAGCTAGGCTCACCGAGCAGTTTAAATGCGCCCTCTACCAATAACTCAGGGTCTTCCACAGGGGACGTATCGGGCATGGGTAGCAATTCCGCGGGGAAAATCTATATGTATTCACCAGAGCTTCTAACGATCTGCTTCTCCATAGGCTGGCTCTGTGAGTGGTAACAACCGACATGTTGTCTTTAGTTTTAGTTCTTGGTTGGTTTCCTGCTGCTTTTTCTAGTCAGCGTTTCTATATGTGGAGCATTTTTAAACAGGGTACATTTGATAACTTAATGTTCACAAAGCAAACTTTTGTATTTATATTTATACATCAAACTAAATGAAAGGCATACCTCGCATATTTTGCTACAAGTTTACTTCAGAGGCAAAGTATACCAATCAAGCTTAAATGGGCTAGTCCAGAAAATAGAGGAATTTCTGGACTTTTTGTCCAGTCATAATTGTTGGAAATCCATATTTTGAAAGCATATGTGTCCAAAGGCGAAAACAATCCAGCAGATTGTAGTTCAAAATCAGAAATCCTCAATTTGAGGGCTGATTTTGAACATTTCCGTGATATGTCATTCATTTATTTGCATTTCCAAGCTTTTTCCAGTAAGATTGGCAGCTGTAATTGCATTCGTTTTTTTGAAAGCAAACTTGTCAATCCAGACATTTCTTTTATTGAAAAGTTACTCCTCCACAGGGGGTGTACACCTACTATCTGTAATAGCCCATTATGAAAGTCGCGGTACATCAAATAGAAACTCTGACTAGACCTTCCTCTGTGCTTTTCTTTGTTGCTATAGTTATTTATTTAGTCCTATTTTTGTTAGCTTTACCTGATTGGGGTGAGCTGTAGTACGAGTCGTTAAGCTTAAATACTGAAGTGATTTTTCAAAATGGAAGTACCATGCAGTTATGTTATGATTTGCAATCGTACAACAGATCAACCATAATCAGTTTTAGCTCATGTTAGATGTTCCAGGGTGATCCAAAAATTAACATGTCAAACTAATACAAACAGAAATATTAACTGTTACAAACTATGCTAATAATGATATGTTAGTTTTTGGAGCCCTATTGTAAATGTAGTGAATGTATCAAATGTTTGATGTAAGTGTTTATTGTGCAGCACAGAGTTCATATTTCACATTATTTCATTATTAATTCTCACAGCATGTTGATGTCATCTTGCATGTGCTTGCAGCAAATTAGTACTAGCCAACAAGTAGTTACGCTTTAGAATAGTATCACACTGCGGTTTATTTTTGTTTTATTTTGTATTTTGTGGATTGTTATGTAGGACTCAGAAGTTCATATGATGATGATCAATAATTTTTCTGTTTTTGATAGTTTCAGTCAATAATTTCATGCAGTAGGGCAGTGAAATGTTCTATATTTGAATCAAGACTCAGACTGTGAATTTTATTTTAAAGACTGGGCTGATCATATACAAAGCTTTATTTAGCTATGGTGTGCTGGGTTGACAGCATACATGTAACCATTTTTAGGGTATCAACAGCCCCTCAGACTCTACCCAGTATAGTAAGTGGGCAAGCCCCCTAAAGTGGTATATACAGTAAGGTGCTATGTTTTTTCAGTTTGATAGAATTTTATTAAAATTGACGATAATAGTAGGAAAAGTGACATATGATTATGAACAGTTCAAATCATGACAGTGTCAAAGTGAAATAATCTTGATTGATACACTTTTAAAAGCATTTGACCACAAAGATTATTACTCCAAAATTTGATTTACTAAAAATTTAATTTATCATCATCTTTCAAATCTTAGGGGAAACAAATATTCATATGCAAAATCTAACCACAAGTTTTTGTTTTTATTAAGCAAAAATTGTATGGAAAAAAATAATCTTTATTGAATTTGGGCATATGTCATGTACTAAAGTGTCTAAAATTGGCATGTTTTTATTTGCAGGTCATTAAGTGTTACACTAACTTCGCAACAATACATTCAATTTGCTTGAGATTCATCCTAATTTCACTATCACTAGCATGGATGAAATTTAGTCTATTATAACTATCTCATCTTGAAGGAGATAACATGCAAATAACTAATCTGGAAGCATTAGAGTATGCATAACTCTCTGTGAAACTGAGTATTCTTTACTAGAGAATTGACCAAAGTTGTAAAAGCCTGTTGCACACACAGTGGTGGCACCAAGGGGACATGGATGCACCCCAATAAGGCTATGCTCCCCCACTCAAAATAAGAAATTTGACAATTTTACTTTGTTGGCAAAAAAATGCCAAAAACTAGTCCAAATTTTTCCCTACCCCTAAATTTGTCCCCTTCTTCCAAACAAAATCCTGGTGCCGCCACTGTGCACACAAGAATTTTCTTTGCCTTGACTGCTAAATCATCTTGGTCTCATCACAGTGTTTTTACTTTAAAAAATGATTTCTCAACTCACTCCGTTGCATTGTTGATGCTGTTGCTATGGTGATTATGGTGATGGTGGACTTATAATTTTGTACATGTTTTCATAATCCCTTGAAACCAACATTTTCTTAATTTATTGTGATGATTTAAGTGTATTTGTGTATGTTCTTACTTCATGTGTATAAATGTTGACAAAAACAGTGCTGATCCATAGTCTGCTTGGTCATATACACAAAATACTACATGGTGCAAACTATTCTTCCTAAAGTACTGGCTATATGGGTCTGCCACCCCAAGCCTGGTGGGTGAGGGTTGCTAGGCCTGTATCTAGTACCGTGGTGAAAATAGTTGCCCTATTTCCCCCGATATAAACCATGTCACATCACATGGTGAAATAGGTTGTGTCAATTGTGGTCACCAGGCTATCCTATCTAGGGAGCAAGCAAGCCCTATGCATAATACTGGTTTTGTTTAACAGGGAGGAAGTTATAAGTTTGATAACATTTCTCGTATATGTTATTTGAACCAATTTCTTGCTTCGTTATCGATTTGGAGAAAGGGGTTGATCACATTTCTAGTGAAGCTAGTTACATTTATAGGGCTTCATTGATCTGTTTGTTTCTCCCCTTATTTGATCAGCTACTGTATTTTGAAGACATTTATTATATCATTTGAAGTGAAACTTAGGCCCCCAAAAAGTTGTTTGTTTGTCCTCCACCGCCCGCCTCCGATTAAGGCCTGACCAATATTTTTTTTTTTTTTCAATTTTTTTTTTCAATTTTTCGATTTGGAGTATCTCTGGACCTAGCTAGAGCTAAATGCTAAGATCTTTCATGGTTGAAAATTAAAAAAAGCCCCTCCATAAACATTTTGTGTCTTCAATATGCAAAGTTATCACTTCATGTCATAGTCTATTATTTTTAGTGACTTCAGAATACATTGGATTTGAAATCATTAAAAGACTATGACATGAACACAAATTATAACTTTAACTGCATATTAAAGAAACAAAATGTTGGTTTTTTTTAAGTCACCATGAATGATTGTAGCATTTAGCTCTAGCAAGGTCCAGGAATACGCCAAATCCAAAAAAAAATTTAAAAAAAAAATCTGCCCGCCCGCACATCCTCTTTCAAAGCTGTGGAGGACAAACAAACAATTATTTTTTTGGCCTTACCTTATGTTATAACAGAGATGTAAGTTGTCAGAAAATTTCCTGATTTCATGAAATATTATTTTAGGACAAAATTATGGATAGCTAGCTTTGTAAATTTGGGTGGGGGGGTACTCAAATTATATTTTGACGGAGTGTGCCGCCTGAACATTTCTAGGGACAATTTTTACTGATTTTTTTTTGTTTTGCTCATTAGGGCATTTTGGGGAGGGGGTAGCAAAAATTAGCAAAACATGGACCCATTTTTTTTACAGTTTTCTATGAAAAACCTACCCGACCATTCTATTGGGATTGGGCAGTATGTCCCCATATAATTAACATGGAGGTACCCCCATCCTGGGTGTAAATCTTGTTTTGAGGTCATTTTTTTTGGGGGGGGGGGGGGTCAGTTGTCCTGGCATTTAATCTCTGATATAAATAAAAGGTTGTGTATGTAATCTTGTTATTGGATTGTGTGTAGAGTGAAAATTTTGGTGTCAAGTTTATATAAAAAATTGTCGTAACTATGGTGATTTTTCTTCTCTTGCTTTTTTCAAAAAATAGGTACAACATGTATAGGTGAAACACATCGCTTCTTTCATGTAGTGAACGGCTGTAAGAGTAGGCGAATGCTGACGACGCACGTATGCAACGGCCAGTGCGGTCGTAATGCCTGCTGCAGACCGCGACGCACAAAGAGGCGGAAAGTACGGCTGCATTGCGAGGATAGATCGTCGATGGAAACGGAAGTGGAATTGGTTTTAGACTGTGCTTGTCAAGAGTGTGTCAAGTAAAAGTTTAAAGTGAATCGATTTAATAGATTCATCTCTGGTTCAAAATTAACTGCTTGAAATAGCCCTTTGCCTTATATCACTACAATATTTTGTATCCATAATTATGTAAATACATGAACGGAAAAAAAATTGAAAAAATTATCAATATTATATTTAACCATTTTATGGACTGCCAAGCCAACCTCACGCTGTGTATGAACTTTTTTTTTTTTTAAATGTGATTTAGGAAAAAAAAAAAAAAAAAAGTGGTTTTGTGATCATTTTAATTGGTTAATTTTGAACCATTATTATTATTAATATTATTTTGTTTTTTGTTCAGTTCTCATAAACTGCCAACAAGCCTGGTTAGGGCTTTGTGGCACCTTATTTTTGTAGATAATTGATGAAGTTTGTATTTTGATTATTATAATTATACTAATTACGATGTATAGAGAGAAAAAAACACAAAGAAAATCATTTGTTCAATGAATAAAGATTTTGAAATTTGTGTATCGAGGACACAGTGCCATTATTTAGTACAAAAAATTATAAATGATGAATAAAGTTTACCATGTAAAGTGGTTACTTCTAACGAAAGAAGTACACATATTAAGAAATGCCCATTTGTGTATCATGAAAAAAAGTACAACTCCTAAAAAAATAATGGTACACATAGAATCTATATCATGGTACACATGAAATTTACCCCATGTGTAGGTCTTATCTTTTTTTAAGTACTGTATTTTTGTGCAGATCTGTATATTGAACAGATATTTAAAGTATGCCCCACTATGTCAGTGTACATGTGTACATGTTGTCAGCGTACATCGCTTTATGTGTCATTGGTTGAAGTTTAAAAAAGAAATCAGTGCATATTTGTTGGCACATGGATATCACAAAACGAAAGTGATGATGCAAAATGCACTTTTAAATAATCAATTGCACTGCCACTGAGATTTGTCAGAATTATGTTGGGTCACTGGAAGCCAGCAAGTGCATCAAAAACGAATGGGTACCAATCATTATAAACAGCCTGCATCATTTTGGGCTGAAGAAATGGTGAATAAAGCAGATATTTGACTTTCAGTGCCAACTCTCAACAGTGTTGGATATTTCAAACTTGCTACTCCCTCATAACTTAAACGAAGACACTAATAACATCCATTGTTTGCAAGCACAAACTTTTGGAATTCAATTTAGTAAAATGAAATTTTTAACAAAATTACTTGGAAGTGCTTGTTTTTTGGCTTAGTCTTATTATGTAATAAATATCAAATTATACCAATTAAAGAATTAACAATTCATAGGGTTTGTTTTTGTTTGTTTGTTGTGTGTATGTTTGTTTGTTTGTTGTTTAACCCTGTGATGCCTTAAAGTTTTTGAAGAAATTTAAATTATTTATTGAAAATATGTAGTAAAGTAATGTGTGTACCATGAATAATGCCCATGTCATACTTAGCAATCGCAAGAAGCGCAGCGTATTTTATGACCACTGCCGATATATCAATCAGAAGTGGCTTGCATGCCCTAAGCATCAATTCACAGCCAGATGACTACAACTTTCTAGTGACATCGCTAGCCATGCATGACTGAATGCTGTTGGATTTTTACAATCGCTACCGGCTTTTGATTGCTTTTTGCGATTTTTTTGGTCACACATGCCGATTGTTAGTGTGATAAGGGCATTAAGCTATTGTTAGCTTTTGCATAAAAGTAGAATGTTTAGTAGAATGAAACTTGGGTCATTTGGGAAATAAAAATTAAATACATAGATCAAGTTATTTTGTTGTTTTTTAAGACAAATCTTCAGGAGCTTAAACAATAACCAAACTTTAATCCCCTGAGCACTACCTGCCGATCTAACCTTGCCTCTGATTGGTCAATTACATGATATCTTCACTTTAATCACCAATCAGAATGGAGATTTGCAAACAATTCACCCCAAATTGTTTGTGTGGTGAAATTATTCTAACAATGTTGCTGATTGGTCAAATTGATAATGAAAACTTCTGTTTGGCTACTCGGCAGGTAGTTCTCATGGGGTTAAACACCACATTAAAAACAAGCAGCCATGTTTCTTTCTTTGGTCAATTGCTAATTATATAGTTGTGTGTCACAAATGAAATTATCTGAAATAATAAAATTTATAATAAAATTAGTTTTGAGACAACACACATTGATTACATCAAAATAAGTTAATTGAATTTCACAATCTCTACTATGAAATTGTTGTGCGTATTTAACTGAATATGACTTGTTTTGAAGTTGAATTTCTCTGATTTTCTTTTGAATACCTTTGAGAACTAGACCCTATACTCTTAAAATACAATTTTATCCATAACCTTTTACCTTAATCTCACCTTTTTTTTACTATAAACTTATGAATTTTGTACATTTAATAACATGCTACCTCTCTGATGGGTAGGATATAAGAGAATTTTCAATTCCTTAGGCTTCATTGTTAGCCATTCTTAGGCCTATACAGAGAGTACTGCAACTTAGGAATTTCTTGTTACAAAATCATCTTGGAAAAAATGTATATTATGCGACATGTGCATGTAATATGTTTACTTTGTTGTTCTCAAATGCATTGTGTACATACTCTGCCCTCCATGGTACAATACTATCTGATTTGCTTATAGTAGCTACTACCTTTTACTTTGGTACACATTGGTTCAAACTATTTGCCTACCAAATCATCTTCAATTTGTAGACCGTGACATAGCCAGGACTTATTCAGAGAGAAGGAGGAGCAAAGGAGGGGGGCAAGGCAACTTGGAAGAAGTGCCCAGGGAAAAATTAGATGAAAATGGTCAATAATGGGCTAAAAAGGCCAAAAATCTTTAAAAATATCAGGGGTGGCATTACAGACTTATTATACACAAGTGCACAAAAAATTCTGTGTCATTTTTTGACACAGAGCCTGTCTAGCTCTTTTGATGTTCACTGTGCGACCGGCAACATACAAAATTCGGAAGGCTATTTAGCATAACAAAAGGTTAGTTCCCGATAGATGCACAAGTTCTGTGGGACATGGAAATAGGTTATTTGCATAGTAAATAGAATATTAAATAAGTGCATTTGTGTATAAATGGTATATCATGCAACATCCCACAAGGGAAACAACGTTTCACAGGGGACAGGCGCCCCCTATCTAGCTATGCCACTGCTTGTAGATACTGCATCTTTATGTGCAGACTTAATTCAAAGAGCAGCTGTGTCCCTAGTAAGAAGGCAGTGTCTGTCTTATACCATATTTGTGGCTTCTGTGTTGTTACATGGGAGGACAGAGTTATGTACAAAATGCATCATGCTTATGTACAATTTTGCTTGTACAAATTTGTGTATGTGCCTGAAAAGTTACTTATGATCCACCAGATTGCAAAACGATTTAATGTGCGTTGTATTTGGTGGCGAATAAATGAACCACCTAAAAGTGTGTATAAAACAATGGACAGAGGGAGGAAGTATTTAATGCTAGAATGGAGGCGAGGCCTTACTGCTTATTGTGCTGATCCATTTGAAATCCACACCCCCACTGGGGAAGATTTTTGTAATTTCTGCCATCCGTATTCAAAAGTTTGAACAATATTCCAGCTATTTTCATCCACAAAAAGGTGTGGAAGATTTTGGAATTCCAAACAGAATTGTCTTAATTTTAGGCCAAATTGTGTAAATTTTACTGATTTTATAAACTTCAACAAATTTTCAACTGAATTTAACATAAAACTTGCAACAATTTCCAGCTGGATTGAACTGGAAGTGAATTGGCAGTGAGATCTTCCACAGGGGGTGTGTGGAATTTAAGTGGAATAGCGCATTATATCAACTTGTAAATGTGTTGTTTGTGTCTCCTACATGTTTGTATAGAATTGTACTGTTTATAATAATATTAATAGAATATGTGAATTGTTGTAAAGGTTGTTATATCTCTATGACGACACGTTTGCCAAGCTTTTTTGTGTGTAAATAGCTGATTGTAAAAAAAAAAATGAAGCATAAAGTTGCTGCTTCTGTTTTTGTATTCCTTCGACAGATAGTTGCTATCATTAAAAGTATGAAAAAATTGTTATAATATTGCTATTCCCTAAACCTAATTAGACTAATGACTTGTGCAAGAAACTGTGAATGTCTTGGTAACAGGATTTTGTAGGATTGGGTCATTGCAGTTGAAATCCATACACCCCCTATGGAAGACATGACATTATTCTTCCACACAGGGAGTGTGAATTTCAAATGGGGCTAGCTAATTAAATGAGTGACTCCGTTTAAATTTTACACCCCCTATGTGGGAGGTTAAGGACATTTCTCCTATAGGAGGTGTATGGATTTCAAGTGTAATAGCCTGTTTCATGTGAAAAATGCGCTGTCGAGAAAGTAAGAGGAACTAGAATGACTTGTATGTGCAGGTTTGGTAGTGTCAATAACACAATATCCAAATTAATGGTTTGTTTTGTTTATGTACAAACTGCAAAACCTACAGATTATTCACCTAGTGTGTCTAGAAATACTTTCTTCAAGATAACTATATTTTTCACAGAAGCCCTACAAATTCCGGATGCAAACTTTGACACCTGTTCAAGCCAGATAAAAAAAGTTTGCTACAATTGTTTGAATATACCTTAAGTGCTTAGTTGTAGTGAAGCTTGGGTAACGGCAGGCTTGATATTTGTAATAAAAAATACCTCATGCAGGTGCTAAACTAGGGCAAACTTGTGCCAGTGATCGGTAGCTAACAAGCGAAGTGGATCATTTGCCTGCATGTTGATATTAACCCACTTTTGAATTGTCCAATGGGTCATCACTAGCAGACTGATGCATTGAAATTAAAATGGTCTAGTATTATTGAAGTACTCTGGAGAGGATTTTATAGTTTCAAACAAGTGACCTTTGCCTGCCTTGGGCAATTTGAGATCATATTGTGTTTGATGCTAAGGGCACTGTTGTTTGAAGGAATGAGTAATTCACCAATGTTGGTGAAAAGGAGCATATTTTTTAAGGTGCTTATAACGTAAAGAAAAAAAGCAAGTTGAAGATTTGTCGCATTGGCTGCCTTTTTCCCTATCAATGAAGTATGTGATATCGTAGACATCTGAAGTGCTCTGTGATGTATAATTAGAGTCGAAAGAAACTATACTTTTTGATCGGATCTCACATTTATTTTGTACACCCCTTAAAAAACATACTCTTTACCTCTTGTTGAAGGGTGCTTTAAAAAAAAATAGTATTCTGTAGTCGTTTTTACATTTAAGAAAGGCAAGTTTTTATTATTAATATTGAACGTCGCATACTGTTGCACAGATTTTGATATCCCTACGCAAGACATTGTTTATATCAAGGTGCAGCATGTGTGGCTTATCATCCATTGATAATAGTAACCAAACGATGCGTATTATTGACACAAAATTGGGCTATTCCAGTTGTAATCCCTACACCCCCTATGGAGGACATGGCTTAAATCTCTCACACAGGGGGTGTAGATTTCAGATGGAGTCACCCATTCGGGTAACCCCCATTTGAAATTGACTCTATTTGTGTGGAAGATTAAGGTCATATCTTCCATAGGGTGTATGGATTTCAACTGGAATAGCCCCTAGACTGCAGTATTTTGCACCAAATTGTTATGTAGAATTTTCATGTTCCAAAGGCCCCATTGTACGCATTATTAAGGCTAGGTAAATGGGCTCTTTTTATCAAGTGATGTCTAATATGTTAAGATTTGTAACAAAAACATGTTATCATCTTGATAACTATATTTCAAAGTTAAGTTTAAACAGCCAACAGGAGAAAGATATCATATTTTTTGCTGATACTGTAGTTTCTATATCCTCTGTATTGCAACTTTTCTTGATTTCTATGTTGGATGCAAAAACATTTGTTTTCATCTTCATGGATACATTTGACTCGGATTGGTCCATTCAGTTTAATGCCAAAAGGTTTAGAATTTGAGTTTTGATAATATTCTTGTATTAAAAATCACTGGCTCAGTGGCACAAAGACGTATCTCCAACAGCTGCAGTGTGTCACGGTCAAGTTCTGCTTCACTCTGTGCACTTCATGTCCTGTACTGTGCATATACCACACTTGAATGAACTACATGCAAGAATCTAGGCATATTTGCTTTTGGAGATACGCCTTTTTGCCGCTGAGTCTTCGGGAGAAACTTTCCAATGTTTAAAAATTCACCTTAAAAGTCTACTGCAACCAGATATAAAGGTATACTGGTGACCTAATTTTCTTATTCTTACTGTTTTTTCCCCATTTTGACAAGCTTTCAATTTGATAAAATTGGCCACATCGGATTGACTAGATCCGTTCAAGGCATAAATAATAAATTTCCCGCTTTGCAACTCAAACCTGTGTAATTATGACTTAATGCATTTGTATTCCTAGTACTGTATAAAAGCATATATCTGTCTGTTTGCTGACATTATTAACACAATTCAGGCAAGACATAGCAGAGCAAAATAGTTGCAAATCGTATTTATCTCCAATGGAGAGAGAGAAAAACACAGACAACATAAAGCAAAATTATGTACAGTTCAATTTTGCTGACAATTTACAAAAAACATTTCACCAAAAAAAGATATTTGTTGGATCTTTTGTCTTGCAGTCATGATTATAACTGACATTTGAGTCAGATTTTAAAGCAAATATGCTTTAATGTCAGTTTTAAAATTTTTGTTTACAAAAAGCAAAAGTAATTTCTCTTAATTTAACCCTAGGCACTACTTTCAGTCTCTAAGAGCTTTTTTAATTGGTTGAAACAAGGGTTATATCATGTATTGAGCCAATCAGAGTTATGGTAAGAATAGTCAGTATGGCTGAATGGGATTAAGCTTAAATTTATGAGCTCTAAGCTATATTTTGATTGGTTAACCAGATGATAATATCATAAGCCAATCAAAGGCACTGACAGTAGTGCCCATGGGGTTGAGATACATGTATTGTACATTCAGTGGCTTTGTGTGTATATCTTCTGAAAGCTTTCAGCCGCTTTTTTTCTTCATCAAGTATTCGCTTTTATCAATTGTTGAAATAGGCTATTCAATATTCAAAATTTAATTGTTCATAATATACTTGTAAATAAAGAGGCATTCAGAATATATAGACGTGTGGCACCTTATTTTTACCTAGTTTTAATTTTAAACTGGAAAAGAAAAATATTATTGAAAAAAAAGACATTTATCCTGAATAATAGGATAGTGCATATATTTATCCTTGGTATATACGTGTTATGTGCATCATGATTGGAGCCAAGTGGAACATACAAATGTCCTGTAAAAATAAATTATTGATCAATATAAGGAATTTTGTGTGTGTCTGTTGATTGTCTTATTACCAGTATTCATTGTCCATCAATAAGAAACTGAGAGGTATGCTGTAGATGGGGTGACATGTGCATTACAGCCTGGTGTCATTGAACATTGCCCAGCAGTATGCTCACGCATGATATTTTGTTGGGGACAAGTAGATCAGTAAATGACCCCTACATGACCTTTGACCTCACACCTGTTGTCTATAATTAAAGAAAGAATTTATCGCATCTGATGTCACTGTCAATTACGATCCTTGATTGGTTAACACAGGTTAATAGCGCGTAAAAGGAAGACCAATCTATCTGGTGCTGATCGGAGAAAAGGAATAGCAGCAAATGGCGAAAAATTACGTACTTTTACAAGGCAAAAAGCAGCTTTTCTAGGCATTGTTGACATGGTGTCTTTGAGATGGTTTGCATGTTTGAAGGTGCAAAATTAACAATAAGGCGCCCGGTTATACCGCCGCGTTCAGCAAGTTATCATCACGACACTTGTAAACAAACTGTGCTCGAGTTTGATTGACAGATGACGTCAGACGCGATAAAATCTTTTTATCTCTGTCTTTGATAATAGTGCAGGTAACAACCAATTACACTGAAAAAAAGTGATAGCATCATGCACCCACTATCATGCCCATCCCAACGCGATCCTGATTCATTTCAACTTCTTTACAGTTAGTACAACACAAACGGGATGTAATGGTTTATAGTCATTTTGAATTATAGTCATTTGGGGTTATAGTCATTTGCGGATCATGAGCCTAAGGAAACCACAACTATACAATAATTTCTGGAACCATTCATGCTAAAAGTCATTTTGCTATGATGGTAAATGCATCTTTCATCAAAATATGCAAATGAGCTTCTTAACATTCATTAACCCTTATCTACCCTAGAGTAAGTGCCTGACACGATTTGTACAGTGCGGGCAAGGACCATGGTAAACATGGCTTTGCACTGAAATGTTTTCATAATGCTGCCCTTTGTAGTCATTATAATACAAAGGGATGGTTTATAGATATCTGCAATTCATCAGTATGAGAAAACCAATAAGGTAAAATCAAAGAGTACCAACTCTGCCATGTTTGCATCTGCCAACTTAATGTACCTCAAGATTATTTCATTATGCGACCCAGCAAACTGATTAAAAGTGTGTGGTTGGTTGCATTATTATGCATGTATCGTGTTGAGCCACACATTCGTAACAAGCAAGCAAGCTTAAGTTTGATTCTGGGCTCTTGCCAATGAATGCCTTAGGTATATTATCTGACCTCCATGAGTGACAAACCAAGATGGTGGGTATACCATAGCGTTTATATGTAAGGTGTAATTTTGAGTCAGTAATCTTTGGCTTTTATATCTTTGGAGAAAAAAAAAAAAACAAGATATTTTTTTTCTTTTATCAAGATATTTTGGGCATCCATTCATGTCAAAACAAAAACCCAACACAGTACAACACACTGACCAAAAGCAATGCAACATTAAGAACTAAGGACATACTGTAAAAACTTGATAAATAGCATATATGCTTACTATCAAGCACTTTTGAAAACATGATATTGTACCAAAGTTTGGCGCTTTACCAATTGAGGCTCAACTGAGCTAATGGGGTTGAGACACAAATTTGCAGGTTTACTTGTTCGTATATGTGTATCGATAATTTGCTCAAAACCCTTTACACTTTTGTGGACGCTACACTTCATGATTGCATGTTTTAAAAGCGCTTGATAGTAAGCACATATGCTAACTATCAAGTTTTTATGGTACAACACAGTACAACACATTGACCAAAAGCAATGCAACATTCAGAACTAAGGACATACTGTAAAAACTTGATAAATAGCATATATGCTTACTATCAAGCAGTTTTGAAAACATGATATTGTACCAAAGTTTTGCGCTTTACCAATTGAGGCTCAACTGAGCTAATGGGGTTGAGACACACATTTGCAGGTTTACTTGTTCATATATGTGTAGCGATAATTTGCTCAAAACCCTTTACACTTTTGTGGACGCTACACTTCATGTTTGCATGTTTTAAAAGCGCTTGATAGTAAGCACATATGCTAACTATCAAGTTTTTATGGTACAACACAGTACAACACATTGACCAAAAGCAATGCAACATTCAGAACTAAGGACATACTAAAAACTTGATAAATAGCATATATGCTTACTATCAAGCAGTTTTGAAAACATGATATTGTACCAAAGTTTGGCGCTTTACCAATTGAGGCTCAACTGAGCTAATGGGGTTGAGACACAAATTTGCAGGTTTACTTGTTCGTATATGTGTATCGATAATTTGCTCAAAACCCTTTACACTTTTGTGGACGCTACACTTCATGTTTGCATGTTTTAAAAGCGCTCGATAGTAAGCACATATGCTTATGCTAGCATGCTAGCTATCAAGTTTTTAAGGTACAACACACTGACCAAAATCAATGCAACATTCAGAACTCGGGACATAAGATGCTTTAGAATCAGTAAGATTCTCATATAATTTAGTCAACATTTATTTATACCAATAATTTGCATAATTATTATTTCAATAAGAATATAATATAATCATAAGGGTGAGAATACTTAAAATGTCTACAAATACAAATTACAATTATTAACATATAATTTGGTAATATACTGCACACATCAAAAGTTACATTTTATATATAAACAAAATTAGTTACCAATTTTACCACCAAATAACTAAACTTGGTAATATGTTGTACAAATACATCAAAATTATGTTCATTACAAAAAAATGACTTCAAAATTATTCCTACAATGTAGCTCACTTAGTAACTAACTACTTTAATCTCCTAGGGCTTGGTGTTTTATCCAAAATCAAGCAAATTATCTGCAAAAGGCAGAACACCGAAACAGTGCCAGGTGATCCAATTTTTAATGAATTTTGGAAATTTCTGGCTAAGTTATTCCTGTCAAATTTGGCAGATTTTTGCATCTGAAACACAGTAAAGCCAAAAAAAAGGTTTGTCTCTCAACCCGCAAGCGTACATGTAAGTATGTGAAACCTATTCTAGCATGTAGCCATACACGCTGGGCCTTTGTGCGCTGGACCTTTTTTACAGGCTTCTATAAAACAACTAAAACCACTGTAAAAAAAATTCAGCATTTTGTATAGCCAGCTATTTTGCAAAATGTTTGAGAGACCTTTTTTTGGCCCAGAGCTGCTGCTGCAGCAGTATGCACTACATGTGACAAATTTTTCCACGATACTCAATGTGGATACATGTGTATACACGCTATCTTGATGTAAACAACTTAAATATTTGGGCAAAAAAGTGATATTTTCTCTAAATCACACTATTTTGCCATTTTAAAAATAGAAATAAAGGGTATTGCAATATCCTTTGCCCAAACAATGTGTCTTCGGCAGTATATAATTTAAATTTGGCTATGCCACAATCATAATATATGCTTTTACTGCCTTGGACACATTTTTGTCTAAAGGATACTGTATAACCTTTTATTACTTCTTATATACATGTATACAGACTATCCCAAAATGGGATATTCCAGTTGAAATCCTTACACCACCTTTGGAACCATGACCTTAATCTCCCACACATATATGGGTGTAGATTTCAAATGGAATCACCCACTCAGGTAACCCCATTTGAATTTCACACTCCCTGTGTAGAAGATTAAGGTCATGTCTTCCATAGTGGGTGTAAGGATTTCAATTAGTATAGCCCAATGTCCTGGAAGGGGGGGGGTCTTGGCAGACACATAAAAATCATTTTAGTGACAAAAAAACACACTGTTCTACAGGTGGATGAAGTGGGTCAGGATTATCAAAAAAATCTGGACGAGACTAAATCACCCTAAAATATCATTGAAATCTTTACAAATCTGAAAACATATTTTACAAACTTTTTTTCAAAAATATTTTTGTGAAAATCTCTCACTTCAGCCAAAAAACAGCTGTTTTTAATTTTGTGCAGCTAAAAACACAACAAACCCAAAATGCAAAATCTAAGGCGGTCGAGAACAGGGTTTATTTCACTTTTACTAACAAAACATGTAAGCTTATATAAAATCTATTTGGCAAGATTTCTTCAGTTTCATTGTTGAAATTAATGTCAAAATTATAGCTCTTTATAATTTGCAACAAATATACCTTAATATTAATACAAATCACACAAGTTAAACAACATGTTGTTGTTGCATATATTGATGACTTTAGGATATAGTTGGTGTCTGAAAGTCTATTATGTGGTGTGATCAAGCAAAATCAGTCTGAAGTTTGGCATATATTCAATTTTCAGTTTTGTACATGCCTGTATAAAGCATTGCAAAGCTACATTTTACAGAAAACTCCATTGAAATTGAACATTTAGTTCGAAACATAGGAACAGTTGAAGTGTTTCCAAAATGGGTTCCAAAACAATAGGCAACAAAAGAAATTATTGTCTTTATTTGGCTATATCTGAAAATCAATATATGGCTCAAAATAAGCTAAGGTGTCATAAAAGTGTAACACACAATTATTTTTCCAGCTCTTTTCTTTTGGTCTCCAACCAGGTTTAAATTATAGTATGCACATATATCGTTCATAATACACTAAAAAAAAGATAAGTTATAGACCATTTACTTCACAAATTTAATTTTCTAGCCCTTGCGTACGTTATATTTGACAGACACAATTTTGATGATTTTCTGCAATCAAATAAAAATTTATAAAGTATTACATAAGGTATTTTGTGGTTATTTAGGTGTAGGACCTACAGCAACTGATTGTGGAAAAAATGTGTCCAAATATTACAATAAGGAGGATAAATTGTTATAAATAAAATATGTGTGTCTGTCAAGCCATAACATACGTAAGATGTCTGTCAAATGTAACATACAGAATAATAATTTGGCAAAAACAGTAGTTCAAGATGGGAAATTGAATAAAGATCACATGCAGTTTATAAATCACATGTTTTAAAACACTTTTATAAACTCTAAACTATCATCATAATGTGAACATCAAGTGATTTTTAATTTTTTAAAACAAATTGCGTATGTTATTTTTGACAGACACATACAAATCTTGTGTTTGTTACTTGCGTACAAATGTTTGACAGACAACACTTAACAATGGATTGTGTCATCAAAAAGCTTCTCCTCACAAAGTGATAGTGCCACAAAGCTAGGTGGAGCTAAATGCTATGTCATGTAGCATAATTAGCTGTATCACCCTAGTTTAGCAGGAATTACAGCACCGTCTTGCGTATGTTATATTTTGACAGACATTTCAAGAAAAATTTTAAAATTGTTATATGTTCAAAAAAGATGGCAGCCACTTACAAATTGATTATAATATGGAGAAATGAAGTTATTTACAATATATTTACCCTTTAGTTTATGCTTCAAGTCTTTGTTTATAAAAAACTGAGGGACTTCAAAATCAATCAAAAGTTTGACAGACAATAGTAACATACGCAAGGCAAACTTTTAAATCCTTTTCTTGATCTGTTAACTTATAATTCATAATGCCTCTTTCTGTTTTTTTGATTGGTTTACTGCACCATTTTGGGAAACAGGTCACATGAATTTCTATAAGGAAAAAAAAAAAAAATTAAAAGCTGTTGAAAAAAGGCGTCTCTTGGCATGTTACAAACAAAAGTGTAAAAATAGGCATTTTTACAGCTATTTTTATTTTTTTTTATTATTTAGAGTGAAAGGATTTTACTTAAATTGTGTATGCTATGTCTTTACTACCTAAACTTGCCACTAAACTAGCAAATATTCCATTTCTATAATTATTATTTTTAAAAAAAGATGTCAAAATATATGGCTATAATATGACACCTTAGCATATTTTGAGCCATATACAACTTGCGCCAAATTTTGCTTGATCACATCACATATGATATCCTGTATTTCAAATGATCTCAAACAAGTGGAAGATTAATTATTTGTTTTGCTCAAGTTTCTGATGAATTTCATTTCATTTTGGACATAGAAAGTCTTGGTTGTAATCTTTCATTGTTCAAACATGCACACTTACAATACATACACTCTATATGTGACCGATTTAGTACCTAACCCTAAATTTGTGATCCCTAGTGGGCTATTCCAGTTGAAATCCATACACCCCCTTTGGAAGACATGATCTTAATCTTCCACATAGGGTGTGTGAATTTCAAATAGGGTTACCTGAATGGGTGACTCCATATGAAATATACGCCCCCTGTGTGGGAGATTAAGGTCATGACTTCCATAGGGGTGCATGGATTTCATCTGGAATAGCCCATTCTAGGTGTTCGGTATGCTTTAAGTGAAAAATTTTGTGATATTATTTCACCTGCAACTTGCAAAAACAACATGTTATGTGAACATATATGGTATTGTATAATATGATATACAATGTATATTAATAATAAACACATCTAAAATATGTAATCAATAATAAACTATGCATTCAAATGAAAGATGAAAATAAATTAATGTTGCAAGTGGTGTGTCAAGCGGGTGGCTATGGATGCTTTCTGAAAAATTATGCAAAATCAGCATCAAAACCTTTGGCACATTTTGGCCACTGAGCCCCCCCCCCCCCAGTAACACTTGGAGTCTCCGGGGTAGCTGGTTTCTGGACACGCCTATGGTAACTACTGCTAGGGTAACTCAATTTTCAAAATTACCAACATGAGACTGGATTAGATTGTGACACATTGACAAGTATTTTTTTTAATTACAATTACTAACAATATTACTTAATGACCAAATGACCACATAAAATTATTTCAATGTTTCAAAATGAACAGATACCACAGATTCCAATTAACTTAAAACTTAAAAACCAATAACATAATTCACCATAAATTTTTAAAAATGTACGGATACTAGCAAAGTAATGCTAACCACAATTACAGGCGATATTACTTAATAACATTTCATTGGTTCAGAATGGACCGATTCTAACAAACTTTGTAATTTACTTATTACAAAATACTCAAAATGTATTTTAAATTAAACCAATTAATAACATATTCACTGTAACATTGATAACATAGAAATGGACGGACATCTCATTTTTTAATACACTAAGGAACATATTTGGACGGAATAATGAGGAATGTGTCTGGCACCAATGACACATTATGTCATTCTGACAGCCTGTTATCCAGGCACAGTAAAACAGCTTTGGGATAAACCCAGCTATTTCTTTAGGACGGAATAATGAGGAATATAAATTGTCACCAAGAACACAATGTTTTATGTTCCCTATTTTTGACCTGTGAGCACACAACAGGCAGTCCTGTACCCAAATAAAATGGCAGACCTTATATCACTGAGTGGCAATTATCTGCACTTTGGTTTACCTCAAGTTTGGTAGTGACATCACTGATATTTGTGCCCCAAGTGTGCCAACATACTGCCCTTGTATGTGTATGTATAATATATACTGCGCCAATAAAGTATCCTTACACTTGGAAAAATAACCACAATTTCAAAACTGAACAATATTGGGGTAAATTTGTTTTTTAATAGATGCACTATCTAAATCTAATCCTGCACATTATGACACCACATTGAATCCAATGTGACTTCAAGAAGCAAAGTTACAAGCATTTGATTAGACAAAGGTCCAGTTTTAAAAGTGACAAACTGGCCTATTCAAAACTCCACAGACTAGACATCTGGTTTGAGAGTGGTAAATGGCTAATTTATGTGTTTGGCTTTAATCTAAAACAAAAGGAACAAAAGAAAACTGAAACAAAAGAATTGACAAATAAAATGAAAGTTATGAAAAGTACAGAGAAGTAAAAACTGAAATAAACACTGCTTTAAATAACGCTTCATTGAAGAAACTGTGTTGTCTCTTTGTTGCGCTTGTTGGAATCTGTTTACGCCTTTGTATAGGCCAGTTTGTCACTTTTAAAACTGGACCTTCGTCTATTCAATTGCTTGTAACTTTACTTCTTGAGGTTACAATGGATTTAATGTGGTGTCATAATGTGCAGGATTAGATAGTGCATCTAATAAAAAATATAAAAAATTTACCACAATATTGTTCAGTTTTGAAATTGTGATTATTTTTCCAAGTGTAAGGATACTTTATTGGCGCAGTATACATTGTTTATTTTCTGCTGGATTAGGTTAGCATGCAATTTAATACTGTGACCAGCAAAATACCAAACTTGTGGAGAAACACAAGTTGTAGTACATAAATATTGTACCCATATTCAGATCTGTATACAACTTTTACAGAAACCATCTATTTTTAGGTGTTTTATATACTATGAATACATAATAAGCAATAATATTTTCAATAGAAACATTTATAATTCAAAATATAAATTATCTCACCCATTCATCACCTTTATAAAAACTACAAATGTGACATGTTATAATGACAGATACCAAATATCATGGACGGCATACACTTCCTTTTCATTTAGACTAGCCACCTGTTGAGGTACAATTTAATGCTCTGCGTGCTAGCCATACGCTTCAAAAGAAAAAGTTTGAAGTTTTGAAATAAGTTTCTCAAAATATCAAGAGCTATCTTAAAAACTACTGAACCAATACAAGGCTTGTTTGTACTCATTTTAATGAATTTTTCATGTTGATTCCAAATATGGTCATGAAAATTTACATTTCTGAAATTTTTGAATTTTTGAATTTTTTTTTAAACATGTCGTCTGCAGTCGACACCTGCGCAGTATTGTCTCAGCATTGATTGTAAGACTGTTTCCTGTCATCCTCATTTCATATTTTACATAAGCTATAAGAAATAATTGATATAATTCGTATAACACAATTCCATACTGATCAGCACCCACTGGGCTATTCCAGTTGAAATCCATACACCCCCTATGGAAGACATGACATTATTATGAATCTCCCACATAGGGACTGTGAATTTCAAATGGGGTTACCTGAATGGGTGACTCCATTTGAAATCTACACCCCTGTTGGGAAGATTAAGGTAATGTCTTCCATAGGGGGTATGGAACAGCCTGTTTTGAATGCCCGATATTTTTAAACAGCTATACTGGAAATGATGTGTATGTTGTGGCTGATTACCGAAATAAGACTAACTTTCACTCTCTTCACACGGGTGTTGACTGCAGACGACAAGTTTCAAATTTTTTTTTAAAAGTCAAAAATTTCAGAAATGTGAATTTGCATGACCGACCATATTTGGAATCAGCATGAAAAATGCATTAAAATGAGTACAAGCAATCCTAGTTTTGGTTCAGTGGTTCTTGAGATAGCTCTTGATATTTTGAGAAAATATCTCAAAACTTGGGACTTCTTAGGTTGAAGCTTATGGCAGAGCATTAATCATAACATGTCAAAAATGAAAACAAACACATACTGTATGTACATTGACTGTTATTGTTCCATAGACAGCATGACCCAACATCTACATGTTCACAATCATTGATTAAGCTCACAAGGCTTATATTAGAATAACAATAATGATTTGGATGTACATTCAAACATCTCTACAGTCTGCATGTATTCGCTGTAGAAGTGATGTAATAATAGGATTAACTACCATAGCAATAGATGAATACAATTTTTGAATTTTTCGGCATGCTCCACAACGTTCACACAGTAATTCTATTGAATGATTAGCATCTTTGAAAAGAGCAGTATTGTATTCAATCAATGATTGCAGACATACACAGGTGATGAGTGCAACCTGCTTGTAGTGCAGGGCAATATATTCAAAAATTGTATTCATTGCTATGGTAATTAATCCTGTTACATCATCACTTCTATGCCGAAACCAAATTCAAATTCAACAAGGAAAGAACTTGTGATAAATGACTCATACAATTGATAAATAAATTTATAAATTCATTTTATATCCATCTAAAATCACAAACAAAATTATAATATTTTTTTTGTTCATGGTATACGTATCAATATATACAAGTTACAGTAAACCAAGCTAGTATCACTGACATTTTCCCACCAAATTAATAAAACCCATTGTTTTTGCTGTCCATCATGAAATAATATTTGCAGCGATATAACCTCAGGATCTAAGCTCCTCTGAAAATTAAAAAATCCTAATTACATTAACTTGTTTAACAGTACACAACCATTTCTATAAATCAAATACACTATAACCCTATTACTCTACTTGTGTAGTCTTCATACTGGTCATCATATAAAATACAAAGTGAGTAGTTGATCACAAAGCATCAGGTCTGGTTCTTGGGCCATGGGCACTGCGGGTCTTAGGAACTAGCTGATCAAAGTACTTCAAAACTTTCTGTAATGAGACACAATGAAAAAAAAAATGTTAGCATACAACATGACTGTTGCAATATTCTGATTGGGCTATTCCATTCAAAATCCACTTTCCCCTGTGGAAGATTTTGGAAATATCTTCCACAGGGGGAGTATGAACTTTAAATGGAATTAACACATTAGCAGCTCCATTTGAAACTCACACTCCCTTGGGGGAAGATTCGAGTTGAATCTTTCTCAGAGCGTGTATGAAATTCAAATGGAGCTGCCTATGTGCTCATTCCATTTGAAATTCATACTCCCTCTGTGGAAGATATTTCCAAAATCTTCCACAGGGTAGTGTAGATTTTAAATGGAATAGCCCAATTTAATGACCACTTGAAATACAAAGCGGCATAATATATAAAAACATGTTTCTGTCAAGTTGACACTATGGCCAGGTGTGGCCACTCTAGGCCTGTTATCGACACATGATTCCTAATTCAACACTTCGTCAGGGAAAAAATACGACAATCGACATGTGTCAAAACTCGTAATGATTTTAAAATGCTGAAAAAAGTCGATAGATAAGCTTAAAATCTTGCCGAAATGAGTTACGATTGCCGATTTCCGGTGTAAACACACTTCCTGGTTTGTCTACTTCCGGGTTCGGGTCAACTTCGGGAGGGTAATTTTTGACTTTCCGATGAAAACATGATCGTACGGTAAGCTTATTCGGACAAAATAGCTTGGAAATTTCATTTTTTTTCTTTTTGATATGTGTCGTAAAGTGTTGAAAATGGACAATTTATTTTGACATGTCGGATTTAGGGTCATATCGACGATAATACGACACAAACAACAGTCGATAACAGGCCTAGGCCACTCCAGGACTTGATCTGCATCAACCTTTTAGGACATGTACAGTTTTGTTTGAAACTAGATAATCCCACATAACTTAATTGCCCGTTTTGTGAGGACAAATAAGGTATATATTGCTGGGAACAAAAAATGCTCAAATTTGCAATCCCAATTGACAAATAAGACAGCTTTGGAGCCCTTTCTTTTCATTCCCAGCATGCATCATGTTTGCTTATCGATCCTTGTCAGCAATATACCTTATGGATCTTTGTATTAGCCTCCACTCATTGGGAGAAAAAAAAACCCAGAAAGCAAAATGATATTTTGGACAGATTCTTCACATCACAAGTAACATAGATCTTACCCTGCGATCAAACGACACTGCCATCTCCTTAGCTGACATTCCAAATTCATTCTTCACATTAGGATCGGCACCTCTTTCTACCAGTACACGCACCAAATGATGGTGCCCATTCAGTGACGCAACCTGGTAAAGAAAAATATATACATGTATATTGTCATGCAATGGTGTAAGTAAAAGATTAAATAGTAAAAAGCTGCGTCGGCAGTGTGATGATAAATACAAAAATAGAAAGTATGAAACTACCGTGAAATATGAAGAGCTTATTTCCAAACCGTGTTAAGTCCACAAGATTCACTTTCAAGAAAATCAGGAATTTTCTTTATGGCAATGAAATAAAGTTCGATTTCTATAAAATTACAGTGAAGTGAAGGTGACATATATAGGACCATAAAAACATGTTAAGTTAAAATCTAAAGACTTTTGATTTTTTTTAATGAATTAATTTGTTTTAAAAATAGCATGGACTTAACACGTTTTGACACAAAACGCAATTTCTGGCATGGACTTAACACATTTTGACACAAAACATAGCATCTGTAACACAGAACTAACCATATTTTTCTCAAACTAGTCTTAAAAGATAACAAATTTATTAAAAACATACAAAATGTGATTCTCTCTACTATAAAACACAATTTTGCCACAAAACACCTTGCATCTCGATCCCCCTCCTCCCAACCATGTTTTACCAAAATTCGATGTTTAAAATAGTTCAAAATTCAAAACTGAGTTGTATTGCATTTCTCAGAATTGAATAAACATTATTTCACTGACAATAAGTGATGACCCGACATACCCACTTGTTTTATCACATTATCAGTTATCACAATTCCCCCTCCCCCATGCTGCCACCCTAATCTCATATTGACAGCCATAAGTTTTTCAGTCTTTAAGTCCTAAGTTTTTTTTTTACTTTTAACTTTAAAATAATACCTTGACTTTAATAGCACATTTGATAATCATACAAAATAATAATATCAAAAACTAACTCTACCACATTAATTCTACCATCACAACCTCTCCCTCTCCCCCTTCCCACCCTTTTCATGTCTTTCTTTCAAATATTTTAAGAAATCCCATACAAACTAGGCCTACTAATTATTTTAAAAAAAACCAACAACAACAACTTTTTATGCAGACCAAATTCAGGTATACTAGTCTCAGGACCAAACAAGAATGAAGACGCAAAGCAAAGCAATGTTATCAATTATGCAGAACTTGGGTGATTAACTATTGGAAGCCCTATGCCGTGCTACTTGCCTACAAGCTGCCCACAAGGGCATTGTTCGTGGACTTAACACAGTTTGCTACCAAACTGGATTGGACTTAACACGTTTTGGAAAAAAAGTGATACTTTGTGTGTCAATATTTCGGGACTTGACTAATTTTGGAAAAAAACACACACATTGCTGGATAGCCCTAGTTACTCACTACCCATTTTCATCAAAATCCCAATTTTGAAGGTGGGTGGACTTAACACGGTTTGGAAATAAGCTCTTCATATATCAAATATAGGCCTTTTTCATAGCCATGATACAATACTTGTGAAAAGAAAACAAAACATCCACAAGGAATGAACGTTGATAAACATGCGTGCAAGTGAGGGACAAAAGCGCGAAGGGAAGCACAAAAACGCGAAAGCGGGAAGCACAAAAACACAAGCAGGAAGCACAAAAAGCGTGCGAAAGCAAAAAAAAACCGCAAAGGGCCTAACGACAGAAAGCGGGAAAATTAACATTCATTCCTGAAGGAGTAAGTGTTCCTAAGACTTGCCGTGTTACCGTGGCATTTTTTGAGTCCAGTAATATGCATGTCTTAAAAGATTTAATTTAGTTTGACCTTGGTTTTCTGAGTTTTCTGTAACATTTAGGATACAATTGAAGATGAGCCAGGCATACAAGTACAAATCTTGTCTTCAGAACTGACCCACCCTGGATCAACTATGGCACCTGCATTCAGTAAGACAACCTTGGCATTCCATACCATCTATGATTCAAACTCTGTACTCACCATAAGTGGGCATTCCATACCATCTATGATTCAAACTCTGTACTCACCATAAGTGGTGTCTTCCCATCTTTGTCCTTGGCATCACAATCAGCCCCTGCATTGAGTAAGACCTTTGCCACATCTGCTTTGCCAACCACAGCAGCACATCTCATCAGTGGGGTCCATTTAGATCCTGTATCTCTTTCATCAACCTGGTGGAGAGAGAAAACAATAACTATTTGAGGTTATAATGGTCTTTTGACTCATTTTCACATTATATCACATACCGTATATCCTCAAATAGTTGTCCCCCTTCAATTAAACACCCCCACCAATTTTTTCAACCAAGATGCTGATATTTCCATGCTATCTTGTGTAGTAAGCTTACCAAGGTGCACACACAATCGCTTATTATGGCAAAAGTCTGATCGTAAACCCGGAGGTGAACAGGATGTAATCCTTCCTAAGTTCATAGTTCCTCATTTTAGCATGAGTTTTAAGCTTACCTAATGATTTTAACGGGAGTTATCATTCTAAAAATGACCTCTAATAAACGCCCCTCTTTTGGAAGATTTACGGTATAAACTAAGTTATATTATCCTAAATATATAAAAATCATTATATATAACAAAAAGAAAGTATTAAAACTACATTAGTGGACATTGAGAATGATTTCCAATAGCATCATCATAACCATTTTGAACCCTTATTTGCTAAATATAATATTCCATCATTTACTGCTGGGGTGGCCAACACATAGCCCGCATGTGAAACTCTTCGACCTAAAAAGGGTAGGCCACCCCGGCTCTCATGCATGCAGGACCAAAGAATCACACCTATCTGCCCCCCCCCCCCCCCCATAAAACTTGTTCAGCCACCTACCTTAGCACCATCCTGAATCATCCATTTGATAAGCTCTGTGTTACCTCCATCTACCGCCCAATGTAAAGCAGTGGAGCCACCCCTATCACGCTTCTCCCATGAGGCACCACATGATCTCAGCTTCTTGACAACCTCCAGGTGTCCAGCAAAGCATGCCAACATTAGGCTGTCTTTACCAGCTGAGTTGCAGGCATGTACATCAGCACCATGGCGAACTAATAGGTCTATCATGCTGTGGAAGAAATGATAATCTGGTCAATGGAAGGCTGAATCCACCGTGTCTGCAGCTTATCAAGCAATGATAGGGCCTACAGCTACAACATTTTGTGATTATTTTGTAGTTGCATGGTTCACAAGACATAGGGGGCCAAGGATGATTCCCCCAAAAGACTATTTTTGGTAGAAAATAGCATTCATAATGAAAAACATGAGTTTGTAACAACTTCTTTACAAGCATGCACATGGACAAGACCTGAATAATATTTGCTTATTGCAGGCTGATAAAGTCAGGGACATCCACCCATACATGGTCATCCTCCAGGATGCTGGCATAACAATGGCCATACTTACTCATTGATTCCTTTCTGTGATGCTACCATGAGTGGAGATGCTCCCATCTTGTCAGGGACATCCACCCATACATGGTCATCCTCCAGGATGCTGGCATAACAATGGCCATACTTACTCATTGTTTCCTTTCTGAGATGCTACCATGAGTGGAGATGCTCCCATCTTGTCAGGGACATCCACCCGTACATGGTCATCCTCCAGGATGCTGGCATAACAATGGCCATACTTACTCATTGTTTCCTTTCTGAGATGCTACCATGAGTGGAGATGCTCCCATCTTGTCAGGGACATCCACCCATACATGGTCATCCTCCAGGATGCTGGCATAACAATGGTCATACTTACTCATTGTTTCCTTTCTGAGATGCTACCATGAGTGGAGATGCTCCCATCTTGTCAGGGACATCCACCCATACATGGTCATCCTCCAGGATGCTGGCATAACAATGGCTATACTTACTCATTGTTTCCTTTCTGAGATGCTACCATGAGTGGAGATGCTCCCATCTTGTCAGGGACATCCACCCATACATGGTCATCCTCCAGGATGCTGGCATAACAATGGTCATACTTACTCATTGTTTCCTTTCTGAGATGCTACCATGAGTGGAGATGCTCCCATCTTGTCAGGGACATCCACCCATACATGGTCATCCTCCAGGATGCTGGCATAACAATGGTCATACTTACTCATTGTTTCCTTTCTGAGATGCTACCATGAGTGGAGATGCTCCCATCTTGTCAGGGACATCCACCCATACATGGTCATCCTCCAGGATGCTGGCATAACAATGGTCATACTTACTCATTGTTTCCTTTCTGAGATGCTACCATGAGTGGAGATGCTCCCATCTTGTCAGGGACATCCACCCATACATGGTCATCCTCCAGGATGCTGGCATAACAATGGTCATACTTACTCATTGTTTCCTTTCTGAGATGCTACCATGAGTGGAGATGCTCCCATCTTGTCAGGGACATCCACCCATACATGGTCATCCTCCAGGATGCTGGCATAACAATGGCTATACTTACTCATTGTTTCCTTTCTGTGATGCTACCAAGTACCATGAGTGGAGATGCTCCCATCTTGTCAGGGACATCCACCCATACATGGTCATCCTCCAGGATGCTGGCATAACAATGGCCATACTTACTCATTGTTTCCTTTCTGAGATGCTACCATGAGTGGAGATGCTCCCATCTTGTCAGGGACATCCACCCATACATGGTCATCCTCCAAGATGCTGGCTGCCCTCTGCAAGTCTTCTAGAAGACCTACTGCTTTGTGTAAATGTTCTCCTGTCATTGGTTCCTCTGTGAACAAGGCAAAGTATAAACATAATGTGGCATGCAATCAGGATACAAATTCATACAATACCAGTCAAGATAAAGAGGGGAAACATGGTTCTACCTAATATTAATGTGACCACATGGTACCTCCTACACCCTCTCCCCACCCCGATACAACATCTCTAGTTGTTTGTTTATTCTCTTGGTGGGACTAAACTTGATTGTTAGCAATTTCAACACCTTCTTGGCTGTGCCACAATCCTGCATACATTTCCTACTTCTTTCACAAGAAAGGAGGAATGAAACAACATCAGGATTTGTCAGAGCATAGCTCACTACCATTTTAAGCTTGCATGATTCTTGCACTCAGTATATGGTGTTTATTTGTGGCAGTTTTATTCCAGTTGAAATCCATACATGGATGGAAGACATGTCCTTAATCTCCCACACAGGGGTTAAGATTTCAAATGGAATCACCTATCCAGGAAACCCCATTTGAAATTCACATCCCTGTGTGGGAGATTAAGGTCATGTCTTCCATAGGGTGTATGGATTTCAACTGGAATAGCCCATTGTTTGGTACTCCTATTGGCAAGGGTAACGCTAGATTTGAAAATACGGCAGCAAAACTTGTCAATTTTTTAAAGCAATAAATCCCAAAACACTAATGAAATAAATTTAGCACCCTCTAAATGTTCATTTATGCACCAGAAGTTAAAAATATAAGTAATGCACCCCTTCTAGCGCTACATTTACCTATTGGATGTTGCAAATGAGCAGACAATCAATAATAAATAATGTTACTTGTAACTTACTTGTTGTTGAGACAGTAACTATTCTACTAAACTCGCTGTTTCCATGATCATTGGATACTTTCAGACGATATTTGTACTGTGTGCTCGTATCTAGCCCATCAAAGACGTGATTGGTTGCGAAGCCACTAACACAAAAGAAATAATTGTAGTTTTGTATAAATCACATTTTAAAAGTCAAAGCATGATTTGATGAAAACTAAAATATTTTTAATAAAGAAACACATTAATATTGAAAGTCCTCAAAGATGTTTTGGAGATGTTTTACAGTGCACTTCTCAACCTGATCTGCCTTGAGCTCTTGACATCTCAAACAAGTACAAATTTGAAGTACTTCAAAATCCAGAAGTGATGTGTTTCCTTATTTTGCAAAAGGTTTTGTGTCTCTTAATACTCAACATGCTAGTCATAAGCTTCACCATAAAAAAGTCCCAAGTTTTGAGATATTTTATCAAAATTTTAAGAACTATCTCAAGAACCACTGAACCAATACTGGGATTGTTTGTATTCATTTTAATGCATTTTTCATGCTGATTCCAAATATGGTCATGAAAATGTACAATTCTGAAATTTGTGAATTAAATAAAAAAATTGAAACTTGTTGTCTGCAGTCGACACCCGCGCGGAGAGAGTTAAATGTTAATTGATATCACATGCACTTTGGCTACCTTGCATAACTATAAATAGATCAACACTTTGCAACATTCATTTGTCACTGTCTCTTATAAAAGACATGATGGAACATTGTTTTACAGCATACTTTTCATCATAAGGAAATGATGAATTGAGTCAATTAGCTTGCCATACACTGCCGGCTACAGCCTCAGGCTTAATCCGACCATGTTGGGGCCCGTGCTACATTTTGTCATTAGCAAATTTTGGCTGCATGTTTACTTTTTTACTACTTTACTTTTATGCTACATGAACATTAATTTTATTGTATATGAACTTTTCAAATAAAATTAAGTTAAAAATATTCAGAACAGATAAAGTTGAAATCATAAACCATGACCTACAGTCTCTGAGCGTATTAAAGTATCATAAAATGGACATTGGTGGCACCCTTGTGTTCAAAAACTGTGACCACTTTTGTCAGTCAGTCGGGGGAAATTGCACCTAGTCAGGGTCAATGTATGGGGCTAATATTATAAATAGTTAATAATGAAGATATAGAAACTTTTGAGATAAAAAATTGGTCTCAACCCCCTTTTTTAGATTTTTGAGCATCCAGGTGAAAAAAAAATGGGTTTACAAGTCACATTTTTAGGTGGGCCTGTTTATGGCGAGCAGTAGAAAAATTGCTTTCGAAAGCCTGTGAACGCCATACAGGCAACTATACATTATTATTAGGACTACTTTTGGGCACTGTTGCTTTATACATGTAGTATACTATCCTGAGAAGTTGCGTCGTGCTCGGTGACGAAAATGTAATCATATGGATGAGCCATGATAGGTCACAAATACATTAATTTTTAGTACTTACGTGTAGACATTCCCCCATCCATGGACCTTGTCAGACTCTTCTACCATGTATCGTAACCTATTGTCTCCTTTGATACTGGAGCGACTACCACCTGTCTGCTGTTGAGATGCATTATCCCAGTATAACTCTATGCTATGATGAGTGACTTTACCCACCACAGGTGGGTCTGGTTTATCTGGTGCTGTGGGAGCAAAAGAAAACATCAAGTATACTGGTCAGCAAGGGTAAAAATAAGTGGGAGACGGGAGCTGCTTGGCCCCCATAAACTTGTTACTTGCTCCTGGTTCCGTCTCAATTTTAGTTGACCAGGGGACACTTTTCTCAAGAAACTGGCCCCCTAGATCAGTTGCATAACCAAGGGAAGAGCAAGGGGGAAGTTGCCACCCCTGTGAGAAGTCTTGATCCCCTGTGAGAGGCCTTTTTTGTAATTTTTAGCCCATTTTTTCACCATTTTCGTCAAAGTTTACCTGCTGGAAATTTGCCTCCCCCCCCAAAAAACAAGAGCACCAATGGCGCTGTGGCTCTGTGCTTTATGGTGACAGTGAAAGTTGAATGTGCAACAGGTGAAATCATTTGAGTATATGTGACATATTACATTCAATGGGTACATCTGGTCGGTTGGTAGCTATCTCATTTGCAGAGCAGGGGAGAGCGGGGAGTGTTCGCCCTATTTTTTTCTGACCAGCCTAGCGATGTCAATTTTAAGGTTAGGGATGACCTGATTAGCCCATGTGACAGCCCTATGTCTTAGCTATATACGGCCACAATCCCAGAACTATAGGCCTTACAATAGCATCAGGATAGAGCAAACAAAAAAGTTTTGCAAAGTGGCGAACTTGCCCCATATTGGGGCGGTTCGCCCATATGGTGGGGTAAGTTAACCCTAATCACAAAAAAAGGTTTAAACATTGCATAACAATAACATATTCAATGCAAGCATTTAGCAAGAGTATACAGGGCATTCATTCTCTTCTGGGGAGTCACTAAATTTGTTGCAGGGGTCGGGTCAGGGTAAAATGTAGGGGTCCAAAGTGAGCTTAAACGTATCATGTTTACAACTTCGGGAGAAATGGATTAGGACATAAACGGTGGTATGAGTAATACCGATATCACATAACTTTAAAAAACATGTTTTCAGTAGTTTTACCTTGTTTAATGGTTTAATTATCAATATTTTGCATAATACGCTGATGGGGCAGGTCCGCCCTCCAGTTTGGGGGTAAGTCCGCCTGGGAAGATATAGGCTAACATGCCCCATCCTCAAAAGGGCTTAACGAGCCCCTTGTGCACATTTTTGTATTTTGTTCGGGGTATGCAAAACACAAATCGAATAAGGAGTTTATAACTGGATTAAATCTGTGACAAATCCCATATGTTCCCAATACAGATTTCCATTAAAACCATCTATATTTATGTATCAATGATAATACAACATTATTAATGCAAGAAAAAATTATGTTTTGATGTAATTTTTTTGTTTTGGCTGCAGTTCGATGAACACGTCCCTATATGTCGCGTAGCTAATATGAGAAGTTTATAATGACCTATGTCACCTAATTTTGCCATCACCAAATTCCCTGATAGCCGTAGTGCTGAGAAACAAGGGGTGGGCGAACCTGCCCCTAGGGCTAACACTCCTCGCTCTCCCCATACAAAGATACATCAATCAATTTTGGGAATTACTATTTAGCCACATGGATCAAACGGGTGGAATTGGATGTTAAAGGGTCCAAATGGGTCTAAACTAATCAAAATGTATCAAAATAGGCCTATGTCAAGAATAGTGTTAGTCTGAATAAGAATTTGGCTCTAATTGGTGACTACCCACCAAGTTTCAGACTAAATACAACAGTCAGAGATGTCACAAGCTGACCCAAAAAAATCCTGAACTTGCTAAGCATACAAAGTAGGTAATGGTGCCTCCAACGGACAAGGTACAAAACACACCAAGGATCAAAGGATGATACAAGAGGATACCTAGAATTTATAAAAACAGAAAGATTCGAGCCAGGTATACCAACTTGGTGTGGGGAACAAAGACAAAGACAAGATAAAAACTAATGCAGTATGTAAACCAGAATGGTGTACATGCACTGTTACGTCTGCATTAGAAAAAATCCAAAACCACAGGGATGGTAGACAAAGTTAACAAAAATACAACCAACGTTTCGAGCAGATAAACTGCTCTTCTTCAGGGACAGACAACAAAATATAAAAGCAAACAACGAAAACTACATACTGTAACTGTAGTTAAAAAACAATTAAGGAAAGCAATATAATTATGAAAAGCATAATTATATTGCTTTCCTGTTTCTCATTGTAGTGAACCGTCTTTCATAGAGGTAAGACGTGCTTATTTTGCTCTGAGCTTTGTTTGCTACTGAGTTCTATTTGAACTTGCCTTCAGTTTTTGACTTGAATTTTATTTTTACAAAATTGTTTTTTAACTACAGTTACAGTATGTAGTTTTCGTTGTTTGCTTTTATATTTTGTTGTCTGTCCCTGAAGAAGAGCAGTTTATCTGCTCGAAACGCCGGTTGTATTTTTGTTAACTTTGTCTACCATCCCTGTGGTTTTGGATTTTTTCTAATGCAGACTTAACAGTGCATGTACACCATTCTGGTTTACATACTGCATTAGTTTTTATCTTGTCTTTGTCTTTGTTCCCCACACCAAGTTGGTATACCTGGCTCGAATCTTCTTGCTAAGCATAGCGAGCGGAACTCTTGCAAAGCACGGCCGGGTGGTCCCCTTAAGGGTCCCCGGTGGGGTCCAGGTGGTTTTTGCACATTTAGCACCACAGGAAAGGCCATTTCAGAGGGTAACAAGGCGGTTCTCGAACCACGAGTCTCGCCTGCTTTTGTGACCCCCTGCTTTTGCGATAACTTTTGGTCGAGAGGTAAATGAATTTGGCGGTAATCGGCTGGGCACGATTATCTGGCTGATGGTAACTGTACCCACCAAGTTTTTTGCCCATGCAACAGTTTTTACTAATATGACCTCAGATGACCCCTGGTGGCCCTGAAATGACCTTCTAAAAATTTGGCTCTAAATGTTGACTGTACCCCCCGTGCTAAGTTTCATGCCCATATGACAGTTTTTACTAATTTGACCTCAGATGACCCCTGGTGGCCTCAAAAATGACCTTCCAAAAATTTGGCTTTAAATGTTGATTGTACCCACCAAGTTTCATGCCCATACAACAGTTTTTACTAATTTGACCTCAGATGACCCCTGGTGACTCCAAAATGACCTTCCAAATATTTGGTTTTAAATGTTGACCGTACCCACCAAGTTTCATGCATATACGACAGTTTTACTAATTTGACCTCAGATGACCCTGGTGACCCCGAAATGACCTTCCAAAAATTTGGCTTTAAATGTTGACTATACCCACCAAGTTTCATGCCCATCCGACAGTTTTTACTAATTTGACCTCAGATGACCCCGAAATGACCTTCCAAAAATTTGGCTTGAAATGTTGACTGTACCCACCAAGTTTCATGAGAGCGCACCACCAATGATTGCGCCATTGGATAACACAGGGAAATACGCACGTTTGGATGGCGTTTTGTCACTGCAAAAACGTAATATAGATAAAAAGTTTGGTATCAAATTAAAGCTTATCACGTGTAGAATATTATTCTTTTAACAGAATATATTGGTGACCATCTACTTTTTTTGCTATTTGTCCGCAAAGAAAAAACGTGCAAATTTAACCCTAAAAAATCACTCAATTTTTGAAACCGGACGTTGTTCAAATTCGGCGCCAAAACTTCACCTCTGAAATAAAATATTGGGATTTTTTCTCAGATTCCTTCATGTAGACACTTGTCGGAAGCAAATGAGCTGAAAAAGTGCAAATTTTGACATTATCTTTAGAAAATAAAGCCGCAACAAGCTGAAATAAGCGGTGGACTATTTTAACCGAATTTCACTGGTACATAAATCGTGGAGTGATTTGGTGGTGCGCCCTCTTATAAACGTCAATAGTTATCAAAATCCAATTTTTACATTTTTAAGTAAACTAGAGACAGTTTCTAGTCATTTCCCAAGATTTCATCCTCTACGACTTTCCGTTCAGAAGAAATGGTGCTCTAAATATCAGTGCCGAATCACCAAAAGACCCAAATTTCAACGTGTTTATCAGCATGCAGAAGTTTGAAGAGGTTGGATATAAAATTGAATGTTTTATGCAAAAAGATACTCTTTAATTTTAATTTTTTTAATTGTGAAAAGTACTTTATGTGTGTACAAATATTTTTAATACCTTAAATATAGGCCTATTTACATAATTGAGTCAAATTACCCCCCCCCCTCTCGTTCTCTGTCTTCAAACTAGGCCTACTGATTTTGGCATTTTAAGCAAAAATACAAGTTTTATACGTTATTCTGATTTGGTATAAATTTTATAGCAAAAGCGCTCATATAAGTAGATTTTTGATGCTTTTCTTAACGTCAGAGACCTGTATTTTTGGATTTTTTTTTAACATTATTGCTAAAACTAATCACAAATGTTATTTCAAGCATTTGCGAATGAAATAAAATGATTTATTAAGAATTCTGACCTTATTCTATGTTTTTTTGTAAAAATGCTGCGTACATAGCAACACACTTTAAAAGCCGCTTATAAGAGAGCGCACCACCAATGATTGCGCCATTGGATAACACAGGAAATACATGACGTTTGGATGGCGTTTTGTCACTGCAAAAACGTAATATAGATAAAAAGTTTGGTATCAAATTAAAGCTTATCACGTGTAGAATATTATTCTTTTAACAGAATATATTGGTGACCATCTACTTTTTTTTTTATTTGGCCGCAAAGAAAAAACGTGCAAATTTAACCCTAAAAAATCACTCAATTTTTGAAACCGGACGTTGTTCAAATTCGCGCCAAAACTTCACCTCTGAAATAAAATATTGGGATTTTTCTCAGATTCCTTCATGTAGACACTTGTCGGAAGCAAATGAGCTGAAAAAGTGCAAATTTTGACATTATCTTTAGAAAATAAAGCCGCAACAAGCTGAAATAAGCGGTGGACTATTTTAACCGAATTTCACTGGTACATAAATCGTGGAGTGATTTGGTGGTGCGCCCTCTCATGCCCATACGACAGTTTTTACTAATTTGACCTCAGATGACCCCTGGTGACCCCAAAATGACCTTCCAAAAATTTGGCTTTAAATGGCGGGGTTCAGGGGCCCACCTTACTAAATTTGCAATCAAATTTGGCAATACCAAAGAACTATTTCATCAAAGTAATAAATCAAAACAGAAAGATGCTTCCTTTACGAGTTATCACTCATTGAAAGTGCTACTTTGCTATACTTTACATGGAAAGCGACTATCTTAAAGTCGTCATATTTCCTTAATTACATGACCGATCAAGCTGTTATTTGGATAAATTTAATTAATTAATTATTAAAAGAATCTAATCAGGTCGAGAACCTCTGGCCACGCAACTCCCCACCAAGTTACGTCACTGTGAGTGTACCCCATACGGATCTCCAGATAATCTGTTCACAAGGTATTTTGCTTATTACGCATATATTATGCAAATTAGGCACTTAATTACCATATTTTACGCTCAAAATCTAATCAGGTCGAGAACCGCTGGCCCCGCTACTCCTCACTGTACCCCATACGGATCTCCAGATAAGGTGTTCACAAGGGTTTTTTGCTTGATATTCATCAAATACGCATTTAAAATTATGCAAATTAGGTACTTAATTAGCATATTTTGCGCTGAAAATCTAATCAGGTCGAGAACATCTGGCCACGCTTACTCCCCACCAAGTTACGTCACTGTACCCCATACGGATCTCCAGATAAGCTGTTCGCAAGGTTTTTTTGCTTGATACGATCAAATACGCATAAATTATGCAAATTAGGTACTTAATTAGCATATTTTGCGCTGATAATCTAATCAGGTCGAGAACATCTGGCCACGCTACTCCCCACCAAGTTACCTCACTGTACCCCATACGGATCTCCAGGTAATCTGTACAAGGTATTTTGCTTATTACGCATAAATTATGCAAATTAAGTACTTAATTACCATATTTTGCGCTGACTGAACCTACCAAGTTTCATGCCCATATGACAGTTTTTACTAATTTGACCTCAGATGACCCCGAAATGACCTTCCAAAAATTTGACTCCAATGTCGACTGTATCCACCAAGTTTCACGCCCATCCAGTAGTTTTACTAATTTGACCTCAGATGACCTCTGGTGACCCCGAATTGACCTTCCGAAAATTTGGCTATAAATGTTGACTGTACCTACCAAATTTCATGCCCATAGGCCTAGTACTAGTTGTTATTAGTTTCCGAAAGCCGCCATCGGTTCAAATAATTGATCTTTGTAACTTTTTTCTGATCAGGGAATACAAAAAAAAAAGAAGTGATTTCCCCACCCCCTGCTGTCATTGATTGCTTGCCATTCCTTTTGATTTCTCTCAAAATTTAGCTCATGATTAATATTGCACAGCCTATAGTAAAAAATGAAACTTTGCAACTTGCAATCAATGATTTCTGAAACCACTAATTTCAGTCACATTTGAATTCAATTATTATTATTATTATTATTATGTACATTATTATGTTCATTATCCAACATTATTTTGACCTTTTCTATTACTGCCACCCCCCTATTGACCTTGTGAATTATTCATTCATAACTGTGCCGACCTTGAGACCATCCAATCAGAACAGATCAGAATCGATCAATACGCCCTAGGTCATGACCTCCTGATTGTAAACATAAAACAAGCCAAAATCATGGCGAGATCGGGGACCATCGACGTAACATCGATCAAATAAACCTTGGTCTTGAATTTCTTAAGAAGTCCTGGCCTAAAAACCATGTTGTTTTTCAAGAGAAAACATATCAATCTTTGATATTCTGAAGTATAAAATTGTTGAGCAAAGTGGAACATCATTTATTTAGACTGTTTTGGCTTGTGTTTTACAATAGCCGCTTGTGTTTTAGCTATGGAAAAATACGGAAATTGTTCAATATTGCGAAGTGGGGTAAAGTAAAATCTCATTGAAAATATAATTTTCCTCAGAATCATGTCCACAATATGATTAAATTGACTTTTAAAAACTATATTCTAACAAAACTACAATGAGTGTGATGAAATACGAACATTTTTCATGACGTGACTTTCGGTCCGTGTTTTGCACAAAAATTGAGGTCACAAAAATATGTGCACTTGCGCAAGGAAAAATAGTCCACTAGGAAATTCATTTACCCGATTCATTAGTTCAGATTTATTCAAGATTCAGACATGTTCTTGACCATTTTTTTACATTTTTCAACTATTTCTTTATTTAAATTGTAAAGAAATAGTTAAGAAAAGTTATGAAATAGTAAATAACTTCTGAATCTGAACTGAATCTTAAGAAATTACCCTCCGTTGGTTTCCGTCACTTTTACGCAACTTAAATTATACAGACCAAAATAATCTCTAGCACACACGGGTACCACAAAACAACTCGTTCATCGTGGCTTTTTACCAAAAAATCATATTTTATCGACAGTATTTGAAATCTACCTGGAGTGCAATCGATTAAATAATAAATAAGCAAAATTTAGAAACAAATTTCAAGACCAAATATCAAACAGACAAACATCCTTAGCATAAAAACCAACGCCCGAATTGGCTCTCTAATTGTTGCGATCAGTTAGGCCCTTTTAGCTTCGCTCAGAGCCAAAAAATGACTATGCTACTGCCCAGGATAGTGAACCAAAATATCAAATTCAAAGAAACAGCCAACCAGTGCTTATTTAACTCATTCAGCAAATCTTTATTTTTATTGGCCCCTTGGTGATTCTGAGCCTGGTCAACAATATAGATTTCCCGGTTCTCGGGGTCGGGCGGTTCTCGTGATAGGCCTATTTCCGGGGTCCTCCAGAATACTAGTATGTGTTGAAAGTAGGCCTATTGGTCCGATGAGATGCACCTGTTAGTCACACTGTAATGCTTTCCGATGCGCGCACTGTACTCCGCGACACTCCCGTTGATACTCCGCGATAGCGCACCGTGATTATGCGATATCGCACCGCGAGTACGCGATATCGCACCGCGAGTACACGATTGCGCGCGGACGGACACTCTGTGATTAGTATTATGATACCAATAATGAAATACAGTCAAATAATGAATAATGAAAGAGTCACAAATCTCATCAGACACTCAACGACAAACCTGCCTAACCTGCAAGAAAAAGCTGTTGCCCACAGGAAAAATTCTTCACCGGCAAAAAAAATATCAAAAATTGCCAAAATTATATGAACGTTCTCCTTCATTTTATTAGCAATAAAAATAGCAATGTTGATAATATGAGGTTAAATAAAGTAATTAAAATGTTAGTATGTTACTAACACATTTATGTATTTTTAACACTAAATACATACATAGGTCCAATTTTTAGTGGAAATCAATTACACCACTACTATTATTCCCATCCCAGGATTTCAGGCAAGGGTTTCAGGTTAGTTGGGCTTCTATTTACAATGTAGGAGTGGGATCAATCGCACTCCCTGTGATCATTTAAGGAGTGTGAAGGGGTGCAATCACATTTGCACTCCTCAAAAGACAATGCCTGCATTAAAAAGCATGAGTTAAATAATTAATACCGTATTCATTCCAATAAGCGCCCAGGGCGCTTAACAAAGTCATTTTGGGTGGGCGCTTATTTTTTACCTCGTTTACATAATTTTTTTCGAAAGGGGCATTTATTAGAGACAAATTTACATGTTATAAAAGGGTCCAGAGATGTTCTAATAGCTTTTCTGATGCAGAAAATGTATTGCAAGTTTACGCAGGACTTGTAGTCCTCCAGCTATTTCACTGTATTGACATCCATCTGTCACTTCAACATTTAGCAAATTGAAAATACACTGGATGGGTGCTTATTGGGGCATGGGCGCTTATTGGAACGAATACGGTAGTACAAAAATAATGAAATATGAAAGAGTCGCCTACATTGTATGTGACAGGAAAATGACAAAAATGCAGATCTACAACATTTTTTTAACAAGTGCCATTCCCACAAGCAATAATAAGATTTGGCACAGCCCTTTAGCCAAGGTCGATTTGGTGCCATTTACAGCATAAACACAAAACAGAAGTTTTGCTAAATTCAGTCACATCCATCATCATATCGGCACCTCATTTGCCGAAGACCTGGTTTGGGTAGCAATATATTGTGTGACCTAGTTCTTTTCAGGAAAAGTGGTCAGGCAGTGCAAAGACCTTGCCAAAAAGTCATAGTATTCTGTCCAACATCAGGGCTACTTCTAGTCTTGGGCCCAAGCTTCACGTGGCTCACGCTTTGTTATGAACGACAGAAACCGGCTGTGAAGGAGGCTAAATATTGATGTTGATCACTCCAAATTCAACTTCGGAAAAACCAACACTCGACCATGGAATTTAATTGTCAGTTTGTCACTATATCTAACGATAAATCAAGTAAGTAACTTCCACTCTGCAGGCTAGACTTAGAAAGTTGTTTGATTCCACTGCACTGTGCACTGACTATTTGTGATCGAAATATACACAACATGACAGAAATGATCAACAAAAAATTGAACCAAGGACTTGTTTTCACTCGACCATGAGTAGCATCATCATGATGTGGCATGGACCAACAGAATAGCCTAGATTATCGCCATTATTTAAATACAGCCTTTTGCCCTCTGTTGATTATCATGTAGACGTTACGCACCCATACCCGTTCCATACTTCCAACTGCCAATGTTTATTTTTTAAGAAAAAAGTGTAATTCAGGTATTAGTTTTTCATGTTTTATAGTGCATGAGAATGATTCAGTGAGAAAGTCTAGACGAATCGAATCCTAGGCTAGGGCCGATAGGCGATAACACACATTCAATGGAGGTCCCAGCTGCAGATCCAGAATTGTAAATTCAGGTAAAAATATTACAGGGTCAAATGTAAGTGTTAGGACAAAAATATTGATGTCAAAAGTGGGCTGATTTTGCATGATTGTACTAAAAAATATGGGGGCCGCCCCTTTAAGGCTTTATCTGACTCATGTTTATTAACAATATTTTGCAGTACCTGTGTCTGACAAGGCGTACTACAGACTACGGACTACGCCACATGGCGATGTTAGTAAGTCAGAGCTAACAACGTGTATGGCATAAAGTTCATTATTTATGACTATCATACATAATATCAGGGGTGTGAGTGACCTCTATTGAGAAAAGAGGAACTTTGTTCAAAAAAGAGGAAAAAAGATGATTAAGTACTGAAATATGGTCAAAATGGGCTGAAAATGAAAATTTTGCCTCAAAGAAATTTCTAAAAAAGAGGAATTCAGCTTAAGAGGAGATTTCACACCCCTATGCCCTATGTCATTCATAAATTTCAACTCGGCAACAGAAGATCAGCTCAGCAGCCAAGCAAGAGTAGACAAGTGCATTTCAACGCAGTACATGTAAATATGCGATGTATGCTTTACGCTCTCGTAAAGGTTTACTGCAAACTAAACTACAGTAAGCCAAAAAATTAAGGTACCAGTTACGTTCACCCCTGTATATCCTAAACAAAGGCAGATATGTAATAATTGGAACCAACAGCCAATAGCTAGCTACATCTTTTAGCTCGAATTTAAGACCTCATTCGTTGACATTGTTTACAAAATAAAGACACGACGATCCAAAAACCCAAGGAAGATGCTAATTTAAAAGTTGCAGTTAAGAGTTTGCCACATTGCATGCCCTATTGATTTGTACGCAAAGCGTTCGCGAACAAAAAAACTAGCGCTGTGCTTTCATTGATTAGCACGAAAAACTAGCGTCATGCTTTCATTGATTAGAATACAAAAGTGCAACTTTATATTTCATAATCTTCATCAGGTTTTGGACTACCGGTACCGTTTCTTTAATTCTCAACCAATTTCAACAAATAAGGTCTTAAATCAGAGCTAAAGAGTACAGGCATCGGCTGCTTGTTTTAATTTTGACACATTTGTCTTTATTTAGGATACAGGGGTGAACACAACTGGTACCTTGGCTTACTGTACTAGGGTAAGGGCTAAGTTTCATGGATCGAATCCATGGGTTCCTACAGTCACCCATGAAAAACAGGGTACTGAAAAACACTACACAATGTCCACATCAGCCATGGTTGGTGACATGGTTTTGTTATTACAAAACAACAGGAAAATCATACAGTTCATTTCTGGCCAATTGCAGCAGGCCACTTGAGATAATCAATATTGGTTCTTGAATGGCATGACTCAGTAACTTCTGCTCATTGTAAGACTGACAGTAGCTGACAGTGTTGTAAACTTGATTGCATAACATTAAGATTGCCAACTTATATCCTTTGTATTTGAGTTGTCAAATTTATGGATTAGTTACTGTCAAATGAAGTAAACGTCAACAAAACATGCTGCTGCAGAACGGGGTGCCTGTGTGTGTGTGTCTGAGGGCCGACGTCTCCTTCACAAATTAAATTTATATGGTATTAGAAACAAAACCTTCACTTGGATCTCAATTTTCTCACGCACCGCACTCCAGAGGGTCGTTGTCGGGGTGAGCACTCGACTTGGACAGAGGTGACTTCTGGCGTTCCCCAGGGTACGGTGCTGGGACCCTTGCTTTTTTAGCTTTCATTAATGACCTGCCCAATAATATTACTTCTGAAGTTAGACTGTTCATGGACGATTGTGTTATGTACCGTAATATTTCTAATCAATTTGACCAGGATCAACTCCAAGATGACCTTGACACCCTGGCCCAGTGGCAGGATGATTGGCAAATGAAAAAAAAAAAAAAAAAGTGCTTTGTCATGCGGATTACACATGTTCGTAATCCCAAGGTCTACAATTACACCCTAGGACAATCCCCACTGGAATCCACGGCGTGTCACGCTTATCTTGGAGTTGATATTACTAACAACCTAACCTGGAATAAACACATCAACCGTATTACATCTTCTGCAAATAGATCACTTGGCTTTATAAAAAGGAACCTTTACTCTTGCAACAAATCCATCAAAGAAAATGCATATTTCACCTTAGTTCGCCCACTCTTGGAGTACTCATCTTCAGTTTGGGACCCCCATACACAGGATCTTATTAACAAATTAGAAAAAATTCAACGCAGAGCCGCAAGGTTTGTCGTCAATGACTACTCCAGACACAGCAGTGTTACTGAAATTCTCACCAACCTTCAATGGAACTCACTCAAGAACAGAAGGACAGTAAGCAGATTATCAGTTCTCCAGAAGTCAAGACAAAACCTCCTCGCCCTGCCGGTGAATGACCTCCTTCTGCCGGGTCCGACGTCTGTCACGGCACCAACATCCCAACTGCTATCAACTCATCACATCTAACAAGAACTGTCACAAATACAGTTTTTTTCCCCAAACAGTCAAAGATTGGAACTCACTTCCCTACTCAGTAACCACCATAGAAGACACCATGAAAGACTATGGAAGAAATTTTGTGACTACAGAAAACAATACAACAAAGCTCTTCGTGAAGCTCAGAACTCCCACCTTGCGGAAATCTTCAGTCCTGATCAGGATGAAAACAAAAAGGCTTTCTTCAAATATGTCAAAAATCTCCGGACAGACAGATGTGGTGTTAGCCCATTAAAATCAGGTAGCAACATCGTTTCTGATCCGCTGGGGAAAGCAAATGTGTTATCGAACTATTTCAAATCAGTCTTTACTCAGGAAACAACTGAAGACATACCCGAGATGAGTGGAGATAGTTTACCTACAATTCCTCCTCTTGTGTTTTCCTGTGACGGTATACTGAAACTACTTCTTGAACTCAACCCTAACAAAGCATCAGGGCCAGATAACATACCGATTAGAATACTGAAGGAATGTGCAGAACAAACAGCGCCCTTCTCCAGGCATTGTTCACGCAGAGTCTTCAAACGGGCACCCTACCAGCTGATTGGCAGACAGCACTTATCACACCTCTGTTTAAAAAAGGAGATCGGTCACTACCATCCAACCATCGCCCTGTTTCTTCAACTTCAGTGTGCTGTAAACTTATGGAACATTGTATATTTAAGCACATTATAAATCACTGTGAAGCGCATGACATCTTAACAAATGTCCAGCATGGATTTTGTCGAAAGCGGTCCTGTAATCCCAGCTACTTGAAACGGTCGATGATCTTGCCTACTATATTGATCAAGGAAACCAGACTGATGTCATAGTGCTAGACTTCGAAAAGCCTTTGACACAGTACCTCACCGCCGCCTCATGTCAAAGCTAGACCATCTGGGTATTCGTGGCTCAACTTATAATTGGATTGAGTCATTTCTTACCGGTCGCATCCAAAAAGTAGTTGTTGATGGAACCGAATCCACAGCTGAGAATGTAATATCAGGAGTTCCGCAAGGCACAGTGATGGGGCCGCTCCTATTTCTCCTGTATATTAATGATTTGCCGCAGTCCATTAATTCGCAAGTGCGTCTCTTTGCGGATGACTGTTTAATATATCACACAATTCGCAATAAGTCTGACCACAAGATTCTGCAAGATGATTTACACCACCTTGAAACTTGGCAGCAAAAATGGTTAATGCAATTTAACCCTACAAAATGTACTGTGATAAGAATGACTAGTTCTAGGCGCACACCACAAGTCTTTGACTATTTTTATGTGGGCAAAAACTCAAATCAGTCGACTCAAACCCATACCTTGGCGTTGAGATTTCTCGCACAATGTCGTGGAACCTCCACATTGACAATACTGTCAAGAAAGCCAACTCCGTCATGGGTCTGGTGAAGAGAAACCTCTACGCAGCACCTAAGGAAACAAAAATCCTAGCATATCAATCTATTGTGAGACCTACTTTAGAATATGCAGCATCCATCTGGGACCCGCACACACAGAAAAATATTACTAAACTTGAAAAAGTACAGCGCTCTGCAGCCCGTTTTGTTTGTAGTAACTATAGCAGATACAGCAGCGTAACATCTATGCTACAAGAACTAGAATGGCAATCTCTTCAAAACAGAAGAGAAGCTGCTAGACTCACCAATCTGTATAAAATCAGAAAGGGTGATCTACATGTAACTGCTGGCGGATAAACGGCTGATTCCAACTAAGAGCACTCGCTTACATTCTGCAAGATATAAACATCTCAACTCAAGAACTGAAGTATATAAGAACTCTTATTTTCCCAAAACAATTGTCGACTGGAATGCCCTGCCCCCCTCGGTCATCGAGGCACCTTCTACACCATCCTTTAAAGAAAGGCTTAAAGAACATTTAATCCAGCGTATCTAAACAGCTGACCCTAACCCCCATTAGCGTGATCCTCCAGAGGAGGCGGTGCTGATTATCAATCCAGATCCAGATCCAGATCCACCAAGCAATTTAAAACAGCCGTCATAAGCCACCTCAACCAGCAAGACTAGTTAATTTCATGCGCACACCTCATCCTGCGTGTATGACTCCACCAGAAGTGTTATGCAGTATACATTCAGATTCAGATTCAGAGACCGGGCCGATGACACACATTCGATGGGTGTAGGGCTAAGTCCACATGTCCAAGTCTAGACCATGGACCCGGGCCATGCATAGTTTCTCGATCATGACTGAAAGCTCAATAAGGAATCAATAGGCACGCAATGACAATTGCATTGGCGTACAACGCCTACCACACACGCTTTGGGTAGCGCTGCGTTTCCTGTGCGTGCACAATCGATCGCGCTATAGTGTCATTCCACTAAACTTGCGACATTACGCAGTGTACGCAGTACATCATACTCTCATGATCGAGAAACTATTATTTTAGCTATAGTACATAATTTTTATAAAGTCTAATTTACTGCAATATCAATATGATTATGTCATGACATGATTATGAATATATATATACAAATGCCAAAATTAAGATCAAGTAATTTAACATTACTTACCCGACATGATTAGATATAGATCTAAGTCTATTCAAGTGTTGGTTTACTGGTCTCATGCAGCATATCACGGAATGTCAACAACGTCAAACTCAAACGTTAAACAATTATAAACAAACTTCAAAGCCGAAAGCAAAGGGCATCTGACTTCAGAATTCGGCAGCCTGTCAACTCTTGTGACGGTCGGATGGAATGTTCCGATCAAACTAAATACACCTGTGATGGTGAATTAATTTTATTGACTGGATGAATCCTTAACCTTCAACTCAATAAAGGGCCGGATTTTAAATGAAAAGAAACAATATCCGTTTGTGGAAAGGTCAAGGTATTTCATTACCAACTTCGTTGACAACAAGACGCCAGTTTCGTCGCACGGAAATGAACGGAATAAACATTTTGTATTGGTAATACTTACGCTTGCGCCACGCGTATCCACGTATTACAGTATCAATATAGGGGTAATTGTAACTTAGGCTGAATAGTTTACAGCGATGGACTTCTTTACCAGTCGCAAATCAGCTTATTACCCCGCTTTTGACATTTAGTCAAAAGCGGGGTCAAAAGAAAAAGATTGTTTGCTTGTCCTCCACAACTTTTTTTAAAGATTTTTTTTTATAAAGTTCACAACCAAAACATGACTGTATGCCTTTAATTAGCTTAATAAATAGCCCAAATAGTTGTGAATTGGGATATTTCTGTACTGTATACTACTTCATTCATGTTTTTAAAACATTAACAGTTTAGAAGTGTGCAGAAACTGTAAAAACTTTTCAGGTTGTCAAAAATGTTGAAAGAAAACAACAACTTTTTTCCAGATTTAATAGGGTCGGTCGGTGGAGGACAAGCAAACATTTTTTTTGGCCTTACGCCTAAAAATTAAAAAAATATATATATTGCTCTTAGAACTCCAAAGTTAGTCAGGGTTGGTCGGTCGGTTTGCAACATACAATACAAAGAAATGCAAGTTCACCACAAAATACCATGGCAAACAATTATTTAATATATTGGGAGTTGGACTCGTGATCGATCATTTAAAAGAGGTGGGAGCAGTGGATACCGAGCGATATCCCCGGGGCGATATCCCCATGCCACTATTCCTACCAGCAGCCTCAGGAGCATATGATAGCAAAAGATTCCCATGGACATTGCAGTGCAGGGCCCTTTTAACATCTTCTTTATCAACCCTTATTTAATTTTCGCTTTTGTGGCCCCTGAACCCTCAGGGATCCCCGGGCTTCATCCACTGTCCATCCACTTGCTATGTCCACTGACACCGCACCCGTACCAGACCCCTTATCCCGACCCTGTGCTACCCCTAACCTTGGTCATACCCTTACCCCATGCCATCCAGTTTCACCTCACCTTTACCCCATCCATCGCAGTCATTTACACCACCCTTTAATACACCACCATACCCATATCCCATCCCTATACCGGCCATGCCATAACGGCAACCCCTACCCCGGGCCAGGCTACCCATCACAACCCAAAAGCAGGGGGGTGGCCAAAAACGAAGGGGCGGCGGAAGAAGAAGGGGCGGCAACAAGAATTAGACCCCGGATGACCCCGAAATGACCTTCCAAAAATTTGGCTCTAGATGTTGACTGTCCCCACCAAGTTTCAAGCACATACGACTGTTTTTAGTAATTTGACCTCAGATGACCCCTTGGTGACCCTGGATGACCCCGAAATGACCTTCCAAAAATTTGGCTCTAAATGTTGACTGTACCCACCAAGTTTCACGCCCATATGACAATTTTTAGTCATTTGACCTCAGATGACCCCTTGGTGACCCCGGATGACCCCAAAATGACCTTCCAAAAATTTGGCTCTAAATGTTGACTGTACCCACCAAGTTTCATGCCCATACGATAGTTTTTGTAATTTGACCTCAGATTGACCTTTGACCTCAGTATATGACCTTGAAACCCAAAACAAAAAAAAGTTGCCAGAGTTTTTGACCATGACCCACCTATCCTGACAATCTGAAGTCAATCCGCCCAACCATGCCCGAGATACAGCATCCGGAAGGATGGAAGCACAGAAGGACAGACAGTGCAAAAACAGTATGCCTCGTGGTGGAGGCATAAAATTGGGTCAACCTTTTCGGCTGTTGAAGAAGGGGGCAAATTGAATTTTCTTCAGCCCCGGGGTAGGAGCGGCCACAGTACGCCACTGCTATTCCTTCCCACACCCAACCTTCATGACCTTTCCCCCATTATACTAGTATACTACCCCACCTGACCACACTCCACCAAACCTAACCTCACCCTTACCCTTACCCGGACCCCATCCCTACCCTCCACTATCCTTATCCCACCCTACCTTTAACCATCCTCCCACCCTACCCTAAGCCACTCCTACCCCTACCCAACCCACTCCTGCCCCAACCCCTAATCCCCAACCACACCCATAATCTTATTGAAAGTCACACACTGATTTGTCACATAACACATGAAAGCACATAATTCTGTAATGTGTCAAGCGTAACAACATTCTAGGTATCGAGCATTACGCTGTGGCTTGGTTACACACAAAATGTTCTGTGATATCTTATGGCATGCTGTAGATATGTGTGTGCAGTCCACATTGAAGTTATCAACTTCAAATATTTGGGCAAAAAAATTATATTTTCCATTTTCTCTTTTAAAAATCACACTATTTTGTGCTAATAGAAATAATGGGTGTAGCATTACTCTTTACACCAAAATAACGTGTCCTTGGCCCAGCAGGGTGTTAGCTAGCCACCTGTCCACCCATCATTTTGGACAGGCAGTTTACTCCTGGGACAGGCAAAATTAATGCCTGCGACATTATGCTAAATTCTAAAAATAATGCTTGAATAAGCTCTAAGAACTCAAAACAAGACCAGACAAATAAATGAAAGCTATATCAATAGCTATTTGAACTGACTGAACCCCCCGCTGAACCCCAAGCAGGGGCAGAGGTCTGGTTTGTTTTCAGAGTCAACTTTTGGACAGGCAGTTTTGGTTCAAATGACGGGCATTTGTCAAATCCTAGCTAAGACCCTGTGCCTCGGCCACATTATTTGGGTGTAAAGGATATTGCATTGCCCTTTATTTCTTTTAACCTTTCAACTTATTATCTTAATATGGTATTGTTTCAACTTACGGTATAATAATAGTGAGCAACATAAAAAGACAAGAAGAGCAACTTTATCTTTGTTTCTTTTCATCTTTATTTATATATTTTCCTTACCCTTATATAGGTTATATCTTCATATTATAAACATTTTAAAAACAATCCATGATGATTTCTTAGTTCCATGATCCATTTTCATATAATATTTTACATCACATTAAATTGTAAATGTTAAATTTCTACGCACTTGTCTTGAGGTAAATACATTGACCAAATCATAAGACCTTTCCTGTAGAATACATTAAAACAATATACATTGTAACATTTCCATGAAAAATTGATTTTTATTTTTTACCCACAAAATGTTAGTTTCATGATCAGATATGTCCCTGTTAAATTTTAAGCGCAACAAATGAGGCGACACAAAAGGAAATTGTTATTTACTTTACCCAAGAATTTGTTTGTTATTTTTCTCGAAAAAAGTTTTTTTGGATTTTCTTCAAAACTGAGCATATTTGCCAAATTTTAACCTCACAGATGAATTTGTCCAGTCTTTGCCATTCTATATACCGTAAGTATACTATTATATACTTAAGACCAACAATTTGGCAGTTATGAGACCCCATAATTTCCATAATTCCAGGGTTAAAACCAACCTTAATGGTACAGAAATAAAGTATAAAAGAGTAAGTAAGCTGACTAATTATTGAACACAGGTGGGAAAGAATACTTCATAATTATTTTAAAGTTCAAACAACAATATCAAGCAGAATATTAATAATTAACACCAGTATTACCATTATATTTGATCAATTCTTAAGGTCTAATGGCAACAATTCTCCTCTATACAACTATGAGAGCTTGAAGAGTTCAAATGCAAAAAAGCGATATATACCCATTTTTCTTGATTTGAGATATAGCCAAAAACAGTCAAATATAAGGAATATTATAGGAAAATATATATGCTGTTTTTGATCATAGTTCCAAAAATATACAATGGGTTTTTAAAGTGCTTTAACACAAAAAATGTGAAAATGACGTATACAGCATTTTGCATCTGAACTCTTCACTTGGCAGTAGCGTAGCCAGCGGGGTGGCAGGGGGCAGAGTGCCCACTGACAAAAAATGGAAAAAAAAAGTGCCCCTCTGACAAAAAAAAATGAAAGAGAAAATCTCAAGGCAAAGGAAAAGAAAAGGGGCATCATGGGCCAAAATAGTGTAAAATACAAATTGTGTGCGCGCTACGCGGGGTAGATCGTCACAATAAAGCCTTATTTGGAAGCTCAAAGAGTAGTCTCCCTAAAAAACAAAAGCTGGTATATGTATTGTATGATGCAACTGCAATTTGTTTTAGTCTGTGCCCCCCCAAAAAAAATTTTGCCCCCTCTGACCAAGAAAGCTGGCTACGCCCCTGTCACTTGGGCCCCCTGTGTAACAATTGGGAGATCTTCCATGCTGCTATATGGAGTCAAGAGGTCTCTCAGTTGAATTGGGCTACTGCATTTGAAATTCCCCCTGCGGAAGATATAAAAAAAGTCTTCCACAGAGGGAGCACATGTTTCAAATATGTAATTGGGTAACTTCTATTTGAAATACTTCAGTTGTGGAAAATATAGGCAAAGCCATATATAGGGGGAGTATGGGTTTCAAAATAATTAACCCTAGACAATTCCAACTGATAAACATTCTCCATCTGAGGAAGACTTTTCTTTAAAATCTTCTACAGGAGTATGACAAATGGAACAGTAAAATGTGGTAAGAAATCACCTACAAAGGTTGATTCACATCTGGAAGGTAATTTGTATCAAAACAAAATGGGAGGATAATGAAATAAAGGACCCAGCAAAAATATACATAGATGACAGTCAGGGTCACGATAAAATCAGAATAACATAATATGCCCCAGTAGGATGCCCCAGTAAGGTGCCCAGGGGTGGCTATGGGGAGTTCAGCCCCACCCCTAGAATTTGTGTGTAAAATCAGCCTCTTTTTGGTACATTTCTTTCAACTGAATATCCCAATCTATTAGGCTTTCTATTAGTATATAGTACCCCTACCCCCCCCAAAAAACCCAGTCTGGGCCCATATTCTGGGGAATTCTCATAATATAAGTAAACCCATAATTTCATTAACAGAATTGGTGAGCCCATTTATTTTTCCACCTTGTCTGAAATTTTCACTGGATTTGGTTCACTGGTTTTAGCAACAAAATCATTGTGCAACGCAAGTGCTATTTTGCACATGGTACATACATAATATAATGGCAGACAATGTGATATGATCGGATCCAATCAGAACCGAAGTCAGAAATTTTGAACATTGAGTTATCATCATATCTAACTTGAACAATATCTAATCTTACTGTTGCTGTAATTCCCACATCCATGGTTTCAAAGTTAGCAACTTTTTATAAGTCCACTTTCTTAATATTTTTCATTGTTTTTAGCTCCTTATTTTTGCCTATGCAACACGATCTGGTCCATGGAGGCCAAAGGAGGCATTTTTGAAAATTGAATTACTATTACCTTATACAAACATTAGTCTATCATTTACTGAAAACACCCAAGATCTAGTATACTTGGTTCTAAAGTTATGATGTTTTGTGATGTCTATTTTCTTAAAATTTTATTGTTTTTTACTTCATATTTTTGCCTTCAACTCAATTTCAAATTTGCCGCCTTTGGCCTCCATGGACCAGATCGTGTCACATATCTCAATTTAATTAATTGCTGACTTTTGTCTAATCGGATCAGATCATGTCACACACAACATATCTTATTTACAAGATGTACATTGATTAATAAATTGAGACACATCAATCTCATCATTACTTTTACATGATTAAGTTTGTATATTACAAATAATTATCTTTTGTTTCAAATAATATAACATGATTCAGTAGATGATCTAATACCAAAGAGATTGGAACCAAAGAGTACCAACTACAACTTGTTTGCATGTCGTTCATGGAGGGCAAAATTGTGTACCTCCAAATTATTTTGACATATGCCCGATTTTAGATTTGAAGTGTGCCCTTGTGTATGTTCTGTGCGTAATGCATTGTGCCGATAACATAGGCAAATTATTATAAAATTTTTGGCTTTTTTGCCCTCCATAAAAATTTTTTTAAAGTGCAATGATTTATAGTGCGCTACCCACAAGCACAATGCCTAGACGTTAATCCACAAGCCCTACTCAGCACACTTTACAGGTTGCACTGATCACTACAGCCTCACATCATTCCATAAACCATTTAACAACAACTCGGGTTCTTTGCTGCTTACAAGCGCCCACCATGGACATTCCACAATTGGCCTACGCAGCCAGGATCAACTCCCCGAGTTTCGTTACAATGAGACAATTAGCAGGAAGTTCCTTGTCCAGGGAATTTCAAGCTAACTCAATTTTTCAACAAGAGCGTTTTTTCCATAGCATTACACACAGGGCAAATCTGAGTCGGTTCTCTTTGGGTCTAATCTCTTTATCTAATACAGTGATACATCTGGTACAATACTTAAAATAATGAAATCAGTTTCATTATAGCTACACATTACATACAAATTTTCAGACCTAATCATTTTACGATGTTTTATTTTCACCATCTCCAAAATGATTAACAGAGGTTTACCCAATCCCAGCGATAGTAATTAGCTCTGTGCAGTCAGTGACATTTAAATTTAGAAATAAAGGGTATTGTGGTATCCTACTATACTCTATATATCTACCTCGAGTCACCAGCACTAGCTTTAAAGTTCAGCGTGTTCTGCGTTAGCTTAGCGTTACTTGGTAACGCAGCGCATGCTGAACTTCAAAGCTAGTGCCGGTGACTCGAGGTAGATATATATTATATAGACGAATCCAATTTCATGCATTCCTGCTCCTCAATGGCAGCCATTAGCCGCGACGGGTACCCAACTATCCCACCTAAAATGTGGGATGATGCGGCCTTGAAGGGTATTATAAACTGTATTCTATCACCCGTGTAACACGTAGACAAAAGAATGATGACAGTTTACAACACAAAAGAATCTAACATCAAATTTTAAGCGGGTTTAATCCACTCAATTGGGTACTCAGAACACCTGTTTGGTGCATGCGGGTACCCAAATATGGCCGACCAAATCCTGACCATGACTTGGCTTGTTGGATTCGTCTATAGGCTATATCCAAAGGGAATCAAGGGATATTCTCTTACTTACATACTCTAGTTTACAAGTATACTACAAAAATATTTGACCCGTTTCAGATACACAAAATGCTGTCCACATCTCTCTTAGAAAAGTATAATTTCAATCTTATGTAACTTTGTTACACTATGTACACAGCTGCATTGGACATGCTAAGCAAGCTATAAAACACAAACGGGTGGCTTCAAACCCCAATCGCCAGTTGACCGCTGGCACACTAGCAGAACCAGGGATTTAAAATTGTTCTATTATTCCGAGTAATAGAAAGTGGGCCCAATTGCCAGGGTGCCAGCGGTTGGGTTTTGAAGCCATCCCTAAAATAATGGTTTCAAACAAAACACACCTACACATATCATCGTCTGCATCACATACTGTCATATCTCAAAAGGCTGCCTTGTGGGATTTTTGTTATTATTGTCATCTAATTCTGATGAGATACACTGTAAGATTAACTTTAAATTACATGATAATTTTGAGGTATTATCACAATATTACAATCTTATGTCCATTCATAAAAGCGAGAAGCATGCTGAAATATAAACAATATGAAATACAATAATGATAAGAAAAATCACACATGGCAGCATTTCGAGATATGACAGTATGTGAAGCAGACAACGATACGTAATGTATCAACTGTGGACACACAAAATGACAAAAACTTGGGTCAGATGCAATTGTCAAACGGTGGACTCCCTGTTTACCTCCAAGGAACAATATTGATTTTCACTATACCTCTAGTTTAATTGGTACCAAATAGGTAGGAATTGTTCAGTTTTCTTTTCTCGCGCGCCACAGCAAACCGGGTGTATGTGCTTGAGTTTTGTCAACTGCTGCACATTGCGTATAATATATACGCACTACAACTGTCACTTTCATATTGCGACAATGCTTACTTAATTTTAGCTGTAATGAGGCCCAGCTATTTGGTACTGATTAAACTATACCTATGGCACACTCTTCATACACTTTACATGCAATTACGCAAAGACTGTGAATGTCCACAGCCACTACGTCACAATTTGTTGTGTGTCCACAATTACATACAGTCCAATCTCCCTTATCCGCACTTCTTGTACACAAATCTCTCTCTTATCCACCTGTGAGATTTTCAGAGGAAAACATGTTTATTCTTGGACACCTCCATTAAATGCTTTGATGCATTTAGCAGGACCTATCTATGTTGTGTAAGCTCCCAAATACCATCTTCCAGCCCACTGGTATCTCCACACCTGCCGACACTGAGAAGTCAGAATATAACCACTAGGCCTTAGCACTGTCCAAGGGTACTAATGTGGTGGAGTTTCATGGAACTGAACCTTCAGACATTCATAGGTATTGGGTATTGTCATCCCAAATTTAGCACTTTGGACATTCAAAGCATAATTACACTTCCAGAATTTTCACTTCTCCGTTCAATGCTTGGTCCCATTAGGGCCAGATAAAAGAGGTTGGACTATATAGTATATAATATTGAATCTAGAATTGACACTATACCATTTTTCACACTGATGTGGCAGTGACATCAACGCATTAAGGCAGCTTTATCACATGCACATCTATGCAGCATCATAAGTGTGTACGTCAGCGATTTGAAGCTGTGCCCAATGAAATGCACACTGACATCACTGCTACATCAGGGTGAAAATGGTAGTAACTTACATGTAATTAATCTACAAAAATATCTTATCTGACAACTGAAAATTATGAACTGATTGTCTACTACTGCTATCTTCTCTTACAAATCTCATTAACAATACAATCAAACACATACCCCATCCACCACACACACATTTCATACTTTTAAAATATATTTCAGTCAGTACATATAGTTGTCATTTCAGCCTCAATAACCATGAAATACCTTGATGCTGTTATCTTTAAAAAATATTTCTACATTTTGGATAAGAAAACCTCTTACCTTATACAGATTACACATTAGGCCAAAAAAAAAAAAAAAAAAAAAAAGATTGTTTGCTTGTCATCCACCGACCGACCCTAATCTGGAAAATCTGGGAAAAAGTGTTTTTGTTTTATTGTACAAATGAATACCGACCCTAATTTTGAAAATTCCAGAAAAAGTTTTTTTTTTCTTTCAACATTCTTGACATCCTGAAAAGTTGTTTTTTTCTACACACTTCTAAACTGTTTTAAAAACATGAATGAAGTGGTATACAGTAGAGAAATATCGCAATTCACAACTATTTGGGCTATTTATTAAGCTAATTAAAGGCATACAGCCATGTTTTGGCTATGACCTTAAATTTTTTTTTTTTAAAGTCCCAATCGACCGACCCAATTCTGAAAAAGTTGTGGAGGACAAGCAAACTATTTTTTTGGCCTTATATTAATAGTGTAAGTGCCCAATAGAGGAAACAGGATTATAAAAAATCTTTCTCCCGACTTGACTCATGAGAGTCAAAATTCATTTTAAACAGAAAAAAAACCACATCTTAAAAGGGCATTTCGTGATCCACAGCCTCATCCCCCACTTTTCTCAAAAAAAGTTGAGATTTTTATATCACTGGAAACCTCTGGCTACATAATGTTTATGTACAAAATATTTCTTGCAGATTAATTCGTTTTAGCAAAGATATCGTGAAATTTGAATTTCGTTCTGGTTCAAATTACAACGTATTGTCTATGGAGCAGTGTAATACACATAATCATGCATAACTCGCAAACGCAATATCGGAATCAACTGAAATTTTGGGAATATGCTTTTTTCGTGGATATGTACTGGAAAATGTCATAAAAAGAGGATGCTATGATCACGAAATACTCCTTTAAGCTATACCACAACAAACAGGCACAACTAATATTAAGCTTTCATCTCATCAGGCAGTTGACATCTACCAAAATATCAAAATTTGAAACCAATGGTGTGCATACAAGTTAATGCAAACTTAGCAGTCTATGCCTGTTATCTAAAAAATAATCAGTATGGCAATTGTGTCCATTTGTCATAGGAGGGAAGATTCTCTCTTAAAGAAACTTTGTCACTAGAATTTCGAACATGCTCATCTGATGGGACATAGTTCATTGATGCTGATATTGTAGTACACCCATAAGCATGACCTTTGTATGGGTTGGGTACTAAAACTCATACTCAACAACTTGAGGTCAAAAATTTTAGCTAAGGTTGTTAAATGGAGGTCACTGACCTGTGAATTATATAAAGCTGATTGTGGATTACATTGTAATAATAATGTCACCAAATTATTCCACTATCAATCATGATTCATGTTCACACATAGACTGAAACTGATGCACTAAACAGTGATCTATAATAACATGTTAGCGTAACTTTAGAATCTACCGCTATACACCTTCTGATTATTTTCAGGATGGTGCATACTGACTGAAAGTGGCGTACTTTATTCTAAAACCTAGTCAGCATATCTTTGCAAAATCTATAATGTAAGCTTATTTACATTTTGATAACATTGCGATAAATTAATTCTCACCTCAATTGGTATAATTATGAATGTCAGCACAGCAATAAAATCACACCATGAAGGAGTGTCATATCTGCTCTTGTCTCCAATTGTTGCAGTTAGGGGTGAGGTCACACATGGAGAGTTACCCCACAATTATCATGACTGCAATCACACCTCAATAGCTAAAAGGGGTTACCTGGATGGGCGACTCCATTTGAAATCTACACCCCCTGTGTCGGAGATTAAGGTCATGTCTTCCACAGAGGGTGTATGGATTTCAACTGGAACAGCCCGATAACACCAAACAATATCAAGCGCAGATATGCTATTGTTGCACTCCACTCTGACATAATCTATAAATATTTTGCACAAGATATATTATAGTGACAACGGCAAGAATCATATGCAAATACTTGAATAACGCAAGCACGATAATTAAAATGAATTTGTACAATATTAAGTTAATCAAATTTCATTTAAATTGGTGGGAAATACTAGTTGTTCAACTTTGGCTGCCTAGCTTTGCTACGTATCAATGTGGTTATGATACACACTGATTTATAATAAATTAATACATTGCTAGGCTATATATCCATCGAAGATGGAGTACAAGTTAAAATTGTATGCATTGTATGAAAAAAAATTCCAAAAACACACACACATCATGCAGCTGCAATGTAAACCTGTACTGTACAGGGTGCACAAATTCTATCAAATAGGCTTTTCCATTTAAAATCCACACTACCCCTGTAGAAGATTTGTAACTTCCACAGGGGACTATGAATTTCAAATGGAATGAACACATTAAGCAGCTCCATTTGAATTTCATACACCCTCTGAGAAAGATTCAACCTGAATCTTGTACTGAGGGAGGATGCGTTTCAAATGGAGCTGCTAATGTGTTCATTCAACCTGAAATACAAACTACACTGTGGGGTAGTGTGGATTTTAATTGAAGAGCCCAATGCTTGTCATTGCAAGCACTTCCATTTGATTTGGTACATAATAATAATCATGTTTGGTTAGTATGTTTTGAAATATATTGATCTGGTCCCTACTTTGCAATCAACTACTATGAATAATGATATACTTTGGTTCAAATGAAGCTCGGTAGTAAAGTCAGGTTTTTTTGCAGTTGCACCACAAACGTGTAGACAAACCACCCTGAAAATACTCACTTTGTGGGACAGTTGTGTGTTTTTGATTACACAACCAGGGACATCTGCCAATCTGGGGACGTCCCCGGTCCCCGACATCTCCGGTTGAAGAGACTATACCCCCTGCATCCCCTATGGCTAAAATGTTTTAAAAGGGTCATTACCCGGGATGGTAAGTTATTCCATCAAAAAATGTTTTTGGCATTAACCATTTTGTCCCCAGTTTGTCGATTGAAAATACACAATGTGTGTGAGTGTTCCCGCTTAACACACAATTCGGGAGGGGGTGTGTGTGTGCGCTCTGTGCGATTAACTATACACACACTTTGATACTGTGACCAGTAAAATATGCACCCACATAATTTGAGGTGAACCATAGTTTAGTGATTCCCCTTCCATGTTGATAGTATGATCATCCTTCTACAAAATGATGAAAAAACATGATTCCTTTTACAAGTAGTAAGCAGTATCCATCAACATAATGCCAACTGGGGAGGGCTTAAAACTGGTGCCAACTATCAAGCATGTAAAATTACCAAAATAAACATTGGTGCCCATTTAGGATAATAACGACTCTTGGGCATTCTCTGGATTATCCCCGTCCACACCGGTTGTACTATGATACGGTCCAGTCTGATCCGGGGCTTCTTTACTCGGTAGTTCACCGGCAGCAGCAGGAGGAGCAGTAGCGCCCTGTGCAGCTTGGTATGGCGGTGGATGGACTGGCATGCTTAAGAAGGTGGCTTCACCTGGTCCAGCTGGACAGGTTACCGGTGAATACACAGAAGAGTGACCTTGCAACATACCTATATATGCAAATTACAAATTTAGATTCATTTAACAACAATAATGATCTGCAATTTATACACCGTATAAAACATACACTGTAAAAGTGAGGTATAAAATATTGTTTACATTCACTTGCTCCACTTTCTATTTCTCTGCTTACAAGTAAGCAACAATGTCTCATCATTTTAACTGCTTGAAAGTCAAAAGCAGCCAATGAACATGGGCAAAAACAAATTCTTTTGTTTTATATTGTTTTCAGCCATTGATAAATTGCTCATAACTCGGTAACCAGATGTCCGATTTTAATGCGGTTTGCATCAAAATGTAGCATTTGTAAACTGCCAGAAAATGATGTAAAAAACTTCTAATTGAAAATTGCCGACATGCGACTCATTCCCCTTGATCAGATCACAATATTATTATGTGACGTAAAGCTCTGAATCAAATGCGATGGGCTTTACAAATAATCATTGCACACATACCTGGCTGAGGTACACCCATCGGGACGGCTGGGACATACTGAACCTGCACAAGAACAAGTCAAAACATAAATAAGTAACACATAACATTCAACCATGCAGGATGTTTTGTTGATAAGGATCGCATATTTGTAAGAATTAACTAGAACTTGAAATTCGGAAACCTCAATGCTCTAGAATCTGTTTGGTCAATCTCAATGTACCCACATCTCACATCTCATCCAGTGAAACAGTATTTGCTACGTGTGTACACCTAGACTCTGAAACAATCTCCTTTATCATGGTCTATCCTTCATGTAAGCCTACACCAAATTAGTCTACTGTCAAGACTTCAGAGCGTTTACACAGCTTTTGGGATATGCTGTATAATCCCTGTCTTGATACTAGGGGCATGATCACATCACTGAGGCACTTTTGATGTAGGGACGTGGAGTCGACCCTACATCGAAACCACTTCTCCATGTAGTGTGAACACAAAGTAAGTGGATTCGACCCTACATCAACAATGTGGATCAAAACTACCTGGTTGAGGTAGTTTCGACCCTAGGAGCTGGGTTAAATTTCGTAATGTGAACGCGATAATGTGGAGTCGATCTAGATCACATATACCGGAAGTGGCTGTGGTCGTAGGGGCCGAAATGGTGAACATCAATGGAACAAAACGAACTGCATTCACTGGAAATTGACTTCATGACATTTAGATGCTAAAAAATATTTCAGTCCACAGCATGCTCAACATAAGCTTACATAAATTACTTGTTTTACGATCAGACAGGCCGTGTTACGGACAATCGCAAATAAATGGCCTATGGTTCTGTATTCGGCGTTGGTCGATAACCGCCGCAATGTTACCGCTAATCGCTTCTCTGGGGTGATGGCTTTACAAAATTGGGTATCTATGATGCGTGGTAACGGCGGTTTACTTCCGGGTCGTTCTAACATCCGGGTATGTGGATTCGCTCCACTTAGGTCATAACCCACTTTCGATGTAGATTAGCTTGGTAGTGTGAACGTGAACTCAATGTGGATTCGATGTGGATCGACACCACTTCACTACCTAGGTACGAACCCACATTGTGTAATGTGAACACGCCCTAGGTTAACTTTATGGCGGCTTATATAAAGGTAAACACCCTTATCATATCAAAAACTCTACCAATATAATACACTCTTAAGACTGTTCTAAAAAACAATACTTTAAAAAATTGTAATTGCCTATTGTAATAGGTTTCCGTAAAACTGAACTTCTTTGTATATTATTCTTGATCAATATGCTTGTTTGCTCAGTACACATCGTAAGTAAGCAGCTTTTAACGGAAGCTTACACTCAACAAGTCCCAATGATACTATGTACTATGATACGGTCCAGTCTGATCCGGGGCTACTTTACTCGGTAGTTCACCGGCAGCAGCAGGAGGATACAAATACAAATACAGAAAACCTACCATTGTCGTTGAAGGTTGCCCACAGCAGACTATTCTACAGCAACATGCAGCGGCTACAATAGAGGCTATGATCTCCATCAATCCTACAGCAGAAGCTACAGCACTCATGGGTGGACAGGTTGATGAATTGGGCTGCTGAAAAATTGAACGCATTGGTTTCATTTGATTATTGGCTATTCTGACTATTAGAATTGTTTAATTTGAATGCACCACCAATCCATATACAAATGTAGTCAATCTGGTGAGTGAGTAGAAGAAGCTATTAATTGTGCAGACGACGGTGGACTACATTATTCACTGTGGCAACAGCCAATATCGTAAACAAAACAGACAATATGACGGCAACACTGCCTGGACATTGGACGCCGAGTTGTGTTTTTAGCTCTATTGGCCCCGTTACAGAAAAAAAATGCACAAAATATATTTCTCAGTGAATGTATAAATTTTCACATCAAAATAAATATTTTTGGATTCAAAATGAATGTGAAGAAAAAAAAAATATAGCCGGGAGTGAGCGGGACTCGATCTCGGGACCCTCTGCATCGCAGGCGACAACTTTACCATTACACCACGCTAACCGTGATACACAATGGGGGAAATTTTAGGTATATATCATAAACATACCGTGCGTTATTCATACAAAACATTCAAAAAACAGTACTTACAATGAGGTTCACTGGCGAACCTCAACGGATTTAGACTGATAAAATAGTGCTTAATAACATACGTACAGTTTTGGAATAATTTGAGACATTTTTGTGTTTACGTGTAAAACCAATGACGACGTCAAAATTCAGCCAATCTTGGCCGGCCCCCCTGTAATTGTGGATACCGTATTTTCTGTAATAAATGCTCCTCTACTAATAAACGCACCCCTGCAAGTTTTCCAATAAAAAGGTGACCGATATGCAAAAATGTTCATGCCATCACGTTTGAGCATAGTTTAAGGGTGGTCTTAACCCTGGAATTATGGAAACTTTTGGGCCTCATAAAGTTCTGCTACAATACATATTTAAAATGGCAAAGACTTGATCAATTCATCTGTGAGGTCAAATTTTGGCCAAAATGCTTGATTGCTTTAACTGTGGTGATTTATGGGATATTCAAGTTGAAATACACACCATATGTGACACGATCAAGGGAAATGAGTCGGATGTCGCTAATATTGATTTTGAGATATTGGCGAAGAAAGTGTTAAAATTCTTTTGTTTTCTATTGTTTTTCAGCTATTGATAAAGTGATGTAATTTCGCAAAGAAAAGTTGTATGAACATGGGGTTTTCAGTTTCTGAAAGCTCTAAATGCCCTCTTTAGAAATAGATGTAAAACTCATTTTCGACTCAGGTCGACATGTGACTCATTCCCCTTGATCATGTCACATATGGAAGTCATGACCTTAATCTCTCCCACAGAGGGTATAGATTTCAAAATGAGTCACCCATTTAGGTACCACATTTGAAATTCACACTCTCTGTGCAGAAGATTAAGGTCATGTCTTCCATCGGTGTACTGTTTACTGCTTTCAAATGAAACACTAGCCTACTTTGCTGAACATGTTCAACAGGACTGTTATCAGGACCGTCATCGAGTCAGTAAAGTAAAATCAAATTTTGAGATTTTATCACAAAATGTAATTTTTTGTAGGAATCTGTTATGCTAGTCGGATTCCTTCATCATTTCCTTTCTGAAAATGTATACTTTTATACTTCTCATTGTTACATTTAGAGATACAATAAAAACTAGATCTGGTTGCGGTCGCCTGCGACCGCGAGCATGCACAACCGCCAGGTATTTTAGAAGGTATTTTGTTTAACACCGGAAGTGACCCCTCATAACCTTTGACCCTAAATAAAATCAATAATGTAAACGAGATCTGATTTGCGTTATTATGCGATCATGAGGATGCACAGCCAGCAGTGACAAATGAGTTATGACTCGAATCTGTGAGAACCGGAAGTGATCCCTTAATTACCTTTGACCCATAAAAATATTACATAGTGCTTAGGATGTCATAAGGAATATTCCTGGTGAATTTTCAGCTTTATCGAACTTATACATGGATTATGATTTTTTAAATTTATGATTGACCTTTTGACCCCTTTAATGACCTTTGACCTCAATGAAAATAAAACCTTATATACAACGACAAAATGCATTGTTCCACTTTTATTTAAAAAATTCTACTATGTTTAGTTGTTGAGATAAAAATTCTTGAAGTTATTTAGCTAAAACAGGAAGTTACCCCTTAATGACCTTTGACCCCCAAAATAAAAAATACAATGCATACACCATGTAACACTAATTCATGTATGATGGGTATATTACTCTGGTTTGTTTACATTTTGAGATAAAAAAATTTAAACTTTTTTGATAATTTTGGTTTTTGACAGTAAGTAAACCCTTAATTATCTTTGATCCCTAAACTGTAGGCATCCTAAAGACCCTAGATAATAGTGATGCATGTGTGCTAATGGCGACTCTCTGCTATGTAATTTGTAAAGACAGTGATTTTTTGAATATTTTTTACAAATTTTTCAGACTTTTACCGGAAGTGACCCCTTAATGACCTTTGATTCCAATTTTGTGGTATAACTTTTAGACACTGGCTATAGATGATGCATGTGTGTAAGTGACGCCACGGTGCTATGTAATATGGAGGAGTAGCATTTTTAGTGAAAATCCAAGTTTTGGCCATTGACCGGAAGTGGATGACATTTGACCGGAAGTTGATCATGTGACATCTGTGGCACCACCAAACGGTTATACTGACCAAGTATGGTCAACATGCCTGAAAGCATGTGGCTACGATGGCTGATCATAGTGTTGACAGAAGAAGAAAGAAAGAAAGAAAGAAGAAGAACGCGGTAAAAAGAATGCACATCGCCGATGGCGGATGTGCAACAATATCGAAATTACTGTCTCGAGGAAGTTATACAGCTTGTAACTAAAACATCATATTTTTAGTCGAGTAAATTTCTTTGTCTACCTGTACAAATGTGCTATCCACACACTGGAAGACATGACCTTAATCTTCCTCACAGGGAGTGTGAATTTCAAATAGAGTTACCTGAACAAGTGACTCCATTTGAAATCTACAGATTAAAGTCAGGCTGCCAGTGTATGGATTTCAATTGGAATAACTCAATATGCATGTTTCAATTCTCGCTATTCGCAATAAGGCGCGCGTTTTGCGATGTAATGTCGTGATGTATCATGGGAAAAGGTCGACATCCAAGTCCGCGCAATACGAATATTACCATGCTATTACATAGGAACACGTGACAATATTTTTTTAGTTTGTCAATATAACAGTATTACACGCAAATCGATAGAGAAAAAATTAATTGTGCACATTTCAAATCACATTATTAAGTATTATTGTGTATCGATTCGCGTGTAACACCTTTATATTTACTAACTAAAAAATATTTTCATTTTTTCCTATGTAATAGCATGGTAATATTCAGAATGCGGACTTGGATGTCGACCTTTTCCCATGATACATCACGATTACATCGCAAACCGCTGGTGGCGCCCTTATTGCGAATAGCGAGAATTAGATGATTACTATTTCACTTACGCCATGGCCAAAAGCTACAAACGTTAGAGAGGTGAACACTTGTTGAACTGCTATCACTGACGATACAATTGAGAGCACCATGTATGCTATTATCTGTATAAGATGAAAACAAGATTATTGAATTACACGCTGTGTAAAATATGTCCCCGCCGAACTATGTGATCGGAAAAGGCAAGTTTACAAAGAAACATCTAGGATTAGACAGATAGGAAAATATCATCTCTGAAGATGATGGTAGAACCGGCTGTATGGAAATGTAAGTGTTTGGGTACATACATACTACTTACCCAGTCATGTGGGAAAAATTGCCAAATGTTAACTTGTGGCATAGTGCCTTATAAGTCAATGATGACCTCACTTGACCCTTGAATTTGGACCAAAAATTCCATAACATCTTCAATATACATTTCCCCCTAACAAAGAATTAAAATTCACCAACTTCTGAAGTTTGAAGCATTTTGAACATACAATGTACAGGGTGTAACAATAAATTTGTACAATTTTGAAAATAGAATGACACAAGTATGCCACTTATTTTTTGGTTTGATATTTATAAGTCTATCAAGATAATTTCTTTAGCCACCAGCTAAGCTTTGTTCCAATAAAATCAACGTTATACAAGTGAAGATATGGCCAATTATGTGAAGTAGTCTTAAAACCGCTTGGGCCACTTTTGTCTAAAGTGACTGAATAGAGTTGAACCATGGACAAGTTGGACAATGCTCTTATGATAGGTAGTTTTAAACAATGGGGTATTCGAAGTGGTAGAAATGATTACATAATAGAATATCTGCTTGAGTTTTTGGAAGTCACAACTAAGCACTGACATAACAACCTCATTTACTAGAAATCGTGACTGCAGCTCAACAACTTAAACCCCAATTCACGTTGGTTGTGACATTCGGAAGCACATGGAGTCAAGCAGAATCCATTTAAGATTTAAGATGTTTATAGCTCATTTTCCAAACTAACGTCTTCCACCAAGGCATACAATTACATATAACTATTGAGAAGTATGTAGAATTTGTTAACAGAAATGCTGGCAATAGTGGTCGTCCCAGAATAGCTAAAAGCCCAGCCGAACTTAATTTCAAAATCTTATTGTTTTGTACTTATGGTTGCAAAAACTGTTCTCAGTTTTACCAATGATATCTCAGGGATATGAGAAATTACTTTATTTATAAGATAATTTCATTTATAGATTTTAAAGAAATATCATATTATTATTAAGTTAATTATATGAAGAAACATCACCTATCATTTTTTTTGTGTCAGTTATTTGATGTTTAATGCACGACAAGCATATCTACGCGGTTCAAACTTGATGATATGCGCAAACATGGCAAAAGTGGCCCAACACGTTTTCTGGACGATTTAATTAATCGGACATAACTTTTGAACCCAAGCTAGTAAAGAAACCAACTAAACGTCTTCTTTTAGCCAAGATATTACTGATTATATTGCATATAACATTTGTGCCATAACTCTTTTAGTTTTTTCCTGAGAAGTCAAAATGCAATTGTACAAATTTTATTGTTACACCCTGTATTTGTAACATGACCTCAAATGACCATTAGATGACCTATGACCTCACATCACATCACACACAGCACTATACATGCCACTGTAACTAAGGGTGTTCAAGTCCCATCGAAATTGACAAAAGAACCCCAGGATTAACATTTTTTGCACACACAGGCAACTGCGCTCATTTTATAGTCCTCTTTATCAAGAAAATTTTACAATTTTTAAAAACATTTTGCAAGCAATAAGGGCAAGATCAAGGTAAGGTCTAAGGGTGCCATTCATATTTTGTGAATGTACACACATGTTGGGGTTAAAGAATCAATCAATTAATCAATCAATCACAACTGTGTCCTGGTACATGTATATGTCTGTTCCTTCCCTGAATCAGAAAATTTAGAAAGACACATGTATGCACTTTCTGGAATCAGGCATAGCTGCAGCCTACAGGGCCGGATTTACCATAGGGCCAGATGGGCCCCCAAAATTGCCCTGTGCAGTGTGCATCTTCCATTTGAGCTGAAAAACACCAGTTTTGGGCCAAAATAGTGTACACAAATTGCAACAAAATTAAGCTTCAATTTGGGCTAAAATAGTCTAAAATTGATTTGTTTTCGCACGCGAAGCTCAAATCATGCAAATGTTCTAAAAAAATCTAAAAACTTGGCCACTTGAGTGCACATGCCTTCGGGCCTCCAAATTTTGGCCTGGCCCAGGGCCCCCAAAAAGGTAAATCCGGCCCTGGCAGCCTATCCTGTGGCACCTGCATCCTGTTGATAATATAACTATGATCCTGTATCACTACTTACCAAACAACGGCTCTTCTTGTGTGCTCCAAACATACCCAGCACTCCAGCAACAAAAATAAAACTGGGGGAAAAAAGGAAACAAGAATTAGACGTCATTCTTTACACTTATTGTGCAAACATATTGATCCATATCTAACCAGTTATCAATATGATAGCAAGAGAGATGCAGAATCAAGTGAAGTTGATTGTCACACTCTTTTTGCAAATATTATACAATTTATTTACATTATGAGTTTTCTTCATGCCAGTTTACTGTGCGTAAACAATTTTGATGTTCTCGGTGACAAGATTCAACAATATTGACAACTTTGATGATGTTTTAATGGTTAAAACAACAAAGCCCTTTATGCATCACAATTGTTTTTTCCTTTGTGACCCCAAACCTTGAATCTAACTTCTTTCCTTTTCTTTTTCATCCATATTTCCTATCATCCAGGGTTATAGCTCTAGGCAAATTTTAGTGCCGGGTGAAATTTATATAAAATGGTAACAAAATTGAAATTTTGATAAGAATTGCTAATTTTTATACTGATTGTTCATTGATTTTGAAACATTTGAGACCAGGTGCCAGGTATTTGGGCTCAAAATTAACTTGAGTGCCGGGTGCAAATTAAGAGTGCCGGGCGGGTCCGACCGCCACCGCCCAGCGTAGCTACAACCCTGCTATCATCAGCTTGTATACTCACAGCCAGACCACCCCATATGTGTGTTCCTGTCACATATCCCTCACACAGAAGTTTAATGGCTACTATTCCAATGACGGACGACACAATGCCACAGCACAACTGAATCTGTGCTGTCACCTTGATGGCCTTCACTTTCATGGTGCTAGGTCCAACATGCCCTGACAATCAAAATGAAGCAAAATCTATTCATTAGTCGGAGGCGGCATATTTAGCATTAGCTTTGGCTATTTAATTATTTTCTTTATTTTTCATCATCAAGATCATATACTGAGTAATGGTTATTACAAACGATAGGCCTATACATGTACAAAAATTGTACATACAGCATATTATTAGTTACGATTCTGTAATATTACAACATATGTTATGCGATCAAGCAAAATCAGTCGGAACTCGGAAGTATTAAAGTTTCAGTTTCTTATAGGATAGTAAAAAGCATTTTCTAAAGCTGCATTTTGCAGTAAACCCCATTGAAATTAAACATCCAGTTCCAAATATATGAACAATTAAAGAGTTTCCAAACCAACAGGAAACAAAAGGAAATATGTCCTTTGTTTGGATCTCAAAATCAATATTTCCGAGTTCCGACTGATTTTGCTTGATCGCATTACATATGATATTCACAACACTAACAGGTACTTAAGTGCGTTCAGTAGCGTAGCCAGCGGGGGGGGGAGGGGGGGCAGGGGCAAAAAATGAAAGAAAAAGTGCCCTCTGACAAAAAAATGAAAGAGAAAATCAGGAGGGCAAAGGAAAAGAAAAAGGGCAAGGAGCCCTTTTCTAGCAAAATTCAGGGCCAAAATAGTGTAAAATACAAAATTTTTCCGCTATATGCGCACATTGTAACAATAAAGCCCTTTTTTAGCCGGTTAATAGGCGAAAATAGTGTAAAATACCAATTTTTCGCGCTACGCGCGCACATAATCCCAATAAGGCCCTTTTCGGGAAGCTCAAAGACATACAGTCTCTAGATGTATTGTATGATGCAACTGCAAATTTTTTCGTCTGTGCCCCAAAAATTCTATTGTGCCCCAAAAATTCTATTTTGCCCCCCCCTGACCAAGAAAGCTGGCTACGCCCCTGAGTGCGTTGCCAACAGAGCAACAAACCTGGCTACTGTGCACGCATGAGGATTTGAAATTGAATGCGATTACACCGGCATGTGATGACATGCAACTTGAATACATGCCTTCTCCAAACATATATTTATAATTTATTGAACTTTTATCTATCTTACAGAAGCATAGGTGGCAGTGAGTGAGATTGTATTAAGAATTACCTTTTCTCTTGACCCAATATTATTAGGCCAGCATGGTTTTATAGCCTTTTTAGCCTGGTTGAGCATTTTATTTGAACCTGGTCCTATCAGGACCCAACCATGTCAACAAACAAACATTAATAAACCTAAAACTTTTAATTTTGTACTTTTTCATAGGCAGCAATGACTTACCCGTGTTTTGTATGGTGACAATGTACTGTTGCGTCATCATGGGTGGTTGCTGATGGGGGGGTGGTTGCTGATGGGGTGCTGGCCCGGGCACAATACACCCACCAGGTGGGGGCACTTGATGAGCCATCATGTTAATGTGATTGTTACATCAGTTAGATAACCCTGAAGTGTAAAGAACATAATTGCTTAGTACAAGTTACAACGTTACATGTTGTCAGCCTGCTACGCTACTTGCCTAAGTCATTTTTTGTAATTTTGAGAACAAAGAACAAATGTGGTTCAAGCATGCATCAGTTACGTAATCATCCTAATTATTTTGGATCAGTCCGTTTAATTTGTATCATTATCATTTGTTCTTGTGCAAAGATAAGTGAATAAAATGCATGCTTGAACCATATTTTGTACATTGTAATTAATAAATAACAAGCTGATGATGTACTTTCTGAAACTATTCTGCGGGCAAATGAAAGTTGCTAGTGTTTTTAAGGCTATCTACAAATTATGCATTTCGAGATAGGAGCAAAAACATTTGCAGATAGCCCAGATGCAGGTAGCCTTTGTTGCTCTAAACAACAGAGACCCCCATGTAACACAAACTCTATGGAAGCTTTGCAGACAGTGATGTGCGCAAAGAGAGAGCTCCACCCCAGCCCGCCCCTAGTCAAAAAAATCATGACCATGCCACTGTTTGCAATAAACACCAGAGATCCCACTGGGCAATTTATGCAATCAATGTGAAATTTCCGAGAAAATGGCGAAACTGTTTATTGAAATCATTGATAAATAAAGGACACAGCATGGACACAGACACATTATTTTGGGTACCGTACTTTTATTGAGATTCATTATTAATTTTATTTAATCAATACAAAAATATTTGAGAATTGCTATACAAAACAAATTAGGGCGATCCTTACTTTTAGACCACCCGCGGTATATAGGGCTCAAATATTACTATTTCATCAAGGTTTAATATTCTAACAACTAACAAGCTTAAACTAAAAGTTAGTTCTTATAGAGTCAAGCTTTAAACTATTAAGCAAAAATATCCAACAAGCTAAAAACGATTTTTACCTGTTTTTTAACAACCTAAAACCAATTTTTGAAAAGAAGTTTAAAACATCAATTTTTTCATCGTAAAAATCATCTAAAAAATCTTTAAAAATACAGTGACCTACCTAATATTACTAATGGGTCATTATTTCTCAAATCACCCAAAAAAAATATGATTTTACACCTCACCCCCTTCAAATTTGTTCAAAATTGGTATACAGGGTGATTTGGGCTGGCAAAGCTCAAATTTCAAATTTTAGCTTAATCGGACGTACGGTTTTCGCGCTATGCCCGCCCATTTTTTGCGATTTCGGTGAAAAATGGCGCGCCCATCAATATTGTCGCGACCATATCTCCGTAACCGTAGGTCCTACTGAGCTGAAATTGGTGTCATTTTTTAGCTAATCTCTCAAAGAATCCAAATTGACTATCATTTAGTGTGTAGGAGGAAGAGAAAAAATATGACCTTTTTTTCTGTACTTTGACCTTGAATTTGACCTTGTTGCCCACGTGACCGCAAGGCGAATTTGCGTTGGAATTACACCTCCATATGTTGTCTACATAATATCAAAAAATTGGAGGGGTAATATTTTCTGTTTTCTTGCTAGGCTTTCATAAAGCAAGCATGTGGTTGAAAAACTGTAATTTTGTATGTAGGCTCAGTATATTGTACACATGATTCTATTATAATATAGGCCAATTGTATATAGGCCTATATGTACATGCATTAAATACATATGTTTTCACCTGCATGCTTGCTTTGTGAAAGCCTAGCAAAAAAAACAAAAAATATTACCCCTCCAATTTTTTGATATTTTGTAGACAACATATAGGGGTATTATTCCAACGCAAATTCGCCTCGCGGTCACGTGGGCAACAAGGTCAAATTCAAGGTCAAAGTACAGAAAAAAAGGTCACAAATTTTCTCTTACTCCTACATACTAAATGATAGCAGATTTGGATTCTTTGAGAGATTAGCTAAATAATGACACCAATTTCAGCTCAGTAGGACCTACGGTTACGGAGATATGGTCGCGACAATATTGATGGGCGCGCCATTTTTCGCCGAAATCGCAAAAAATGGGCGGGCATAGCGCGAAAACCGTACGTCCGATTAAGCTAAAATTTGAAATTTGAGCTTTGCCAGCCAAAATCACCCTGTATACCAATTTTGAACAAATTTGAAGGGGGTGAGGTGTTTCCCATTGGGTGAATTGAGAAATAATGACCCTAATCTATGTTTCCGATGATATCCAAGAAGCTAAAATATTGTGAAAGAGGGCAGGGCTTTGAGTAATGAGGGAAATTACGGGGTAAAATACATCATGTTTTTCAAGAAATTCGCCATCTTGAATGAATGCAGAATTGCGTCACGCAGTAAAACGATGTCAAACGCGCTTGAAAGTGCATGATACGCTAGCGTAAATTGCCGTCAAAATGAGCGTACATCAAGCGCTTGTGCTACTGCGAAAACTTCGGAGCTGGCATCACCGGTTTTGTTACCAGCTCTTTTACGTCAAAAACAGCTATAAAAGCGTGAATTTTGGAACAAAATAAAGCTTGTTCGATGGAATAAAAGGTATGTTTGTTCAGTTGAAATCATGTTTAACCTTGTTGCGAAAGTTTAATATGATAAATTTGCAATTTGTACCTTATATAGCGCGGGTGGTCTAAAAGTCAGGATCGCCACAAATAGTGCATAGCAGTTTTTGTGATGCAAAAATTATGCTGGAAGGAGAACCCTGTTTACTGCAAAATATTATACGTACATGTAAAGTGTTTTAAGGCGATATAATACCCCGATTTTCATCAGTACCCCTCTTCTTTTTTTTCTTGCAAATTTATTAAGTACATACATGTATATATGTTTATCACCTCATGTCCTGAACTTATAAAATATATCTACATATAAAGTGAATTTCAACAATTTTAGTAAGTCATTTTAGCCCTATATATTTTTTGTTTACTGTAACCTAGTAACTCAGATCTGTGTTTCATAACAAACCATAATTTATTCTTTTGAAAATGTTCAAGTAGGGTACATGAATAGAATACATTAAATCCTTTGTTATACTCTCTATAGAAAATCTATAGTGGTGCATGCAAAATACCTACCATGATATAACACTGAATAAATTAAATAAACACTTATACAATGGATGCATACTCATTAGTTGTTAGGAGAAGAAAAGGCTATTAGGTCACCGTATGTCAGGTTATAGGTCAATTGGTTCAGGTCAAATTTAAGCATCAATTTTGAATACACATGTGAGAGTCTGTGATATCATATGAGGCATAATTTTGATATTCTGTCTTTAACTGGATATATATCGAGAAGTGCATGGTGGATATACTAATATACCTTGGGATGTAAATGGTGAGTACAATTTAGAATGCCTAGTTGAGACGGATTTCACAAAGAAATATAAAATAGTTACCAAAATCACAAAACTTAAGCTTACGGAAAACTACCCAATATGGTTGTATAGGTGACAAGAAATACAATTTTTTTCATCATTGCTGTAGTATGGTTGTTGTAACCTGTTACCTATGGCTTAATTAAGTTTCAGTGCAATAATGTCGCAAGTTAAAAATGCAAAATATAGCTCAACATTGAAAATAGAAGCATTTTAACCAGTTCCTTTTTTGATAGTTGTGGAGCACCAAGTTCATGAAGTCATAAAAGAAATTAGGAACCACTTATTCCCATTTTACATATCAACTTTATTTCCCTAATGTGTTAGCAACACATATCCAAAATTTTAACGAAATCCGTTGATAGTAAGCTTTCCAAAATGAAGTGAATTTAAATCATCAGTGATGTACCTCCTTTTGGCTTCTATCTGTAAAAGCATGTAAGCTACATTGATACCGATACCACCAATAAAACGAGAAGATTTGCCCCTTCATTTTGCATACCACTTTGTCCAATTTTTTTTGTAATTTCTTCACAAAATGCAAAAAATGCAAAAAATCAATGGGTGTAGTACCCCCTTAAAGGTGAACCTCATTGAAAATAAAGTTATATATCAATGGAAAGCTTATGATGTCAGGATATTAAAATTATTTTTTTCCGATTTTTTTGATGGCCAATAAAGCTGAAAAATTAAAAAAATGATTGAATTTTTGGTCTTTTTTAAGGCGCCCAAAAAGCACCCAAATCAATCGTCTATGACCTTGGGAATGCTCGTGACGTAAGCTCAGGGTTCTCAGTCACGTTATCTTACTCGGAAACGTGTAAACAAGACTTGCTTCCTGTACTTTGCAAGCTGCTCGGCAAGTCTGATTTTCACAATAAAGCTTGAAATTAGAGGAATCTTCAAGTTGCTGGTTCCTTCTATATATATTAGAAATAATAGAATTATTGTCAACACATAAATTTTCCGTAAATTTTTGACAAAATTAGTCATAACTGGCTGGGTATAACTGGGTAATTGAGTTTGAATTTCGCGCTGGGATCAATCCCATGCGCAAATGCTTGCTGCTACCGATGTCATGGACTGAATAAATATGACCGGGAAATATGATCGAATAACAAATTAAATACTTGTTTGTGACATTCCCTATATATTCTTGATTCATTGTAAAATGTCTGATTAAAAAATATCGTCTTGCAGTAATCCAAAATTAATAAAAACCGCCGATTGCATCAAATCCAGCCCATATAAAGGTTTTCATATTTAGCGTATTGTGCGGTAATACATTCTTTCCACACAATCGCGATTGAAAGAAACAGATACTCGGGCAGATACTTTATTATAAAATAAATACAATTTAGGCTTAGTAGACCGTTATTTGATGGAATTCTGAAATCTGAATAAAATTAAAATATTGTCACTTGTGTCATGATTCTTTAATGATAGTACAATCAGTGTATGGTACTGAAAAAGTGAAACATTCATGTTTTATGGATTACCGAACACGATGCGTAAATTGCTGCTGAAGTGCGGGGACGGGTATGCACAAGCACGGCGACTCGCTTCGGGGCTTCGGCCTCTGTGTTTCATGGGGTGTTTCAGCAAATTTGATCAATCGTTCCCTTATATTTGGAACATTTACAGGAATAAATTTTGCTGATGAAGTAGCAATAAGTTGGAAATATCAGAATGTGAATATCAAATTGGTCATTTTGTCTGCAAGTGCAGTACAGTCGCAGATACCAAACACTCGGCGTAGTGAGACTCAGTCAGTCACTGAGCTCATCCCGTATGTATCTATATACGAGTTCGCCTATCATACATGACCGGTTGTAAAGCTAAGAAATAATTAAAAAATCCTGTACATGTACCTTATTCTATTCCTTCATTTTCTCATTGTGATAAGTTCATCTCAACTTGGTGTGACGATCTGAACTGGTAGCACTAGCAGTTATTTTTTTGTAATCTGTTTTCATTCCGGTTCTTCGCTTGAATCTTCGCTCTTCGTGCTTTACTGTAATATTCCCTATGCATATCGTGGATGGCTTGGCCTATCCCAAATCACCCGCCAGCACTTTCCCCATTTTTAAATCCACACACTTTATTCAGGAACTTCATTCTTAATTTGATCATGATATTTCCTTCATATTATTCTTATTTTATTGAAGATATTTTTCATGTAAAGTAAGTTGACAAGGACTGAATGCGTGCATTGGCCCGACGCATGCCACAGTAATACACGGACATTGTGTTTACAATCAAACCCGGAAGTAACTGTGTGTCCCTGGGCTGGCGTCATCAACGAAAAGCGCCCAATTTGAACGATTTCGTTTTGTAATTTAGGGGGTGCCAAAATCCAATCTTTGCATGGAGATTATGTCTAGCCTGGTACGCTATGCAAATAAAAAATATTCTTTTCTGCTTCCTGACATCATAAGCTTTCCATTGATATATAACTTTATTTTCAATGAGGTTCACCTTTAAGGGTACTGTACTGTACTGAAAATTCAGCAACTCAAGTCAAGTAGTTATTGATTTATTGATCAAATACTGGTTTTCCCTCATTTTTGACCGTAACTCCACAACTATTGTCTGTGCTGAAATAAAATTTCCAGTGAAGTAGTTGTAGTCCTTGCCCCTATAATATACATATCTTACTTGTCCCCAATGCGCTAAAATTTTTGAGAAAAATGCAAAAATAGGCACAAAATTGGGCAGGGGTGTAGTACCCCCTTAAAGACAAAATTCAAATGATAACCCTTTTTCATTATTATTTGTGGCAGCGCACTAGTTTTAGCTTTGTAGCATCAACAGCACGTTAATTTAAAAAAAGAAATGCGGAAGTAAAATTACGAACGAAAATTTGTTCCAGATTGACAGACTTTGCTCATATTTTTGCACCTGTTTTGACCACCTTTCAACCAAAACTGACCCAGAAATGAGAAAAATTACCATAGCGAATGGAGATGGAATGTCACGGCGAAAATGCACTTTTATTTATTTTTAACAATCAACATTTGATGAGGTGTAGACCCGGGGTATGTGTGTATCGTCATAATCGTGAATTTCAGATGGACGCACAAAAATCTGTCTGGACGCAAGTTTTTGCAAACTCGTCAGCAAACTTGCGTCATTACGGACGCACATTTTTAAAACCTTAACGGGAACCCTGTTGACCGGTGACAAAATGGGAGTGGTTAAGTGTGAAAGGTCAATAACTTGTGTGCTGATTGGTCCATTGGTTGTTATGCTGCTAAAATATTAATTTATGCATGATGGAGGTTTAGACAATTTTCATGATTTTTATGATGATGAAGTTACGAAATAGGATCATTGCAAACACCAATTTGGTATTAAGCTTATAATCCCTCATTTTTGGGCTGAATCAACTTGCGTCCGACTGGACGCAACGGGTTGATGAAATTTGTTGAACATTGCGTCCAGCAATACAAAAATGTGTCTGGACGCAAGAATTCGCATCCAGCAGGAGCCTTGCTTTTGTGCAGGTATATTTTCTATGTTATCTGTACAAATGCAAGTAACTTTTTCTGGCAAATCAAACACTGAAAGAAAGTCCCTGTGTAATGCTGTAAATTCTCACATATTCATGAGGGCCGATTGTTCGATCGTGCCGTGTCTAACAATTGCGCGATTTACGCCAGTGCGTGCCACGCGTTATGAGTAAAAATATGCAGTAAGTCTGTAAGTGCATATACGTAGACTACGTCGTAGTAGTTTGCCTGTCACATTTCATGGAACAATCGGCCCTCATTATCGGGTGATCATACTGAAAACTTTAGGTATGCTAGAGGTGAATTCAAATTTGCCATCAAACTGCATCATTTTACATATCAAATTAAAGCAAGAGTAAAGAAAGCCAAAACTGAAAACATTTTTGTCATAGCACTTTCCGTAACAAAGTTGCCTCTTGTCAAAGATTGACTTTCATCAAAAAGATTCAGCTACCAAAATTCCCCAAAACGGCATTTAGGGGTGTTTCTATATCTTAAGTCTCATGGCGATAGCACTAGCAGCTTTTTTAATGGAACTGCTATCAAAATCCTCTAAAATTCCATGTGCGACTTGATTATCACCATAAAAAATCATATATTTGGGTCAAGTGAAGTATAGAAAACATATTTATGTAGGTTTCCTTCACCAGCCTATTCTCGAAAAAATTCAAATTTCTATATGCATTGTGTTTGGGCCCCGGTCACGGCGAATTTCGCTGACTAGCAAATGTGTTAACTAAGGTTTGCCTGGGATACCTAAAAACTTTTGTTTGCTCGTACGCGGTCTGTTCATTGTGGCAGTTATCTTCTTCGTCCATGATATGGGTAGTGCATGCTTGTGCTGTTGTGCATATGTGTATGCAGTATGCATCTGACCTGGGTTAGTCCGAGGTGCTCTGGCGATAACACTCCGATCGCCATGCAATCTACGTTTATATTTATAATATTACGGTCAGGCCTCGAAATACGGCGGGCCCTCGGCCCCCGAAAATTAGTGAGGGCCCGCAAAAGATACATCCGGCGGGCCCAAAGGGCCCGCAAAATTTGTGGCAATTTTTATCACTTACGGACTTGAGCTTACTGCAGAATTCAACAGTCATGCAACACCAACAAATCGCCCGACTATATTGCATTCTAAATTCACATTTCAGGAGAATTGAAGTAAATTCAAGGCCAAAAACATTGTTATTTACTTAGATCTTTAATAATATTAGATAGTTATGATGTTAAAGTAGGTGTAATAACTCTGTTTTTTCACATAAAATTGGCCGATATTGTGTTTTTTTGGTACTTCCGGGATAGCACAATACGCCACTATAATAATACAGCAGGTCATGAATATTAATGAGGTTCTGTCACTGTGGCGGGTTTATAATAGCACTGCATGACTTTTGCATATATTAAATCACTTTTGATTTTGATAAAATTGGAGATATTAAGGAAATGAAAAAAGACTGATTAACCGGGACTGATACTAATGACAATGTTTAAAAACAAATCAATTCAAAATAAAATAAAAACTTTTTTTGAAAAAAAAACAACAACCCAGCATCATCTAAAAAGGTTGCTTGCCCTATTTCTTTTTTCTTTGGGCTTCTCTTTCTATTCTTTCTAGTACTTCTTTATGTATTAATTAATTACCTAATTACTTAATTACTCCTACGCTACGGTACTTATTAAATAATCTATTCATTTGAATGTTAACATATGGGTTATTTGTTTCTTTATTTTCCTTAGCTTAGGCCCCTACAGTTACTCACTTTTTTGTGGGGTCACATAGGTTCAAATCAATGGCCCAAATTTGGGCCCCCAAAAATTTGTGAGGGCCCTCAAACATTTAAGATCAAGGGCCCAAATGGCCCTCAGAAATTCTGGCTTATTTCGAGGCCTGATTACGGTGTAGAAGGCTAGTGCACGGAACCGCTACGTGAACGAGCTAAACCCGGGTATGCACATGTGCATGCGTACGCGTGATGAAGATGATTGAACGAACTTCTGGTTCTGGTTCTGGTTGATTACTCCAACCATGGAAGAAAGAGATAAGAAGGAACCACAACGAACGCATTCACTTTGTCCACTCCCTTTACCGACATTTAATTGACATTGTTATTCATGAGGATTTACTTTGATCAATACCCAGCGTTAAATAGGTGATTGGTATTGTACTCCATGTATTTGCATGTCTTCTGGAGCGTGTCTGAAGGATGATTTGAACTAATGACCTTCCGTGCAAGCACTCTATAGGATTTTCTCTGGTGACGTGATCATCGGTCATTGATGGCCTACATCTTTTTCTTCCATTTCGCCCAATTTTCCCGAACTTTGATGACTTTTTTCTCAGAGTTGGCAGTCTTTGGCACTGAAACGAAAGTTAGCTAGTAACGATTATACACATATAAACTATTAAATTAAACAGGTTTCATGTACCGGACTCAACCGGAACATTGTGCATTATTTAAGAACATTTTGCATCTATTTTTCATCGAAAAAATCACCAAAATCTTACCTTATTTGCTAAAGATGAAACTCAGCAAAAAACGGCCGATTTTGATGACCTTTTCGATGTGTTAAAGGACATTTTCTACACAACACGATCAAGAAAACAGTTTGACTGTAGATCCCAAAACAAAGCTACTATACATGTTCAGAGCATCAGTGAAATTCCATAATCTTACTTCTGGGTAGCGTTTGTTTGTTCTTGGATGGGTTTGTTATAGTTTTTTTCCAGCAATGATTTCGCCAAGCATCGATCGCGGTAAATGGATCATACATGAAAGTAAGTACCATGGATAGCTTTTCTTTTCATGCGTCAATAGATAAGCGGATTAAAACTTGGCCGATCGAAGTCGTTGTGGTTCCTTCTCATCTCTTTCTTCCATGCTCCAACTAAGCGGGATCCCGCATCAGCGTCGGAGGAGGTGACCTAAAGCTAACTTTAGGTAGAGTCGGTGTCGTCAAAAAGGTCGCGGAGCCTTGATTTAAAGATTTTTGAATTTGGGGCGTCGAAGATGTGGTGTGGTACTGGTAGGTCGTTCCAGTGCTTTACGGTCCAGCCAGGAAAGAAGCTGTCGGAGTAGATGGTCGTTTAGACTGCGGAACTCAGTCCTCAATGATAGTCAGTCATTTATCTTTTGGTCGTTATGTGACTATCATTTGAGGACTGAGTTGTTATAATATATCTTCCGAGGTGCAATTTCAGACAATAGCTGGGGATTAGTGGGGCAGAGGTTATCTAGTTATCTATTGAATCCTTTCATGACCACTGAAGCATAGTCAAGTCTGCCAAGGACACTCGGCACAAATTGAAAGACCATCACAAAAGAATGCATGCATGTCAGGTCATCGACACCAATTTGGTGTTTGTTATGACACAAATTTGGTGTCTGTTATGCACCTCGAAATATGTACCTTAAATTAAAGTACAAGGCGGTAGAGGAAGCACCTCTGCGCACTTGTTCTCGCTGGGATAAGAGGGATTATAATCTCCTAATCGATCTTGACATCATCGCACCTCCTCATCCTACTTCAGTCATGCAGTTGATCAATATTATAAACCCGGGCACAAGTCCCCTGTATGTGCATGCAGTGAAGATGTGCTATGACCCCGGCCTATGATGACAAGTAGTATGAATGTATATGAGCATCAACGTTAGAAATCAGAGGTCACCTAAGGATACCTGGCACAGAAAGCGATATCTGCTTTCTATAAAACAAGAGGACACGAATAAAATAGATGTGCCCGCGGTTTTATGAATGAAATAAAAAGAATATGAAATAATAATATAATAATAATAATAATTATATGTCCCTCGAAAATTAAAATAAATCGACGTTTCCCAATATTTACCCGTGATAATTCCTTAAATTATTAATGAATAACAAGAAATAAAAATAATATTAAGGAAAAAAATTAGTGGGCCTATATTTATTTATCTATTTACTGTGGATGATTTTCCTTACTTGTATTTATTTATTTATTTATTTATATTATTATTATAATTATAATTATAATTATAATAATAATTATTATTATTATTATTATTATTATTATTATTATTATTATTATTATTATTATTATTATTATTATTATTACTATTATTAGGCCTACTATTATTATAATACAGCCTTTATAGTATAAAGTGTATATGATGTCTTTCTCTTGTGGCCTACAGTGCGCGCGACCAGAACTTTTATTATAAACTATTAATGACATTTAAAAGACTGACTCTCAACTCAGAGTAAAATAGATATAAAGGCTATATCAATTAGGCATAAAAAAATGTTTGTTTGGCACCTAACCCGACATATCCTAAAATTAGACCCGACCCTAGACTTTTGACTCCTTTTTACAGCTTTAAAAGTTGCACTGGTAACTTTTTATCACAAAGAATGCCCTGGGATATAGGCCTACTAAAAAAAAAAAAAAAAAAAAAATCCTACTACCTAGGCCTACACTATTTTTTTGTTGTTGTCATGTTTAATACGCAAACAAACGTTTTTTAGACCTATAAATAATATCAATTATGATTTATCATGTTTATAGGTACTCTCTTAACCAGTTTATATAAAAATAATGAAGTGTTTTAATAAAGTACATACTATCAAAATAATAAAGTTAAACACTACACATGTGTAAAGCCATCAAGACAGCGCGGCAAGTCACTGTATTATAAGTCAATGACGTCACGGTCGTTGTCGATTGCCGATCTATTGATTAGTTGTCGGTCAGGCAATCTAAACATCGATATAGAGTGATTGGGAATTTATAATCCCTCTTATCCCAGCGAGAACAAGTGCGCAGAGGTGCTTCCTCTACCGCCTTGTATTAAAGTCTGTATCTAATGCCAATGGTCGTTCTGGTTCTCGGTCGTTGAAATGAAGAAGGATTTTAAGCTTAAAATGAGCAACAACAATATTCCAAAACATTCCTTACCTTTTCTGCATCAAAAGACGTTGACTGCCAATCTTATAAAATCAGATATATTTACGTATTCGGGGGAATTCCAATTGACTAAAATATTGCAACATCAACAAAATCTGAAAACAACAACATACACGGCGACTGACCCTGGATGTGTTCATTACTTAAATGCATACGATAAGGAGCTATTGCGATAATGTTGTATTGCTGTACGTATTAGCCGCAATTATATTAATATTTTCTATTCAAAAATTGTTATTAATCTATATTTGGCCAATTTACTATTGTAAAATGAACAATAATCATGATAATGCATTTAAAAATTATATAGTCACTGATAGTACTTGTTGTGTATGCAATCAAGAACACTTCTATGGCTTGCCGCACATGCCACAAATTCACGGAATAGGCCTGGAAGCGGCGCTAGAAATTAGCATGAAGCCGCATTCATATGTAAATAGCGTATTGTTATTTAAATTTGCGCCCAGACGTATTGAGGGCGACAGGCATGTTATCCAGACAGAGAATGTCTTGATGCGACAGGCATGTCAAATTGCTGAGTGAATGTGTATAAGTCCCCTTTCTGTATAGGTAATAAGCTAGTTTATTTCGTGTTCCAGTTTGTTATAACAAAAAAATAAGTATTATTTTAAATACAGTAAGTGTATAAACTTTGAAATTGACGTGAATTTGAAGTGCAGAGCTCCAAATCTAGCTAAATCGTGTAGTGTGAAATTAATTTTATGCTGTGTGACCCCTCTGCGTGGTAGAATTATATTCATAAAACATTAAATTTAACATGTAATATGGGCAGCAAACCACGATTTATCAGCATTTAAAAGATATATTAATTAACAAAGATAAATAATCAATAGTACAAATGACAATTTAACTATCAAACAAGTCTGAAATCTTAAAATGTTGCCACGTGATTTCCCGAACACATGATATGTCACCATGTGACCATTATTCAGATTTACCGAAGTATTTGGAGTATGGTGCACGGCTTGCAGGCAACTGTGCGATTTCTTTACCTCCGTATAAAATCAGTAATTCATGCTGGGAGCCAAGTAACATTCTGTCTGCCTAGTGCAGTTTGGATATTTTATTTTACTTGAGAGCATATAGAAATACATAAAGACGAATAAGGCGCCATGATGGAAAGCTATGGAAGGTCAGGTCTATGGCTGGCCGTAACCGCCACAACGTGGAGCTGCTACGCGTAGCTTACTTTTCGCTTCGCGGAGCTAAATTGACCAATCATGTTAGATCTTTTCATTACGCGGAGCCAGTTGATGCATCATCGTTCCAGAGAGAGAAAACTCTTGCCAAAATTAATGTTTACTATGTGGATTTTAAATGAATCGAATGTAAATAAACCACAAACAGTTGTACAGGATCAATACCATTGTTTGATTAGTGTATAGTCAATGTTACCTTGCATGCATGTGCCATGTGTGTGGCGTGTTTGTTTGTTTGTCTACTGTGTCAGGCCAGGATCACTGACACCCACGGTACTGATACTGTCATACTATCACGGTGATCATATTGTTGAATGTTGTTGACTTTAAAATAATCATGATGCAGTCATGTCTGCAGTAGAATTCACCACGACCTTTGAAGGACTTAAACCCCATTAAAAGCTATTAAACCAAGATAACACTCAATGAAAACAGCTCAACTATGTTACATCAGATCTTCTCTGGTTAAATACACACTGCACTTGTGTCTGTTTTACCTGTGCAATGAACAATGAGCTGGTATTATAGTTTCAGTTGGGTGAATGATTATAAAGCGAACGCAAGGTAACAATACTGTCTGGGCTTTTGTTTACGAAATGAGACAATAGTCTGCTTATTGTTAACCAGCGTTCTTGAAAATGAGAAGCATAATGGTTTGCAGACTTAACACGGTTTAGAAATAATTTGTTCATATTTTTTGGTGTTATCTGTCGTTTACATATCCTTCCTAAAACACAAAAGTACCAATATTTCCAAACACCTAAATTAGCTAAAAATTTAGGAAATGTTACAAAACTATATTTTCTAGAATTTCAGAGAATACTTTAAATATTGACTAGTTATTTTTTACACAGTGACGTCATATAGGCAATGGCATAATACTTCTAACATACACTAGGTCACGCGCCAATGGTGAGCGCACCGAGTATTGTGTATAGGAAAACGGGCAGTACCGTAACTACAGTATGTATGGCCTACTACTAGTATGTAAAGTAAATCCGAACTGGTTTGCTGAAGGTCGAATTCCGCAGGCCACTACTCTGCCTAGCTATATAGTTGTGTACAATACTGTATGAGTTTCTTGAGAGTATGTCCATCTTAATAATAAGTCGGTTCGTACTTTTCATAAATTACTTTTTGAATCATAACTATCGTGACCGAGGATATCTTGCAACTACGTGAAGCTCGTCTGGCAAATTCTTAATGACTAAATTCGCTTCACGTAATGAGTAAGTCGTACTTGATTGGTCAGTTTTACCTCCGAGTAATGAAAAACTCTAACATGATTGGTCAATTTGGCTCCACGGAACAAAAAGTCAGCTACGCGTAGCAGCTCCACGTTGTGGCGGTTGCGGCCTAGTACATTCTAGTATATCCTAGTACATCCTAGTACATTCTAGTACATCCCAGTACATTCTAGTATATCCCAGTACATTCTAGTACATTCTAGTACATTCTAGTACATTCTAGTACATTCTAGTACATCCCAGTACATTCTAGTATATCCCAGTACATTCTAGTACATTCTAGTACATCCCAGTATATTCTAGTACATCCCAGTACATTCTAGTATATCCCAGTACATTATAGTACATTCTAGTACATCCCAGTACATTCTAGTATATCCCAGTACATTCTAGTACATTCTAGTACATTCTAGTATATTCTAGTACATCCCAGTACATTCTAGTATATCCCAGTACATTATAGTACATTCTAGTACATCCCAGTACATTCTAGTATATCCCAGTACATTCTAGTACATTCTAGTACATTCTAGTACATCCCAGTATATTCTAGTACATCCCAGTACATTCTAGTATATCCCAGTACATTCTAGTACATTCTAGTACATTCTAGTACATCCCAGTATATTCTAGTACATCCCAGTATATTCTAGTACATCCCAGTACATACTAGTAAATACTAGTACATCCCAGTACATTATAGTACATTCTAGTACATCCCAGTACATTCTAGTATATCCCAGTACATTCTAGTACATTCTAGTACATCCCAGTATATTCTAGTACATCCCAGTACATTCTAGTATATCCCAGTACATTATAGTACATTCTAGTACATCCCAGTACATTCTAGTATATCCCAGTACATTCTAGTACATTCTAGTACATTCTAGTACATCCCAGTATATTCTAGTACATCCCAGTACATTCTAGTATATCCCAGTACATTCTAGTACATTCTAGTACATTCTAGTACATCCCAGTATATTCTAGTACATCCCAGTATATTCTAGTACATCCCAGTACATTCTAGTAAATTCTAGTACATTCTAGTACATCCCAGTACATTCTAGTATATCCCAGTACATTCTAGTAAATTCTAGTACATTCTAGTACATCCCAGTACATTCTAGTATATCCCAGTACATTCTAGTACATTCTAGTACATCCCAGTATATTCTAGTACATCCCAGTACATTCTAGTATATCCCAGTACATTCTAGTACATTCTAGTACATTCTAGTACATCCCAGTATATTCTAGTACATCCCAGTACATTCTAGTATATCCCAGTACATTATAGTACATTCTAGTACATCCCAGTACATTCTAGTATATCCCAGTACATTCTAGTACATTCTAGTACATTCTAGTACATCCCAGTATATTCTAGTACATCCCAGTATATTCTAGTACATCCCAGTACATTCTAGTAAATTCTAGTACATTCTAGTACATCCCAGTACATTCTAGTATATCCCAGTACATTCTAGTAAATTCTAGTACATTCTAGTACATCCCAGTACATTCTAGTATATCCCAGTACATTCTAGTACATTCTAGTACATCCCAGTATATTCTAGTACATCCCAGTACATTCTAGTATATCCCAGTACATTCTAGTACATTCTAGTACATTCTAGTACATCCCAGTATATTCTAGTACATCCCAGTACATTCTAGTATATCCCAGTACATTATAGTACATTCTAGTACATCCCAGTACATTCTAGTATATCCCAGTACATTCTAGTACATTCTAGTACATCCCAGTATATTCTAGTACATCCCAGTACATTCTAGTATATCCCAGTACATTATAGTACATTCTAGTACATCCCAGTACATTCTAGTATATCCCAGTACATTCTAGTACATTCTAGTACATTCTAGTACATCCCAGTATATTCTAGTACATCCCAGTACATTCTAGTATATCCCAGTACATTCTAGTACATTCTAGTACATTCTAGTACATCCCAGTATATTCTAGTACATCCCAGTACATTCTAGTATATCCCAGTACATTATAGTACATTCTAGTACATCCCAGTACATTCTAGTATATCCCAGTACATTCTAGTACATTCTAGTACATCCCAGTATATTCTAGTACATCCCAGTACATTCTAGTATATCCCAGTACATTATAGTACATTCTAGTACATCCCAGTACATTCTAGTATATCCCAGTACATTCTAGTACATTCTAGTACATTCTAGTACATCCCAGTATATTCTAGTACATCCCAGTACATTCTAGTATATCCCAGTACATTCTAGTACATTCTAGTACATTCTAGTACATCCCAGTATATTCTAGTACATCCCAGTATATTCTAGTACATCCCAGTACATTCTAGTAAATTCTAGTACATTCTAGTACATCCCAGTACATTCTAGTATATCCCAGTACATTCTAGTAAATTCTAGTACATTCTAGTACATCCCAGTACATTCTAGTATATCCCAGTACATTCTAGTACATTCTAGTACATCCCAGTATATTCTAGTACATCCCAGTACATTCTAGTATATCCCAGTACATTCTAGTACATTCTAGTACATTCTAGTACATCCCAGTATATTCTAGTACATCCCAGTACATTCTAGTATATCCCAGTACATTATAGTACATTCTAGTACATCCCAGTACATTCTAGTATATCCCAGTACATTCTAGTACATTCTAGTACATTCTAGTACATCCCAGTATATTCTAGTACATCCCAGTATATTCTAGTACATCCCAGTACATTCTAGTAAATTCTAGTACATTCTAGTACATCCCAGTACATTCTAGTATATCCCAGTACATTCTAGTAAATTCTAGTACATTCTAGTACATCCCAGTACATTCTAGTATATCCCAGTACATTCTAGTACATTCTAGTACATCCCAGTATATTCTAGTACATCCCAGTACATTCTAGTATATCCCAGTACATTCTAGTACATTCTAGTACATTCTAGTACATCCCAGTATATTCTAGTACATCCCAGTACATTCTAGTATATCCCAGTACATTATAGTACATTCTAGTACATCTCAGTACATTCTAGTATATCCCAGTACATTCTAGTACATTCTAGTACATCCCAGTATATTCTAGTACATCCCAGTACATTCTAGTATATCCCAGTACATTATAGTACATTCTAGTACATCCCAGTACATTCTAGTATATCCCAGTACATTCTAGTACATTCTAGTACATTCTAGTACATCCCAGTATATTCTAGTACATCCCAGTACATTCTAGTATATCCCAGTACATTCTAGTACATTCTAGTACATTCTAGTACATCCCAGTATATTCTAGTACATCCCAGTACATTCTAGTATATCCCAGTACATTATAGTACATTCTAGTACATCCCAGTACATTCTAGTATATCCCAGTACATTCTAGTACATTCTAGTACATCCCAGTATATTCTAGTACATCCCAGTACATTCTAGTATATCCCAGTACATTATAGTACATTCTAGTACATCCCAGTACATTCTAGTATATCCCAGTACATTCTAGTACATTCTAGTACATTCTAGTACATCCCAGTATATTCTAGTACATCCCAGTACATTCTAGTATATCCCAGTACATTCTAGTACATTCTAGTACATTCTAGTACATCCCAGTATATTCTAGTACATCCCAGTATATTCTAGTACATCCCAGTACATTCTAGTAAATTCTAGTACATTCTAGTACATCCCAGTACATTCTAGTATATCCCAGTACATTCTAGTACATCCCAGTACATTCTAGTATATCCCAGTACATTCTAGTACATTCTAGTACATCCCAGTATATTCTAGTACATCCCAGTACATTCTAGTATATCCCAGTACATTATAGTACATTCTAGTACATCCCAGTACATTCTAGTATATCCCAGTACATTCTAGTACATTCTAGTACATTCTAGTACATCCCAGTATATTCTAGTACATCCCAGTACATTCTAGTATATCCCAGTACATTCTAGTACATTCTAGTACATTCTAGTACATCCCAGTATATTCTAGTACATCCCAGTACATTCTAGTATATCCCAGTACATTATAGTACATTCTAGTACATCCCAGTACATTCTAGTATATCCCAGTACATTCTAGTACATTCTAGTACATCCCAGTATATTCTAGTACATCCCAGTACATTCTAGTATATCCCAGTACATTATAGTACATTCTAGTACATCCCAGTACATTCTAGTATATCCCAGTACATTCTAGTACATTCTAGTACATTCTAGTACATCCCAGTATATTCTAGTACATCCCAGTACATTCTAGTATATCCCAGTACATTCTAGTACATTCTAGTACATTCTAGTACATCCCAGTATATTCTAGTACATCCCAGTATATTCTAGTACATCCCAGTACATTCTAGTAAATTCTAGTACATTCTAGTACATCCCAGTACATTCTAGTATATCCCAGTACATTCTAGTAAATTCTAGTACATTCTAGTACATCCCAGTACATTCTAGTATATCCCAGTACATTCTAGTACATTCTAGTACATCCCAGTATATTCTAGTACATCCCAGTACATTCTAGTATATCCCAGTACATTCTAGTACATTCTAGTACATTCTAGTACATCCCAGTATATTCTAGTACATCCCAGTACATACGAGTATATCCCAGTACATTATAGTACATTCTAGTACATCCCGGTACATTCTAGTATATCCCAGTACATTCTAGTACATTCTAGTACATCCCAGTATATTCTAGTACATCCCAGTACATTCTAGTATATCCCAGTACATTATAGTACATTCTAGTACATCCCAGTACATTCTAGTATATCCCAGTACATTCTAGTACATTCTAGTACATTCTAGTACATCCCAGTATATTCTAGTACATCCCAGTACATTCTAGTATATCCCAGTACATTCTAGTACATTCTAGTACATTCTAGTACATCCCAGTATATTCTAGTACATCCCAGTATATTCTAGTACATCCCAGTACATTCTAGTAAATTCTAGTACATTCTAGTACATCCCAGTATATTCTAGTACATCCCAGTATATTCTAGTACATCCCAGTACATTCTAGTAAATTCTAGTACATTCTAGTACATCCCAGTACATTCTAGTACATCCCAGTACATGTACTAGTATATCCCAGTACATTATAGTACATTCTAGTACATCCCAGTACATTCTAGTATATCCCAGTACATTCTAGTACATTCTAGTACATTCTAGTACATCCCAGTATATTCTAGTACATCCCAGTACATTCTAGTATATCCCAGTACATTCTAGTACATTCTAGTACATTCTAGTACATCCCAGTATATTCTAGTACATCCCAGTATATTCTAGTACATCCCAGTACATTCTAGTAAATTCTAGTACATCCCAGTACATTATAGTACATTCTAGTACATCCCAGTACATTCTAGTATATCCCAGTACATTCTAGTACATTCTAGTACATCCCAGTATATTCTAGTAACATTCTAGTATATCCCAGTACATTATAGTACATTCTAGTACATCCCAGTACATTCTAGTATATCCCAGTACATTCTAGTACATTCTAGTACATTCTAGTACATCCCAGTATATTCTAGTACATCCCAGTACATTCTAGTATATCCCAGTACATTCTAGTACATTCTAGTACATTCTAGTACATCCCAGTATATTCTAGTACATCCCAGTATATTCTAGTACATCCCAGTACATTCTAGTAAATTCTAGTACATTCTAGTACATCCCAGTACATTCTAGTATATCCCAGTACATTCTAGTAAATTCTAGTACATTCTAGTACATCCCAGTACATTCTAGTATATCCCAGTACATTCTAGTACATTCTAGTACATCCCAGTATATTCTAGTACATCCCAGTACATTCTAGTATATCCCAGTACATTCTAGTACATTCTAGTACATTCTAGTACATCCCAGTATATTCTAGTACATCCCAGTACTAGTATATCCCAGTACATTATAGTACATTCTAGTACATCCCAGTACATTCTAGTATATCCCAGTACATTCTAGTACATTCTAGTACATTCTAGTACATCCCAGTATATTCTAGTACATCCCAGTATATTCTAGTACATCCCAGTACATTCTAGTAAATTCTAGTACATTCTAGTACATCCCAGTACATTCTAGTATATCCCAGTACATTCTAGTAAATTCTAGTACATTCTAGTACATCCCAGTACATTCTAGTATATCCCAGTACATTCTAGTACATTCTAGTACATCCCAGTATATTCTAGTACATCCCAGTACATTCTAGTATATCCCAGTACATTCTAGTACATTCTAGTACATTCTAGTACATCCCAGTATATTCTAGTACATCCCAGTACATTCTAGTATATCCCAGTACATTCTAGTACATTCTAGTACATTCTAGTACATCCCAGTATATTCTAGTACATCCCAGTATATTCTAGTACATCCCAGTACATTCATTCTAGTACAATTCTAGTACATTCTAGTACATTCTAGTACATCCCAGTACATTATAGTATATCCCAGTACATTCTGGTACATTCTAGTACATCCCAGTATATTCTAGTACATCCCAGTACATTCTAGTATATCCCAGTACATTATAGTACATTCTAGTACATCCCAGTACATTCTAGTATATCCCAGTACATTCTAGTACATTCTAGTACATTCTAGTACATCCCAGTATATTCTAGTACATCCCAGTACATTCTAGTATATCCCAGTACATTCTAGTACATTCTAGTACATTCTAGTACATCCCAGTATATTCTAGTACATCCCAGTACATTCTAGTATATCCCAGTACATTATAGTACATTCTAGTACATCCCAGTACATTCTAGTATATCCCAGTACATTCTAGTACATTCTAGTACATCCCAGTATATTCTAGTACATCCCAGTACATTCTAGTATATCCCAGTACATTCTAGTACATTCTAGTACATTCTAGTACATCCCAGTATATTCTAGTACATCCCAGTACATTCTAGTATATCCCAGTACATTCTAGTACATTCTAGTACATCCCAGTATATTCTAGTACATCCCAGTATATTCTAGTACATCCCAGTACATTCTAGTAAATTCTAGTACATTCTAGTACATCCCAGTATATTCTAGTACATCCCAGTACATTCTAGTATATCCCAGTACATTATAGTACATTCTAGTACATCCCAGTACATTCTAGTATATCCCAGTACATTCTAGTACATTCTAGTACATTCTAGTACATCCCAGTATATTCTAGTACATCCCAGTACATTCTAGTATATCCCAGTACATTCTAGTACATTCTAGTACATTCTAGTACATCCCAGTATATTCTAGTACATCCCAGTATATTTTAGTAAATTCCAGTACATTCTAGTACATTATAGTACATCCCAGTACATTCTAGTATATCCCAGTACATCGCAGTACATTCTAGTACATCCCAGTACATTCTAGTATATCCCAGTACATTCTAGTATATCCCAGTACATTCTAGTACATTCTAGTACATTCTAGTACATCCCAGTATATTCTAGTACATCCCAGTACATTCTAGTATATCCCAGTACATTATAGTACATTCTAGTACATCCCAGTACATTCTAGTATATCCCAGTACATTCTAGTACATTCTAGTACATTCTAGTACATCCCAGTATATTCTAGTACATCCCAGTACATTCTAGTATATCCCAGTACATTCTAGTACATTCTAGTACATTCTAGTACATCCCAGTATATTCTAGTACATCCCAGTATATTCTAGTACATCCCAGTACATTCTAGTAAATTCTAGTACATCCCAGTACATTATAGTACATTCTAGTACATCCCAGTACATTCTAGTATATCCCAGTACATTCTAGTACATTCTAGTACATCCCAGTATATTCTAGTACATCCCAGTACATTCTAGTATATCCCAGTACATTATAGTACATTCTAGTACATCCCAGTACATTCTAGTATATCCCAGTACATTCTAGTACATTCTAGTACATCCCAGTATATTCTAGTACATCCCAGTACATTCTAGTATATCCCAGTACATCCCAGTACATCCTAGTACATCCGAGTACATTCTAGTACATCTCAGTACATTCTAGTATATCCCAGTACATTTTAGTACATTCTAGTACATCTCAGTACATTCTAGTATATCCCAGTACATTCTAGTACATCCCAGTACGTTCTAGTACATCCCAGTACATCATAGTACATCCCAGTACATTCTAGTACATCCCAGTACATTCTAGTACATCTCAGTACATTCTAGTACATCTTAGTACATTCTAGTACATCCAAGTACATCCCAGTACATTCTAGTACATCTCGGTACATTCTAGTACATCCTAGTACATCCCAGTACATTGTAGTACATCCCAGTACATTTGAGTACATCCTAGTACATTATAGTACATCCCAGTACATTCTAGTACATCACAGTACATTCTAGTACATCATAGTACATCCCAGTACATGCTAGTACATCTTAGTACATTCTAGTATATCCCAGTACATTCTAGTACATCCTAGTACGTTCTAGTACATCCCAGTACATTATAGTACATCCCAGTACATTTTAGTACATCCCAGTACATTCTAGTACATCTCAGTACATTCTAGTACATCTTAGTACATTCTAGTACATCCAAGTACATCCCAGTACATTCTAGTACATCTCAGTACATTCTAGTACATCCTAGTACATCCCAGTACATTGTAGTACATCCCAGTACATTTTAGTACATCCTAGTACATTATAGTACATCCCAGTACATTCTAGTACATCACAGTACATTCTAGTACATCATGGTACATCCCAGTACATGCTAGTACATCTTAGTACATTATAGTTCATCCTAGTACATTCTAGTACATCGCAGTACATCCCAGTACATTCTAGTACATCTCAGTACATCCCAGTACATTCTAGTACATCTCAGTACATTTTAGTACATCTCGGTACATTCTAGTACATCCCAGTACATTCTAGTAAATCCCAGTACATTTTAGTAAATCCCAGTACATCCTAGTACATTATAGTACATCCCAGTACATTCTAGTACATCACAGTATATTCTAGTACATCATAGTACATTCTAGTACATCCCAGTACATCCTAGTACATCCGAGTACATTCTAGTACATCTCAGTACATTCTAGTATATCCCAGTACATTCTAGTACATCCCAGTACGTTCTAGTACATCCCAGTACATTATAGTACATCCCAGTACATTTTAGTACATCCCAGTACATTCTAGTACATCTCAGTACATTCTAGTACATCTTAGTACATTCTAGTACATCCAAGTACATCCCAGTACATTCTAGTACATCTCGGTACATTCTAGTACATCCTAGTACATTGTAGTACATCCCAGTACATTTCAGTACATCCTAGTACATTATAGTACATCCCAGTACATTCTAGTACATCACAGTACATTCTAGTACATCATAGTACATCCCAGTACATGCTAGTACATCTTAGTACATTCTAGTATATCCCAGTACATTTTAGTACATCCCAGTACGTTCTAGTACATACCAGTACATTATAGTACATCCCAGTACATTTTAGTACATCCCAGTACATCCTAGTACATTATAGTACATCCCAGTACATTCTAGTACCAGTACATTTTAGTACATCCTAGTACATTATAGTACATCCCAGTACATTCTAGTACATCACAGTACATTCTAGTACATCTCAGTACATTCTAGTATATCCCAGTACATTCTAGTACATCCCAGTACGTTCTAGTACATCCCAGTACATCATAGTACATCCCAGTACATTCTAGTACATCCCAGTACATTCTAGTACATCTCAGTACATTCTAGTACATCTTAGTACATTCTAGTACATCCAAGTACATCCCAGTACATTCTAGTACATCTCGGTACATTGTAGTACATTCTAGTACATCCCAGTACATTGTAGTACATCCAAGTACATTGTAGTACATCCCAGTACATCCTAGTACATCCGAGTACATTCTAGTACATCTCAGTACATTCTAGTATATCCCAGTACATTTTAGTACATTCTAGTACATCTCAGTACATTCTAGTATATCCCAGTACATTCTAGTACATCCCAGTACGTTCTAGTACATCCCAGTACATCATAGTACATCCCAGTACATTCTAGTACATCCCAGTACATTCTAGTACATCTCAGTACATTCTAGTACATCTTAGTACATTCTAGTACATCCAAGTACATCCCAGTACATTCTAGTACATCTCGGTACATTCTAGTACATCCTAGTACATCCCAGTACATTGTAGTACATCCCAGTACATTTTAGTACATCCTAGTACATTATAGTACATCCCAGTACATTCTAGTACATCACAGTACATTCTAGTACATCATAGTACATCCCAGTACATGCTAGTACATCTTAGTACATTCTAGTATATCCCAGTACATTCTAGTACATCCTAGTACGTTCTAGTACATCCCAGTACATTATAGTACATCCCAGTACATTTTAGTACATCCCAGTACATTCTAGTACATCTCAGTACATTCTAGTACATCTTAGTACATTCTAGTACATCCAAGTACATCCCAGTACATTCTAGTACATCTCAGTACATTCTAGTACATCCTAGTACATTCTAGTACCAGTACATTTTAGTACATCCTAGTACATTATAGTACATCCCAGTACATTCTAGTACATCACAGTACATTCTAGTACATCTCAGTACATTCTAGTATATCCCAGTACATTCTAGTACATCCCAGTACGGTCTAGTACATCCCAGTACATCATAGTACATCCCAGTACATTCTAGTACATCCCAGTACATTCTAGTACATCTCAGTACATTCTAGTACATCTTAGTACATTCTAGTACATCCAAGTACATCCCAGTACATTCTAGTACATCTCGGTACATTGTAGTACATTCTAGTACACCCCAGTACATTGTAGTACATCCAAGTACATTGTAGTACATCCCAGTACATCCTAGTACATCCGAGTACATTCTAGTACATCTCAGTACATTCTAGTATATCCCAGTACATTTTAGTACATTCTAGTACATCTCAGTACATTCTAGTATATCCCAGTACATTCTAGTACATCCCAGTACGTTCTAGTACATCCCAGTACATCATAGTACATCCCAGTACATTCTAGTACATCCCAGTACATTCTAGTACATCTCAGTACATTCTAGTACATCTTAGTACATTCTAGTACATCCAAGTACATCCCAGTACATTCTAGTACATCTCGGTACATTCTAGTACATCCTAGTACATCCCAGTACATTGTAGTACATCCCAGTACATTTTAGTACATCCTAGTACATTATAGTACATCCCAGTACATTCTAGTACATCACAGTACATTCTAGTACATCATAGTACATCCCAGTACATGCTAGTACATCTTAGTACATTCTAGTATATCCCAGTACATTCTAGTACATCCTAGTACGTTCTAGTACATCCCAGTACATTATAGTACATCCCAGTACATTTTAGTACATCCCAGTACATTCTAGTACATCTCAGTACATTCTAGTACATCTTAGTACATTCTAGTACATCCAAGTACATCCCAGTACATTCTAGTACATCTCAGTACATTCTAGTACATCCTAGTACATCCCAGTACATTGTAGTACATCCCAGTACATTTTAGTACATCCTAGTACATTATAGTACATCCCAGTACATTCTAGTACATCACAGTACATTCTAGTACATCATGGTACATCCCAGTACATGCTAGTACATCTTAGTACATTATAGTTCATCCTAGTACATTCTAGTACATCGCAGTACATCCCAGTACATTCTAGTACATCTCAGTACATCCCAGTACATTCTAGTACATCTCAGTACATTTTAGTACATCTCGGTACATTCTAGTACATCCCAGTACATTCTAGTAAATCCCAGTACATTTTAGTAAATCCCAGTACATCCTAGTACATTATAGTACATCCCAGTACATTCTAGTACATCACAGTATATTCTAGTACATCATAGTACATTCTAGTACATCCCAGTACATCCTAGTACATCCGAGTACATTCTAGTACATCTCAGTACATTCTAGTAAACTGCTCAAATAAAGAAAGTCCGCAGTCATGTAACCCGTCCTACACCAAAACCTGATCTTGTTATGAAAATTTGATTGATACGGTTGTGTGCAGAATCTTGTTAGCTCTAATTTGATACCAAATTTGATACCAAACACTCAAAAGTGACGAAGACTGATACCAGTTTATGGCATTTGGTGCATTTTCAAAAGTTGCAAATCAAAACGATAACGCGGTCGAAATTGCTTAGCGTGGCAATGTGGTCAAGCTTGCTTGCCCACGATGAACCCATGTCGACTATCCCAAGTGCGCGCTTTATTCAATTGTTAATTTAAAACGCATGGATTGCTACAGTGCTTTACTGATGAATACTAGGGCACGATGCGATCGATATGACCTAGCGGTTGTTTCGGGCTATGTCAGTGGTCGCCCTGTGCCATTCACCTCTACAGCTCCGCGTGGTCCATTTTTAATTTGCAACTTTTGAAAATGCACCAAATTTCATATACTGGTCTCAATCTCTCTGAATTTAGAGTTTTTGGTGGCAAATTTGGTATCAAGTTGGAGCTAACAAGATTCTGCACACGACTTTACCAATTAAATGTTCATAACACGATCAGATTTTGGTGTAGGACGGGTTACATGACTGCGGACTTTCTTTATTTGAGCAGTTTATATCCCAGTACATTCTAGTACATCCCAGTACGTTCTAGTACATCCCAGTACATTATAGTACATCCCAGTACATTTTAGTACATCCCAGTACATTCTAGTACATCTCAGTACATTCTAGTACATCTTAGTACATTCTAGTACATCCAAGTACATCCCAGTACATTCTAGTACATCTCGGTACATTCTAGTACATCCTAGTACATTGTAGTACATCCCAGTACATTTCAGTACATCCTAGTACATTATAGTACATCCCAGTACATTCTAGTACATCACAGTACATTCTAGTACATCATAGTACATCCCAGTACATGCTAGTACATCTTAGTACATTCTAGTATATCCCAGTACATTTTAGTACATCCCAGTACGTTCTAGTACATACCAGTACATTATAGTACATCCCAGTACATTTTAGTACATCCCAGTACATCCTAGTACATTATAGTACATCCCAGTACATTCTAGTACCAGTACATTTTAGTACATCCTAGTACATTATAGTACATCCCAGTACATTCTAGTACATCACAGTACATTCTAGTACATCATAGTACATCCCAGTACATGCTAGTATATCCCAGTACATTCTAGTACATCCCAGTACGTTCTAGTACATCCCAGTACATTATAGTACATCCCAGTACAATATAGTACATCCCAGTACATTTTAGTACATCCCAGTACATTCTAGTACATCTCAGTACATTCTAGTACATCTTAGTACATTCTAGTACATCCAAGTACATCCCAGTACATTCTAGTACATCTCGGTACATTCTAGTACATCCCAGTACATTGTAGTACATCCCAGTACATTTTAGTACATCCTAGTACATTATAGTACATCCCAGTACATTCTAGTACATCTCAGTACATCCTAGTACATCCGAGTACATTCTAGTACATCTCAGTACATTTTAGTACATCTCGGTACATTCTAGTACATCTCGGTACATTCTAGTACATCCTAGTACATCCCAGTACATTGTAGTACATCCCAGTACATTTTAGTTAATCCCAGTACATCCTAGTACATTATAGTACATCCCAGTACATTCTAGTACATCACAGTATATTCTAGTACATCATAGTACATTCTAGTACATCCCAGTACATCCTAGTACATCCGAGTACATTCTAGTACATCTCAGTACATTCTAGTATATCCCAGTACATTCTAGTACATCCCAGTACGTTCTAGTACATCCCAGTACATCATAGTACATCCCAGTACATTCTAGTACATCCCAGTACATTCTAGTACATCTCAGTACATTCTAGTACATCTTAGTACATTCTAGTACATCCAAGTACATCCCAGTACATTCTAGTACATCTCGGTACATTCTAGTACATCCTAGTACATCCCAGTACATTGTAGTACATCCCAGTACATTTTAGTACATCCTAGTACATTATAGTACATCCCAGTACATTCTAGTACACCACAGTACATTCTAGTACATCATAGTACATCCCAGTACATGCTAGTACATCTTAGTACATTCTAGTATATCCCAGTACATTCTAGTACATCCCAGTACGTTCTAGTACATCCCAGTACATTATAGTACATCCCAGTACATTTTAGTACATCCCAGTACATTCTAGTACATCTCAGTACATTCTAGTACATCTTAGTACATTCTAGTACATCCAAGTACATCCCAGTACATTCTAGTACATCCTAGTACATCCCAGTACATTGTAGTACATCCCAGTACATTTTAGTACATCCTAGTACATTATAGTACATCCCAGTACATTCTAGTACATCACAGTACATTCTAGTACATCATGGTACATCCCACTACATGCTAGTACATCTTAGTACATTCTAGTTCATCCTAGTACATTCTAGTACATCGCAGTACATCCCAGTACATTCTAGTACATCTCAGTACATCCCAGTACATTCTAGTACATCTCAGTACATTTTAGTACATCTCGGTACATTCTAGTACATCCCAGTACATTCTAGTAAATCCCAGTACATTTTAGTAAATCCCAGTACATCCTAGTACATTATAGTACATCCCAGTACATTCTAGTACATCACAGTATATTGTAGTACATCATAGTACATTCTAGTACATCCCAGTACATCCTAGTACATCCGAGTACATTCTAGTACATCTCAGTACATTATAGTATATCCCAGTACATTCTAGTACATCCCAGTACATTATAGTACATCCCAGTACATTTTAGTACATCCCAGTACATTCTAGTACATCTCAGTACATTCTAGTACATCTTAGTACATTCTAGTACATCCAAGTACATCCCAGTACATTCTAGTACATCTCGGTACATTCTAGTACATCCTAGTACATTGTAGTACATCCCAGTACATTTCAGTACATCCTAGTACATTATAGTACATCCCAGTACATTCTAGTACATCTCAGTACATTCTAGTACATCTTAGTACATTCTAGTACATCCAAGTACATCCCAGTACATTCTAGTACATCTCGGTACATTCTAGTACATCCCAGTACATTGTAGTACATCCCAGTACATTCTAGTACATCTTAGTACATTCTAGTACATCCAAGTACATCCCAGTACATTGTAGTACATCTCAGTACATCATAGTACATTCTAGTACATCCTAGTACATCCCAGTACATTGTAGTACATCCCAGTACATTTTAGTACATCCTAGTACATTATAGTACATCCCAGTACATTCTAGTACATCACAGTACATTCTAGTACATCATGGTACATCCCAGTACATGCTAGTACATCCTAGTACATTCTAGTTCATTCTAGTACATTCTAGTACATCGCAGTACATTCTAGTAAATCCCAGTACATTTTAGTAAATCCCAGTACATTTTAGTAAATCGCAGTACATCCTAGTACATTATAGTACATCCCAGTACATTCTAGTACATCACAGTATATTCTAGTACATCATAGTACATTCTAGTACATCCCAGTACATCCTAGTACATCCGAGTACATTCTAGTACATCTCAGTACATTCTAGTATATCCCAGTACATTCTAGTACATCCCAGTACGTTCTAGTACATCCCAGTACATTATAGTACATCCCAGTACATTTTAGTACATCCCAGTACATTCTAGTACATCTCAGTACATTCTAGTACATCTTAGTACATTCTAGTACATCCAAGTACATCCCAGTACATTCTAGTACATCTCGGTACATTCTAGTACATCCTAGTACATTGTAGTACATCCCAGTACATTTCAGTACATCCTAGTACATTATAGTACATCCCAGTACATTCTAGTACATCACAGTACATTCTAGTACCTCATAGTACATCCCAGTACATGCTAGTACATCTTAGTACATTCTAGTATATCCCAGTACATTCTAGTACATCCCAGTACGTTCTAGTACATCCCAGTACATTATAGTACATCCCAGTACATTTTAGTACACCCCAGTACATTCTAGTACATCTCAGTACATTCTAGTACATCTTAGTACATTCTAGTACATCCAAGTACATCCCAGTACATTCTAGTACATCTCAGTACATTCTAGTACATCCTAGTACATCCAAGTACATTGTAGTACATCCCAGTACATTTTAGTACATCCTAGTACATTATAGTACATCCCAGTACATGCTAGTACATCTTAGTACATTCTAGTTCATCCCAGTACATTCTAGTACATCTCAGTACATCCTAGTACATCCGAGTACATTCTAGTACATCTCAGTACATTTTAGTACATCTCGGTACATTATAGTACATCATAGTACATTCTGGTACATCCAAGTACATCTTAGTACATCCGAGTACATTCTAGTACATCTCAGTACATTCTAGTACACCCCAGTACATTCTAGTACATCACAGTACATTCTAGTACATCATAGTACATCCCAGTACATGCTAGTATATCCCAGTACATTCTAGTACATCTCAGTACATCCTAGTACATCCGAGTACATTCTAGTACATCCCAGTACATTCTAGTACATCACAGTATATTCTAGTACATCATAGTACATTCTAGTACATCCCAGTACATCCTAGTACATCCGAGTACATTCTAGTACATCTCAGTACATTCTAGTATATCCCAGTACATTCTAGTACATCACAGTACATTCTAGTACATCATAGTACATCCCAGTACATGCTAGTACATCTTAGTACATTCTAGTAAATCCCAGTACATTTTAGTACATCACAGTACGTTCTAGTACATACCAGTACATTATAGTACATCCCAGTACATTTTAGTACATCCCAGTACATCCTAGTACATTATAGTACATTCCAGTACATTCTAGTACCAGTACATTTTAGTACATCCTAGTACATTATAGTACATCCCAGTACATTCTAGTACATCACAGTACATTCTAGTACATCATAGTACATCCCAGTACATGCTAGTATATCCCAGTACATTCTAGTACATCCCAGTACATACATCCTAGTACATTATAGAACATCCCAGTACAATATAGTACATCCCAGTACATTTTAGTACATCCCAGTACATTCTAGTACATCTCAGTACATTCTAGTACATCTTAGTACATTCTAGTACATCCAAGTACATCCCAGTACATTCTAGTACATCTCGGTACATTCTAGTACATCCCAGTACATGGTAGTACATCCCAGTACATTTTAGTACATCCTAGTACATTATAGTACGTCCCAGTACATTCTAGTACATCTCAGTACATCCTAGTACATCCGAGTACATTCTAGTACATCTCAGTACATTTTAGTACATCTCGGTACATTCTAGTACATCTCGGTACATTCTAGTACATCCTAGTACATCCCAGTACATTGTAGTACATCCCAGTACATTTTAGTAAATCCCAGTACATCCTAGTACATTATAGTACATCCCAGTACATTCTAGTACATCACAGTATATTCTAGTACATCATAGTACATTCTAGTACATCCCAGTACATCCTAGTACATCCGAGTACATTCTAGTACATCTCAGTACATTCTAGTATATCCCAGTACATTCTAGTACATCGCAGTACGTTCTAGTACATCCCAGTACATCATAGTACATCCCAGTACATTCTAGTACATCCCAGTACATTCTAGTACATCTCAGTACATTCTAGTACATCTTAGTACATTCTAGTACATCCAAGTACATCCCAGTACATTCTAGTACATCTCGGTACATTCTAGTACATCCTAGTACATCCCAGTACATTGTAGTACATCCCATTACATTTTAGTACATCCTAGTACATTATAGTACATCCCAGTACATTCTAGTACATCACAGTACATTCTAGTACATCATAGTACATCCCAGTACATGCTAGTACATCTTAGTACATTCTAGTATATCCCAGTACATTCTAGTACATCCCAGTACGTTCTAGTACATCCCAGTACATTATAGTACATCCCAGTACATTTTAGTACATCCCAGTACATTCTAGTACATCTCAGTACATTCTAGTACATCTTAGTACATTCTAGTACATCCAAGTACATCCCAGTACATTGTAGTACATCTCAGTACATTCTAGTACATCCTAGTACATCCCAGTACATTGTAGTACATCCCAGTACATTCTAGTACATCACAGTACATTCTAGTACATTATAGTACATCCCAGTACATGCTAGTACATCTTAGTACATTCTAGTATATCCCAGTACATTCTAGTACATCCCAGTACGTTCTAGTACATCCCAGTACATCATAGTACATCCCAGTACATTCTAGTACACCCCAGTACATTCTAGTACATCTCAGTACATTCTAGTACATCTTAGTACATTCTAGTACATCCAAGTACATCCCAGTACATTCTAGTACATCTCGGTACATTCTAGTAAATCCTAGTACATCCAAGTACATTGTAGTACATCCCAGTACATTTTAGTACATCCTAGTACATTATAGTACATCCCAGTACATGCTAGTACATCTTAGTACATTCTAGTTCATCCTAGTACATTCTAGTACATCGCAGTACATCCCAGTACATTCTAGTACATCTCAGTACATTCTAGTACCTCTTAGTACATTCTAGTACATCCAAGTACATCACAGTACATTCTAGTACATCTCGGTACATTCTAGTACATCCTAGTACATCCCAGTACATTGTAGTACATCCCAGTACATTTTAGTAAATCCCAGTACATCCTAGTACATCATAGTACATCCCAGTACATTTTAGTACATCACAGTATATTCTAGTACATCATAGTACATTCTGGTACATCCCAGTACATCTTAGTACATCCGAGTACATTCTAGTACATCTCAGTACATTCTAGTACATCCCAGTACATTCTAGTACATCACAGTACATTCTAGTACATCATAGTACATCCCAGTACATGCTAGTATATCCCAGTACATTCTAGTACATCTCAGTACATCCTAGTACATCCGAGTACATTCTAGTACATCCCAGTACATTCTAGTACATCACAGTACGTTCTAGTACATCCCAGTACATCCTAGTACATCATAGTACATCCCAGTACATTTTAGTACATCACAGTATATTCTAGTACATCATAGTACATTCTGGTACATCCCAGTACATCTTAGTACATCCGAGTACATTCTAGTACATCTCAGTACATTCTAGTACATCCCAGTACATTCTAGTACATCACAGTACATTCTAGTACATCATAGTACATCCCAGTACATGCTAGTATATCCCAGTACATTCTAGTACATCTCAGTACATCCTAGTACATCCGAGTACATTCTAGTACATCCCAGTACATTCTAGTACATCACAGTATATTCTAGTACATCATAGTACATTCTAGTACATCCCAGTACATCCTAGTACATCCGAGTACATTCTAGTACATCTCAGTACATTCTAGTATATCCCAGTACATTCTAGTACATCCCAGTACGTTCTAGTACATCCCAGTACATCATAGTACATCCCAGTACATTCTAGTACATCCCAGTTCATTTTTGTACATCGTACTATATTCTAGTACATCATAGTACATTCTAGTACATCCCAGTACATCCTAGTACATCCGAGTACATTCTAGTACATCTCAGTACATTCTAGTATATCCCAGTACATTCTAGTACATCCCAGTACGTTCTAGTACATCTCAGTACATTATAGTACATCCCTGTACATTTTAGTACATCCCAGTACATTCTAGTACATCTCAGTACATTCTAGTACATCTTAGTACATTCTAGTACATCCAAGTACATCCCAGTACATTCTAGTACATCTCGGTACATTCTAGTACATCCTAGTACATTGTAGTACATCCCAGTACATTTCAGTACATCCTAGTACATTATAGTACATCCCAGTACATTCTAGTACATCACAGTACATTCTAGTACATCATAGTACATCCCAGTACATGCTAGTACATCTTAGTACATTCTAGTACATCCCAGTACATCCCAGTACATTTTAGTACATCCTAGTACATTATAGTACATCCCAGTACATTCTAGTACATCACAGTACATTCTAGTACATCATAGTACATCCCAGTACATGCTAGTACATCTTAGTACATTCTAGTATATCCCAGTACATTCTAGTACATCCCAGTACGTTCTAGTACATCCCAGTACATTATAGTACATCCCAGTACATTTTAGTACATCCCAGTACATTCTAGTACATAGTACATTCTAGTACATCTTAGTACATTCTAGTACATCCAAGTACATCCCAGTACATTCTAGTACATCTCGGTACATTCTAGTACATCCCAGTACATTGTAGTACATCCCAGTACATTTTAGTACATCCTAGTACATTATAGTACATCCCAGTACATTCTAGTACATCACAGTACATTCTAGTACATCATAGTACATCCCAGTACATGCTAGTACATCTTAGTACATTCTAGTTCATCCTAGTACATTCTAGTACCTCTTAGTACATTGTAGTACATCCAAGTACATCACAGTACATTCTAGTACATCTCGATACATTCTAGTACATCCTAGTACATCTCAGTACATTGTAGTACATCCCAGTATATTTTAGTAAATCCCAGTACATCCTAGTACATTTTAGTACATCTCAGTACATTCTAGTACATCTTAGTACATTCTAGTACATCCAAGTACATCCCAGTACATTCTAGTACATATCGGTACATTCTAGTACATCCTAGTACATCCCAATACATTGTAGTACATCCCAGTACATTTTAGTACATCCTAGTACATTATAGTACATCCCAGTACATTCTAGTACATCACAGTACATTCTAGTACATCATAGTACATCCCAGTACATGCTAGTACATCTTAGTACATTCTAGTATATCCCAGTACATTCTAGTACATCCCAGTACGTTCTAGTACATCCCAGTACATTATAGTACATCCCAGTACATTTTAGTACATCCCAGTACATTCTAGTACATCTCAGTACATTCTAGTACATCTTAGTACATTCTAGTACATCCAAGTACATCCCAGTGCATTCTAGTACATCTCGGTACATTCTAGTACATCCTAGTACATCCCAGTACAATATAGTACATCCGAGTACATTCTAGTACATCACAGTACATTCTAGTACATCATAGTACATCCCAGTACATGTTATTACATCTTAGTACATTCTAGTTCATCCTAGTACATTCTAGTACATCGCAGTACATCCCAGTACATTCTAGTACATCTCAGTACATTCTAGTACATCTTAGTAAAATCTAGTACATTCTAGTACATCCGAGTACATTCTAGTACATCTCAGTACATTCTAGTATATCCCAGTACATTCTAGCACATCCCAGTACATCATAGTACATCCCAGTACATTCTGGTACATCTTATTACATTCTAGTATACTCTAGTACATCCCAGTACATTTTAGTACATTTCGGTACATTCTAGTACATCCTAGTACATCCCAGTACGTTATAGTACATCCCAGTACATTCTAGTACATCCCAGTACATTCTAGTACATCCCAGTACATTCAAATATAATTTTACAAAAATATGATCAAAAATACGTCACGGCTGTGTAAAGAAGAAAGAAAGAACTAGAACAACTGTGCCCTTTGCAAGGGCACGAGGTAAGTTAGGCGTATGACTGTGATGACATCATCACGCAGCAATACTGTGCAACGTTAAATTTGACCCGACCTTTGTCTTCGGTTGACCTTTTCGGTTTCATATTTTGAGCAACGTTAAATTTGACCTCGGATGACCTTTTCTGTTTTACACTCCCCAAGTGTTAGGGATCATTTGCCGCAAGTTGCAGCCTGATCGGAGCAACTTTAGATTTGACCTGACCTTTGAACTTGGATGACCTTTCCAGTTTCATACTTCTCAAGTGTCAGGGATTATTTTCCCCGAATTGCAGCCCAATCAGAGCAACTTTAAATTTTACCTGACCTTTGACCTCGGATGACCTTTGCGGTTTAATACTTCCCAAGTGTCAGGATCATTTCCCCCGACTTACAGCCCAATTGGACCAACTTCAAATTTGACCTGACCTTTGACCTCACATGACCTTTGCGGTTTCATACTCCCCAAGTGTCAGGGATCATTTTCCCAGAATTGCAGCCCAATCAGAGCAACTTTAAATTTGACCTGACCTTTGACCTCGAATGACCTTTGCGGTTTAATACTTCCCAGGGATCATTTCTCCCGACTTACAGCCCAATTGGAGCAACTTCAAATTTGACCTGACCTTTGACCTCACATGACCTTTGTGGTTTTATACTCCCCAAGTGTCAGGGATCATTTTCCCCGACTTACAGCCTAATTGGAGCAACTTCAAATTTGACCTCACCTTTGACCTCACTTGACCTTTGTGGTTTATACTCCCCAAGTGTCAGGGATCATTTTCCCCGAGTTACAGCCCAATCGGAGCAACTTGTAATTTGACCTGACCTTTGACCTCACATGACCTTTGTGGTTTTATACTCCCAAAGTGTCAGGGATCATTTTCCCCGACTTACAGCCTAATTGGAGCAACTTCACATTTGACCTGACCTTTGACCTCACTTGACCTTTGTGGTTTTATACTCCCAAAGTGTCAGGGATCGTTTTCCCCGACTTACAGCCCAATTGGAGCAACTTTAAATTTGACCTGACCTTTGACCTCACTTGACCTTTGTGGTTTTATACTCCCAAAGTGTCAGGGATCATTTTCCCCGACTTGCAGCCTAATTGGAGCAACTTCAAATTTGACCTGACCTTTGCCCTCACTTGACCTTTGTGGTTTTATACTCCCCAAGTGTCAGGGATCATGTTCCCCGAGTTACAGCCCAATCGGAGCAACTTGTAATTTGACCTGACCTTTGACCTCACATGACCTTTGCAGTTTAATGCGGTCATATTTCAACATTTTACTTACCCCCCCATTATTTACCATTATTGCGTCATCTGTAGAAACTTTAAAGTGGGATTATTGATTTTCATAAATGCATCATGGGAAGGCGTGATGCAGTTTTAGCCAAGATATCACCCCCCACACACACACACACACCCACACAAACCAGTTCCGATACATTTCTTCAAGAAAGAAGAAAAGTACGTGTGTGCAGTACCAGTGCAGCACAAATACCACTGCATCACTAACCTCACAATATTCAGATCACATCTGATTATTTCACAACCACGTGTAATAGCTTCTAATACCATTGCCAACTCTACGCTGCAATCACACCTATTTAAAGATATGACTATCTCAAGCAATGCATAATACTGTTGTAGCTGTTTATATCTAGCATACAGGCATCACATCACAAGTTACACTCAAGATATGTAACAAAATCGGCATCTGAACATACCTCAGTTTGTTTCGTGTGAATCGCCCACTTGCGGTTTCATACACCCCAACTGGGCTGTTCCAGTTTAAATTCATACAACCTCTCCGGAAGACATTATCTTAATCTCCCACACAGGACGTGTGAATTTCGAATGGGCCTACCTCAATGGGTGACTCCGTTTGTAATATTCACTCCCTGTGTGGACGATTCTAGTCATGTCTTGCATGAAGGGTGTATGGATTGCAGTTGGAATAGCCAAAATTTACACGTTTTGATGTATGGATTGCAGCTGCAATAGCCAGGCGGCGACTGGTATGATAGAGCCGGCAACTTGTGAAACCGCCCGGCCGTATGTCATTTTCCACACGGTTGACGATGGAAATTTACTGAATTTAGAGAATGCACGGCACTCACCACCTAGCACTAGACCAATCCTGACGAAATTTTACACGTTTTGAAGCACAGACAGCAGAACCATTGCCTGTGGTTATCTCTTGTTTATCAAAACACTAGACTAGATGTCTCCATGTTTTGCCCCTAATTATAATGGGGGGTGCGGCACATATGAGGCAAAAATGACCCTTTTGACCCCTGTGACCCTGGATGACCTCCGATATTAAAACATTTTAAGACTTTTGTAGCCACTTACCCAATACGGCTTGCCTATGCGTTTGGTCCACATCCGATCACGGATGTAGCACTAGTAGTCAATTGTGAGAAAGAAAGAAAGAAAGAAACAAACGGCAAGAAAAAAATAAGTTAGGCTGCACGCCTAACTTAAAGAAAGAACCTGTAAGAAAAAAGACACAGCCGTGACTAACGTCACGGCTGTGTAACGTCACGGCTGTGTAAGAACCTGTAAGAAAAAAGACACAGCCGTGACTAACGTCACGGCTGTGTTAGAAGAAAGAACCTGTAAGAAAAAAGACATCATTGTGACCAAGTTAGGTCAAAATCGATGTAAGCATGTGAGTGCTAGAGCAAATGTAATGGTTGACAGAAAGAAGAAACTAGACTTAGCTGTGGTCTAAGACCACGAACACAGCCGTGTTGTGACCTCTTAATGACCTTTTACCCCAAAATATATGAAAACCCCATAGGCATTGGCTAATGTCAATGTATGCGTGCACGTGGCATTATTTTGCCATGTTATTTGTGGCAGAAGGGCATTTTGAAAGTTTTTTCGTCTCAGACCGGAAGTGACCCTTTAATGTCCTTTGACCCCAAATCTGTGTACACCCCATAAACACTGGGTAATAACAATGCATGTGTGTAAGTGGTATCACTGTCCTGAGTAATTTGTGGGAGAAGATGAATTTTAAAGGTATTTCGTTTTATACCGGAAATGACCCCTTAATGACCTTTGACCCCAAATAAAAAATATCATATATACATTGGTTAAACACAATTCATGTGTGAACATACCATTACTCTCCTATGTTTTTTTTAGCTAATAAATTTTTTTGAAGATATTTCAATTTATACCGGAAGTGTCCCCTTAATGACCTTTGACCCCAAATATGTGTACACCCCATAGACACTGGGTAATAATAATGCATGTGTGCAAGTGGCATCTCTGTCCCACATAATTTGTGGAAGAAGATGCATTTTAAAGGTATTTCTTTTTATACCGGAAGTGACCCCTTAATGAGCTTTGACCCCAATTAAAAAAATACCACATATACATTGGGTAACTGCAGATAATATGTGAACATACCGTTACTGCGCTATGTTTTACTTAGCTAATAAAAATTTGTGAAGGTTTTTCGTTTTATACCGGAAGTGACCCCTTAATGACCTTTGACCCCAAATCTGTGTACACCATATAGACACTGGTTAATAACAATGCATGTGTGCAAGTGGTGTCACTGTCGTACGTAATCTGTAGGAGAAGAATGCATTTTTAGTTGAAATCACGTTTTTTGACCCCCATGACCCCTGCGTGACGTTTGACCCCACTTGTTTCATGTGACGTGTAGGGGCACGGTCAACGATCATTGTGACCAAGTTAACGTCACGGCTGTGTTGTGACCCCTTAATGACCTTTGACCCCAAAATATATGAAAACCCAATAGACATTGGCTAATGTCAATGCACATTTACACATGACATCACTATGCCATGTTATTTCTGGCAGAAGGGGCATTTTGAAGGTTTTTCGTCTCAGACCGGAAGTGACCCCTTGATGACCTTTGACCCAAAATAAAAAATACCACATATACACTGGGTAACCACAATTCATATATGAACATACCGTTACTGTCCTTTGTTTTTCTTAGCTAATAAATTTTTTGAAGGTATTTCGTTTTATACCGGAAGTGACCCCTTAATGACCTTTGACCCCAAATCTGTGTACACCCCATAGGCACTGGGTAATAACAATGCATGTGTGCAAGTGGCGTCACTGTCCTACAGAATCTGTGGAAGAAGATGCATTTTAAAGGTATTTCGTTTTATACCGGAAGTGACCTCTTAATGAGATTTGACCCCAAATAAAAAAATACCACATATACATTGGGTGATTGCAGATCATATGTGAACATACCGTTACTGTGCTGTTTTACTTAGCTAATAAAAATTTTTGAAGGTTTTTCGTTTTATACCGGAAGTGACCCCTTAATGACCTTTGACCCCAAATCTGTGTACACCACATAGACACTGGGTAATAACAATGCATGTGTGCAAGTGGGGTCACTGTCCAACGTAAGTTGTGGGAGAAGATGCAATTTTAGTAGAAATCACGTTTTTGACCCCTGTGACCCCTGCATGACCTTTGACCCCACAAGTTTCATATGACATGTAGGGGCACGGTCAATGATCATTGTGACTAAGTTAGGTCAAAATCGATGTAAGCATGTGAGTGCTAGAGCAAATGTAATGGTTGACAGAAGAAAGAAGAAGAACTAGACTTAGCTGTGGTCTAAGACCACGAACACAGCCGTGGTGTGACCCCTTAATGACCTTTGACTCCAAAATCTCAGAACACTCCATAGACATCGGCTAATCTCAATGCACGTTTGCACGTGGCATCACTCTGCTATGTTATTTGTGCCAGAAGAGGCATTTAGAAGGTATTTCGTTTTATACCGGAAGTGACCCCTTAATGACCTATCACCCAAAATAAAAAAATACCACATATACACTGGGTAACCACAATTAATGTGTGAACATACCGTTACTGTCCTATGTTTGGTTCGGGTAATACAATTTTTGAAGGTATTTCGTTTTATACCGGAAGTGACCTCTTAATGACTTTTGACCCCAAATCTGTGTACACCACATAGACACTGGGTAATAGCAATTCATGTGTGCAAGTGGCGTCACTGTCCTACGTAATTTGTGGGAGAAGATGCATTTTAAAGGTATTTCGTTTTATACCGGAAGTGACCCCTTTAATGACCTTTGACCCAAATTAAAAAATACCACATATACACTGGGTAACCACAATTCATGTGTGAACATATCGTTACTGTCCTATGTTTAGTTTAGCTAATAAAATTTTTTGAAGGTATTTCGTTTTATACCGGAAGTGACCCCTTAATGACCTTTGACCCCAAATATGTGTACACCCCATACACATTGGGTTATAATGATGCATGTGTGCAAGTGGCGTCACTGTCCTACATAATCTGTGGAAGAAGATGCATTTTAAAGGTATTTCTTTTAATACCGGAAGTGACCCCTTAATGAGCTTTGACCCCAAATAAAAAAAATACCACATATACATTGGATGACTACAGATCATATGTGAACATACCGTTACTGTGCTATGTTTTACTTAGCTAATAAAAATTTTGAAGGTTTTTGTTTTTTACCGGAAGTGACCCCTTAATGACCTTTGACCCCAAATATGTGTACACCAAATAGACACTGGGTAATCACAATGCACGTGTGCAAGTGGCATCACTGTCCTACGTCATATGTGGGAGAAGATGCATTTTGAGCTGAAATTACGTTTTTGACCTCTGTGACCCCTGCGTGACCTTTGACCCCACAAGTTTCATGTGACATGTAGGGGCACGGTCAATGATCATTGTGACCAAGTTAGGTCAAAATCGATGTAAGCATGTGAGTGCTAGAGCAAATGTAATGGTTGACAGAAAGAAGAAAGAAAGAACTAGACTTAGCTGTGGTCTAAGACCACGAACACAGCCGTGTTGTGACCCCTTACTGACCTTTGACAACAAAATATATGAAAACCCCATAGGCATTGGCTAATGTCAATGTATGCGTGCACATGGCATTACTTTGCCATGTTATTTGTGGCAGAAGGGATATTTTGAATGTTTTTCGTCTCAGACCGGAAGTGACCCTTTAATGACCTTTGACCCCAAATCTGTGTACACCCCATGGACACTGGGTAATAACAATGCATGTGTGTAAGTGGCATCACTGTCCTGCGTAATTTGTGGGAGAAGATGCATTTTCAAGGTATTTCGTTTTATACCGGAAATGACCCCTTAATGACCTTTGACCCCAAATAAAAAATACCATATATACATTGGTTAAAAACAATTCATGTGTGAACATACCATCGCTGTCCTATGTTTTTCTTAGCTAATAAAATTTTTTGAAGATATTTCGATTTATACCGGAAGTGGCCCCTTAATGACCTTTGACCCCAAATCTGTGTACACCACATTGACACTGGGTAGTAACAATGCATGTGTGCAAGTGGTGTCACTGTCCTACGTAATTTGTGGGAGAAGATGCATTTTAAAGGTATTTCGTTTTATTCCGGAAGTGACCCCTTAATGACCTTTGACCCCAAACAAAAAAATACAACATATACATTGGGTAACTGCAACTCGTATGTGAACATACCGTTACTGTCCTATGTTTTCATTAGCTAATAAAATAATTTGAAAGTATTTCGTTTTAGACCGGATGTGACCCTTTAATGACCTTTGACCCCAAATCTGTGTACACCATATAGAAACTGGATAATAACAATGGATGTGTGCAAGTGGCGTCACTGTCCTACGTAATTTGTAGGAGAAGATGTATTTTGAGTTGAAATCACGTTTTTGACCCCTGCGTGACCTTTGACCCCACAAGTTTCATGTGACATGTAGGGGCACGGTCAATGATCATTGTGACCAAGTTAGGTCAAAATCGATGTAAGCATGTGAGTGCTAGAGCAAATGTAATGGTTGACAGAAAGAAGAAAGAAAGAAGAAAGAAGAAGAACCTGTAAGAAAAAAGACACAGCCGTGACTAACGTCACGGCTGTGTAACTAGACTTAGCTGTGGTCTAAGACCACGAACACAGCCGTGTTGTGACCCCTTATTGACCTTTGACCCCAAAATATATGAAAGTCCCATAGACATTGGCTAGTGTCAATGTACATTTGCATGTGGCATCACTATGCCATGTTACTTGTGGCAGAAGGGGCATTTTGAAGGTTTTTCGTCTCTTGATGACCTTTGACACGAAATAAAAAATACCACATATACACTGGGTAACCACAATTCATATATGAACATACCGTTACTGTCCTTTGTTTTCTTAGCTAATAAAAAATTTTTGAAGGTATTTCGTTTTATATCGGAAGTGACCCCTTGCTGACCTCTGTGTACACCCCATATACACTGGGTAACACCAATGCATGTGTGCAAGTGGTATCACTGTCCTACGTAATTTGTGGAAGAAGATGCATTTTATAAGTATTTCGTTTTATACCGGAAGTGACCCCTTAATGACCTTTGACCCCAAATTAAAAAATACCACATATACACTGGGCAACCACAATTTATGTGTGCATATACCGTTACTGTCCTACGTTTTTCTCAGCTAATAAAATTGTTTGAAGATATTTCGTTTTATACCGGAAGTGACCCCTTAATGACCTTTGACCCCAAATCTGTGTACACCCTATAGACACTAGGTTATTGCAATACATGTGTGCAAGTGGCGTCACTGTCCTACGTAATTTGTGGGAGAAGATGCATTTTAAAGGTTATTTCGTTTTATACCGGAAGTGACCCCTTAATGACCTTTGACCCATATAAAAAAATATCACATATACATTAGGTAACTGCAAATCAGATGTGAACATTCCGTTACTGCCATATATTTTGTTTAGCTAATAAAATTTTTGAAGGTATTTCGTTTTATACCGGAAGTGACCCCTTAATGACCTTTGACCCCAAATCTGTGTACACCATATAGACACTGGATGATAACAATGCATGTGTGCTAGTGGCGTCACTGTCCTACGTAAGTTGTGGGAGAAGATGCATTTTTAGTTGAAATCACGTTTTTGACCCCTATGACCCCTGCGTGACCTTTGACCCCACAAGTTTCATGTGACATGTAGGGGCATAGTCAATGATCATTGTGACCAAGTTAGGTCAAAATCGATGTAAGCATGTGAGTGCTAGAGCAAATGTAATGGTTGACAGAAGAAGAAGAAAGAAGAACTAGACTTAGCTGTGGTCTAAGACCACGAACACAGCCGTGTTGTGACCCCTTATTGACCTTTGACCCCAAAATATATGAAAGTCCCATAGACATTGGCTAGTGTCAATGTACATTTGCATGTGGCATCACTATGCCATATTACTTGTGGCAGAAGGGGCATTTTGAAGGTTTTTCGTCTCAGACCGGAAGTGACCCCTTGATGACCTTTGACCCTAAATAAAAAAAATACCACATATACACTGGGTAACCACAATTCATATATGAACATACCGTTACTGTCCTTTGTTTTTCTTAGCTAATTTGAAGGTATTTCGTTTTATACCGGAAGTGACCCCTTAATGACCTTTGACCCCAAATCTGTGTACACCCCATATACACTGGGTAACACCAATGCATGTGTGCAAGTGGTATCACTGTCCTACGTAATTTGTGGAAGAAGATGCATTTTATAAGTATTTCGTTTTATACCGGAAGTGACCCCTTAATGACCTTTGACCCCAAATTAAAAAATACCACATATACACTGGGCAACCACAATTTATGTGTGCATATACCGTTACTGTCCTACGTTTTTCTTAGCTAATAAAAATTTTGAAGATATTTCGTTTTATACCGGAAGTGACCCCTTAATGACCTTTGACCCCAAATCTGTGTACACCCTATAGACACTAGGTAATTACAATACATGTGTGCAAGTGGCGTCACTGTCCTACGTAATTTGTGGGAGAAGATGCATTTTAAAGGTTATTTCGTTTTATACCGGAAGTGACCCCTTAATGACCTTTGACCCATATAAAAAAATATCACATATACACTAGGTAACTGCAAATCAGATGTGAACATTCCGTTACTGCCCTATATTTTGTTTAGCTAATAAAACTTTTTTAAGGTATTTCGTTTTATACCGGAAGTGACCCCTTAATGACCTTTGACCCCAAATCTGTGTACACCATATAGGCACTGGATGACAACAATGCATGTGTGCTAGTGGTGTCACTGTCCTACGTAAGTTGTGGGAGAAGATGCATTTTTAGTTGAAATCACGTTTTTGACCCCTATGACCCCTGCGTGACCTTTGACCCCACAAGTTTCATGTGACATGTAGGGGCATGGTCAATGATCATTGTGACCAAGTTAGGTCAAAATAGATGTAAGTGTGTGAGTGCTAGAGCAAATGTAATGGTTGACAGAAGAAGAAAGAAGAACTAGACTTAGCTGTGGTCTAAGACCACGAACACAGCCGTGTTGTAACCCCTTATTGACCTTTGACCCCAAAATATATAAAAGTCCCATAGACATTGGCTAGTGTCAATGTACATTTGCATGTGGCATCACTATGCCATGTTACTTGTGGCAGAAGGGGCATTTTGAAGGTTTTTCGTCTCAGACCGGAAGTGACCCCTAGATGACCTGTGACCCAAAATAAAAAAAAATACCACATATACACTGGGTAACCACAATTCATATATGAACATACCGTTACTGTCCTTTGTTATTCTTAGCTAATAAAAATTTTTTGAAGGTATTTCGTTTTATACCGGAAGTGACCCCTTCATGACCTTTGACTCCAAATCTGTGTACACCCCATATACACTGGGTAACACCAATGCATGTGTGCAAGTGGTATCACTGTCCTACGTAGTTTGTGGAAGAAGATGCATTTTATAAGTATTTCGTTTTATACCGGAAGTGACCTCTTAATGACCTTTGACCCCAAATTTAAAAATACCACATATACACTGGGCAACCACAATTTATGTGTGCATATACCGTTACTGTCCTACGTTTTTCTTAGCTAATAAAAATTTTTGAAGATATTTCGTTTTATACCGGAAGTGACCCCTTAATGACCTTTGACCCCAAATCTGTGTACACCCTATAGACACTAGGTAATTGCAATACATGTGTGCAAGTGGCGTCACTGTCCTACGTAATTTGTGGGAGAAGATGCATTTTAAAGGTTATTTCGTTTTATACCGGAAGTGACCCCTTAATGACCTTTGACCCATTTAAAAAAAATATCACATATACACTAGGTAACTGCAAATCAGATGTGAACATACCGTTACTGCCCTATATTTTGTTTAGCTAATAAAAATTTTTGAAGGTGTTTCGTTTTATACCGGAAGTGACCCCTTAATGACCTTTGACCCCAAATCTGTGTACACCATATAGACACTGGATGATAACGATGCATGTGTGCTAGTGGCGTCACTGTCCTACGTAAGTTGTGGGAGAAGATGCATTTTAGTTGAAATCACGTTTTTGACCCCTATGACCGCTGCGTGACCTTTGACACCACGAGTTTCATGTGACATGTAGAGGCATGGTCAATGATCATTGTGACCAAGTTAGGTCAAAATAGATGTAAGTGTGTGAGCGCTAGAGCAAATGTAATGGTTGACAGAAGAAGAAAGAAAGAAAGAACCTGTAAGAAAAAAGACACAGCCGTGACTAACGTCACGGCTGTGTAACTAGACTTAGCTGTGGTCTAAGACCACAAACACAGCCGTGTTGTTACCCCTTAATGACCTTTGACCCCAAAATATATGAAAACCCCATAGACATTGGCTAATGTCATTGTATGTGCACGTGGCATCACTTTGCCATGTTACTTGTCTAAGACCACAAACACAGCCGTGTTGTTACCCCTTAATGACCTTTGACCCCAAAATATATGAAAACCCCATAGACATTGGCTAATGTCATTGTATGTGCACGTGGCATCACTTTGCCATGTTACTTGTGGCAGAAGGGGCATTTTGAAGGTTTTTCGTCTCAGGCCGGAAGTGACCCCTCAATGACATTTGACCCCAAATACAAAATACCACATATGAATTGGGTAACCACAATTCATGTGTGAACATACCGTTACTGTCCTATGTTTTTCTTAGCAAATAAAATTTTTTGAAGGTTTTTCGTTTTATACCGGAAGTGACCCCTTAATGACCTTTGACCCCAAATCTGTGTACACCCCATAGACACTGGGTAATAACAATACATGTGTGCAAGTGGCGTCACTGTCCTACAGAATCTGTGGAAGAAGAGGCATTTTAAAGGTATTTCGTTTTATACCGGAAGTGACCTCTAAATGAGATTTGACCCAAATAAAAAAATACCACATATACATTGGTGACTGCAGATCATGTGTGAACATACCGTTACTGTCCCATGTTTTACTTAGCTAATAAAATTTTTTTAAGATATTTCGTTTTTTACCGGAAGTGACCCCTTAATGACATTTGACCCCAAATCTGTGTACACCCCATAGACACTGGGTAATAACAATGCATGTGTGCAAGTGGCGTCTCTGTCCCACATAATTTGTGGAAGAAGATGCATTTTAAAGGTATTTCTTTTTTTATACCGGAAGTGACCCCTTAATGAGCTTTGACCCTAAATAAAAAAAATACCACATATACATTGGGTGACTGCATATCATATGTGAACATACCGTTACTGTGCTATGGTTTACTTAGCTAATAAAAATTTTTGAAGGTTTTTCGTTTTATACCGGAAGTGACCCCTTAATGACCTTTGACCCCAAATCTGTGTACACCACATAGACACTGGGTAATAACAATGCATATGTGCAAGTGGGGTCGCTGTCCTACGTAAGGTGTGGGAGAAGATGCATTTTAGTTGAAATCACGTTTTTTGACCCCTATGACCCCTGCGTGACCTTTGACCCCACGAGTTTCATGTGACATGTAGGGCACGGTCAATGATCATTGTGACCAAGTTAGGTCAAAATCGATGTAAGCGTGTGAGTGCTAGAGCAAATGTAATGGTTGACAGAAGAAGAAAGAAGAAAGAAAGAACCTGTAAGAAAAAAGACACAGCCGTGACTAACGTCACGGCTGTGTAAGAAAGAAGAACTAGACTTAGCTGTGGTCTAAGACCACGAACACAGCCGTGTTGTGACCCCTTAATGACCTTTGACCCCAAAATATATGAAAACCCCATAGACATTGGCTAATGTCAATGTATGTGTGCACGTGGCATCACTTTGCCATGTTATTTGTAGCAGAAGGGGAATTTTCGTCTTTGACCGGAAGTGACCCCTTAATGACATTTGACCCCAAATAAAAAAATACCACATACGAATTGGGTAACCACAATTCATGTGTGAACATACCGTTATTGTCCTATGTTTTTCTTAGCAAATAAAAATTTTGAAGGTTTTTCGTTTTATACCGGAAGTGACCCTTAATGACCTTTGACCCCAAATCTGTGTACACCCCATAGACACTGGGTAATAACAATGCATGTGTGCAAGTGGCGTTACTGTCCTACAGAATCTGTGGAAGAAGATGCATTTTAAAGGTATTTCGTTTTATACCGGAAGTGACCCCTTAATGAGATTTGACCCCAAACAAAAAAATACCACATATACATTGGGTGACTGCAGATCATGTGTGAACATACCGTTACTGTCCCATGTTTTACTTAGCTAATAAAATTTTTTGAAGGTATTTCGTTTTATACCGAAGTGACCCTTAATGACCTTTGACCCCAAATCTGTGTACACCCCATAGACACTGGGTAATAACAATGCATGTGTGCAAGTGGCGTCTCTGTCCCACATAATTTGTGGAAGAAGATGCATTTTAAAGGTATTTCTTTTTATACAGGAAGTGACCCCTTAAAGAGCTTTGACCCCAATTAAAAAAATACCACATATACATTGGGTGACTGCAGATGATATGTGAACATACCGTTACTGTGCTATGTTTTACTTAGCTAATAAAAATTTTTTTTTTTTTTTCGTTTTATACCGGAAGTGACCCTTTAATGACCTTTGACCCCAAATCTGTGTACACCACATAGACATTGAGTAATAACAATTCATGTGTGCAAGTGGCGTCGCTGTCATACGTAAGTTGTGGGAGAAGATGCAATTTTAGTTGAAATCACGTTTTTGACCCCTATGACCTCTGCGTGACCTTTGACCCCACAAGTTTCATGTGACATGTAGGGGCACGGTCAATGATCATTGTGACCAAGTTAGGTCAAAATCGATGTAAGCATGTGAGTGCTAGAGCAAATGTAATGGTTGACAGAAAGAAGAAAGAAAGAACTAGACTTAGCTGTGGTCTAAGACCACGAACACAGCCGTGTTGTGACCCCTTAATGACCTTTGACCCTAAAATATATGAAAACCCCATAGACATTGGCTAATGTCAATGTATGTGTGCACGTGGCATAACTTTGCCATGTTTTTTTTGGCAGAAGGGCATTTGAAGGTTTTTTGTCTCAGACCGGAAGTGACCCCTTAATGACCTTTGACCCCAAATCTGTGTACACCCCATAGACACTTGGTAATAACAATGCATGTGTGCAAGTGGCATCACTGTCCTACGTAATTTGTGGGAGAAGATGCATTTTAAAGGTATTTCGTTTCATACCGGAAATGACCCCTTAATGACCTTTGACCCCAAATGAAAAAATACCATATATACATTGGGTAAACACATTTCATGTGTGAACATACCATCACTCTCCTATGTTTTTCTTAGCTAATAAAAAATTTTGAAGATATTTCAATTTATACCGGAAGTGACCCCTTAATGACCTTTGACCCCAAATCTGTGTACACCCCATAGACACTGAGTAATAACAATGCATGTGTGCAAGTGGCACCGCTGTCCTACGTAATTTGTGGGAGAAGATGCATTTTAAAGGTATTTCGTTTTATACCGGAAATGACCCCTTAATGACCTTTGACCCCAATTAAAAAAATACCATATATACATTGGGTAAACACAATTCATGTGTGAACATACCATCACTCTCCTATGTTTTTCTTAGCTAATAAAAATTTTTGAAGATATTTCGATTTATACCGGAAGTGACCCTTAATGACCTTTGACCCCAAATCTGTGTACACCCCATTGACACTGAGTAATAACAATGCATGTGTGTAAGTGGCATCACTTTCCTACGTAATTTGTGGGAGAAGATGCATTTTAAACGTATTTCGTTTTATACCGGAAATGACCCCTTAATGACCTTTGACCCCAATTAAAAAAATACCATATAAACATTGGGTAAACACAATTCATGTGTGAACAAACCATTACTCTCCTATGTTTTTCTTAGCTAATAAAATTTTTGAAGGTATTTCGTTTTATACCGGAAGTGACCCCTTAATGACCTTTGACCCCAAATCTGTGTACACCACATGGACACTGGTTAATAACAATTCATGTGTGCAAGTGGCGTCGCTGTCATACGTAAGTTGTGGGAGAAGATGCATTTTTAGTTGAAATCACGTTTTTGACCCCTATGACCCCTGTGTGACCTTTGACCACACAAGTTTCATGTGACATGTAGGGGCACGGTCAATGATCATTGTGACCAAGTTAGGTCAAAATCGATGTAAGCATGTGAGTGCTAGAGCAAATGTAATGGTTGACAGAAAGAAGAAAGAAGAAAGAAAGAAGAACCTGTAAGAAAAAAGACACAGCCGTGACTAACGTCACGGCTTAACGTCACGGCTGTGTAACTAGACTTAGCTGTGGTCTAAGACCACGAACACAGCCGTGTGGTGACCCCTTAATCACCTTTGACCCCAAAATATATGAAAACCCCATAGACATTGGCTAATGTCAATGCACGTGTCCACGTGGCATCACTTTGCTATGCTTTTTGTGGCAGAAGGGCCATTTTGAAGGTATATCGTTTAATACCGGAAGTGACTCCTTACTGACCATTGACCCCAAATGTGTGTACACCATATAGACACTGTGTTTTAACAATGCATGTGTGCAAGTGGCGTCACTGTCCTACGTAATTTGTGGAAGAAGAAGCATTTTAAAGGTATTTCGTTTTATACCGGAAGTGACCCCTTAATGACCTTTGACCCCAAATAAAATAATACCACATATAAACTGGGTAACCACAATTCATGTGTGAACATACCGTTACTGTCCTATGTTTTTCTTAGCAAATAAAAAATTTTTGAAGGTTTTCGTTTTATACCGGAAGTGACCCCTTAATGACCTTTGACCCCAAATCTGTGACACCCCATAGACACTGGGTAATAACAATGTATGTGTGCAAGTGGCGTCACTGTCCTACAGAATCTGTGGAAGAAGATGCATTTTAAAGGTATTTCGTTTTATACCGAAGGTGACCCCTTAATGAGATTTGACCCCAAATAAAAAAATACCACATATACATTGGGTGACTGCAGATCATGTGTGAACATACCGTTACTGTCCCATGTTTTACTTATCAAATAAAAATTTTTGAAGGTATTTCGTTTTATACCGGAAGTGACCCTTAATGACCTTTGACCCCAAATCTGTGTACACCCCATAGACACTGGGTAATAGCAATGCATGTGTGCAAGTGGCGTCTCTGTCCCACATAATTTGTGGAAGAAGATGCATTTTAAAGGTATTTCTTTTTATACCAGAAGTGACCCCTAATGAGCTTTGACCCCAAATAAAAAAAAAATACCACATATACATTGGGTGACTGCAGATCATATGTGAACATACCGTTACTGTGCTATGTTTTAACGTCACGGCTGTGTAACTAGACTTAGCTGTGGTCTAACCCACGAACACAGCCGTGTTGTGACCCCTAATGATCTTTGACCCCAAAATATATGAAACGCCCATAGACATTGGCTAATGTCAATGCATGGGTGCACGTGGCACCACTTTGCTATGTTACTTGTGGCAGAAGGGGCATTTTGAAGGTTTTTCGTCTCAGACCGGAAGTGACCCCTTAATGACCTTTGACCTCAAACAAAAAAATACCACATATACATTGGATAGACACAATTCATGTGTGAACATACCGTCACTCTCCTATGTTTTTCTTAGCTTATACAATTTTTTGAAGGAATTTGGTTTTATACCGGAAGTGACCCCTTAATGACCTTTGACCTCAAATCTGTGTATGATTCATAGACACTGGGTAATAGCAATGCATGTGTGCAAGTTGCGTCACCGTCCTATGTAATTTGTGGGAGAAGTAGCATTTTGAAGGTATTTCGTTTTATACCGGAAGTGACCCCTTAATGACCTTTGACCTCAAACAAAAAAATACCACATATACATTAGGTTAACATAATTCATATGTGCACATACCGTCACTCTCCTATGTTTTTCTTAGCTAATAAAATTTTTTGAAAGAATTTGGTTTTATACCGGAAGTGACCCCTTAATGACCTTTGACCTCAAATCTGTGTATGATTTATAGACATTGGATGATAACAATGCATGTGTGCAAGTGGCGTTACTGTCCTACAAAATTTATGGGAGAAGTAGCATTTTGAGTTGAAATCACGTTTTTGACCCTGTGCCCCCTACTTGACCTTTGACCCCACGAATTTCATGTGACATGTAGGGGCATGGTCATTGATGATTGTGACCTAGTTAGGTCAAAATCGGTGACGCATGTCAGTGCTAGAGCAAATGTAAAGGTCGACAGAAGAAAGAAAGAAAGAAGAAAGAAGATCCTGTAAGAAAAAAGACACAGCCGTGACTAACGTCACCGGCTGTGTAAGAAGAAGATCCTGTAAGAAAAAAGACTCAGAATCAGAATCTAAGAAAAAGAGACCCTTAGCCAAATGCTATTCGGCTAAGGTATAAAAAACAAAAAAAACAAAAAAAACACGGATCCACCTGTGCCCCTATAAAATGGGCACAGCAATTTGTCTCAAATATGAATGAATTTTAAGAAATATACGGGATATGATGAACCATTGACCTGACGCCATGATAGTAGGATCTATTAGTCGTTTTATATACAATGTATATACCGTATTGTCATAATACCAATATTTGTCATAATATATAATGAGTAATATTTAGCATCGTATATGTGCAGTCCATATGCACAAACGAATACTGATCTTTATGATATTCAGGTTTTGTACATCTCATATAACATGTCACGTAGGAGGTCATACGTGTTGACCTTCATCTATTGTATTTGTTCATCTGTGTATGGAGAGAAGAAACGCCATTAAAACTCCATCAGTATTATGGCGTAGTTCATTGAACTCGCCGGATTGTTATTCCAAGTATTTTGATAACACAGATAATACTGTACTAATGGGTCGTGGCGATTGCATTGAAAAACCTAATAAATTATTCATAACAGTTACGTAATGAATCTATAGTGCGGACACTTTTCACTTGCAAAACACCAAAATTCGTGATCTTTTAACGTTGGAAAAGAAACCACGTGAATAGAGTGCCCTCTCAAGGATAGGTGCTCTGTGCGTGTACTGTGCAACCGCACCCATTAGACCAAACCAGCATCAGTTTATTGTTTTCATCGAGTTCTCTGTGTGCTGGACCTCTATTCTGTCTGATGCAACTTGATAGCGCGAAAGATGTCGCTTCTAGAATCGCTGGCGTTACTGCTTATTCTAGGTAAGACCATACAGCAAGATAATGTAAGGTAGTAAATGTAAACCTGTATTTTAGCTAGAGTATCTCGAGCTAGGTAAGACCAAATTTAAGTTTGTATTTCCCATCCAATTGCTGAACAGGTTCGTTGATGAGAAAATCCCTCATTTCAAATCTTGGTAGTTTTGGTTTCTCTTTTGTTCAGAAACCAAAAATCAAGTGATTAAAAAGTAGAGCAGATCTGGTCTGTAATCATAACACTATTATGCTGGGAGGATACAGTATAGGGTATATAACCAGAAGTATACAATAGCCTATTGTTCTAACATAATTATTTTCATGCTTGATATCGGAAATCTATCCTCGCGGACGACAATTGATGCGCTCTGAGCTAGACTGCGGAACTCAGTCTTCAATGATAGTCAGTAGCCCTAGAACTCTGGCCATAGTATCCATTTTTACTTCCACTAGGGCCAGAGGCACTTACCAGAGAGTTGATATTCTTGAGAGGGCACTCTATTCACGTGGTTTCTTTTCCAACGCTAAAAGATCACGAATTTTGGTGGTTTGCAAATGAAAAGTGTCCGCACTATCGATTGATTACGTAACTGTTATGAATAATTTATTAGGTTTTTCAATGCAATCGCCTCGACCCATTAATACATATTATCTGTATTATCAAAGTACTTGGAATAGCAATCCGGTGAGTTCACTGAACTACGCCCTAATACTGATGGAGTTTTAATGGCGTTTAATGGCGCTAATCCTCTCCATACACAGATGAACAAATACAATAGATGAAGGTCAACACGTATGACCTCCTATGTGACATGTTATATGTGATGTACAAAAACCTGAATATCATAAAGATCAGTATTCGTTTGTGCATATGAACTGCACATTTACGTTGCTAAATATTACTCATAATATATAATGACAAATATTGGTATTATGACAATACGGTATATACATTGTATATAAAACGACTAATAGATCCTACTATCATGGCGTCAGGTCAATGTTCATCATACCCCGTATGTCTCTTAAAATTCATTCATATTTGAGACAAATTGCTGTGCCAATTTTATTGATGCACAAGTAGATCCGTGTTTTTTTTAATTTTCATTTCCTTTTAATGAAAGAATTAAGGTTTTCCACTGCACGGGGGCCACAAGGGTGATACTAATTTTAATGCTATATTTTCAAAACGAATACGTGCTCCCGGTTGGCTCTATAGCGATTTCACAGAAAAGGTATTTCTAGTGCAATGCAGCGTCGGACTCTAGCTGAGAGCGTAGCCTAAGTCATTCCGGACTCCAAAAAGGGCTCTCCATACACAAATGAACAAACACAAAGGAGGGTAGTCTCCTCCGTGACCAGCTTGATTTCGATGGAGCGGAACCAAATTGGCTGCGGAGGAGACGGGTCATTTTCCATGCAAATTTTCCAGTGTCAGCCGCCTGCACTTACATTGAAAAATTTGTTGGAGATGCTTGAACAATCCAGTACAAAAAAATCAATGCTTGATCGAACCAATACAAATGTGTGTCAGGTCACTAATTAACATGATAAAACCCACTTGAGAACACACAATCGCCAGTCATTTCTAAAGACGCATTTATACTCAATCGCTTTTGCAGAAATCTGAATCGCACGCATGATCAGTGTACTAAATCGCCGTCGTATTTGCCTGCTGAGCATGCGCATGAATCGCTGTTTTTCAAAAGCGACACGTAGGCCTATATTGACACCCTCAGTCGGTCAAGGATTCAGCAGGGGGGTGACACTAAATTCACGGCTTTGTTTAGCCACGCAAACCTATGGCAAATTTTGTTGGCTTGCTCTCAACAAAGTGAGGCAAGGTATCGATCGGTTATGAATAATAATTCACATCAACTCTTACTCAGCCCATGGGACTGAGGTCACCACATAAAGGTGTCGTAAGTTTAGCGAATCGAACCTGTTGAAGATAGTAAAAAGCGCCCCCAAGCAAGGTTAGACCGGGCCAGGAATAATAGACAAAGGGATAGGCATCCTAGTCTGCTGCCCTCTTTCGAAATATGTATCCTAGGTCTCACAATAGGCGGATTAGCGGCCATTTTGTCTTCGACATCACGTGTCCTTATATTTTAGTACACAAATATATAAGTTAACAGGTTTACTATTTTTAAATTATATTTTGAGTATACAATATATTCTGTGAGTAAATTGATCAAATGACGATGATTGCTTAGGTATTATATGCTTGATTGAATTATACTGTTTGACCAGCTAGTATTCTCCTCCGCCGTCAGTGTGATTCCAGTCACTCCACGTACCGTGTTGCGAAGGTGGAGGAGTCTAAAGCTGTATTGACGAACACGCATGCGTTAAAAATATGTAGCCTAGGTCGAACAATAGCGTGACGTAGTTTCCGGCATTGTTCCTATGCACTTTCACCCTCCTGACCGGGCGGAAGTGGGTCAACTACTATGATCCCATCAGGCCACAGTGATTTGTTTCTGCAAGAAAGTCTTTTAATTTGATAAGGGAATGTCTTGTTGATATAGTAATGTCGAAATTGAGACTAACTATCGATAATACAAAGGAAATATACGACAAGCATAAGATATGAAATACAGTGAGTATTTGAAGTCAAAAAATCATTTGACACTTCACGTGATTCCAAAATGGCACCCGCGGCAAGAGTTTTTGCCATGTGCTTCCTCCCTGTAGAAAAGTATCCCGAAAAATATCAATCTGCACTAATACACTAATTGGTGTAGCCTGCCAGTATGAATTATTGTTGACAAGTAGAATGGCACAGTAATTTTGACATTTAATTGTATACCGCCACTAACAGTACGACAGCAACTTCGTGACCTCTTTTGTTCGACAGAAAATTTATACGGGTTGGTGAACACGGGTTACGTAACACAATGTTGAAATTTTAGCCGGCAAACGCCTTTTATCAAAATAGCTCCAGAAATGGAAGACACGGGTCGTATTTTGCTCCATTTGTGTACCCTGACCTTAGATAAGATATCAAACATTTGTGTAAAGCAACAAATACCGCGTAAAAGTTGAATTAAATGGAAAATAAAGAAGCTCGAACATGTCCAAAGTAGCTCGGAAAATGAGAAAAATTGCATGTCACGAACACAAAATGTTCATATCATCAAGCAAGAAAAGCGCCGGAATCAAAATGGGTGTCATGTTATAGTATAACTAAAGTTAGCTTGCCTGAAAATTTCGTGAATTTTGGTTGGGGTATATTTATAGTCGTATATTGAACATGTTGAAATGTTTATCTTTGTGCGTGACTACTGTCACGCGACATATTGTACGGCCGATGTTTTCCTGCAAAGAAACTTTAATTGTCAATTGTCCATTGTTGGTTATTTACCTTGAAAATAATACTCCCATTAACGTTCAAACAATTTTAAAGTCAGCATAAAGATTTGTGTTACATTATTTGGACGGTGTTAATTCATTCCAGAAATAAAATACACGACTGAGCCACTGAGTGGGAATAAGATTGCTATTATTGTAACCGAAGTTATCATATCTCTGGTATGGCTTAGTGGTAAATACATGCATTTGGAAGGTCGATCTTGGTTCGAACCCGCTTGCACCTCTCTTTGATTTTTGATTTTATTTTAACTCAAATTTTTAAATCCTATTTTTCATATTTTAATAAAGCCATGATATGCGATTTCATTGCAAATTTGAAGTTTTGTTATTCCAAAAATTATAACAATATTTAACTGTCAGGAATGTTTTTACGTTACATTTGAAGCAGAAGTAGCGAGATAAAATGAAAGAAAACACTTAATATCTTGACCGCTTAAATGTGTTATAGGGGGGGGGGGGTTAATGTCTTAATAATACATCAAAGTTAGTTGCTCTATCTAGACAACGAACTTGATTCCAATTTAGTGTAATCCGAGGTGTAAGTTGGACATTGTGTAAAAATTACAAATATACCAAAATATTAGGTTTGAAATTCGTGCATCTCATGATTCGATATGTATGCATAAAAGCTCATAAAATATGTTGCCGATAGGGAGGGTCTAGTCAATTAAAAAATCGTGAAAATCTGTTTTGACGTTCCTTTATTTGATAGGCCTATATATATTCTTGAACTTTTAAAAATTACTTAAGTTTGACTTGCTTTATTTGATTATTTCATATTGAAAGCTACTGACCCTAAATGTATTTTTTTAAAGATATCAACTCGAATGTAGGATTAGGCCTAAACATGAACAAGAAATAAATCATAAAAAAGTGGGCCTACAATCTGGCATTCATTAGGCCTATATTATTAAAGACAAAAGGGAGAGGAAAAAAGAAAAGAAAAACGAACAGAAAAATTCCACATCATCGATAAGATTACATGGGAATCGAACTCTCAACCTTTTGCACTGCACACCTCCGCTCTGTCAACTTAGCCATCGCATCTTGTTCTGTCAAATGGTATTATTTTGCCATCTTATTTCTCGTTCAACATGTTCAAGGATCTCGCTCAACAACAATCTTTTCAAAACTGCTTGTACTTCAGTTAAATGAGATGATACTACCTTCTTTGACGACTACAATATTTTGATATACATTAGAGTATTTTGCATTTATAAAATATATAACAATATACGTTTTTAATTGCTATATTAATCAATATAACATGTATAATAGACAGCGCCGGCTGGGATCCATTTCGTGAAGCATCGTGACACTTGCAACGTGCGCCTACGACACGAGGGCTCAAAGAACGCAACTTTTCAACCTACGACTAGGTTGTTCCACCGCTCATTTTCGCTGAAATTTTAATACAAGCTCTGGTTAATTAATGTTTATCATAACAGAAAAGCATTAGACCGGCGTTTCCTCAAAGCTGTAGATATAACCATTTTAGTGATCGTGACATACATTTTCTTTCATTTTTAGGCTACTTCGCGCACCAAAAGCATTCATTTTTCCACAATAATTCAACTTTTACACGTTATTCTTTACCTTATACTCATGTTTCATATCTTATCTATGGGCTCAATATGGAAATGAAGGGAGAAAGAACTCGTGTCTTCCATTTTTTTGATGTTTTCTGAAAAACCGTATTTGCCACCCGATTTTCAACATTACGTTACGTAACAGCAGAGGTCACGCCGGTAAAAATTACCGGAAGTGAGCCAAGTTGCTGTCGTACTGTAATAATCCAAAATCCGATCTTTATTCATCACGTCTATTGGCTCATTTTCTTACATTGAACTATTATAGGCACTTCAACATCGATGATAACCAGCGTACACCACAAGACCCCAGAAAAAAATCATAGGCTCACGTCAAGCCGTCTGTACACCTGTCTTCAATCATATAATAGATTGAATACAATACCGTTCTTTTCAAAGAGACTAATCTTACAGGTGCAAGTGATTAGCATTTCTTTGACATCTATGGTTCGATGCATCAGTAGGTCCTACTGCATGAACGTGAGTGCGGGCGATCTAGTCAAAATTGTATTCATCTATTGTTATGGTACTTAGTACGTCACTTCGCCAGCGTGCCTATAAACGTATTCTGTTAGGGAGTAGCCTACATAGTACAATTTCAAACTTTGTGATTGGCAATAGGCCCCTACCGGTAGGCCTACATTAAAACGTATGTATGGGTGACACCCAGGAGCGATTATAGTATTTATTTCCTAGCTACATCATATTTTGATTGTTTCCGTTTGCCATAATTTAACACAGAATAAAAGCAAAACTCACTGAAAATAACATTTGCTGAAAAATCAACTAAGTTTAGGGAGTGTTCAGAAATACTTTGGTGGGGGACAATATATTTTTTTGTGTTACAAATTTTTTAACCCCCCTATCCCCTCTTCGTTAACCCAAAACTTGGTTGACCCCCGGTCTCACAAGTTAATGGACCTAAAACTGTTATGACCCCCACCCTCATATTTTAATATTTAAAAGTACAACACTAGTTTGCCCCCCCCCCAACCTGTACCATTGTACATCAAACGATAGAGGAAATAATATTATTAAATAATACTAAAACTTGTCTTCATGGCAGTGTTTTGAGTAATTTAGTAAAATAGGGTAATTTTTTTTAATTAAAACTTCAAATAATATTGTTTTTGTTTGTTTGTTTTAGATGACAATTACAGTTTCATGCAAAAGAGTTATGCAAATACTTTAAAATGTACGTTCGGCACATAGGCCTACGCGTCATGGTCTACTCTGCCTGGCAAAGCTAGTCTGGTCGGAATGTGCATAATAATTATGTTTCGTTCGGTAGCCGATACAAACGGAAACTACTCTGTCCCTTGATCAAACGTCTATTATATTAACACCCTCTGGCCAGGTCAGACCATCATTTCAATAACAATATGCTATTAACATATGAATTGGACACATGCAAATTACGAAGTGTCACATCCTGATTTAATAATCCTTGGATTCAGTCTGATGATGAGCAACCCATGGGTATAAACACAGCTTTACACAATGACTAATTTACATAGGCACAAAAGACCGTGTTCATGTACCGTTACTCAGCCAAACATGGCAGAGTAGGTCCCGGATGACGGTACATGTTCCTATCTCCTCAACGTTATACCTTTCCAACAAGGAAAGAGATACGAAAAGCGAACGTCTAATAGTCAGTAATTTATCTTTTGGTCGTTACTAGACTGCGGAACTCAGTCCTCAATGATAGTCAGTCATTTATCTTTTGGTCGTTATATGACTATCATTTGAGGGACTGAGTTGTGATAATATATCTTCCGAGGTGCAATTTCAGACAATAGCTGGGGATTAGTGGGGCAGAGGTTATCTATTGAATCCTTTCATGACCACTGAAGCATAGTCAAGTCTGCCAAGGACACTCGGCACAAATTGAAAGACCATGTGAACTCTCGACAAAAGAATGCATGCATGTCAGGTCATCGACACCAATTTGGTGTTTGTTATGACACCAATTTGCTGTTTGTTATGCACCTCGAAATATGTACCTTAAAGTCTGTGTCTAGGTCGTTACATGACTATCATTTGAGGACTGAGTTCTTACCATACATCTTCCGAGGTGCAGTTTCAGACAATAGCTTGGGATTATTGGGGCAGATAGCCCTAGAACTCTGGCCATAGTATCCGTTATTACTTCCACTAGGGCCAGAGGCACTTACATTGAAAAAATTTGTTGGAGATGCTTGAACGATCCAGTACAAAAAATCAATGCTTGATCGAACCAATACAAATCGTGTGTCAGGTCACTAATTAACATGATAAAACCCACTTGAGAACACACAATCGCCAGTTTTGTTTTTTGTTTTTGGTTGATTTGTATGGCGCTTTCAACTACTGAGGTTATTTGCGCCAGTACTCACTCCTTTGTCAAGTAGCACCTGTATAACTCCATTCAGCCACAATACGTAATTTTCTGCTTCACTGCATCTTAGTTATTTCTATCCTCTTCATGCCTAGGTCGTTGTATATCTCCTACTGTATATGCTCGTACCATGGAGGTATATAAATAAATGGAGAATGATCTAGCCAAGCATCTTTTGTACTACGTTGGTTATGACCAATTATTGTTGAATAGGCAATTTCAGGGGATATTGATTATGCTAAGCTGATTACATTGTTAAGTCTGTTTCACTGGTCAGTTATTTCAATGGGGTGCTAAATGCAGTTACTTATAATGTTTATTGGAAAGTGCTCATGTTTCAGAAAATTTAATATCAAAATGTCATTTTCGCTTAAAAAATTGCATTGAAATCAGTCTTTTTGAATAAAATAAACACCCTATCTGTAGGCCTATATCTGTGGTCATATTGTGACCCCCTACATTTTGGTCATGATTCTTGAAAAATTAAATTAGGCTATGACCCCTTTTTTTCTTTCCAAAAAGTTATGACCCCCCCGGTATAGGCCTATTTGGAACCCCCCTCCAAAGAAAATGATGGCCCCTAATAATATTAATAATCATTTAGGCCTAAATACTGATAATTATTTATTATAAAATGAGAAGTTTAATGATAACGAAAAGATTTTAGCTGAATTCCGAAGTACTTCCGGTAAATTTTACTCGCTCTTTACTCAATTGGCCCAAATTGGCCCAACATAATTTTTTCACAATCGGAAGGTAAAAACGTTTTGCTTTCATTTGCACTATATTTGAACTCCCTCAGACCCCCTTAAAAGCTTAATATATGAACATGAAAACTAAGTATATTTGTCAAGTTACGGCACAACTAGTGTTGAAAACAGTTTCATAACTTGAGAACAGAACATCCAAATTTCATCGGGTTTTCGCACAATCATACATTGAAACTATAAGCTATCAAAACTGGCGACTTTGAACAGCTAATTGACTAGCTGACGTCATTATACAGTCTCTTTTACAAGCCTTCCGGTACGGGTCAATGTAGGGTCAATTCCTATGAGGAAATTTTGGGAGTGACGGTCAATGAACCATGGTAGAGTCTCATAACCATCGTGGAGATCAATAGCTTGGCTGAAGTGGCTAGTCATTCAAGTTTGGTGACTCATTGAATAGAGGTAATCGGATAATCTCCACTTAAGAGATTAGAATTCTGGCGATCATTCTCCATTTATTTATATACCTCCATGCTCGTACAATAAAATCCAGATTTTTCCTCTGTCTGCGTGGTAAAAACCAAACGGTATCTCTTCAGAGCCACACCAGGCTGAGTCAGCCGAGGAAGGGTTAAAACGTGGTCAAATTACTTTGCATGATCCTCCGCTAGCTTGACTTCCTCGCATCCAAGCCTGTTCCCCAGAGCCCAAGTTTGCGTTATCCATCCGACACCACGTGGAGGTTTGGGTTGAGAGTTGCCCGCGAGCAAATTACTATGCCAGCTCTGCGGGCCTTGCCGGACCACAATCGCCAGTCATTTCTAAAGATGCATTTATACTCAATCGCTTTTGCAGAAATCTGAATCGCACGCATGATCAGTGTACTAAATCGCCGTCGTATTTGCCTGCTGAGCATGCGCATGAATCGCTGTTTTTCAAAAGCGACACGTAGGCCTATATTGACACCCTCTGTCGGTCAACGTTCTCTAAAATTGCACACATAACTTGTGCAGTTAACGACAATGATTCAGTCTGATGAGGTAACCTATGGGTATAAACACAGCTTTACACAATGACTAATTTACATAGGCACAAAAGACCGTGTTCATGTACCGTTACTCAGCCAAACATGGCAGAGTAGGTCCCGGATCTTCGGTACATGTTCCTATCTCCTCAACGTTATACCAGAGAGTTGATATTCTTGAGAGGGCACTCTATTCACGTCATTTCTTTTCCAACGCTAAAGATCACGAATTTTGGTGGTTTGCAAATGAAAAGTGTCCGCACTATCGATTGATTACGTAACTGTTATGAATAATTTATTAGGTTTTTCAATGCAATCGCCTCGACCCATTAATACATATTATCTGTATTATCAAAGTACTTGGAATAGCAATCCGGTGAGTTCACTGAACTACGCCCTAATACTGATGGCGTTTTAATGGCGTTTAATGGCGCTAATCCTCTCCATACACAGATGAACAAATACAATAGATGAAGGTCAACACGTATGACCTCCTATGTGACATGTTATATGTGATGTACAAAAACCTGAATATCATAAAGATCAGTATTCGTTTGTGCATATGAACTGCACATTTACGTTGCTAGATATTACTCATTATATATAATGACAAATATTGGTATTATGACAATACGGTATATACATTGTATATAAAACGACTAATAGATCCTACTATCATGGCGTCAGGTCAATGTTCATCATACCCGTATGTTTCTTAAAATTCATTCATATTTGAGACAAATTGCTGTGCCAATTTTATTGGTGCACAAGTAGATCCGTGTTTTTTTAAATTTTCATTTCCTTTCCTTTTAATGAAAGAATTAAGGTTTTCCACTGCACGGTGGCCACAAGGGTGATACTAATTTTAATGCTATATTTTCAAAACGAATACGTGCTCCCGGTTGGCTCTATAGCGATTTCACAGAAAAGGTATTTCTAGTGCAATGCAGCGTCGGACTCTAGCTGAGAGCGTAGCCTAAGTCATTCCGGACTCCAAAAGGGCTCTCCATACACAAATGAACAAACACAAAGGAGGTAGTCTCCTCCGTGACCGGCTTGATTTCGATGGAGCGGAACCAAATTGGCTGCGGAGGAGACAGGTCATTTTCCATGCAAATTTGTCAGTGTCAGCCGCCTGGTTATACCTTTCCAACAAGGAAAGAGATACGAAAAGCGAACGTCTAGGGCAGAGGTTATCTTTTGAATTCTTTCATGACCACTGAAGCATAATCAAGCCTGTCAAGGACACTCGGCGTGAATTGAAAGACCATGTCACTCGCCACAAAAAGAATGTCAAAGGTCAAACGACACCAATTTGGTGTCTTTCCGCGCCTCGAAATATGATGCTTAAAGTCTATGACTGGCTCTGAGCGTGTTTATAGTGGGAGCAGATATGCGGTACATTTTCTATCCGGTCTGAAATTATCCCACTATATACTTCTAGTGCCCGTTTCTATTCATCGTTATGTATTCTTCTCCCATGCATTATTTTTGCGAACTATTTCGCGTGCAGGTTATATAAACCTGCACGCTAAATAATACATTATCTAAAACCCGCACGCTAAACAATAGATTTTAGATAATACGTGCACGCTCAAATACTAGAAATACTACTTTCACATTACTATATAACTTATATAACTATGTTCGATATATATATACCACCAAAAAAGTACGAATATACATTCTGTGGTGTTAAAATAGTTATAGGGTATGGTATTTTTCATGCGCACTTTGTAAATCATAGGTTACAAACTGTTCTATTTGCAACTATCATTGCCATAAATTATGATTAATGAACTCAAATAAATCAAACATCAAATGAGAATAATCGAGCTTCTATTAATTAAAAGGGCTAAAAACAGGTGGACCATAATTATACAAGATGACACCATTACAAAATATTTCAGCATTTTACAAATGAATTACATGTAGGCCTATATATAAGATAACATAAATACGCCCAGGAAAACACACTAGCGTATAATATCATGATCATGCTTTACATGTATGCTTATGCCAATTTGCTCCCAATTGCTATTTTTTGGACCTTGTCATTTTTTTCCGTTCAATGACCGGTCAGAATGATTTTGACCATTTAACCACCAAAAACTTCTGTTGATGAGTTCTATCAGAAAACAATCTTTTGTAGCAATAGAGGCAACATGGAATTTTGATGGTTATCCCTAATTATAGAGTAATATAGATATGTGGACATGGCAGCCTTAAAAAAGTGTGGTCTGAACCCTGGAATTATGAAAACTTTCGGGCCTCATAACTGCTAAATTATTAGTCTAAAGAATATAAAATATTTTTAGACTGGAAATGACTGCTGAATTCATCTGTGAGGCAAAGCTCATTTTGGAGAAAATCCCAAAAACGTTTTTTTGGCCCAAATTTTTCGTGCAACGTAACAAAAAAATGGTTTGGCCAAATTTTTTTATTAATTTTTAAAAATTAGATAAAAATATCTAGGGACCATTTTTTTATTTTTTTGAATTTTGACCAACTTTGAGAAATTTGCACCAAAAATGGTCAAAAATGCAAAATTTTCAAAAAAATCATAAAAAAGCATGATTTTCGCCCAAATTTCAAATATTTTTGGTGAAGTTAGTCAAAATTCAAAAAAAATGAAAAAACGGTCCCTAGATATTTTTATCTAGTTTTTAAAAATTAATAAAAAAAACATTTTTTGGCCAAACTATTTTTTTGTTACGTTGCACGAAAAAAATTTGGGCCAAAAACCCCGTTTTTTGGGATTTTCTCCAAAAATGAGCATTTTGGCCCAAATTGGACCTCACAGATGAATTTAGCAAGTCATTTCCAGTCTAAAAATGTATACTTTTATATTCTTTAGACTAATAATTTAGCAGTTATGAGGCCCGAAAGTTTTCATAATTCCAGGGTTCAGACCAACCTTAATACAGGCTGATCAATCAGCAAGAGCATTCGATTTATTTAAATGAAGCTGTGTTCACATGCACTTAATACGGTAATATTTTATCTGGGCTTATGTCCGATCGAATTAAATATTTTCCGCTAATCCTTTAGCGCGTCCACATTAGTCGGCAATAGCGCTATGTCCGACGTGTTTATGTCCGATAAGCCTATTACCGGTTATAAATCCCTCCTTTCTACAGGAGCACCATCAGGAAATTTAACCTGATTTTTAAAGTTTATTTCACTAATTATTATTATTATTTTAGTTTGACAAGGCAGTCCCATGTTACAGTAGGTACGTCATGTAAGAAAAAAGAAAATTCAAAACATCAAAATTTTAGAGCAATTTTGAATTTATGTAGGTTCTATTATTATTATTATTATTATTATTATTATTATTATTATTATTATTATTATTATTATTATTATTATTATTATAGTAGTCCCTTGTTACAGTAGACTTAGCTCTATATCGCATTTTATATTGTACGCCCTACATGGTGGACATCTTTGAAAAAATAATGACTGCCCTCATCATGCTATCATTTTCTTCCCAAATTTACAAAATGTCGGCTTCAATAAAATTTCGACCTCCCCTATTTCGGCAGTAAAAATTTTATGACCACCTCCACCCCACCCACCGCTTACACCTCCCCAACAGGCATTACGACACCCCACATTTTGGTCATCAAATTTTTATGACACCCCTATTTTTCTTTCCGTATATTTGGGACCCCCTTAATCATCTAAAATCCAATTGCATGCCTTTCTGTTATCATGCTTATGGCTTAATAAATCTCATCTCCATCTACATCCAGGGCCATACTGCCCCCCCCCCCTTGAACCCTCTGGAGGGTTTACATTTGCTCCCAGAAACTTGCGTAGATCATCCCAATAAGGATGGTCAATTGCTCCTGCACCTGAATTTTCGTCTGATCATGGAGGGTGCGATGGAGAGTTTCAGTGCCTTTATCTTAGCATGTAACTGCTCCCCGACCGTGCAGGGAATTCCTTGTCATGTAATAGCATGGCTATCTCCTCCCAAAGCTTCTTTTTATCCAGGAATAATTTCCGGGTCCTCAGATTTTCAGGAGAACCGATGTTTCCTTGTCATTCAATTGACCCCTATGTTGCGTTTATTATTAACATTTGCAGCTGCAGCCATGATGATATCACGCAGAAAATTACTCTGCTTAAAATTTTGCGCAGTGATATACTCAAAGTTATATCCGACAGCCCAAAAGTGCTGTCCACACGTAATTACTATTACCGGACGTAACGTTTCGATTGGTATTAACAGCTCTTAACCCTGCTCATCTGTGGCTTTAAATTGCCGGATTTAAAGAACATTACTATATAACTATATCCGACGCTCATTCACACTGCCACTTATATCCGATACTATTACCAACGTAATTTAATTCCGGTAATAAGTGATTTAAGTTCGACTGTGTGAACACGACTTGGAAGCGCCTAAAGTCAGGTGGGTGGTAAAGATGATTGCATCGACAGCTAAAGCCTCCTTTATAGACTTCAGACCCACACAAGCGCACATTTGGGATACGTGAGAACAATGGTACCACTTTACATGACTGCCCTTACACATGACTGTATGTATTGTGGTCACTTATTCATACTCGCCTGTTGTGTAGAGCGTTAATATGATGCCGGATCAGTGACCAATTTAATGGCGGAACCCCTTTGTTCGAAACAATGGTACCACTTTTATGAATAGACTGTCGCAAACTCTAATCGGTATCAAACGAACAAAGCATTACATAATCTATTGCCACTCTATTCTATTGAAAGCTCTTTGCCCATGCATAATGCCAATACGCCGTAGAAGTGACGTCATAATCGGATTAACTACCATAGCAATAGATGAATACAATTTTGAATATACCGCGCTGCACTGCAGCAGGTTGCACTCATCACCTGACTTCAATCACATAATAGATTGAATACAATCCCGCTCTTATAAAGAAGAATAGTCTTACAGGTGCAAGTGATTAGCATTTCTTTGACATCTATGGTTCAATGCATCGGTACCGCATGAACGTTGTAGTGCGGGGCGACATAGTCAAATTGTATTCATCTATTGCTATGGTAGTTAATCCGATTAACTACGTCACTTCTACGACGTATAGCTGTTAGATTTGGGATTTATGATGTTTGCTTGCTGTATTCAGTAAGTAAATAATCGGTCTCCCTAATCCACTCTTACAAGGACAAATAGTTACTACTACTTTGTAATACTATTGATATATAACACACTAATAAATACTCTCATTGGTAGCATTATACCATTACTCTACTCGACCATGTATAACATGTTTACCTAGCCGTGTCAGTGTCAGCAGCTGGTCTTGATTACTATCGGATCTTTCTTCTTGCAACAAATTTCAAAGTGCTTCTTCTCTTACATGTTACATCCTACAATGATGTCACTTGCACATATGCATCGGCTATATCCATTGTCTATAAGATGTTCTCAGATTTGGGGTCAAAGGACATTAAGGTGTCATTTCCGGTATATAACCAAATATCTTCAAAATGCTTCTTCTGCCACAGCTGCATCGCATCGGCTACATTTATGAGTGAGGTCTTGTACATTGAATATCCAGCTGAACTTGCATTTAAGACTACTTGACATTCTACAGTTCTTTGCATGCAGAAATCATTTATTATTTTATATAGGCCTAGTAGAAGGGCTTTTTTGAGGCTACTTTGCACTAAGTCTCCGTGAAAAATGGACATAAATGGGCCCTTTTGCAATAGTTTTCAAAAGATTTCTGGCTAAGGGCCGTGCTCTGTGAGCACAATGTCTAGTTGTCCTGTTTTCATTTCAGGCACAGGCATTTTATTTCCATGCAGTGTATGTAGGCCATTAATTTTATGCTATTACGTAATCCAGTGTCATTAAGGTTATTAATTATTTTCAACTGTTGTGATTTGGTAGTTCACAGCATCTTACGAATGGTAGTGCGCTTTGGCAAAAACTGCATTGCTCAATTCATAGCGAGCGTGTAGAAGAATTAAAATATCATAGATATTCATTTATAGGTGCTACGGTTCTTGAGATACGTTGTAAAGAGGGCTGAAACAACAACACTTTGGGTAACCCTATCGGTTTAGGAAATGGATTCTCTACAAACTTACATACAATGTCAAATATTGTCCCCTTTATCCATCTATGTGAAAACAGGAACAATTTCAGCATAAATGTGAATAATTAGCATAATTAGCAAGCCAATACACTGGTACGCGTGAATTGCATTCTGCTCAGGCATCCTGAAACAACGGCCGCGCGCATGTCCCGGTGGAAACAGGAAGTGTTCGCCTTGGTACTGAAAACCGGCTAGCACCTGTACACTTTTATACCATCTATTCATACTGATTAATCTTAAAAAACATTACATATCACTGCGCTCATTATCATTCTTGACAAGATAGCCCATGCTGTATTTACTTCGCTTAATTATTTCTTTATTTTAGCTATATGATGCACATTTTCACATATTTATGATTTTCTTTGTTTTATTTTTTAACTAATTTTTTAATGGGGGAGGTGCTCTCATAATTTTTTTCATATTCCTCGTATCATGCTTGACAATATAGGTCATGTTTCCTTATTTATTTCGCCTCTTATGTATTTCTTTATTTTGTTTTTGTTTTATATCATTATAGCGCCATCTATAGATTGACATTAGGGGCCTATTTGAAGTATTTTTGCGAACGAATTGGTACTGGGGTGAAGTCTTCCGAATCTATTCCGATTTCATTCTATGACTACCCAAAACTCCCGTGTCGTGTAAAATGCGAACAACTGGTAGCCTGTAAAAACCGCTGTGTTTCATGATTTCTCCGGAAATACATCGACTTGGAGCGTCAAATTTCAGGATAGTAATGAGAAAAATAGTATCTATTATGTGATACCAAAACCTCATCAACAATGAAAAAAATCGGGGGGATGATGCTGTCGATCAGGTTACGGACCTTTAACAACAATAAATTAAGCAAGTTTGCAAAATATACGATTTGTAGAATGAACTTCTGCAAAACATCAAGGTGTTAATTTTCAATAATATATTGATCTAGATAATGATAACGATTTTTTGGTTGCTTCGACCAACAATTAATACCTCGTCTACCCTTAAATGTGTGGTTTGAAAGACAAGGGTACATAATTATATATTTTATGAGATCATAAAGAAATGTTATTAAACTAATTCATAGCATACATGGGGTCAAATGTCAACTTTCATTATATATTGACCAATCACACCCCTCGTATTTTCGAGTGAATAGAGAGACGGTGAATTTTAAAAAGTAAAATTAACCTATTTTTGATCCTATTTCAGGATGTACCTGTGAAGCGTTTGGACTCTTCGGTGGTCATGGACCAGCAAACGTACAAGATATAACACTTAATGATGGACCAGCAAATGGCAATGAGCGCTTCTTGTTTATCCAAGAAGGAGCTGTAGTGGACCTAACCTGCAAGTCGAGTAATGGGCAGTTTTTATTTTATAGTTCTTTTTCTATAACCTGGGGATTAGGAGGAAAAACGTTCAACCCCTAATGCTGCGTATCCGGTAGATCATGATACTTTCCCAGTTGAGTTTAATAAGGAACAATATCACTCAGAATTGACTGATGGTTATTATCTCTCCACTATGGTCAAGCCATTCTCAACGCTCCGGTACACCGCACGGGAAGAAGACAATGGGAAATTTGTTTACTGCTATGGAGAGAATGGTTATACTGGCGCTTATATACATTTGATTGTTAGACGTAAGTTACTAGTAATTCAAAGATTGTATATGGTCAATTCCAGCCAAAGCTACTTGGTAGCATTAAAGAGTGTATTACCCTGCACCTATTGCTTAAATATAAGTTACTATTCTCTCAGTTTGTGGAAATGACAGAGCTTTTAACATGTATTCGGAGGTAATGTATATTTTTTACCAAACCTACACTCTCAGAAAAAGGGTTCAACTTAGAACCTTTTTGTCCTGTATACAGAACCCTAAGCAGTAAGAAGGTACTAAAAATAATTTTAAAAAGTTCTATAAAGAACCTTAAAGATTTAAATAGGTATGGGGACATTCTAATTCATTCATTCAGGGACTGATAACAAAGTTAAGAAAAGTAAAACGTAGTGTTAACCCTTTTTGGTACTAAAAATCATTTTCTTGGATACAAAACCTTTTTTCTGTTCTACTAAGAACCTTTTGAGGTTCTTTCTTTAAGATTCCTTAAAGGTTCTTCAAGCTTAAGGTTCTACAAAGAACCTGTTTCTTGGCTACAGAACTTTTTTTGGTTCTACAAAGAACCCAATTGAAACCCAACTGAACCTTAACCCCCGGGGACTAATCATAGATAGACTAATTGAATTTGATCAAACAACTATTTTGTAAACAGATAAATACTCTGTGATTATTTACGGATGAAAATTAAGTAAAATGCTACAAATGAAATAATTTATATATTAAACATACATTTTGTTTTTGTCAACGATGAAAATCCGTTCTCACAAATAAAGTTTTTAGGACCTATAATATTTGACATTAAACTGCCAACTCAAAAACTTATAGTTCCTGTTATCTACACAGCAATGTATGTATGTGATCTTAATTGGAACCCTAATAATTATTGGGTCAAGGCGTTATCTGCATGGTATATTGGACAGGCCTATGATAGTGATAGTGATTTGAAAGCTTGTATTTCAACGAGTTTCTTGCTGGTGAGTTATAAGCCAGAGTCAGGATGTTGGTATCATTATGCCTCAAATCACGAATTTATTGTAAGATTAGTACAGAGTAGATTAGATACAAAAATGGAAAGTTAGAACTATATTACTATACACCTGATCCGTGAACTGTGTCTGTTTTAAAGACTCTTCTTGTTTCAGTTTAAGCCATTTAATTAAAAAAAATGTAGTGCATTAAATGGTAAAAGACAAACAGACAGGAGGTTAGAGTTATGAATTAGAGAGTTGACAGGAAGTTGTAAGAGTTAAATTGTTATGGACATGATGGGTAAGCGCAAAAAATCACCCGAGGTGAATTAGGTATAGATTGTCAGATTGTCGACCACAATTCTGCGCCAAAATTGTTAAAGGGCATAATGAGGTCGACTAAGTATATATTGTTGGATTGTCAGAATGAATGTTCAAAGTCGTGTCATAAAACGTAATCAAAACCATCAAGGTCATATCAAAGTTACTGATAATAGATATTTGGGTTGTCATGAATTTTTTATTATCACCCTTGGGCAGCAAACATTCTTAAGGTCGTCTGAATATAGATTGTTGGATTGTTGCGGAACTCGGTGGATGTGATTTCCTTAAATCCCTTTTGTTACAAGTATGAATTAAATGTAGACCTATTTAGCACACATTTTTCAATTTAGCTTTCAACATGAAAATTCTTGAGAATCTCCTAGTATGTCATTAGTGGTAACGATATTTCCCACCCGGTTAGTTGTACATGTGCCACACACAAAAAATAATAGCATTCCAAGTACTTGTCAATGTAAAATTATGAAACATGAACTTCATCCTTGGCGTTGTCTTTTTTTAAAAATACATGTCTTGTTTATCGTTCCAGCTGCTCCTGCTCCGTTGACGTACAAAAGTACTATAGTGCATAAGTGGGGAGGTGGATTCGTTGGCGAGATCAACATACCAATATCGGACTACTACAATTCATGGAAGATAATTCTGAAGTTCGGTAGAAAAGTTTTCGATCTAAAGGCAAGTGTTGGGCATATGATTTCTAAGCCCGTGGGCTAGAAGTAGCTCACCGCGACGCCTCTCGAATAGCGCACGAAGCGAGCATTGGTGGAATATCTTAGATCAAAGTGCCAGCACAGAGCCTGTGCTACCGTGGGGACCATCAGCCGAATTTTTTTTGTTCGTTAAGAACTATTTTGATTACTAATGTATGGAACCAATCAGAGATATGGTAACAGTATAATAGCCAATAGGATTAAGTGTTTATCTTCAAATTGCTAAGAGATCTAAAAGCTCCATATTGATTGGTTTAATGCTCAGATGATATAATTGGTCATGTGTACCAATCAAAGGGTAAGGCATGCAGTATTGCTCCTGAGATTAAGAAGGCCCCGATAATAAAATATATAGAAAGGAAATTGGTAACTCGAGAAAAGACGTGCTTTTTCTTATATTAGCAACCGATATGTGCTACAGGGCTATTCCAGTTGATATCTAGACCCCCTATGGAAGACGTGACCTTTCAAATAGGGTTACCTGAATGGGTGACTTCCTTTTTGAAATCTACACCCCTTGTGTCTGTGGGAGATTAAGGTCATGTCTTCCACAGGGAGTGCATAATGGATTTCAACTGGAATAGCGTATTTTAGGTCCCGAGTTCTTTCTCCGGCGACGTCAGCTTTGTTTATAATTCTGTGGTCAGAATGCAGATGCGAACCCCAATATTTGTCATTTCATGCCCACAAGATTTTCTTGACGATGTTGCGCCCTCAATTTTGGTCAAAGTCCAGTTTTTAACATGTACGCAATTTTGTCCATACACTAATATCAGCATATGAAATAGTTAAGCTTAAATCAGTATCTTTCGTGTAAAATTGTACAATTTTTTAATTAATGTCTGGATCAGACATTAATTCCCACCACACCGTTCAATAGGAGATAAGCTTAAGGGTGGTATTAACCCTGGAATTATGTAAACTTTCGGGCCTCATAACTGCAAAGTTGTTGGTCTAAAGTATATTAAAATGTACATATTTTGATAAAGTCATCGGTGATGTCAAATTTAGGCCAAAACGCGCCTTTGTGGAGAAAATACCAAAAATAAAAATATTTTTGGTCAACGTAACAAAAAAATTCTTGGGCCAAAAATGTTTTTCATTAATTTTGAAAACTAGATAAAAATATATATTTTTTTCGAATTTTGACCAACGTCACCAAAAATATTTGAAACTTGGGCATAAGAGACCGTTCACAAACACTTGTAAGGGGGGGCTGATGCAAAAAAAATTCATCGCGAAAATTTTTCAGGGCCCCCCCCCCCTTTACAGACCTCAAACATTTCAGGCCCCCCCTTTTGACCTGAAAATTATAGGTCAAACCCATAGAAAAGCATATAAACTGGTTATTTTTTCAGTGCCCCCCCCCTTAGGAGACTCAAAATTTTTGCATCAGGCCCCCTTACAAGTGTTTGTGAACGGTCCCTAAATCAAGCTTTTTTGGTCGAAATTCCAAATAATAATAATAATAATAATTTAGACCAACAATTTAGCAGTTATTAGGCTCAGAAGTTTCCATAATTCCAGGGTTAAGACCACCCTTAAGGGGGTACTACACCCCTGGCCAATTTTGTGCATATTTTTGCATTTTTCTCAAAATTTATAGCGTATTGGTGTCAAGTAAGATATGTATATTACAGGGGCAAGGACTACAACTACTGCACTGGAAATTTTATTTCAGCACAGACAACAGTTGTGGGGTTACAGTCAAAAATGAGGGAAAACCAATATTTGATCAATAAATCAATAACAACTTGCCTTGAGTTGCTGAATTTTCAGTGCAGTAGTTGTAGTCCTTGCCCCTATAATATACATATTTTACTTGTCACCAATGCGCCATAATTTTTGAGAAAAATGCAACCATAGGCACACAATTGGCCAGGGTGTAGTACCCCTTAACGCGGTGCTCACAATTTCTTATTTTCAATTTTATAGATTTTGTCTGCTATATTACTGCTTGGTAGGCTCTCTGAGTATTCAATCTAATAAAATAAAGCACAATTTTCTCATTTGATTTTCCCAAGAAATCTCTCAGAGCCCCTTATTTTTATGCGTAGTGACTTAGTGTGCGCCCTCTTAATTATGTTCAATAAGCCAGTTCGCAATTTCAGAATCATGATGCATTGTGGGTAATATTTGCCGATTTTTTGGAGATAAACACGAGGAGGCTGCAGTGCATTTCCAACGGCGGCGAACTTTGCACTTCCTTCAAAAAACATATTTTGTAAAACATTTTTATTCATTCCTACATATGTTAATATTTCCTGTGAAATACAAATATAAATTTCCTGCGAAGACCAAACTGTCAGCGAAATTCCAGTACAAAACGTTTTTACGGAAACGTCAAAGTTCACCCCATTGAAAATGCACAGTAGCCTCGTTGTGTTTATCGCTATATTTATTTGGCGACTTTGTTTCTGCACATGCGCAGTTGTAATTGCGAAAGGGCTTATTGCAAAGGCTGTCAGGATTTTCGAAATAGTCTATTTTTTCGGCGTATTTTCTCTGACTTCGTAACAATAACACTTGAATGCAAATAATGTTTTGTTTTAATAATACAGGGTGGTCACTTTCAAATAGCAAACGAGCCATGCTTGCACGGGCGTGACTGCGGAGACGATCGCAAAAACACATGGGTCATCTACAATACGTTCGCCAACCGCGTCCTGAACCCAGGAGACCATCTCAAGCTCAGCTTTATCGCTCGCGTTTGGAAGAAGATGGACCAGGGAGTTGTAGCCGACGTTGATTTCTATGGATACGAGCAGGTGTTCCATACTGACGCCGAATCCGCCTACCAATCATCTTCTTCAGATATTCATGTAATCTAATACATTTAGCTCAGAATTTCATTTGATATTGCTATAGATGAGTTGACTTCTGACGTCAATGCCTAGCCTGGCAGTATGAGCTAGTATGCGTACGCATCCTCACAATTTCCATTGTTTTTGCCTGGCATTATGCGCGCGCATCATATTTTGTTCAGGGCTCGTGTTTTTTAAAACTCCCGCCACATCACAGTAAGGCTATTGAAAGTACAGTGGTTGCATGGGGTTCACCCAAGCATATCGATATACCAGTCCCTTGTCTTTTTTGATAAACATTGAGGTCAACTCATCTATACAGTAGTTAGTCTGGTGTACGACACGCTGTTGACGTGCAGCCGTTTAAATAGAGGGCGCCAGACAAGGGTCTAAATCCAAAACAAAAAGTACGGGGTTCAAATGAACAAACCAATCTTCAGTTAATTTTGAAGATTAAACAAAATAAAAATTTGAGATATTAATAACGGGTGGTTTTCTAATAGTCGGATAGAACTTGCTTATGAGTGCAAGTATGGGTATGACTAAGATGTCTAATATTGACATCTGAGGTAATAAGAATATAACGTGTGCACAGTAGGCACCCTTGAGCATTCCCTGAGAAATTCAGGGTCAAAGGTTTACACGGGTCAAAATTCAAAAATTGTTCCGATTTTGTTAAAATCTATTGCAAAAATATTCCCATATTACAAGGATTCAGAAAATATATAGTTTGAACCACCTACGACCAACGAGTCTGGAGTTATTGGTGAAAATGTCAAAGGTTGGAATTTGGGTTCCATTGGGGTCAAACACAGAAAAGTTACTAAATTTTGATGAAAATGGTCTCAAAATGTTTGTATCGTTATAATCATTCAGAAAAGAAAATAGTGTTTCATTACCATGGTAACACACCAAAAGGAGTCGAGTTGACATATTTTCCCGCGTTACCTAGGTAACAAAATGTCGTACATAAAAAACTATTCTTTTTCTGAATTATTATAAGACAAACATTTTGAGGTCATTTTGATCCAAATTGGATATACTTTATATGTTTGACCCCAATGGAGCCCAAATTTCAACTAATTTTCAATTTCAACAATTCTATCTGATAACTCCAGACTGATTTGTCGCAGAAAGGTCAAACTATATATTTCCGAATCGTTGTGACCTGAGGTACTTTGGTATGGCTTTTAACCGGATCGGAGCAATTTTGAGTTTCGACCCCTGTATAAACTTTGACCTCATATTTCTTTTATTGCTCAAGGGTGCCGACTGGGCACCTGTCATTTTTGACCTCTCAGCATGTTAGGCATGAATTATAAGAAAATGTTAAGTCATACGCAACTTTACATGAAAAGAAAAGGGAGGAAAAGGCGTCTACACTATAAAATCTATCCACGATATATTCCAGCTCCAGTGACACCTCATTAATCTCCTTGGACCTTAGATCTATTATCTTTTTACTCATTTCATGATACAAGGAATAATATATAATAAAGAATAACACATACAAAGAATAATACATAAGACCCTTCATATTAAATTCTTAGTTTACTGTTTAAGATTTTAAAGAGGCACGAGTTTAGCTCAAAGACAATATTGTTCCAAGATTGCGCTGCAGGCTTACAAGGAAACAATGTTGCTCTAAAAACAATAGCAAACAAGCTTAAACTATAAATTAGCTGATAGAGGCACGGCCTGAAGAATAGGGAAATTATGGGGTAACAGGAAAAGAGTATGAAATGGGTGATGGGCTGACTCCAAGTATGGATATGGGTAAAGGACTGTCGATAACAGAATGGGGCACAACACTAAATCCTTCCGCATTTGGTTTAACTTCATTGTCATCAGTCCAAGTACAATGTTTATCACCTCTTGTCCTCTAAAATATAACCTGATAAATGTATAGTCATTTAACCCCCTGTAACCTAGTAATAGAGGTTTCATAACACGGCCTGAAGTAATAGGACCTTCATTAAAATTACCTACATGAATAGATTAAATAAACACTTATACAATGGATGCATAAGTAAGATTTTTATGAGGAAAAAGCAGGAATAAGAGTATGAAATGGGTGATGGGATATTCTGACTTCAAGAAGAAGGCATGTGGATATGCTAATAAAACAGACTGAATTATTTCGATAAGCTTAGAAGTATAGGGCAATTGTCACTAAATCCTTCCGCATTTGGTTTAAGCTCCATTGTATAGTTCCGGTTGAAGCACCAAAGGAAATAGAGGCCTGTTAGCAGAAATCAAAGTATCGAATTCTTTCGAGGGTACTAAATTTAAGTGAATCGTACCTCCTTTTGGCTTTATCTTACTTAAAAAAGGACTGTAAGGAGAATAAAAGAGTCAGGACCTCAACATTAAAAATCTGTTCAAATTTGGTTTAACCTTGTATAGTTCGGTTAAAAATAGCGCCTGAGGAAATGTATCAGCCTTCGAGGGTACTAAATTTAAGTGAATCGTAATGAGAACAAAAGAGTAGGACCTCAACATTAAAAATCTGTTCAAAAAATGTTTCGAATCGATTGTGAATTAGTGACAGACTGTCGGAATTATATCAAGGCCGGAACTGGTAAGTCGGCGAAATTGTCGGCTGAAATTCGCGAGGGCGTTGTTCATGTGCCCGTAGTTCAAAAGTTCGACTAGATGGACCCCTAAAAAGTAAATTTTATTAAATTTCAGACTTTATACTTTTAGAAAATCCATACGACATTTCTCAACTTGCGACCAAAGTGTAGAAAAACTAATTTGTGTTTTCACGTGTATTTCAATGGGACGATTATTTAGTGGTGTGTCCCCAGAAGCTCACTTTCGTTATCGACAGCCCGTCACCTATTAGAGACAGCCCGTAACCCTTAAGGTTACTTTAACCCTAACCCACTAACCCAAACCCACTAACCCCAACCCAAACCCACTAACCCTAACCCACTAACATTAAGCCACTTACCCTAACCCTAACATAGAAGAAAAACAAATGCACACGGGTCAAATACTAAGTACTGATAAGAAAATTAATGAAATTAATGTTCAGAAGTACACATGGTAATACGTTCGATGAAATAATCGAACAGTAGGCTAAAAAAACAAAAAAACGAATGTGGAATGCGTTTTTCTTAGAATTTTTAAAACTTGAATTACGATGTCATTTTCGAGTGTTCGCTCTTCATATTAAATAACTGCCAAGAGCAAACTAAATTGATTTGCTTTTATCCTCTATTAACATACTATTCTGTTACATTCACTTAGCAATGGGGTTTTCCAATTAACATTAGACAATGCACTGAACATTATGGCATAGTGGGGATTTCCCAAGATAATTAATTACACCTTGACTGAATTAAGTATTGCAACCAAAGAGTGATTTCCTGAAAGGAGTAATTCGTGATCCTAGCATCCTTATTTTATAACATTTTTTAGTAGATACCCACGAAAAAAAAGCTTATACCCAAAATTTCAGTTGATTACGATTTTGCGTTTTATGCATGATTATGTGTATTGCACTGACCCATGACAAGGTGTTGTAATTTCGTTCTGGTATACCAGAACGATATTAAAATTTCACGATATTTTTGCCGAACGAATTCATCTGCAAGAAATATTTTGTACATAAACATTATGTAGCCAGATGTTTCCAGTGGTATAAAAATCTCAATTTTTTTGAGAAAAGAGGGGGGGATGATGATGTGGATTACGAAATGCCCTGTTTCTAATAATACGCAATACTTTTTGGAAATTCAAAAAGGTTATAAATATATGCAGAGTAGCCACATCCCCATGCTAAAAGACTATAATAATATTTATGTACGATAAGACTAACGAATAATATGAGATCATACCACTAAATCAGGTCCAACTTTATCTGACTGAACATCATTAAGGGTAGACTAGGCATTGTTGGCCGAAGCAGCCGAAAAATTACTAAAAAGTAACACCTTGATGTTTTGCAAAAGTTCATTCAAAAACTTTTGGCAAAGTGGTGTTTTGAATGCATGATGACGTTTTTACCATAAGAAAATGACGAATTCTTCTGTACCTTTTCAAAAACACACAAACGAATAGGAACATGATTTGGTGGTGTGATCCCATATAATGTATACAATGCTTTACTGGGTAGCAAATCTTTGTTAAATAACTCGCCATTTTGAGAGCAAGTTTTAATGACACAATCAAACACATTACAAGATATAAGTTCCCCTCTCAACATTTTGTCATAACATCGAAAGGTAACATTTTGTACCAGTAAAACTGACTTAGAATTATAACTGTTTAATAAGTGTCGTTTGAAAATGAAAGATGTCCATTGACTTACTGGCTGAATGAGCCCAACTGGAAGACAAAAACTGCCCTTTTCAGAAGTCTCAAAAATTTAACAAATTCAGCAGGCATACGCTAACTATGCTTGTTAACTGCAAGGTGTATTGGGACAAGGAATGGGACTGGTCACCTTACAACTCACTGTGCTGAGCTCTGAACCAAGAAGGGGATTTGTATGGGTGAATGATCAGGAATTGATTACACATTAGAGTAAATATTCACTTGGTGGGGATTTTAAACTGAACTCAACTACACGATGATGTGTTTTTTCATTGGTAACAAGCCATGAATCAACTTTTGTGACTTTTAAATAGGACAGTTTTTGTCTTCCAATTGTGCTCACTCAGCCATTAAGTCATGGAAATCTTTTATTTTCACACAACACTTGGGAAACAATCATATAATTATTCTAAGTTAGTTTTATTGGTAAAAAGTTTTACGTCGTACCTTACGATGTCATGACGAAATATTGAGAGGTGGACTTATTTCTTGTGATGTGTTTATTATGATCAATTTGAAGGCCAAGAAACTTTGTACTAGTGATTCTATCATCTAGGCCTAGCTGTAGAGTATAATCAGAGCATATATTCAGTAATTAGTAACCACTGCCATGTAACATGTATTTTTTTATGTTACAGATGGTTTGTTAACTTTAAACCATCTGTCTACATGGGTTTACAAGCTCTTTATTCATAATCATAACTGTTTCTACCTCATCAAGTTGAGAAAAATAAATGTGTGTAATCTGCAAAGGATATAACATCGAGAGAATTTGTAACAATATAAAGAGCAGTGGCCCCAATATTGACCACTGGGGCACACCACAAGTGATATTTGTTGTTCTCTGATGAAACACCATTGTGAATTACAACAAATTGTTTTATATTTATACACAGGTAGTCCTAGATCCAGTCATAGCATACCAAGTCACAGTGGTACTTAAATATTTTAGCATGGATAGTGGACTGTTCACTTCCCATTGAACACTTTACGTAATAGTAAAATCTTTCAAGCACAATGCAATCAACTATGCTTTCATTTCATCATGTATGCCGCTAAAGTTGCCTGTTAATTCACCTTATCAAAAATGACAGCATCAAAATCCCGGACTTTGGACTAAGCTAGTCAACGGGAGTATGACATCAGTCATTTTGATATTTGGTGGCAATTTCAATTTTCAGTTTGATACATGTTGAATGTTGTTTTCAATTTATATGAGCCTTTGTGAGTTTATAGCTCCTCTGGTATACCCATCAAAGGCACATGGTACAAAGGCGATGGAATAGTCCTATATCCAGGACTTGAATGCTTTAATACATGTACTTTCAGCTTGATATTACAACACCTAAATTCAATTTCGTCATAAGCCATTAAAATTTGAATAAAGCCTCGAAAACAACATTGGGATTAGTCTTTTATTCACTTATGTATTGCCTACTTGCTGATCCAGGACATTATTTAATGGCCATCATGCCTATAGAAGAAAAAAAAAGAAGAAAAGACGAGAATTAGAGACAGAGGATAGAAGAAAAAGAATGGAGGAAGGAAAGAATGAAGGAAGGAAGGAAAGATTGGCCCCGTAATAACCTTTGAACCCATACTGGGACCCATGTAGAAGATTGATTTAGTTGGCCACCCAGAAGTTATTGTCCATGGCCCATATAAAACACCTATATGGCAACATTGTGTTACGCAACATGACACTTGGGCTACCCTAAGTACAATTACGCTGGAAATTAGCTGTGCCGCGTAAAGGCTGGCTCACATAGTAGCAGCAGATAAAACCGCGAAAGGCGACGGACGTGAAAATCACAAAATGTTGGCGGCAAAAGGAAAAGGAAGATTCGCTGACGGGTGGGAACGACCTTCAGCGACAACACGACGGCAAGAGACGAATGGCTGCGGCAGGAAACGGAGTCTAGCCACCAACATCGGACGTTGTCTGGGCGGCGATGTCTCGACGGAGCCCGACAACAAGCAAGGAAGTCAGAAGTGAGGAAGTCATGGCAACGGATTGGCTGGCGGCAAGGAACGGCGGCTGACAGTGGATTGCGGCGACGATGACGTGACTCAGCGGCCGACATCAAAGTCTGTGTGGGGGTGGGGGTGTGTGTGTGTGTGTGTGTGCGTGTGGGGGGTCGTATAGTCCACTTCGGGTACCCATTCTTCACAAGGTTCTGGTCATCCACTCAAACATACGCTGCACTGTGCTTGAGAAGAATTTTTACTTTGCAATTTAACATCTCAGAGAGCTCAAAAAGTTTAAAATCGTGGACCATCGTTTAAAAATCGTAACCCATCGCAGACCACCGCTTCAATACCGCAGGTACTCGCAAACGACCCGCCATTAACAGTCAACATCCGTCTATGCAACGCAGTTATCTGATTTAGTGCTCTTCTTTGAGAGCACTATAGCTGTAATCTCGTATATACAGCAAAACACTTGTTACAGTCTGCCTATCCTATCGAATTCATAGTATGTGCCAGATAGCAATTCAAATTATTGTAATCAATGGAATGAAAGGTGTCCACTGTGGTGACACCATTAGTGTAGCTGCTAAGCTCACAAACTTAGTATAATTGTGCACTTTGTGATAAAAGCATGGTTCCACACATGAAGTACGTGCTCCAAAGTTTATTTTAAGATGGGGAGCCATTTCAGATTTGACACCTAGTCACACAGGGGTAAAAATGCTTTAATCTTGTCGACAGATACACCAAAATATCCGTCTGACCACAAAGATGTCAAAAATGTATAGTTTGTGCTATCTACGATCTATCGTTACAGAGTTGTACTACAAAAACTTCGTTATTTGGTTGTACAGCAGGGGCAAAATTTCAACTTGCTTCGATTTTGCCAAAATTGGTGGCAAATTGTTTGTCTTGACATAAGTATTAAGAAACAAGATAATACTTACCATATAAAACGTACTCTTTACTGTATTGAACTGAAGGCCTATAGATAATAACATCACTGCTCTTCTTCATCTGACTTATTAACTCAGTTGGTAGAGCATCGGTCCGGTGATCCGAAGGTCCCAGGTTCAAATCCTGGATAGTCAGTGAAATTTTTTCACTGGCTGTCATTTATGAATGTGTTGACTTGTGTTAAAAACCTTTCTCATACTCTTTACTTGTTATTTGCAATGGAAGATCAACTTGGCCCTAACACAGTAGATATGCAAAACTATTCTTTTTATGATTCGTGTCAGCTAAACGGACAATTTACCACCATTTTTTGTCAAAATCGGAGGAAGTTGAAATTGTTAGCCCTGTACAGCCAAAATGTGCCATTTTTATCCAAAAATGAGGATTTTGTCAAATAACTCTCTAACGATAGGTCGCAGATAGCCCAAAATTTGGACCATGTACTTTGTGTGTGAACACAATGATTCAGCCTAGCAACTGTACTACATGTCCGCATTCCAGTAATTACAACAGCGGAATGACGGAAATCTGTACTTTTAAGTACAGATTTCCGTATTTTTGTACAGATTTTCTGCATTTAAAAATGCAGAGAGGATAACGGTGAAGTTGGAGTGTCATAAAATGGCATTGGTATCGGACTGAACAGTACTAGTGATGGCCATACCATTGATGCATCAAGTTCAGGAAAACCTTTAGGTATTGATCTATGCCATATCTATTCTGTAATTATCATGTGAATCAGTCGATAATTATCCAACAGAGGTTATCAGGAAGGCTACTGCAATATTAATATCTTTATATACAAGGATGTTGATCCACATTGTCGTAAGCTACTTTGTCAACATTCAATTATATTAGTCTCACTTGAAGGGCATCTACAATGTCGAGGTCACTAGCAGTGGCTATTCCAGTTCAAATCCATGGAGTCAAGTCAGTCAACCCCCATTTGAAATGCAAAATCCCTGTCAGGATTTATAAGGACATGTCTTCCACAGGAGGCGTATATGGATTTCAACTGGAATTGCCCAATGTAGATTCCCATAATTTCTACCGAATTTCTAGAATTTCCCTGCTCTCATCTTCTTCTCACACTGTTTTAATTATTATTCCTGACAAAAGACGCTACCATCATTCCATAATAACTCGGATGAAAATTGGCGTATAAATTAGGGGTCCAATTCTGTAAGCCACCAGCTTGTAGCATTCCATGTAACATTACTAGGCCTGTGTAACCACAAGATTTTGCTTTGTCGACATACTTGGCAGCAATGTTTAGAAGTGCGTTTTCATCTAAAGTAGATGCCCATAACCCGCATGCCTGCGATGAAAAAACAAACAAACAAACTTAGGGACGCAACAAGGGGGCGGGAGTTTTCACTTATTGATAGACTATGTTTAATATCATGCTGAATTTATAGATGAGTTGACTTCTGACGTCAATGCCTGGCAGTATGCGCACGCATTATCACAATTTCCATCGTTTTTGCTTGGCAGTATTCGCACGCATCATATTTTGTTCCGGGCTCGTGTTTTTAAAACTCCCGCCACATCACATTAAGGCTATTGAAAAGTGTAGTGGTTGCATGGGGTTCACTCAAGCATATTAATATACCAGTCCCTTGCCTTTGTTAATAAACATTGAGGTCAACTCATCTATACTACATCACTGAGCGATAGCGATTGTTCGACCAATGAGAACTTCTTTTGTTGCGTTGTGAAAAGCGAGCTACCTTATTGATCAAATACCAATTGCTCGTCGCTCATCGACGGTGTATAAATTCAGCTTATTTTGTAAGTGATAGACGCCTTAAGGACGTACTACACCCATATATTGGTTTGATTGGTCTAAAAAAATATTTTTTCATTTATACATGTAGCTAGGCGATATATGCACGGATCATGTGAAATAAAAATAAATATGAAAAAACATCGTGAAAGTGTCCTTTTTCACCTATTTGTCTTAAAGTTGACTGGTTGATAAGGACGCTTATTTTTTTAGCGACCCACGTAGTCTTCTTCACAACCGGTTTCTGCCGTTACTAAAGCCTCCAGCATACTTTCCTGCCGCTTGCCGCTGCGGCAAGCGGCAGGGCGTTTCAACCAATGACAAGCCTTGATTGTGTCCGTTTGTCTGCAATACGCGTGCGCCACGCCGCTCAGCGGCAAGCGGCAGGGTAGTATGAAACCAGCACAACACTCGTCGATAGCAACATGCAGTATTAGACTTGCTCCCAGTCCTATAATACGTCTATGTCAATCTCCATAGGGATGGGCGATACCAGCTTTTGGTACCGATTGTCGATCTAGAGCAGTCAGGGGGTGGGGGCCGAATTAAAAAAAAAAAATTAAAAAAGAAAGAAATGGCCGCGGAGCGCGCTTGCGCGACGCAGGGGATTGTCTGAGGGGGGACGTTCCTCAGAAGTAAGAAACTTGTGCAAAATGAAGGTCCAATTCAAGCCATTTGGTGCATCATTTTTACACCATTCAAATCAATTGCTTAAAAAAAGGGCCCGAACTCAATTTGCAAAATTCGAGATTCGTAAACATGGTAAAAGCATGATGCATAAATCGATGAAGTCGGTAGTCCGTCTTAATAATGACTTTGGTGGCAAAATGTGACGAACCCTGCATACGGTATCGGCGGGCCCGCAGTAATTTTCACATGCTTTTAGGATATGGACCCGCCTTCAAGCAATGCCTAAAATAATCGCAGGCCATTATTCCTCTTTCTTTTCTCTTCTCTCCATTCCTCTTTTTTTTTTGGGGGGGGGGGGGGGGTAGCGGACCAGCCGGCGCTCCCCCCTGAATCCGCGCCTGAAATGAGTAGGATGTGGACGTGTGGCTGTAGGCCTACCACATTAACGAACTAAACTTGCTTTTCGTGGGATTACGAATCGTAAACACAAACAACACAGGTGATAATAAAACCAGTACGCAGCACTACTTTAATCAACTAGATGCAACAAGTTTGCAACTTTCTTTTTAATTAAAGCCTATAATGTACGATCTTTTTAAATTTTTAGATTTTTTCTTTTTTTCTTCCAAAATGATAAAATAGTTGAAGGCCCATTCAGTGATTTGCTCATCCGGACGATCGTACAAATCATCAAAATTCAGATTTTGGTAGGCCTACCTTTATCATTGCATTGTCATAGATGTGCTAAACATTGTCTGCGAGTGGTTCAGCCGAAAGCCGTGTATTTAAGGCAAAATAGGACATTTTACACGAACCCTGTAATTTATATTGACAGTATCTAAACGTACGTGTATTTGAATGGGGCTCAACTTCGTCAGTACTGCTGGTTCTTTTTTTCGTTTTTTTTTTTTTTTTTCATTTCAAAAATACCAAATGACAATTTGAATGACTTTTCCTTCAAACAATTTTATTTTTTTTACACTTGCGCTGGGATCACTGAATGGGTCTTTAATATGCAATCATTATGAAAGTTCCCAATACATTTGGATGCGAAAAACATTGGAAATTTGCAAAAAAAACAACATCATAAACTTCACCTCTATCACTTAAAATATCACGTCATGGTATGCCGATGAGTGTATATCCCATAGACAATCCCGGGGACAATACATTGGAATTAAATCACTATACCACTAAAAATTAATTCGCTACCTGAAGTTGCTAATAGAGAATGAAAGATTAGAATATTTGCTTATATTTGTTTTCAATTTTAAAATATTTTTGTTTTCAATACGTTTCATAATAGTACATTTTATTTTTTCTATCTGTCAAAAGTAGCCGATACCAATTACGATACCACTGGTATCGTAATTGTATCGAGTATCATAACACCGAAATGCAAAATTCAATTAAAATGGCGACGCTTATAAAACGGAAATATCATACACTGGCGCAGGGGTTGTTTCAAGTGAAATGGACTGGATTGACGTGTTCGATGTAAGTAAAAAGGGTGACATATTAATTATGCTCCAACATACACTGTCAACGTTCCCACTTTAGTTGATTTTGTGCAATAAGTTGCGACAAATTAACATTTTTGTCCCAAACACATGTACTTGCGTATCGTTTCACGTTATATTCAATGTTTGTGTTTTACTTAGATGACGGCCCTAAAAATCACCTAATACTGAAAACCAAGGCATTGACTGTTCTTTAATTTCAACCTTATCAAACCTGAAACAAATATGCTGCCTTGCGAACACAAATTTTGCATATCATTGTCAACTGGAAGGGGGAAAAATAAGTTTAATTTCATTGATAACATGAAATTGATGCATATTAATGTTTTCAAAGCTGTGCATAATTAATTAATTTCCCCCAAAAAATCCTTTTGATACTTTTAGCGTCTATCATAAATACTTTTATGTGTGTGTAATTGGATTCACGGTAGCAATTCTGAAATTCTAAAGAAACTCGATTTCGTGAATGCATGCCTATGTACCTCTTCCGGGCTTCTATCTTTAAAAGCATGTAAGCTACATTGATACCGATGCCACCAATAGAACGAGAAGATTTGCCCCTTCATTTTGCATACCACTTTGACCAATTTTTTTTCTCATTTCTTCACAAAATGCAAAAAACCCGCAAAAAAATGCGATGGGTGTAGTACCCCCTTAAGTGATAGGCACAGGTACGTCATTCGAGTGCCTCCAGGATTCTATTCAAAAAATGAATAGTACGAAATTAGAGTGTAAGGTACCTAGAAATCGTGCGATAGCACAGTATCAATCTCACCTTATCGAACGGCTTTGCTGCTTTCGAAAACCCATAAGGCCCATCTTTGTCGTGTGTGTGTGCCAGATCGGAACTTATTATGACCACGACTCGTCTCCCCAAGGAGGATAAAATATGGTACAGATCTGAGCCTGTTTGAAAAAAAGTGAGCATTAAAGAATGGGAAAAATATACAAATGTATCAATTTACAGAAAATAGCCGTGTGGACAATCAATCAATCAATCAATCAATCTTTATTTTCAATTAGTTTCTCCATATGCAAAAGGAATGCCCAACACCCGTGGGGGCAATTAACACAAATGACCATACGGGTATGTTCTCCTTTTTTTGGGATTTCGCAGCTCCGAAAGACCCCCTAAATATGACCAAATTAAAGCTCCGAAAGATCTTTGATTGTGATAATTCTAAAAGAACCCTAAACTGTCCATTCCTCATGGAAAGGTTTCTATACAAAAACGATTCTCTCATAAACCATATATACACAGTTTCCACCTCGATACACTTGAGCACACATTTTCGTCCAAGAGCTTACAAGCAAACAGTGAATTGTCTCCACACAATCTTTGATTGCACTACACGGTTGAGTGCATAGCATCGTAAGAGCTGTGGAGCCTCTAGCTGGAAAATGGGCCTCTGTGATTGTTTTTTGTCGAAACCTCAAGTGTTTCCTTCATCCAATCAAACGAAAGCTAACTCTTCCCCCTAAAAACACTTTTCGTCATTAGGTCAACAGATAACGTTCAATGTTATAGCAAGGCGAATGTGGTAAATCTGTTAAAAATTACCTATCCAAGCACATTTTTTTACCAAAATGTTGTCAAAACCTCAAGTGTTCCTTACAATATTTTTTCAAATTTTATATCATCAAATGAAAAAGCACACGTATGTTGTCCATATATTAGCGTCATACGAATGAGCAATGGCCATTTTTATTTAAATTGCAAATCTTGTGCAAAAAGTTACTATTTTCGTCTGTTTTGTCATACGGTTGTAAATTCAATGACTTTGCTAAAGAGCGCTTACAAATTGATATGTCTGTTTTTCAGGCGATTTTTAACTAGAAAGCCAAGATTTTGACTGTTCCCAGCTCCAAAAGACCCACCCCCTTAACTTGTTCGCAGCCCCAAAAGACCCCCCTTTTACAGGTATGCCGTCAGCTCCCAACACTCTAGGAAAAGTTTGCCCAACGTTGGTTAAGGAGATTACAGTCCAAAGTTGGGTAATGTTTTGCCCAATGTTGGGTAATGTTTTGCCCAATATTGGGTTTGGCTATGGAATTTACACATTGGGCTAAACCTTTTATCCAACATTGGGCAAAACATTACCCAACTTTGGACTGTAATCTCCTTAACCAACGTTGGGCAAACTTTTCTGAGAGTGAAAGTACCACCACCTCAAAGCCATCAGCTAATTTGAAAGTAGATTAAAATATTTGCCTTTAGTGGAAGTCAATGATATTTCAAACTGTTTTAGAGTGAACATGTTCAATCTTTTTTTCAACTTATCTTAACTTGGGACAATCTAGTCAAAGCCTTCAATGAAGAACTACAACATGTCTCAAACTGGTTTAAGGCCAACAGACTCTCTCTTAATGTTGACGAAATAAACTTCATTCATTTTCCCAACAATCGTAAAATTATTAATAAGGATACAAATATCACCATCTCATTGATAATGTTATTATTCCACACGACAACAACAATACATTTCTTGTTGTATTATTATTGATAAGGATCTGAATTGGAAAACGAAATAAAATAAAATCTCAAGACAATATGATTTGTCATAAAATGTGCATTATATCGCGAATTTCAAAAAATCAAAATTATTTGATATGCGAAGGACATTCGCCTCGTATTCAGAATGCAACTCGATGATGTGCTCTCATGTCCCACAAAATATACTTTCCAAACGTTGATACCCCACCCCTTAAGACAAAGCAAATTAAAACAAATTAGACGCAATAAAACACGAAATAAATAAAGAAAAAACAAAAAACAAACAAACACAAAAACAACAACAAACAAACAAAAACAAAACAAAAAAAACTACAACTAGACTAAGCTGTGGTCTAACCCACGAACACAGCCGTGTTGTTACCCCTAATGACCTTTGACCCCAAAATATATGAAAACGGCCATAGACATTGGCTAATGTCAATGCATGGGTGCATGTGGCACCACTTTGCTATGTTACTTGTGGCAGAAGGGGCATTTTGAAGGTTTTTCGTCTCAGACCGGAAGTGACCCCTTAATGACATTTGACCCCAAATAAAAAAATACCACATATGAATTGGGTACCCACAATTCATGTGTGAACATACCGTTACTGTCCAATGTTTTTCTTAGCAAATAAAAAAATTTGACGGTTTTTCGTTTTATACCGGAAGTGACCCCTTAATGACATTTGACCCCAAATAAAAAATACCACATATGAATTGGGTACCCACAATTCATGTGTGAACATACCGTTACTGTCCTATGTTTTTCTTAGCAAATAAAAAAATTTGAAGGTTTTTCGTTTTATACCGGAAGTGACCCCTTAATGACCTTTGATCCCAAATCTGTGAGGACCCCATAGACACTGGGTAATAACAATGCATGTGTGCAACTGGTGTCACTGTCCTACGTAATTTGTGGGAGAAGAAGCATTTTAAACGTATTTCGTATTATACCGGAAGTGGCCCCTTAATGACCTTTGCCCCTAAATATAAAAATACCACATATACACAGGATAACTACAATTTATGTGTGAACATACCGTTACTGTCCTATGTTTGTCTTAGCAAATAAAAAAATTTGAAAGTTTTTCGTTTTATACCGGAAGTGACCCCTTAATGACCTTTGACCCAAAATCTGTGAGGACCCTATAGACACTGGATAATAACAATGCATGTGTGCAAGTGGTGTCACTGTCCTACGTAATCTGTGAGAGAAGAAGCATTTTTAGTTGAAATCACGTTTTTGACCCCTATGACCTCTGCGTGACCTTTGACCCCATGAGTTTCATGTGACATGTAGGGGCATGGACAATGATGACTGTGACCAAGTCAGGTCAAAATCGGTCCAAGCATGTGAGTGCTAGAGCAAATGTAATGGTCGGCAGAAAGAAGAAAGAACTAGACTAAGCTGTGGTCTAACCCACGAACACAGCCGTGTTGTTACCCCTAATGACCTTTGACCACAAAATATATGAAAACGGCCAAAGACATTGGCTAATGTCAATGCATGGGTGCATGTGGCACCACTTTGCTATGTTACTTGTGGCAGAAGGGGCATTTTGAAGGTTTTTCGTCTCAGACCGGAAGTGACCCCTTAATGACATTTGACCCCAAATAAAAAAATACCACATATGAATTGGGTACCCATAATTCATGTGTGAACATACCGTTACTGTCCTATGTTTTTCTTAGCAAATAAAAAAATTGAAGGTTTTTCGTTTTATACCGGAAGTGACCCCTTAATGACCTTTGACCCCAAATCTGTGAGGACCCCATAGACACTGGGTAATAACAATGCATGTATGCAAGTGGTGTTACTGTCCTACGTAATTTGTGGGAGAAGAAGCATTTAAAAGGTATTTCGTTTTGTACCGGAAGTGGCCCCTTAATGACCTTTGACACTTAATAAAAAAATACCACATATACACAGGGTAACTACAATGTATGTGTGAACATACCGTTACTGTCCTATGTTTTTCTTAGCAAATAAAAAATTTTGAAGGTTTTTCGTTTTATACCGGAAGTGACCCTTAATGACCTTTGACCCCAAATCTGTGAGGACCCCATAGACACTGGGTAATAACAATGCATGTGTGCAAGTGCTGTCACTGTCCTACGTAATTTGTCGGAGAAGAAGCATTTTAAAGGTATTTCGTTTTATACCGGAAGTGGCCCCTTAATGACCTTTGACCCTAAATAAAAAATACCACATATACACAGGGTAACTACAATTTATGTGTGAACATACCGTTACTGTCCTATGTTTTTCTTAGCAAATAAAAAATTTTGAAGATTTTTCGTTTTATACCGGAAGTGACCCTTTAATGACCTTTGACCCCCAAATCTGTGAGGACCCCATAGACACGGGATAATAACAATTCATGTGTGCAAGTGGTGTCACCGTCCTATGTAATCTGTGAGAGAAGAAGCATTTTGAGTTGAAATCACGTTTTGAAACCTATGACCCTGCGTGACCTTTGACCCCACGAGTTTCATATGACATGTAGGGGCATGGTCAATGATGGTTATGACCAAGTTAAGTCAAAATCGGTGTAAGCATGTAAGTGCTAGAGCAAATGAAGTGGTCGGCAGAAAGAAGAAAGAAAGAAGAAAGAAAGAAGAAAGAAAGAAGAAAGAACCTGTAAGAAAAAAGACACAGCCGTGACTAACGTCACGGCTGTGTAACTAGACTAAGCTGTGGTCTAACCCACGAACACAGCCGTGTTGTTATCCCTAACGACCTTTGACCCCAAAATATATGAAAACGGCCATAGACATTGGCTAATGTCAATGCATGGGTGCATGTAGCACCACTTTGCTATGTTACTTGTGGCAGAAGGGCATTTTGAAGGTTTTCGTCTCAGACCGGAAGTGACCCCTTAATGACATTTGACCCCATATAAAAAAATACCACATATGAATTTGGTACCCGCAATTCATGTGTGGACATACCGTTACTGTCCTATGTTTTTCTAAGCAAATAAAAATTTTTGACAGTTTTTCGTTTTATACCGGAAGTGACCCCTTAATGACATTTGACCCCAAATAAAAAAATACCACATATGAATTGGGTACCCACAATTCATGTGTGAACATACCGTTACTGTCCTATGTTTTTCTTAGCAAATAAAAATTTTGAAGGTTTTTCGTTTTATACCGGAAGTGCCATTTAATGACCCTTTTACCCCAAATCTGTGAGGACTCCATAGACACTGGGTAATAACAATTCATGTGTGCAAGTGGTGTCACTGTCCTACGTAATTTGTGGGAGAAGAAGCATTTTAAAGGTATTTCGTTTTATACCGGAAGTGGCCCCTTAATGACCTTTGACCCTAAATTAAAAAAAACCACATATACACAGGGTAACTACAATTTATGTGTGAACATACCGTTACTGTCCTATGTTTTTCTTACCAAATAAAAAAATTTGAAGTTTTTTCGTTTTATACCGGAAGTGACCCTTTAATGACCTTTGACACCAAATCTGTGAGGACCCCATAGACACAAGATAATAACAATGCATGTGTGCAAGTGGTGTCACTGTCCTACGTAATCTGTGAGAGAAGAAGCATTTTGAGTTGAAATCACGTTTTTGACCCCTATGACCCCTGCGTGACCTTTGACCCCACGAGTTTCATATGACATGTAGGGGCATGGTCAATGATGGTTGTGACAAAGTTAGGTCAAAATCGGTGTAAGCATGTAAGTGCTAGAGCAAATGTAGTGGTCGGCAGAAAGAAGAATTAGCTGTGGTCTAAGACCACGAACACAGCCGTGTTGTAACCCCCAATGACCTTTGACCCCAAAATATATGAAAACCCCATAGACATTGGCTAATGTCAATGCATGGGTGCATGTGGCATCACTTTGCTATGTTATTTGTGGCAGAAGGGGCATTTTGAAGGTTTTCGTCTCAGGCCGGAAGTGACCCCTTAATGACCTTTGACCCGAAATAAAAAAAAATTAGCTGTGGTCTAAGACCACGAACACAGCCGTGTAGTGACCCCTTAATGACATTTGACCCCAAATAAAAAAATACCACATATGAAGTGGGTAACCACAATTCATGTGTGAACATACCGTTACTGTCCTATGTTTTTCTTAGCAAATAAAAAAAATTGAAGGTTTTTCGTTTTATACCGGAAGTAACCCTTTAATGACCTTTGATTCCAAATCTGTGAGGACCCCGTAGACACTGGGTAATAACAATGCATGTGTGCAAGTGGCGTCACTGTTCTACGTAATTTGTGGGAGAAGAAGCATTTTTAAGGTATTTCGTTTTATACCGGAAGTAGCCCCTTAATGACCTTTGACCCTAAATTAAAAAATAACACATATACACAGGGTAACTACAATTTATATGTGAACATACCGTTACTGTCCTATGTTTTTCTCAGCAAATAAAAAATTTTGAATGTTTTTCGTTTTATACCGGAAGTGACCTCTTAATGACCTTTGACCCCAAATCTGTGAGGACCCCATAGACATTGGACAATAACAATACATATGAGCAAGTGGTGTCACTGTCCTACGTAATCTGTGAGAGAAGAAGCATTTTGAGTTGAAATCACGTTTTTGACCCTATGACCCCTGCGTGACCTTTGACCCCAGGAGTTTCATATGACATGTAGGGGCATGGTCAATGATGGTTGTGACTAAGTTAGGTCAAAATCGGTGTAAGCATGTAAGTGCTAGAGCAAATGTAGTGGTCGGCAGAAAGAAAGAAAGAAAGAAGAAAGAACCTGTAAGAAAAAAGACACAGCCGTGACTAACGTCACGGCTGTGTAATAGAAAAAAGACACAGCCGTGACTAACGTCACGGCTGTGTAAAGAAAGAAGAAAGAAGAAAGAACCTGTAAGAAAAAAGACACAGCCGTGACTAACGTCACGGCTGTGTAAAAAGAAAGAAGAAAGAACCTGTAAGAAAAAGACACAGCCGTGACTAACGTCACGGCTGTGTAAAACAGAAGAAACAAAAAGTCAGTAGTAGGGCCTTCAAAGAGGTAAACAAAAAAAAAACACAAACAAAAAACAAATAACACTAGACTTAGCTGTGGTCTAAGACCACGAACACAGCCGTGTTGTAAACCCCAAAAATACCACATATGAGTTGGGTAACCACAATTCATGTGTGAACATACCGTTACTGTCCTATGTTTTTATTAGCAAATAAAATGTTTTGAAGGTTTTTCGTTTTATACCGGAAGTGACCCCTTAATGACCTTTGATTCCAAATTTGTGAGGACCCCATAGACACTGGGTAATTACAATGCATGTGTGCAAGTGGCGTCACTGTTATACGTAATTTGTGGGAGAAGAAGCATTTTAAAGGAATTTCGTTATATACCGGAAATATCCCCTTAATGACCTTTGACCCTAAATAAAAAAATACCACATATGCACAGAGTAACTACAATTTATTTGTAAACATACCGTTACTGTCCTATGTTTTTCTTAGCAAATAAAAATTTTTGAAGGTTTTTCGTTTTATACCGGAAGTGACCCCTTAATAACCTTTGACCCCAAATCTGTGAGGACCCCATAGACACTGGATAATAACAATGCATGTGTGCAAGTGGTGTCACTCTCCTACGTAATTTGTGGGAGAAGAAGCATTTTAAAGGAATTTCGTTTTATACCGGAAGTATCCCCTTAATGACCTTTGGCCCTAAATAAAAAAATACCACATATGCACAGAGTAACTACAATTTATTTGTAAACATACCGTTACTGTCCTATGTTTTTCTTAGCAAATAAAAATTTTTGAAGGTTTTTAGTTTTATACCGGAAGTGACCCCTTAATGACCTTTGACCCCAAATCTGTGAGGACCCCATAGACACTGGATAATAACAATGCATGTGTGCAAGTGGTGTCACTCTCCTACGTAATCTGTGAGAGAAGAAGCATTTTGAGTTGAAATCACGTTTTTGACCCCTATGACCCCTGCTTGACCTTTGACCCCGCGAGTTTCATATGATATGTAGGGGCATGGTCAATGATGGTTGTGACCAAGTTAGGTCAAAATCGGTACAAGCATGTAAGTGCTAGAGCAAATGTAGTGGTCGGCAGAAGAAAGAAAGAACTAGACTAAGCTGTGGTCTAACCCACGAACACAGCCGTGTTGTTACCCCTAATGACCTTTGACCCCAAAATATATGAAAACGGCCATAGACATTGGCTAATGTCAATGCATGGGTGCATGTGGCACCACTTTGCTATGTTACTTGTGGCAGAAGGGCATTTTGAAGGTTTTTCGTCTCAGACCGGAAGTGACCCCTTAATGACATTTGACCCTAAATAAAAAAATACCACATATGAATTGGGTACCCACAATTCATGTGTGAACATACCGTTACTGTCCAATGTTTTTCTTAGCAAATAAAAAAATTTGACGGTTTTTCGTTTTATACCGGAAGTGACCCCTTAATGACATTTGACCCCAAATAAAACGAAAAACCGTCACTCGTTACTGTCCTATGTTTTTCTTAGCAAATAAAAAAATTTGAAGGTTTTTCGTTTTATACCGGAAGTGACCCCTTAATGACCTTTGATCCCAAATCTGTGAGGATCCCATAGACGCTGGGTACTAACAATGCATGTGTGCAAGTGGTGTCACTGTCCTACGTAATTTGTGGGAGAAGAAGCATTTTAAACGTATTTCTTATTATACCGGAAGTGGCCCCTTAATGACCTTTGACCCTAAATATAAAAATACCACATATACACAGGATAACTACAATTTATGTGTGAAGATACCGTTACTCTCCTATGTTTGTCTTAGCAAATAAAACAATTTGAAAGTTTTTCGTTTTATACCGGAAGTGACCCCTTAATGACCTTTGACCCAAAATCTGTGAGGACCCTATAGACACTGGATAATAACAATGCATGTGTGCAAGTGGTGTCACTGTCCTACGTAATCTGTGAGAGAAGAAGCATTTTTAGTTGAAATCACGTTTTGACCCCTATGACCTCTGCGTGACCTTTGACCCCACGAGTTTCATATGACATGTAGGGGCATGGTCAATGATGGTTGTGACCAAGTAAGGTCAAAATCGGTGTAAGCATGTAAGTGCTAGAGCAAATGTAGTGGTCGGCAGAAAGAACCTGTAAGAAAAAAGACACAGCCGTGACTAACGTCACGGCTGTGTAAAGAACTAGACTTAGCTGTGGTCTAAGACCACGAACACAGCCGTGTTTTGACACCTTAATGACCTTTGACCTCAAAATATATAAAACGTCCATAGACGTTAGCTAATGTCAATGTATGGGTGCAAGTGGCACCACTTTGCTATGTTATTTGTGGCAGAAAGGGGCATTTTGAAGGTTTTTCGTCTCAGACCGGAAGTGACCCCTTAATGACCTTTGACCCCAAATGAAAAAATACCACATGTACAATAGGTAAACACAATTCACGTGTGAATATACCATCATCCTCCAATGTTTTTCTTAGCAAATAAAAATTTTTGAAGGTTTTTCGTTTTATACCGGAAGTGACCCCTTAATGACCTTTGATTCCAAATTTATGAGGACCCCATAGACACTGGGTAATAAAAATGCATGTGTGCAAGTGGCGTCACTGTCATACGTAATTTGTGGGAGAAGAAGCATTTTAAAAGAATTTCGTTTTATACCGGAAGTAGCCCCTTAATGACCTTTGACCCTAAAAAAAAAAAATACCACATATGCACAGAGTAACTACAATTTATTTGTAAACATACCGTTACTGTCCTATGTTTTTCTTAGCAAATAAAATTTTTGAAGGTTTTTCGTTTTATACCGGAAGTGACCCCTTAATGACCTTTGACCCCAAATCTGTGAGGACCCCAGAGACACTGGATTATAACAATGCATGTGTGCAAGTGGTGTCACTCTCCTACGTAATCTGTGAGAGAAGAAGCATTTTGAGTTGAAATCACGTTTTTGACCCCTATGACCCCTGCTTGACCTTTGACCCCACGAGTTTCATATGACATGTAGGGGCATGGTCAATGATGGTTGTGACCAAGTTACGTCAAAATCGGTACAAGCATGTAAATGCTAGAGCAAATGTAGTGGTCGGCAGAAAGAAGAAAGAAGAACTAGACTTAGCTGTGGTCTAAGACCACGAACACAGCCGTGTTTTGACGCCTTAATGACATTTGACCTCAAAATATATAAAACGCCCATAGACATTGGCTAATGTCAATGTATGGAGTGCAAGTGGCACCACTTTGCTATGTTATTTGTGGCAGATAGGGGCATTTTGAAGGTTTTTCGTCTCAGACCGGAAGTGACCCCTTAATGACCTTTGATCCCAAATGAAAAAATACCACATGTACAATAGGTAAACACAATTCACGTGTGAATATACCATCACCCTCCAATGTTTTTCTTAGCAAAAAAAAAAAATTTGAAGGTTTTTCGTTTTATACCGGAAGTGACCCCTTAATGACCTTTGATTCCAAATTTGTGAGGACTCCATAGACACTGGGTAATAACAATGCATGTGTGCAAGTGGCGTCACTGTCATACGTAATTTATGGAAGAAGAAGCATTTTAAAGGAATTTCGTTTTATACCGGAAGTGACCCCTTAATGACCTTTGACCCTAAATGAAAAAATACCACAAATGCACAGAGTAACTACAATTTATTTGTGAACATATTCCGTTACTGTCCTAAGTTTTTCTTAGCAAATAAAAATTTTTGAAGGTTTTTCGTTTTATACCGGAAGTGACCCCTTAATGACCTTTGACCCCAAATCTGTGAGGACCCCATAGACACTGGCTAATAACAATGCATGTGTGCAAGTGGTGTCACTCTCCTACGTAATCTGTGAGAGAAGAAGCATTTTGAGTTGAAATCACGTTTTTGACCCCTATGACCCCTGTTTGACCTTTGACCCCACGAGTTTCATGTGACATGTAGGGGCATGATCAATGATCATTGTGACCAAGTTAGGCCAAAATCGGTGCAAGCATGTAAGTGCTAGAGCAAATGTAGTGGTCGGCAGAAGAAAGAAGAAGAACTAGACTTAGCTGTGGTCTAAGACCACGAACACAGCCGTGTTTTGACCCCTAATGACCTTTAACCCCAAAATATATGACAACGCCCATAGACATTGGCTAATGTCAATGCATGGATGCACGTGGCACAACTTTGCTATGTTATTTGTGGCAGAAGGGGCATTTTGAAGGTTTTTCGTCTCAGACCGGAAGTGACCCCTTAATGACCTTTGACCCCAAATAAAAAAATACCACGTATGAATTGGGTAACCACAATTCATGTGTGAACATACCGTTACTGTCCTATGTTTTTCTTAGCAAATAAAAATTTTTGAAGGTTTTTCGTTTTATACCGGAAGTGACCCCTTAATGACCTTTGACCCCAAATCTGTGAGGACCCCATAGACACTGGGTAATAACAATGCATGTGTGCAAGTGGTGTCACTGTCCTACGTAATTTGTGGGAGAAGAAGCATTTTAAAGGTATTTCATTTTATACCGGAAGTGGCCCCTTAATGACCTTTGACCCTAAATAAAAAAATACCACATATACACAGGGTAACTACAATTTATGTGTGAACATACCGTTACTGTCCTATGTTTTTCTTAGCAAATAAAAAAATGTTGAAGGTTTTTCGTTTTATACCGGAAGTGACCCCTAAATGACCTTTGACCCCAAATCTGTGAGGACCCCATAGACACTGGATAATAACAATACATTTGTGCAAGTGGTGTCACTGTCCTACGTAATCTGTGAGAGAAGAAGCATTTTGAGTTGAAATCACGTTTTAACCCCTATGACCTCTGCGTGACCTTTGACCCCACAAGTTTCATATGACATGTAGGGGCATGGTCAATGATGGTTGTGACCAAGTTAGGTCAAAATCGGTGTAAGCATGTAAGTGCTAGAGCAAATGTAGTGGTCGGCAGAAAGAAGAAGAAGAAGAAGAAAGAAAGAACCTGTAAGAAAAAAGACACAGCCGTGACTAACGTCACGGCTGTGTAACTAGACTAAGCTGTGGTCTAACCCACGAACACAGCCGTGTTGTTACCCCTAATGACCTTTGACCCCAAAATATATGAAAACGGCCATAGACATTGGCTAATGTCAATGCATGGGTGCATGTGGCACCACTTTGCTATGTTACTCGTGGCAGAAGGGGCATTTTTAAAGTTTTTCGTCTCAGACCGGAAGTGACCCCTTAATGACATTTGACCCCAAATAAAAAATACCACATATGAATTGGGTACCCACAATTCATGTGTGAACATACCGTTACTGTCCTATGTTTTTCTTAGCAAATAAAAAAATTTGACGGTTTTTCGTTTTATACCGGAAGTGACCCCTTAATGACATTTGACCCCAAATAAAAAATACCACATATGAATTGGGTACCCACAATTCATGTGTGAACATACCGTTACTGTCCTATGTTTTTCTTAGCAAATAAAAAATGTTGACGGTTTTTCGTTTTATACCGGAAGTGACGCCTTAATGACATTTGACCCCAAATAAAAAAATACCACATATGAATTGGGTACTCACAATTCATGTGTGAACATACCGTTACTGTCCTATGTTTTTCTTAGCAAATAAAAAAATTTGAAGGTTTTTCGTTTTATACCGGAAGTGACCCCTTAATGACCTTTGACCCCAAATATGTGAGGACCCCATAGACACTGGGTAATAACAATGCATGTATGCAAGTGGTGTTACTGTCCTACGTAATTTGTGGGAGAAGAAGCATTTTAAAGGTATTTCGTTTTGAACCGGAAGTGGCCCCTTAATGACCTTTGACCCTTAATAAAAAATACCACATATACACAGGGTAACTACAATTTATGTGTGAACATACCGTTACTGTCCTATGTTTTTCTTAGTAAATAAAAATTTTTGAAGGTTTTTCGTTTTATACCGGAAGTGACCCCTTGATGACCTTTGACCCCAAATCTGTGAGGACCCCATAGACACTGGGTAATAGCAATGCATGTGTGCAAGTGGGGTCACCGTCATACGTAATCTGTAGGAGAAGAAGCATTTTGAGTTGAAATCACGTTTTTGACCTCTATGACCCCAGCGTGAACTTTGACCCCACGAGTTTCATACGACATGTAGGGGCATGGTCAATGATGGTTGTGACCAAGTTAGGTTAAAATCGGTGTAAGCATGTAAGTGCTAGAGCAAATGTAGTGGTCGGCAGAAAGAAGAAAAAGAAGAAGAAGAAAGAAGAAGAACTAGACTAAGCTGTGGTCTAACCCACGAACACAGCCGTGTTGTTACCCCTAATGACCTTTGACCCCAAAAGATATGAAAACGGCCATAGACATTGGCTAATGTCAATGCATGGGTGCATGTGGCACCACTTTGCTATGTTACTGGTGGCAGTAGGGGCATCTTGAAGGTTTTTCGTCTGAGACCGGAAGTGACCCCTTAATGACATTTGGCCCCAATTAAAAAATACCACATATGAATTGGGTACCCCCAATTCATGTGTGAACATACCGTTACTGTCCTACGGTTTTCATAGCAAATAAAACATTTTGACGGTGTTGAGTTTTACACCGGAAGTGACCCCTTAATGACATTTGACCCCAAATAAAAAAATACCACATATGAATTGGGTACCCACAATTCATTTGTGAACATACCGTTACTGTCCTATGTTTTTCTTAGCAAATAAAAAAAAAATTGAAGGTTTTTCGTTTTATACCGGAAGTGACCCCTTAATGACCTTTGACCCCAAATCTGTGAGGACCCCATAGACACTGCGTAATAACAATGCATTTATGCAAGTGGCGTTACTGTCCTACGTAATTTGTGGGAGAAGAAGCATTTTAAAGGTATTTCGTTTTGTACCGGAAGTGACCCCTTAATGACCTTTGACCCTAAATAAAAAAATACCACATATACACAGGGTAACTACAATTTATGTGTGAACATACCGTTACTGTCCTGTTTTTCTTAGCAAATAAAAACATTTGAAGGTTTTTCGTTTTATACCGGAAGTGACCCCTTAATGACCTTTGACCCCAAATCTGTGAGGACCCCCATAGACACTGGATAATGGCAATGCATGTGTGCAAGTGGTTTCACTGTCCTACGTAATCTGTGAGAGAAGAAGCATTTTGAGTTGAAATCACGTTTTTGACCCTATGACCCCTGCGTGACCTTTGACCCCACGAGTTTCATGTGACATGTAGGGGCATGGTCAATGATGGTTGTGACTAAGTTACGTCAAAATCGGTGTAAGTATGTAAGTGCTAGAGCAAATGTAGTGGTCGGCAGAAGAAGAAGAAAGAAGAAAGAACCTGTAAGAAAAAAGACACAGCCGTGACTAACGTCACGGCTGTGTAAAGAACCTGTAAGAAAAAAAGACACAGCCGTGACTAACGTCACGGCTGTGTAAAGAAGAAACAACTAGACTAAGCTGTGGTCTAACCCACGAACACAGCCGTGTTGTTACCCCTAATGACCTTTGACCCCAAAATATATGAAAACGGCCATAGACATTGGCTAATGTCAATGCATGGGTGCATGTGGCACCACTTTGCTATGTTACTTGTGGCAGAAGGGCATTTTGAAGGTTTTTCGTCTCAGACCGGAAGTGACCCTTAATGACATTTGACCCTAAATTATAAAAATACCACATATGAATTGGGTACCCACAATTCATGTGTGAACATACCGTTACTGTCCTATGTTTTTCTTAGCAAATAAAAAAATTTTGACGGTTTTTCGTTTTATACCGGAAGTGACCCCTTAATGACATTTGACCCCAAATAAAAAAAAATACCACATATACACAGGGTAACTACAATTTATGTGTGAACATACCGTTACTGTCCTATGTTTTTCTTAGCAAATAAAAAATTTTGAAGGTTTTTCGTTTTATACCGGAAGTGACCCTTTAATGACCTTTGATCCCAAATCTGTGAGGACCCCATAGACACTGGGTAATAACAATGCATGTGTGCAAGTTGTGTCACTGTCCTACGTAATTTGTGGGAGAAGAAGCATTTTAAATTTATTTCGTTTTATACCGGAAGTGGCCCCTTAATGACCTTTGACCCTAAATATAAAAATACCACATATACACAGGATAACTACAATTTATGTGTGAACATACCGTTACTGTCCTATGTTTGTCTTAGCAAATAAAAAAATTTGAAAGTTTTTCGTTTTATACCGGAAGTGACCCCTTAATGACCTTTGACCCCAAATCTGTGAGGACCCTATAGACACTGGATAATATCAATGCATGTGTGCAAGTGGTGTCACTGTCCTACGTAATCTGTGAGAGAAGAAGCATTTTTAGTTGAAATCACGTTTTTGACCCCTATGACCTCTGCGTGACCTTTGACCCCACGAGTTTCATATGACATGTAGGGGCATGGTCAATGATGGTTGTGACCAAGTAAGGTCAAAATCGGTGTAAGCATGTAAGTGCTAGAGCAAATGTAGTGGTCGGCAGAAAGAAAGAAAGAACCTGTAAGAAAAAAGACACAGCCGTGACTAACGTCACGGCTGTGTAAAGAACCTGTAAGAAAAAAGACACAGCCGTGACTAACGTCACGGCTGTGTAAAAATACCACATATGAATTGGGTAACCCCAATTCATGTGTGAACATACCGTTACTGTCCTACGTTTTTCTTAGCTAATAAAATTTTTAGAATGTATTTCGTTTTATTCCGGAAGTGATCACATAATGACCTTTGACCCCAAATCTGTGAGAACCCCATAGACACTGGGTAATAACAATGCATGTGTGCAAGTGGCGTCACTTTCCTACGTAATTTGTGGGAGAAGAAGCATTTTAAAGGTATTTCGTTTTATACCGGAAGTGGCCCTTAATGACCTTTGACCCTAAATAAAAAAAAATACCACATATACATAGGGTCACTACAATTTATGTGTGAACATACCGTTACTGTCTTATGTTTTTCTTAGCAAATAAAAACATTTTGAAGGTTTTAGTTTTTACCGGAAGTGACCCTTAATGACCTTTGACCCCAAATCTGTGAGGACCCCATAGACACTGGGTAATAACAATGCACATGTGCAAGTGGTGTCACTGTCCTGCGTAATCTGTGAGAGAAGAAGCATTTTGAGTTGAAATAACGTTTTTGACCCCTATGACCCCTGCGTGACCTTTGACCCCACAAGTTTCATATGACATGTTGGGGCATGGTCAATGATAGTTGTGACCAAGTTAGGTCAAAATCGGTGTAAGCATGTAAGTGCTAGAGCAAATGAAGTGGTCGGCAGAAGAAAGAAGAAAGAACCTGTAAGAAAAAAGACACAGCCGTGACTAACGTCACGGCTGTGTAAAGAAGAAAGAACCTGTAAGAAAAAAGACACAGCCGTGACTAACGTCACGGCTGTGTAAAGAAAGAACCTGTAAGAAAAAAGACACAGCCGTGGCTGTGTAAAGAACCCTCGACCATTGAGAGTAGGGTTGTCGGCTGCTGCGCTGTGCACACATGTTGAATTAGATGGATATAAGTCTTTTAACTGAAATGACCTCTAAATGACCTTTGATCACAATTATGTTTACACCACATAGACACTAGCTATAGCCAATATATATGCTCCACGCATTTATCCCTGCGCCGTGTAATTTGAGAAAAGAAGCATTTTGAAGGTATTCGGTCAGACATCGAAAGTGACCCCTAAATGACCTTTGATCCCAATTCCATGTACAACTTATAGACACTGGCTAAAGCCAATGCATATGTGCAAAGCATGACCCTATATTATGTAATGTGTAGAAGAAGAAGCATTTTGAAGTGAAAACACATTTTTCAAGTTGGTCATGTGACACGTGTGGTCATGGGGTGTGATGCCTGAGAGCAAATTTGGGCACAATCGATGAATGTAAGCAGGAGCTAGGGCCAAAATGCGGGTTGACAGAAAGTCTTGTGCAGACATAAAAAAATCTAGACTTAGCTGTGGTCTAAGACCACGAACACAGCCGTGTTGTGACCCCTTAATGACCTTTGACCCCAAAATATATGAAAACCCCATAGACATTGGCTAATGTCAATGTATGTGTGCACGTGGCATCACTTTGCCATGTTATTTGTAGCAGAAGGGGCATTTTGAAGGTTTTTCGTCTCAGACCGGAAGTGACCCCTTAATGACATTTGACCCCAAATGAAAAAATACCACATATGAATTGGGTAACCACAATTCATGTGTGAACATACCGTTACTGTCCTATGTTTTTCTTAGCAAATAAAAAAATTTGAAGGTTTTTCGTTTTATACCGGAAGTGACCCCTTAATGACCTTTGACCCCATATCTGTGTACACCCCATAGACACTGGGTAATATCAATGCATGTGTGCTAGTGGCGTCACTGTCCTACAGAATCTGTGGAAGAAGATGCATTTTAAAGGTATTTCGTTTTATACCGGAAGTGACCCCTTAATGAGATTTGACCCCAAATAAAAAAATTCCACATATACATTGGGTGACTGCAAATCACGTGTGAACATACCGTTACTGTCCCATGTTTAACTTAGCTAATAGAAATTTTTGAAGGTATTTCGTTTTATACCGGAAGTGACCCCTTAATGACCTTTGACCTCAAATCTGTGTACACCCCATATACACTGGGTAATAACAATGTATGTGTGCAAGTGGCGTCTCTGTCCTACATTATTTGTGGAAGAAGATGCATTTTAAAGGTATTTCTTTCTATACCGGAAATGACCCCTTAATGAGCTTTGACCCCAAATAAAAAAAATACCACATATACATTGGGTGACTGCAGATCTTATGTGAACATACCGTTACTGTCCCATGTTTTACTGAGCTAATAAAAAATTTTGACGGTTTTTCATTTTATACCAGAAGTGACCTCTTAATGACCTTTGACCCCAAATCTGTGTACACCCCATAGACACTGGGTAAAGACAATGCACGTGTGCAAGTTGCATCACTGTCCTACGTTATATGTGGGAGAAGATGCATTTTAGTTGAAATCACGTTTTTGACCCCTATGACCCCTGCGTGACCTTTGACCCCACAAGTTTCATGTGACATGTAGAGGCACGGTCAGTGATCATTGTGACCAAGTTAGATCAAAATCGATGTAAGCATGTGAGTGCTAGAGCAAATGTAATGGTTGACAGAAAGAAGAAAGAAAGAACTAGACTTACCTGTGGTCTAAGACCACGAACACAGCCGTGTTGTGACCCCTTAATAACCTTTGACCCCAAAATATATGAAAACCCCATAAAAATTTGGCTAATGTCAATGCACGTGTCCACGTGGCATCACTTTGCTATGCTTTTTGTGGCAGAAGGGGTATTTTGAAGGTATATCGTTTTATACCGGAAATCACCCCTTACTGACCTTTGACCCCAAATCTGTGTACACCCCATAGACACTGGGTAATAACAATGCATGTGTGCAATGTTGCGTGATGTAACGCTTCATAAATCTACAATAAATCAGGAGGCAAAGACGACGTGGTTTAGTTGCTATTCTGCCATGATGGAGACTCAAAGGACCCAAAGAGGGCGTGATTTATTATAACGTACCCAGGGGTATCGGATCCCGTTACATGCAAGTGGCGTCACTGTCCTACAGAATCTGTGGAAGGAGATGAATTTTAAAGGTATTTCGTTTTATACCGGAAGTGACCCCTTAATGAGCTTAGACCCCAAATAAAAAAAAATACCACATATACATTGGGTGACTGCAGATCATGTGTGAACATACCGTTACTGTCCCATGTTTTACTTATCTAATAAAAATTTTTGAAGGTATTTCGTTTTATACCGGAAGTGACCCCTTAATGACCTTTGACCCCAAATCTGTGTACACCCCATAGACACTGAGTAATAACAATGCATGTGTGCAAGTGGTATCTCTGTCCCACATAATTTGTGGAAGAAGATGCATTTTAAAGGTATTTCTTTTTATACCGGAAGTGACCCCTTAATGAGCTTTGACCCCAAATAAAAAAATACCACATGTACATTTGGTGACTGCAGATCATATGTGAACATACCGTTACTGTGCTATGTTTTACTTAGCTAATACAAATTTTTGAAGGTTTTTCGTTTTATACCGGAAGTGACCCCTTAATGACCTTTGACCCCAAATCTGTGTACACCACATTGACATTGGGTAATAACAATGCATGTGTGCAAGTAGGGTCGCTGTCTTACGTAAGTTGTGGGAGAAGATGCATTTATTAGTTGAAATCACGTTTTTGACCCCCTGTGACCCCTGCGTGACCTTTGACCCCACAAGTTTCATGTGACATGTAGGGGCATGGTCAATGATCATTGTGACCAAGTTAGGTCAAAATCGATGTAAGCATGTGAGTGCTAGAGCAAATGTAATGGTTGACAGAAAGAAGAAAGAAAGAAAGAACCTGTAAGAAAAAAGACACAGCCGTGACTATAACGTCACGGCTGTGTAAAGAACCTGTAAGAAAAAAGACACAGCCGTGACTAACGTCACGGCTGTGTAAGAAGAAGAAGAACTAGACTTAGCTGTGGTCTAAGACCAAGAACACAGCCGTGCTGTGACCCCTTAATGACCTTTGATCCCAAAATATATGAAAACCCCATAGGCATTGGCTAATGTCAATGCCTGTGTGCATGTGGCATCACTTTGACATGCTATTTGTCGCAGAAGGGCATTTTGAAGGTTTTTCGTCTCAGACCGGAAGTGACCCCTTTATGACCTTTGACCCCAAATGAAAAAAATATCCGATATACACTGGTTAACCACAATTAATGTGTGAACATACCGCTACTGTGCTATGTTTTCCTTAGCTAATAAAATTGTTTGAAGGTATTTCATTTTTTTACCGGAAGTGACCCCTTAATGACCTTTGACCCCAAATCTGTGTACACCCCATAGACACTGGGTAATAACAATGCATGTGTGCAAGTGGCATCACTGTCCTACGTAATTGTGGAAGAAGATGCATTTTAAAGGTATTTCTTTTTATACCGGAAGTGACCCCTTAATGAGCTTTGACCCCAAATAAAAAAAATACCACAGATACATTGGGTGACTGCAGATCATATGTGAACATACCGTTACTGTGCTATATTTTATTTAGCTAATAAAATTTTTTAAAGGTTTTTCGTTTTATACCGGAAGTGACCCCTTAATGACCTTTGACCCCAAATCTGTGTACACCACATAAACACTGGGTAATAGCAATACATGTGTGCAAGTGGGGTTGCTGTCCGACGTAAGTTGTGGGAGAAGATGCATTTTTAGTTGAAATCACGTTTTTGACCCCTGTGACCCCTGCGTGACCTTTGACCCCGCAAGTTTCATATGACATGTAGGTCAAAATCGATGTAAGCGTGTGAGTGCTAGAGCAAATGTAATGGTTGACAGAAAGAAAGAAAGAAAGAAGAAAGAACCTGTAAGAAAAAAGACACAGCCGTGACTAACGTCACGGCTGTGTAAAGAACCTGTAAGAAAAAAGACACAGCCGTGACTATAACGTCACGGCTGTGTAAAGAACCTGTAAGAAAGAAGAACTAGACCTAGCTGTGGTCTAAGACCACGAACACAGCCGTGTTGTGGCCCCTTAATGACCTTTGACCCCAAAATATATGAAAACCCCATAGACATTGGCTAATGTCAATGTATGTGTGCACGTGGCATCACTTTGCCATGTTATTTTTGGCAGAAGGGGCATTTTGAAGGTTTTTCGTTTTATACCGGAAGTGCCCCCTTAATGACCTTTGACCCCAAATCTGTGTACACCCCATAGACACTGGGTAATAACAATGCATGTGTGCAAGTGGCGTCACTGTCCTACAGAATCTGTGGAAGAAGATGTATTTTAAAGGTATTTCGTTTTTATACCGGAAGTGACCCCTTAATGAGATTTGACCCCAAATAAAAAAATACCACATATACATTGGGTGACTGCAGATCATGCGTGAACATACCGTTACTGTCCCATGTTTTACTTAGCTTATAAAATTTTTTGAATATATTTCGTTTTTACCGGAAGTGACCCCTTAATGACCTTTGACCCCAAATCTGTGTACACCCCATAGACACTGGGTAATAACAATACATGTGTGCAAGTGGCGTCTCTGTCCCACATAATTTGTGGAAGAAGATGCATTTTAAAGGTATTTCTTTTTATACCGGAAGTGACCCCTTAATGAGCTTTGACCCCAAGTAAAAAAAATACCACATATACATTGGGTGACTGCAGATCATATGTGAACATACCGTTACTGTCCTATGTTTTACTTAGCTAATAAAATTTTTTGAAGGTTTTTCGTTTTATACCGGAAGTGACGCCTTAATGACCTTTGACCCCAAATCTGTGTACACCACATAGACACTGGGTAATAATAATTCATGTGTGCAAATGGCGTCGCTGTCATACGTAAGTTGTGGGAGAAGATGCATTTTTTGTTGAAATCACGTTTTTGACCCCTATGACCTCTGCGTGACCTTTGACCCCACAAGTTTCATGTGACATGTAGGGGCACGGTCAATGATCATTGTGACCAAGTTAGGTCAAAATCGATGTAAGCATGTGAGTGCTAGAGCAAATGTAATGGTTGACAGAAGAAAGAAGAACTAGACTTAGCTGTGGTCTAAGACCACGAACACAGCCGTGTTATGACCGTTTAATCACCTTTGACCCCAAAATATATGAAAACCCCATAGACATTTACTAATGTCAATGCACGTGTCCATGTGGCATCACTTTGCTATGCTTTTTGTGGCAGAAGGGGCATTTTGAAGGTATATCGTTTTATACCGGAAGTGACCCCTTACTGACCTTTGACCCCAAATGTGTGTACACCATATAGACACTGTGTTATAACAATGCATGTGTGCAAGTGGCGTCACTGTCCTACGTAATTTGTGGAAGAAGAAGCATTTTAAAGGTATTTCGTTTTATACCGGAAGTGACCCTTAATGACCTTTGACCCCAAATAAAATAATACTACATATAAACTGGGTAACCACAATTCATGTGTGAACATACGGTTACTGTCCTATGTTTATCTTAGCAAATAAAAATTTTTGAAGGTTTTTCATTTTATACCGGAAGTGACCCCTTAATGACCTTTGACCCCAAATCTGTGTACACCACATAGACACTGGGTAATGACAATGCATGTGTGCAAGTGGCGTCACTGTCCTACAGAATCTGTGGAAGAAGATGCATTTTAAAGGTATTTTGTTTTATACCGGAAGTGACCCCTTAATGAGCTTTGACCCCAAATCTGTGTACACAACATAGACACTGGATAATTACAATGCATGTGTGCAAGTGGCGTCACTGTCCTACGTAATTTGTAGGAGAAGATGCATTTTGAGTTGAAATCACGTTTTTGACCCCTCAGACCCTGCGTGACCTTTGACCCCACAAGTTTCATGTGACATGTAGGGGCACGGTCAACGATCATTGTGACCAAGTTAGGTCAAAATCGATGTAAGCATGTGAGTGCTAGAGCAAATGTAATGGTTGACAGAAGAAAGAAGAAGAAAGAAGAAAGAAAGAAAGAACCTGTAAGAGGGAAGACACAGCCGTGACTAACGTCACGGCTGTGTAAAGAAGAAAAGAAGAAAGAAAGAAAGAACCTGTAAGAAAAAAGACACAGCCGTGACTAACGTCACGGCTGTGTAACTAGACTTAGCTGTGGTCTAAGACCACGAACACAGCCGTGTTGTGACCTCTTAATGACCTTTGACCCCAAAATATATGAAAACCCCATAGGCATTGGCTAATGTCAATGTATGCGTGCACGTGGCATTATTTTGCCATGTTATTTGTGGCAGAAGTGGCTTTTTGAAAGTTTTTCGTCTCAGACCGGAAGTGGCCCTTAATGACCTTTTGACCCCAAATCTGTGTACACCCCATAAACACTGGGTGTAAGTGGCATCACTGTCCTGAGTAATTTGTGGGAGAAGATGCATTTTAAAGGTATTTCGTTTTATACCGGAAATGACCCCTTAATGACCTTTGACCCCAAATCAAAAAATATCATATATACATTGGTTAAACACAATTCATGTGTGAACATACCATTACTCTCCTATGTTTTTCTTAGCTAATAAATTTTTTTGAAGATATTTCAATTTATACCGGAAGTGGCCCCTTAATGACCTTTGACCCCAAATCTGTGTACACCCCATAGACACTGGGTAATAACAATGCATGTGTGCAAGTGGCATCTCTGTCCCACATAATTTGTGGAAGAAGATGCATTTTAAAGGTATTTCTTTTTATACCGGAAGTGATCCCTTAATGACCTTTGACCCCAAATCTGTGTACACCACATAGACACTGGGTAATGACAATGCATGTGTGCAAGTGGCGTCACTGTCCTACAGAATCTGTGGAAGAAGATGCATTTTAAAGGTATTTTGTTTTATACCGAAGTGACCCTTAATGAGCTTTGACCCCAAATAAAAAAAAAAAATACCACATATACATTGGGTGACTGCAGATCATATGTGAACATACCGTTACTGTGCTATGTTTTACTTAGCTAATAAAATTTTTGAAGGTTTTTCGTTTTATACCGGAAGTGACCCCTTAATGACCTTTTGACCCCAAATCTGTGTACACAACATAGACACTGGATAATTACAATGCATGTGTGCAAGTGGCGTCACTGTCCTACGTAATTTGTAGGAGAAGATGCATTTTGAGTTGAAATCACGTTTTTGACCCCTGTGACCCCTGCGTGACATTTGACCCCACAAGTTTCATGTGACATGTAGGGGCACGGTCAACGATCATTGTGACCAAGTTAGGTCAAAATCGATGTAAGCATGTGAGTGCTAGAGCAAATGTAATGGTTGACAGAAGAAAGAAGAAGAAAGAAGAAAGAAAGAAAGAACCTGTAAGAAAAAAGACACAGCCGTGACTAACGTCACGGCTGTGTAAAGAAGAAAGAAGAAAGAAAGAAAGAACCTGTAAGAAAAAAGACACAGCCGTGACTAACGTCACGGCTGTGTAACTAGACTTAGCTGTGGTCTAAGACCACGAACACAGCCGTGTTGTGACCTCTTAATGACCTTTGACCCCAAAATATATGAAAACCCCATAGGCATTGGCTAATGTCAATGTATGCGTGCACGTGGCATTATTTTGCCATGTTATTTGTGGCAGAAGGGCATTTTGAAAGTTTTTCGTCTCAGACCGGAAGTGGCCCCTTAATGACCTTTGACCCCAAATCTGTGTACACCCCATAAACACTGGGTGTAAGTGGCATCACTGTCCTGAGTAATTTGTGGGAGAAGATGCATTTTAAAGGTATTTCGTTTTATACCGGAAATGACCCCTTAATGACCTTTTGACCCCAAATCAAAAAATATCATATATACATTGGTTAAACACAATTCATGTGTGAACATACCATTACTCTCCTATGTTTTTCTTAGCTAATAAATTTTTTTGAAGATATTTCAATTTATACCGGAAGTGGCCCCTTAATGACCTTTGACCCCAAATCTGTGTACACCCCATAGACACTGGGTAATAACAATGCATGTGTGCAAGTGGCATCTCTGTCCCACATAATTTGTGGAAGAAGATGCATTTTAAAGGTATTTCTTTTATACCGGAAGTGATCCCTTAATGAGCTTTGACCCCAATTAAAAAAAAATACCACATATACATTGGGTAACTGCGGATCATGTGTGAACATACCGTTACTGCGCTATGTTTTACTTAGCTAATAAAAATTTGTGAAGGTTTTTCGTTTTATACCGGAAGTGACCCCTTAATGACCTTTGACCCCAAATCTGTGTACACCATATAGACACTGGTTAATAGCAATGTATGTGTGCAAGTGGTGTCACTGTCGTACGTAATCTGTAGGAGAAGATGCATTTTTAGTTGAAATCACGTTTTTGACCCCTATGACCCCTGCGTGACCTTTGACCCCACAAGTTTCATGTGACGTGTAGGGGCACGGTCAATGATCATTGTGACCAAGTTAGGTTAAAATCGATGTAAGCATGTGAGTGCTAGAGCAAATGTAATGGTTGACAGAAAGAAGAAAGAAAGAAAGAACCTGTAGAAAAAAGACACAGCCGTGACTAACGTCACGGCTGTGTAAAGAACTAGACTTAGCTGTGGTTTAAGACCACGAACACAGCCGTGTTGTGACCCCTTAATAACCTTTGACCCCAAAATATATGAAAACCCCATAAAAAATTGGCTAATGTCAATGCACGTGTCCACGTGGCATCACTTTGCTATGCTTTTTGTGGCAGAAGGGGTATTTTGAAGGTATATCGTTTTATACCGGAAATCACCCCTTACTGACCTTTGACCCCAAATCTGTGTACATCCCATAGACACTGGGTAATAACAATGCATGTGTGCAAGTGGCGTCACTGTCCTACAGAATCTGTGGAAGGAGATGAATTTTAAAGGTATTTCGTTTTATACCGTAAGTGACCCCTTAATGAGATTTGACCCCAAATAAAAAAATACCACATATACATTGGGTGACTGCAGATCATGTGTGAACATACCGTTACTGTCCCATGTTTTACTTAGCTAATAAAAAATTTTGAAGGTATTTCGTTTTATACCGGAAGTGACCCCTTAATGACCTTTGACCCCGAATCTGTGTACACCCCATAGACACTGGGTAATAACAATGCATGTGTGCAAGTGGCGTCTCTGTCCCACGTAATTTGTTTAAAAAAGATGCATTTTAAAGGTATTTCTTTTTATACCGGAAGTGACCCCTTAATGAGCTTTGGCCCCAAATAAAAAAATACCACATATACATTGGGTGACTGCTGATCATATGTGAACATACCGTTACTGTGCTATGTTTTACTTAGCTAATAAAATTTTTGAAGGTTTTTCGTTTTATACCGGAAGTGACCCCTTAATGACCTTTGACCCCAAATCTGTGTACACCACATAGACACTGGGTAATAACAATGCATGTGTGCAAGTGGGGTCGCTGTCCTACATAAGTTGTGGGAGAAGATGCATTTTTAGTTGAAATCACGTTTTTGACCCCTGTGACCCCTGCGTGACCTTTGACCCCGCAAGTTTCATGTGGCATGTAGGGGCATGGTCAATGATTATTATGACTAAGTTAGATGAAAATCGATGTAAGCATGTGAGTGCTAGAGAAAATGTAATGGTTGACAGAAAGAAGAAGAACTAGACTTAGCTGTGGTCTAAGACCACGAACACAGCCGTGCTGTGACCCTTTTTAACCTTTGACCCCAAAATATATGAAAGTCCCATAGACATTGGCTAGTGTCAATGTACATTTGCATGTGGCATCACTATGCCATGTTACTTGTGGCAGTAGGGGCATTTTGAAGGTTTTTCGTCTCAGACCGGAAGTGACCCCTTGATGACCTTTGACCCAAAATAAAAAAAATACCACATATACACTGGGTAGCCACAATTCATATATGAACATACTGTTACTGTCCTTTGTTTTTCTTAGCTAATAAAAAAAATGAACCCTTAATGACCTTTGACCCCAAATTAAAAAATACCACATATACACTGGGTAACCACAATTTATGTGTGCATATACCGTTACTGTCCTACGTTTTTCTTAGCTAAAAACGTTTTTTGAAGATATTTCGTTTTATACCGGAAGTGACCCCTTAATGACCTTTGACCCCAAATCTGTGTACACCCCATATACACTGGGTAACACCAATGCATGTGTGCAAGTGGTATCATTGTCCTACGTAATTTGTGGAAGAAGATGCATTTTATAAGTATTTCGTTTTATACCGGAAGTGACCCCTTAATGACCTTTGACCCCAAATTAAAAAATACCACATATACACTGGGCAACCACAATTTTTGTGTGCATATACCGTTACTGTCCTACGTTTTTCTTAGCTAATAAAATTTTTTGAAGATATTTCGTTTTATACCGGAAGTGACCCCTTAATGACCTTTGACCCCAAATCTGTGTACACCCTATAGACACTAGGTAATTACAATACATGTGTGCAAGTGGCGTCACTGTCCTACGTAATTTGTGGGAGAACATGCATTTTAAAGGTTATTTCGTTTTATACCGGAAGTGATCCCTTAATGACCTTTGACCCATATAAAAAAAATATCACATATACATTAGGTAACTGCAACTTAGATGTGAACATACCGTTACTGCCCTATAGTTTGTTTAGCTAATAAAATTTTTTGAAGGTATTTCTGTTTTATACCGAAGTGACCCCTTAATGACCTTTGACCCCAAATCTGTGTACACCACATAGACACTGGGTAATATCAATGCATGTGTGCTAGTGGCGTCGCTGTCCTACGTAAGTTGTGGGAGAAGATGCATTTTAGTTGAAATCACGTTTTGACCCCTATGACCTCTGCGTGACCTTTGACCCCATGAGTTTCATGTAACTTGTAGGTGCACGGTGAATGATCATTGTGACTAAGTTAGGTCAAAATCGATGTAAGCATGTGAGTGCTAGAGCAATGTAAAATTTGACAGAAGAAGAAGAAAGAACCTGTAAGAAAAAAGACACAGCCGTGACTAACGTCACGGCTGTGTAAGAAGAAAGAACCTGTAAGAAAAAAGACACAGCCGTGACTAACGTCACGGCTGTGTAAAGAAAGAACCTGTAAGAAAAAAGACACAGCCGTGACTAACGTCACGGCTGTGTAATTATCGAACTGACATCCATAAAGTCACTGATGTTTTAACACTTGGTCCTAGGCTGTGGAATAGTTTGCCAAGTGAAATTAACGAAGCTTAACTGGTAAATGAATTCAAAAATAGTAACAACTAGACTTAGCTGTGGTCTAAGACCACGAACACAGCCGTGTTGTGACCCCTTAATGACCTTTGACCCCAAAATATATGAAAACCCCATAGACATTGGCTAATGTCAATGTATGTGTGCACGTGGCATCACTTTGCCATGTTATTTGTAGCAGAAGGGGCATTTTGAAGGTTTTTCGTCCCAGACCGGAAGTGACCCCTTAATGACATTTGACCCCAAATAAAAAAAATACCACATATGAATTGGGTAACCACAATTCATGTGTGAACATACCGTTACTGTCCTATGTTTTTCTTAGCAAATAAAATTTTTTTAAAGATTTTTCGTTTTATACCGGAAGTGACCCCTTAATGACCTTTGACCCCAAATCTGTGTACACCCCATGGACACTGGGTAATAACAAGGCATGTGGCAAGTGGCGTCACTGTTCTACATAATCTGTGGAAGAAGATGCATTTTAAAGGTATTTCGTTTTATACCGGAAGTGACCCCTTAATGAGATTTGACCCCAAATAAAAAAATACCACATATACATTGGGTGACTGCAGATCACGTGTGAACATACCGTTACTGTCCCATGTTTTACTTAGCTTATAAATTTTTTTTTTAAATATTTCGAATGATACGGCGAGTGCCCCCATCTACACTCTTGCCCTCCACGCCGCGCTCCCGACATAGCCCCTGGGTAACAACAATGCATGTGTGCAAGTGGCGTCTCTGTCCCACATAATTTGTGGAAGAAGATGCATTTTAAAGGTATTTCTGTTTATACCGGAAGTGACCCCTTAATGAGCTTTGACCCCAAATAAAAAAAAAAAATACCACATATACATTGGGTGACTGCAGATCATATGTGAACATACCGTTACTGTGCTATGTTTTACTTAGCTAATAAAAATTTTTGAAGGTTTTTCGTTTTATACCGGAAGTGACCCCTTAATGACCTTTGACCCCAAATCTGTGTACACCACATAGACACTGGGTAATAGCAATGCATGTGTGCAAGTGGGGTCACTCTCCACCGTAGGTTGTGGGAGAAGATGCATTTTAGTTGAAATCACGTTTTTGACCCCTGTGACCCCTGCATGACCTTTGACCCCACAAGTTTCATGTGACATGTAGGGGCACGGTCAATGATCATTGTGACCAAGTTAAGTCAAAATCGATGTAAGCATGTGAGTGCTAGAGCAAATGTAATGGTTGACAGAAGAAAGAAGAAAGAAGAAAGAACTAGACTTAGCTGTGGTCTAAGACCACGAACACAGCCGTGTTGTGACCTCTTAATGACCTTTGACCCGAAAATATATGAAAACCCCATAGGCATTGGCTAATGTCAATGTATGCGTGCACGTGGCATTATTTTGCCATGTTATTTGTGGCAGAAGGGCATTTTGAAAGTTTTTCGTCTCAGACCGGAAGTGGCCCTTAATGACCTTTGACCCCAAATCTGTGTACACCCCATAAACACTGGGTAATAACAATGCATGTGTGTAAGTGGCATCACTGTCCTGAGTAATTTGTGGGAGAAGATACATTTTAAAGGTATTTCGTTTTATACCGGAAATGACCCCTTAATGACCTTTGACCCCAAATAAAAAAATATCATATATACAGTGGCTAAACACAATTCATGTGTGAACATACCATTACTCTCCTATGTTTTTCTTAGCTAATAAAATTTTTTGAAGATATTTCAATTTATACCGGAAGTGGCCCCTTAATGACCTTTGACCCCAAATCTGTGTACACCCCATAGACACTGGGTAATAACAATGCATGTGTGCAAGTGGCATCTCTGTCCCACATAATTTGTGGAAGAAGATGCATTTTAAAGGTATTTCTTTTATACCGGAAGTGACCCTTAATGAGCTTTGACCCCAATAAAAAAAAAAATACCACATATACATTGGGTAACTGCAGATCATATGTGAACATACCGTTACTGCGCTATGTTTTACTTAGCTAATACAAATTTGTGAAGGTTTTTCGTTTTATACCGGAAGTGACCCCTTAATGACCTTTGACCCCAAATCTGTGTACACCATATAGACACTGGTTAATAACAATGCATGTGTACAAGTGGTGTCACTGTCGTACGTAATCTGTAGGAGAAGAATCATTTTTAGTTGAAATCACGTTTTTGACCCCTATGACCCCTGCGTGACCTTTGACCCCACAAGTTTCATGTGACGTGTAGGGGCACGGTCAATGATCATTGTGACCAAGTTAGGTCAAAATCGATGTAAGCATGTGAGTGCTAGAGCAAATGTAATGGTTGACAGAAAGAAGAAAGAACTAGACTTAGCTGTGGTCTAAGACCACGAACACAGCCGTGTTGTGACCTCTTAATGACCTTTGACCCCAAAATATATGAAACCCCATAGGCATTGGCTAATGTCAATGTATGCGTGCACGTGACATTATTTTGCCATGTTATTTGTGGCAGAAGGGCATTTTGAAAGTTTTTCGTCTCAGACCGGAAGTGGCCCCTTAATGACCTTTGACCCCAAATCTGTGTACACCCCATAAACACTGGGTAATAACAATGCATGTGTGTAAGTGGCATCACTGTCCTGAGTAATTTGTGGGAGAAGATGCATTTTAAAGGTATTTCGTTTTATACCGGAAATGACCCTTAATGACCTTTTGACCCCAAATAAAAAATATCATATATACATTGGTTAAACACAATTCATGTGTGAACATACCATTACTCTCCTATGTTTTTCTTACCTAATAAATTTTTTGGAAGATATTTCAATTTATACCGGAAGTGGCCCCTTAATGACCTTTGACCCCAAATCTGTGTACACCCCATAGACACTGAATAATAACAATGCATGTGTGCAAGTGGCATCTCTGTCCCACATAATTTGTGGAAGAAGATGCATTTTAAAGGTATTTCTTTTTATACCGGAAGTGACCCCTTATTGAGCTTTGACCCCAATTAAAAAAAAAAATACCACATATACATTGGGTAACTGCAGATCATATGTGAACATACCATTACTGCGCTATGTTTTACTTAGCTAATAAAAATTTGTGAAGGTTTTTCGTTTTATACCGGAAGTGACCCCTTAATGACCTTTGACCCCAAATCTGTGTACACCATATAGACACTGGTTAATAACAATGCATGTGTGCAAGTGGTGTCACTGTCGTACGTAATCTGTAGGAGAAGATGCATTTTTAGTTGAAATCACGTTTTTGACCCCTGCGTGACCTTTGACCCCACAAGTTTCATGTGACGTGTAGGGGCACGGTAAATGATCATTGTGACCAAGTTAGGTCAAAATCGATGTAAGCATGTGAGTGCTAGAGCAAATGTAATGGTTGACAGAAAGAAGAAAGAAAGAAAGAACTAGACTTAGCTGTGGTCTAAGACCACGAACACAGCCGTGTTGTGACCCCTTAATGACCTTTGACCCAAAAAAAAATATATGAAAACGCCCATAGACATTGGCTAATGTCAACGCATGTGTGCACGTGGCATCACTTTGCCATGTTACTTGTGGCAGAAGGGCATTTTGAAGGTTTTTCGTCTCAGACCGGAAGTGACCCCTTAATGACATTTGACCCCAAATAAAAAATACCTCATATGAATTGGGTAACCACAATTCATGTGTGAACATACCGTTACTGTCCCATGTTTTACTTAGCTAATAACAATTTTTGAAGGTATTTCGTTTTATACCGGAAGTGACCCCTTAATGACCTTTGACCCCAAATCTGTGTACACCATATAGACACTGGTTAATAACAATGCATGTGTACAAGTGGTGTCACTGTCGTACGTAATCTGTAGGAGAAGATGCATTTTTAGTTGAAATCACGTTTTTGACCCCTATGACCCCTGCGTGACCTTTGACCCCACAAGTTTCATGTGACGTGTAGGGGCACGGTCAATGATCATTGTGACCAAGTTAGGTCAAAATCGATGTAAGCATGTGAGTGCTAGAGCAAATGTAATGGTTGACAGAAAGAAGAAAGAACTAGACTTAGCTGTGGTCTAAGACCACGAACACAGCCGTGTTGTGACCTCTTAATGACCTTTGACCCCAAAATATATGAAACCCCATAGGCATTGGCTAATGTCAATGTATGCGTGCACGTGACATTATTTTGCCATGTTATTTGTGGCAGAAGGAGTATTTTGAAAGTCTCTCAACTCAGACCGGAAGTGGCCCCTTAATGACCTTTTTGACCCCAAATCTGTGTACACCCCATAAACACTGGGTAATAACAATGCATGTGTGTAAGTGGCATCACTGTCCTGAGTAATTTGTGGGAGAAGATGCATTTTAAAGGTATTTCGTTTTATACCGGAAATGACCCCTTAATGACCTTTGACCCCAAATAAAAAATATCATATATACATTGGTTAAACACAATTCATGTGTGAACATACCATTACTCTCCTATGTTTTTCTTACCTAATAAATTTTTTGGAAGATATTTCAATTTATACCGGAAGTGGCCCTTAATGACCTTTTGACCCCAAATCTGTGTACACCCATAGACACTGAATAATAACAATGCATGTGTGCAAGTGGCATCTCTGTCCCACATAATTTGTGGAAGAAGATGCATTTTAAAGGTATTTCTTTTTATACCGGAAGTGACCCCTTAATGAGCTTTGACCCCAATTAAAAAAAATACCACATATACATTGGGTAACTGCAGATCATATGTGAACATACCATTACTGCGCTATGTTTTACTTAGCTAATAAAAATTTGTGAAGGTTTTTCGTTTTATACCGGAAGTGACCCCTTAATGACCTTTGACCCCAAATCTGTGTACACCATATAGACACTGGTTAATAACAATGCATGTGTGCAAGTGGTGTCACTGTCGTACGTAATCTGTAGGAGAAGATGCATTTTAGTTGAAATCACGTTTTTGACCCTGCGTGACCTTTGACCCCACAAGTTTCATGTGACGTGTAGGGGCACGGTAAATGATCATTGTGACCAAGTTAGGTCAAAATCGATGTAAGCATGTGAGTGCTAGAGCAAATGTAATGGTTGACAGAAAGAAGAAAGAAAGAAAGAACTAGACTTAGCTGTGGTCTAAGACCACGAACACAGCCGTGTTGTGACCCCTTAATGACCTTTGACCCAAAAAATATATGAAAACGCCCATAGACATTGGCTAATGTCAACGCATGTGTGCACGTGGCATCACTTTGCCATGTTACTTGTGGCAGAAGGGCATTTTGAAGGTTTTTCGTCTCAGACCGGAAGTGACCCTTAATGACATTTGACCCCAAATAAAAAAATACCTCATATGAATTGGGTAACCACAATTCATGTGTGAACATACCGTTACTGTCCCATGTTTTACTTAGCTAATAACAATTTTTGAAGGTATTTCGTTTTATACCGGAAGTGACCCCTTAATGACCTTTGACCCCAAATCTGTGTACACCATATAGACACTGGTTAATAACAATGCATGTGTACAAGTGGTGTCACTGTCGTACGTAATCTGTAGGAGAAGAATCATTTTTAGTTGAAATCACGTTTTTGACCCCTATGACCCCTGCGTGACCTTTGACCCCACAAGTTTCATGTGACGTGTAGGGGCACGGTCAATGATCATTGTGACCAAGTTAGGTCAAAATCGATGTAAGCATGTGAGTGCTAGAGCAAATGTAATGGTTGACAGAAAGAAGAAAGAACTAGACTTAGCTGTGGTCTAAGACCACGAACACAGCCGTGTTGTGACCTCTTAATGACCTTTGACCCCAAAATATATGAAACCCCATAGGCATTGGCTAATGTCAATGTATGCGTGCACGTGACATTATTTTGCCATGTTATTTGTGGCAGAAGGGGCATTTTGAAAGTTTTTCGTCTCAGACCGGAAGTGGCCCCTTAATGACCTTTGACCCCAAATCTGTGTACACCCCATAAACACTGGGTAATAACAATGCATGTGTGTAAGTGGCATCACTGTCCTGAGTAATTTGTGGGAGAAGATGCATTTTAAAGGTATTTCGTTTTATACCGGAAATGACCCCTTAATGACCTTTGACCCCAAATAAAAAATATCATATATACATTGGTTAAACACAATTCATGTGTGAACATACCATTACTCTCCTATGTTTTTCGTACCTAATAAATTTTTTGGAAGATATTTCAATTTATACCGGAAGTGGCCCTTAATGACCTTTGACCCCAAATCTGTGTACACCCCATAGACACTGAATAATAACAATGCATGTGTGCAAGTGGCATCTCTGTCCCACATAATTTGTGGAAGAAGATGCATTTTAAAGGTATTTCTTTTTATACCGGAAGTGACCCCTTAATGAGCTTTGACCCCAATTAAAAAAAATACCACATATACATTGGGTAACTGCAGATCATATGTGAACATACCATTACTGCGCTATGTTTTACTTAGCTAATAAAAATTTGTGAAGGTTTTTCGTTTTATACCGGAAGTGACCCCTTAATGACCTTTGACCCCAAATCTGTGTACACCATATAGACACTGGTTAATAACAATGCATGTGTGCAAGTGGTGTCACTGTCGTACAGGTAAGCTGGAGGAGAAGATGCATTTCTAGGTGAAATCACGCTTTTGACCCCTGCGTGACCTTTGACCCCACAAGTTTCATGTGACGTGTAGGGGCACGGTAAATGATCATTGTGACCAAGTTAGGTCAAAATCGATGTAAGCATGTGAGTGCTAGAGCAAATGTAATGGTTGACAGAAAGAAGAAAGAAAGAAAGAACTAGACTTAGCTGTGGTCTAAGACCACGAACACAGCCGTGTTGTGACCCCTTAATGACCTTTGACCCAAAAATATATGAAAACGCCCATAGACATTGGCTAATGTCAACGCATGTGTGCACGTGGCATCACTTTGCCATGTTACTTGTGGCAGAAGGGGCATTTTGAAGGTTTTTCGTCTCAGACCGGAAGTGACCCCTTAATGACATTTGACCCCAAATAAAAAAATACCTCATATGAATTGGGTAACCACAATTCATGTGTGAACATACCGTTACTGTCCCATGTTTTACTTAGCTAATAACAATTTTTGAAGGTATTTCGTTTTATACCGGAAGTGACCCCTTAATGACCTTTGACCCCAAATCTGTGTACACCCCATAGACATTGAGAAACAGCAATGCATGTGTGCAAGTGGCGTCTCTGTCCCACATAATTTGTGAAAGAAGATGCATTTTAAAGGTATTTCTTTTTATACCGGAAGTGACCCCTTAATGAGCTTTGACCTCAAATAAAAAAAATACCACATATACATTTGGTGACTGCGGATCATATGTGAACGTACTGTTACTGTGCTATGTTTTACTTAGCTAATAAAATTTTTGAAGGTTTTTCGTTTTATACCGGAAGTGACCCCTTAATGACCTTTGACCCCAAATCTGTGTACACCACATAGACACTGGGTAATAACAATGCATGTGTGCAAGTGGGGTTGCTATCCTACCTAAGTTGTCGGAGAAGATGCATTTTTAGTTGAAATCACGTTTTTGACCCCTATGACCCCTGCGTGACCTTTGACCCCACGAGTTTCATGTGACATGTAGGAGCACGGTCAATGATCATTGTGACCAAGTTAGGTCAAAATCGATGTAAGCATGTGAGTGCTAGAGCAAATGTAAAGGTTGACAGAAGAAAGAAAGAAAGAAAGAAAGAAAGAAAGAACTAGACTTAGCTGTGGTCTAAGACCACGAACACAGCCGTGTTGTGACCTCTAATCACCTTTGACCCCAAAATATATGACAACCCCATAGACATTGGCTAATGTCAATGCACGTGTCCATGTGGCATCACTTTGCTTTTTGTGGCAGAAGGGCATTTTGAAGGTATATCGTTTTATACCGGAAGTGACCCTTACTGACCTTTGACCTCAAATGTGTGTACACCATATAGACACTGTGTTATAACAATGCATGTGTGCAAGTAGCATCACTGTCCTACGTAATTTGTGGAAGAAGAAACATTTTAAAGGTATTTCGTTTTATACCGGAAGTGACCCCTTAATGACCTTTGACCCCAAATAAAATAATACTACATATAAACTGGGTAACCACAATTCATGTGTGAACATACGGTTACTGTCCTATGTTTTTCGTTTTATACCGGAAGTGACCCCTTAATGACATTTGACCCCAAATCTGTGTACACCCCATAGACACTGGGTAATAACAATGCATGTGTGCAATTTGCGTCACTGTCCTACAGAATCTGTGGAAGAAGATGCATTTTAAAGGTATTTTGTTTTATACCGGAAGTGACCCCTTAATGAGATTTGACCCCAAATAAAAAAATACCACATATACATTGGGTGACTACAGATCATGTGTGAACATACCGTTACTGTCCCATGTTTTACTTAGCTTATAAAAAAAATTTGAAGGTGTTTCGTTTTATACCGGAAGTGACCCCTTAATGACCTTTGACCCCAAATCTGTGTACACCCCATAGACACTGGGTGATAACAATGCATGTGTGCAAGTGGCGTCTCTGTCCCACATAATTTGTGGAAGAAGATGCATTTTAAAGGTATTTCTTTTTATACCGGAAGTGACCCCTTAATGAGCTATGACCCCAAATAAAAAAAATACCACATATACATTGGGTGACTGCAGATCATATGTGAACATACCGTTACTGTGCTATGTTTTACTTAGCTAATAAAAATTTTTGAAGCTTTTTCGTTTTACACCGGAAGTGACCCCTTAATGACCTTTGACCCCAAATCTGTGTACACCACATAGACACTGGGTAATTACAATGCATGTGTGCAAGTGGCGTCACTGTCCTACGTAATTTGTAGGAGAAGATGCATTTTGAGTTGAAATCACGTTTTTGACCCCTGTGACCCCTGTGTGACCTTTGACCCCACGAGTTTCATGTGACATGTAGGGGCACGGTCAATGATCATTGTGACCAAGTTAGGTCAAAATCGATGTAAGCATGTGAGTGCTAGAGCAAATGTAATGGTTGACAGAAAGAAGAAAGAAAGAAGAAAGAAGAAGAACTAGACTTAGCTGTGGTCTAAGACCACGAACACAGCCGTGTTGTGACCCCTTAATCCCCTTTGACCCCAAAATATATGAAAACATTGGTTAATGTCAATGCACGTGTCCACGTGGCATCACTTTGCTATGCTTTTTGTATCAGAAGGGATATTTTGAAGGTATATCGTTTTATACCGGAAGTAACCCCTTACTGACCTTTGACCCCAACTGTGTGTACACCATATAGACACTGTGTTATAACAATGCATGTGTGCAAGTGGCGTCACTGTCCTACGTAATTAGTGGAAGAAGAAGCATTTTAAAGATTTTCGTTTTATACCGGAAGTGACGCCTGAATGACCTTTGACCCCAAATCTGTGTACACCCCATAGACACTGGATAATAACAATGCATGTGTGCAAGTGGCGTCACTGTCCTACAGAATCTGTGGAAGAAGATGCATTTTAAAGGTATTTCGTTTTATACCGGAAGTGACCCCTTAATGAGATTTGACCCCAAATAAAAAATACCACATATACATTGGGTGACTGCAGATCATGTGTGAACATACCGTTACTGTCCCATGTTTTACTTATCTAATAAAAATGTTTGAATGTATTTCGTTTTATACCGGAAGTGACCCCTTAATGACCTTTGACCCCAAATCTGTGTACACCCTATAGACACTGAGTAATAACAATGCATGTGTGCAAGTGGCATCTCTGTCCCACATAATTTGTGGAAGAAGATGCATTTTAAAGGTATTTCATTTTATACCGGAAGTGACCCCTTAATGAGCTTTGACCCCAAATAAAAAAAATACCACATGTACATTGGGTGACTGCAGATCATATGTGAACATACCGTTACTGTGCGATGTTTTACTTAGCTAATACAAATTTTGAAGGTTTTTCGTTTTATACCGGAAGTGACCCCTTAATGACCTTTGACCCCAAATCTGTGTACACCACATAGACACTGGGTAATAACAATGCATGTGTGCAAGTAGGGTCGCTGTCCTACGTAAGTTGTGGGAGAAGATGCATTTTTAGTTGAAATCACGTTTTTGACCCCTGTGACCCCTGCGTGACCTTTGACCCCACAAGTTTCATGTGACATGTAGGGGCATGGTCAATGATTATTGTGACCAAGTTAGGTCAAAATCGATGTAAGCATGTGAGTGCTAGAGCAAATGTAATGGTTGACAGAAGAAAGAAGAAAGAAGAAGAAAGAAGAAAGAAAGAACCTGTAAGAAAAAAGACACAGCCGTGACTAACGTCACGGCTGTGTAAGAACCTGTAAGAAAAAAGACACAGCCGTGACTAACGTCACGGCTGTGTAACTAGACTTAGCTGTGGTCTAACCCACGAACACAGCCGTGTTAATTGTGACCCCTAATGACCTTTGACCGCAAAATATATGAAAACTCCCAAAGACATTGGCTGATGTCAATGCATGGGTGCACAGGGCACCACTTTGCTATGTAACTTGTGGCAGAAGGGCATTTTGACGGTTATTCGTCTCAGACCGGAAGTAAACCCTCAAAGACATTTGACCAAAAATAAAAAAATACCACATATGAATTGGGTAACCACAATTCATGTGTGAACATACCTGTTTCTGTCCTGTGTTTTTCTTAGCAAATAAAAAAAAATTGAAGGTTTTTCGTTTTATACCGGAAGTGACCCCTTAATGACCTTTGACCCCAAATCTGTGTACACCCCATAGACACTGGGTAATTACAATGCATGTGTGCAAGTGGCGTCACTGTCCTACAGAATCTGTGGAAGAAGATGCATTTTAAAGGTATTTCGTTTTATACCGGAAGTGACCTCTTAATGAGATTTGACCCCAAATAAAAAAATACCACATATACATTGGGTGACTGCAGATCATGTGTGAACATATCGTTACTATCCAATGTTTTACTTAGCTAATAAAAATTTTTGAAGGTTTTTCGTTTTTTACCGGAAGTGACCCCTTAATGACCTTTGACCCCAAATCTGTGTACACCCCATAGACACTGGGTAATAACAATGCGTGTGTGCAAGTGGCGTCACTGTCCTACAGAATCTGTGGAAGAAGATGCATTTTAAATGTATTTCGTTTTATACCGGAAGTGACCTCTTAATGAGATTTGACCCCAAATAAAAAATACCACATATACATTGGGTGACTGCAGATCATGTGAACATACCGTTACTGTCCCATGTTTTACTTAGCTAAAAAAAATTTTTGAAGGTATTTCGTTTTATACCGGAAGTGACCCCTTAATGACCTTTGACCCCAAATATGTGTACACCCCATAGACACTGGGTAATAACAATGCATGTGTGCAAGTGGCGTCTCTGTCCTACATAATTTGTGGAAGAAGATGCATTTTAAAGGTATTTCTTTTTATACCGGAAGTGACCTCTTAATGAGCTTTTGACCCAAAATAAAAAAAATACCACATATACATTGGGTGACTGCAGATCATATGTGAACATACCGTTACTGTCCCATGTTTTACTGAGCTAATAAAAAAAATTGAAGGTTTTTCGTTTTATACCGGAAATGACCCCTTAATGACCTTTGACCCCAAATCTGTGTACACCTTATAGACACTGGGTAATTACAATGCATGTGTGCAAGTGGCGTCTCTGTCCTACGTAATTTGTAGGAGAAGATGCATTTTGAACTGAAATCACGTTTTGACCCCTGTGACCCCTGCGTGACCTTTGACCCCACAAGTTTCATGTGACATGTAGGGGCGCGGTCAATGATCATTGTGACTAAGTTAGGTCAAAATCGATGTAAGCATGTGAGTGCTAGAGCAAATGTAATGGTTGACAGAAAGAAGAACGAGATCTGATTGCGTTCGCCTGCGACCGCGAGGATGCACAGCCAGCAGTGACAAATGAATCTGTGAGAACCGGAAGTGATCCCTTAATTACCTTTGACCCCGCAAAAATATTACATAGTGCTTAGGATGTCATAAGGAATATTCCTGGTGAATTTCAGCTTAATCGGAACTTATACATGGATTTTGATTTTTTTTAAATATATGATTGACCTTTTGACCCCATTAATGACCTTTGACCTCAAAAAAAAAAAAACCCTTTTGTACACCGACAAAATGCATTGTTCCAATTTTAATTAAAAAATTCTACCATGTTTAATTGTTGAGATAAAAATTCTTGAAGTTATTTACCTAAAAACAGGAAGTGACCCCTTAATGACATTTGACCCCCAAAATAAAAATACCATGCATACATCAGGTAACACTGATTCATGTATGATGATTATATTACTCTGGTCTGTTTATATTTTGAGATAAAATTTTTAAAACATTTTGAAAATTTTGGTTTTGACCGGAAGTAACCACTTAATGACCTTTGACCCCAAAACTGTAGGCATCATAAAGACCCTAGCTAGTAGCGATGCATGTGTGCTAATGGCGACTCTCTGCTATGTAATTTGTAAAGACAGTGATTTTTTGAATATTTTTACAAATTTGTCAGACTTTTACCGGAAGTGACCCTTAATGACCTTTGATTCCAATTTTATGGTATAACTTTTGGACACTGGCTATAGATCATGCATGTGTGTAAGTGACGTCACGGTGCTATGTAATATGTGAGAGGAGTATCATTTTAGTTAAAATCCAAGTTTTGGCCATTGACCGGAAGTGGATGACATTTGACCGGAAGTTGATCATGTGACATATGTGGCACCACCAAACGGTTCTACTGACCAAATATGGTCAACATGCCTGAAAGCATGTGGCTACGATGGCTGATTATGATGTTGACAGAAGAAAGAAGAAGAAAGAAAGAAGAAAGAACGCGGAAAAACAAAGCACAGCGCCGATGGCGGCTGTGCAAAGAAAGAACTAGACTTAGCTGTGGTCTAAGACCACGAACACAGCCGTGTTGTGACCCCTTAATGACCTTTGACCCAAAAAATATATGAAAACCCTATAGACATTGGCTAATGTCAATGTATGTGTGCACGTGGCATCACTTTGCCCTTTATTTGTGGCAGAAAGGGCATTTTGAAGGTTTTTCTTGTCTCAGACCGGAAGTCACCCCTTAATGACCTTTTACTCCAAATAAAAAAATACCACGTATACACTAAGTAACATCAATTCATGTGTGAATGTGCCGTCTCTGTGCTATATTTTTCTTGGCTGATAAAGTTTTTTGAAGTTATTTCGTTTTATACCGGAAGTGACCCCTTAATGACCTTTTACCCCAAATCTGTGTACACCCCATAGACACTGGGTAATAACAATGCATGTGTGCAAGTGGCATCACTGTCCTACGTAATTTGTGGGAGAAGATGCATTTTAAAGGTATTTCGTTTTATACCGGAAATGACCCCTTAATGACCTTTGACCCCAAATAAAAAAATACCATATATACATTGGGTAAACATAATTTATGTGTGAACATCCCATTACTCTCCTATGTTTTTCTTAGCTAAATTGGCAAATTTGACGTTTTGACTTTTAATGACCTTTGACCCCAATATAAAAAAAAACCTCATCTACACCGAGAAAATGCATTGTTACAGTTTAAATTTTAAAATCTATTGTGCTTAGTTATGGAGATAAAAATTCTTGAAGTTATTTAGCTTAAAACCGGAAATGACATCTAAATGACCTTTGACCAAAAAAATAAAAAATACCGTGCATACATCGGGTAACACTAATGCATATATGTAGTTTATGTTACTGTACGTTTTGAGATAAAAAAAATGAAAATATTTGATGATTTTTGGTTTTTTTTTTGGAAGCGACCCCTTAATGACCTTTGACCCCAAAACTGTAGACACCTTAAAGACCCTGGTTGGTAGCAATGCATGTGTGCTAATGGCAACTTATGTTTTACTTAGCTAATAAAAAATTTTGAAGGTTTTTCGTTTTATACCGGAAGTGACCCTTAATGACCTTTGACCCCAAATCTGTGTACACCACATAGACACTGGGTAATAACAATGCATGTGTGCAAGTGGGGTCGCTGTCCTACGTAAGTTGTAGGAGAAGATGCATTTTAGTTGAAATCACGTTTTTGACCCTGTGACCCCTGCGTGACCTTTGTCCCCACGAGTTTCATGTGACATGTAGGGGCATGGTCAATGATCATTATGACCAAGTTAGGTCAAAATCGATGTAAGCATGTGAGTGCTAGAGCAAATGTAATGGTTGACAGAAAGAAGAAGAAGAAGAAACTAGACTTAGCTGTGGTCTAAGACCACGAACACAGCCGTGTTGTGACCTCTTAATGACCTTTGACCCCAAAATATATGAAAACCCCATAGGCATTGGCTAATGTCAATGTATGCGTGCACGTGGCATTATTTTGCCATGTTATTTGTGACAGAAGGGCATTTTGAAAGTTTTTCGTCTCAGACCGGAAGTGGCCCCTTAATGACCTTTGACCCCAAATCTGTGTACACCCCATAAACACTGGGTAATAACAATGCATGTGTGTAAGTGGCATCACTGTCCTGAGTAATTTGTGGGAGAAGATGCATTTTAAAGGTATTTCGTTTTATACCGGAAATGACCCCTTAATGACCTTTGACCCCAAATAAAAAATATCATATATACATTGGTTAAACACAATTCATGTGTGAACATACCATTACTCTCCTATGTTTTTCTTAGCTAATAAATTTTTTGAAGATATTTCAATTTATACCGGAAGTGGCCCCTTAATGACCTTTGACCCCAAATCTGTGTACACCCCATAGACACTGGGTAATAACAATGCATGTATGCAAGTGGCATCTCTGTCCCACATAATTTGTGGAAGAAGATGCATTTTAAAGGTATTTCTTTTTATACCGGAAGTGACCCCTTAATGAGCTTTGACCCCAATTAAAAAAAATACCACATATACATTGGGTAACTGCAGATCATATGTGAACATACCGTTACTGCGCTATGTTTTTACTTAGCTAATAAAAATTTGTGAAGGTTTTTCGTTTTATACCGGAAGTGACCCCTTAATGACCTTTGACCCCAAATCTGTGTACACCATATAGACACTGGTTAATAACAATGCATGTGTGCAAGTGGTGTCACTGTCGTACGTAATCTGTAGGAGAAGATGAATTTTTAGTTGAAATCACGTTTTTGACCCCTGCGTGACCTTTGACCCCACAAGTTTCATGTGACGTGTAGGGGCACGGTAAATGATCATTGTGACCAAGTTAGGTCAAAATCGATGTAAGCATGTGAGTGCTAGAGCAAATGTAATGGTTGACAGAAAGAAGAAAGAAAGAAAGAACTAGACTTAGCTGTGGTCTAAGACCACGAACACAGCCGTGTTGTGACCCCTTAATGACCTTTGACCCAAAAATATATGAAAACGCCCATAGACATTGGCTAATGTCAACGCATGTGTGCACGTGGCATCACTTTGCCATGTTACTTGTGGCAGAAGGGGCATTTTGAAGGTTTTTCGTCTCAGACCGGAAGTGACCCCTTAATGACATTTGACCCCAAATAAAAAATACCTCATATGAATTGGGTAACCACAATTCATGTGTGAACATACCGTTACTGTCCCATGTTTTACTTAGCTAATAACAATTTTTGAAGGTATTTCGTTTTATACCGGAAGTGACCCCTTAATGACCTTTGACCCCAAATCTGTGTACACCCCATAGACACTGGGTAATAACAATGCATGTGTGCAAGTGGCGTCTCTGTCCCATATAATTTGTGAAAGAAGATGCATTTTAAAGGTATTTCTTTTTATACCGGAAGTGACCCCTTAATGAGCTTTGACCTCAAATAAAAAAATACCACATATACATTTGGTGACTGCCGATCATATGTGAACGTACTGTTACTGTGCTATGTTTTACTTAGCTGATGCAAATTTTTGAAGGTTTTTCGTTTTATACCGGAAGTGACCCCTTAATGACCTTTGACCCCAAATCTGTGTACACCACATAGACACTGGGTAATAACAATGCATGTGTGCAAGTGGGGTTGCTATCCTACCTAAGTTGTCGGAGAAGATGCATTTTAGTTGAAATCACGTTTTGACCCCTATGACCCCTGCGTGACCTTTGACCCCACGAGTTTCATGTGACATGTAGGAGCACGGTCAATGATCATTGTGACCAAGTTAGGTCAAAATCGATGTAAGCATGTGAGTGCTAGAGCAAATGTAAAGGTTGACAGAAGAAAGAAAGAAAGAAAGAAAGAAAGAAAGAACTAGACTTAGCTGTGGTCTAAGACCACGAACACAGCCGTGTTGTGACCTCTAATCACCTTTGACCCCAAAATATATGACAACCCCATAGACATTGGCTAATGTCAATGCACGTGTCCATGTGGCATCACTTTGCTTTTTGTGGCAGAAGGGGCATTTTGAAGGTATATCGTTTTATACCGGAAGTGACCCCTTACTGACCTTTGACCTCAAATGTGTGTACACCATATAGACACTGTGTTATAACAATGCATGTGTGCAAGTAGCATCACTGTCCTACGTAATTTGTGGAAGAAGAAACATTTTAAAGGTATTTCGTTTTATACCGGAAGTGACCCCTTAATGACCTTTGACCCCAAATAAAATAATACTACATATAAACTGGGTAACCACAATTCATGTGTGAACATACGGTTACTGTCCTATGTTTTTCGTTTTATACCGGAAGTGACCCCTTAATGACATTTGACCCCAAATCTGTGTACACCCCATAGACACTGGGTAATAACAATGCATGTGTGCAATTTGCGTCACTGTCCTACAGAATCTGTGGAAGAAGATGCATTTTAAAGGTATTTTGTTTTATACCGGAAGTGACCCCTTAATGAGATTTGACCCCAAATAAAAAAATACCACATATACATTGGGTGACTACAGATCATGTGTGAACATACCGTTACTGTCCCATGTTTTACTTAGCAAAAAAAAAAAATTTGAAGGTGTTTCGTTTTATACCGGAAGTGACCCCTTAATGACCTTTGACCCCAAATCTGTGTACACCCCATAGACACTGGGTGATAACAATGCATGTGTGCAAGTGGCGTCTCTGTCCCACATAATTTGTGGAAGAAGATGCATTTTAAAGGTATTTCTTTTTATACCGGAAGTGACCCCTTAATGAGCTTTGACCCCAAATAAAAAAAATACCACATATACATTGGGTGACTGCAGATCATATGTGAACATACCGTTACTGTGCTATGTTTTACTTAGCTAATAAAATTTTTGAAGCTTTTTCGTTTTACACCGGAAGTGACCCCTTAATGACCTTTGACCCCAAATCTGTGTACACCACATAGACACTGGGTAATTACAATGCATGTGTGCAAGTGGCGTCACTGTCCTACGTAATTTGTAGGAGAAGATGCATTTTGAGTTGAAATCACGTTTTTGACCCTGTGACCCCTGTGTGACCTTTGACCCCACGAGTTTCATGTGACATGTAGGGGCACGGTCAATGATCATTGTGACCAAGTTAGGTCAAAATCGATGTAAGCATGTGAGTGCTAGAGCAAATGTAATGGTTGACAGAAAGAAGAAAGAAAGAAGAAAGAAGAAGAAGAACCTGTAAGAAAAAAGACACAGCCGTGACTAACGTCACGGCTGTGTAACTAGACTTAGCTGTGGTCTAACCCACGAACACAGCCGTGTTAATTGTGACCCCTAATGACCTTTGACCGCAAAATATATGAAAACTCCCAAAGACATTGGCTGATGTCAATGCATGGGTGCACGGGGCACCACTTTGCTATGTAACTTGTGGCAGAAGGGGCATTTTGAAGGTTTTTCGTCTCAGACCGGAAGTGACCCCTTAATGACATTTGACCCCAAATAAAAAAAATACCACATATGAATTGGGTAACCACAATTCATGTGTGAACATACCGTTTCTGTCCTGTGTTTTTCTTAGCAAATAAAAAAAAAAATTGAAGGTTTTTCGTTTTATACCGGAAGTGACCCCTTAATGACCTTTGACCCCAAATCTGTGTACACCCCATAGACACTGGGTAATTACAATGCATGTGTGCAAGTGGCGTCACTGTCCTACAGAATCTGTGGAAGAAGATGCATTTTAAAGGTATTTCGTTTTATACCGGAAGTGACCTCTTAATGAGATTTGACCCCAAATAAAAAATACCACATATACATTGGGTGACTGCAGATCATGTGTGAACATACCGTTACTGTCCTTGTTTTACTTAGCTAATAAAAATTTTTGAAGGTTTTTCGTTTTTTACCGGAAGTGACCCCTTAATGACCTTTGACCCCAAATCTGTGTACACCCCATAGACACTGGGTAATAACAATGCGTGTGTGCAAGTGGCGTCACTGTCCTACAGAATCTGTGGAAGAAGATGCATTTTAAATGTATTTCGTTTTATACCGGAAGTGACCTCTTAATGAGATTTGACCCCAAATAAAAAAATACCACATATACATTGGGTGACTGCAGATCATGTGTGAACATACCGTTACTGTCCCATGTTTTACTTAGCTAAAAAAATTTTTTGAAGGTATTTCGTTTTATACCGGAAGTGACCCCTTAATGACCTTTGACCCCAAATATGTGTACACCCCATAGACACTGGGTAATAACAATGCATGTGTGCAAGTGGCGTCTCTGTCCTACATAATTTGTGGAAGAAGATGCATTTTAAAGGTATTTCTTTTTATACCGGAAGTGACCTCTTAATGAGCTTTGACCCAAAATTAAAAAAAATACCACATATACATTGGGTGACTGCAGATCATATGTGAACATACCGTTACTGTCCCATGTTTTACTGAGCTAATAAAAAAAATTGAAGGTTTTTCGTTTTATACCGGAAATGACCCCTTAATGACCTTTGACCCCAAATCTGTGTACACCTTATAGACACTGGGTAATTACAATGCATGTGTGCAAGTGGCGTCTCTGTCCTACGTAATTTGTAGGAGAAGATGCATTTTGAACTGAAATCACGTTTTTTGACCCCTGTGACCCCTGCGTGACCTTTGACCCAACAAGTTTCATGTGACATGTAGGGGCGCGGTCAATGATCATTGTGACTAAGTTAGGTCAAAATCGATGTAAGCATGTGAGTGCTAGAGCAAATGTAATGGTTGACAGAAAGAAGAACGAGATCTGATTGCGTTCGCCTGCGACCGCGAGGATGCACAGCCAGCAGTGACAAATGAATCTGTGAGAACCGGAAGTGATCCCTTAATTACCTTTGACCCCGCAAAAATATTACATAGTGCTTAGGATGTCATAAGGAATATTCCTGGTGAATTTCAGCTTAATCGGAACTTATACATGGATTTTGATTTTTTTTAAATATATGATTGACCTTTTGACCCCATTAATGACCTTTGACCTCAATGAAAAAAAACCCTTTTGTACACCGACAAAATGCATTGTTCCAATTTTAATTAAAAAATTCTACCATGTTTAATTGTTGAGATAAAAATTCTTGAAGTTATTTACCTAAAAACAGGAAGTGACCCCTTAATGACATTTGACCCCCAAAATAAAAATACCATGCATACATCAGGTAAGACTAATTCATGTATGATGATTATATTACTCTGGTCTGTTTATATTTTGAGATAAAATTTTTTAAAACATTTTTGAAAATTTTGGTTTTTGACCGGAAGTAACCACTTAATGACCTTTGACCCCAAAACTGTAGGCATCATAAAGACCCTAGCTAGTAGCGATGCATGTGTGCTAATGGCGACTCTCTGCTATGTAATTTGTAAAGACAGTGATTTTTTTGAATATTTTTACAAATTTGTCAGACTTTTACCGGAAGTGACCCTTAATGACCTTTGATTCCAATTTTATGGTATAACTTTTGGACACTGGCTATAGATGATGCATGTGTGTAAGTGACGTCACGGTGCTATGTAATATGTGAGAGGAGTATCATTGTTAGTTAAAATCCAAGTTTTGGCCATTGACCGGAAGTGGATGACATTTGACCGGAAGTTGATCATGTGACATATGTGGCACCACCAAACGGTTCTACTGACCAAATATGGTCAACATGCCTGAAAGCATGTGGCTACGATGGCTGATTATGATGTTGACAGAAGAAAGAAGAAGAAAGAAAGAAGAAAGAACGCAAAAAAAACAAAGCACAGCGCCGATGGCGGCTGTGCAAAGAAAGAACTAGACTTAGCTGTGGTCTAAGACCACGAACACAGCCGTGTTGTGACCCCTTAATGACCTTTGACCCAAAAATATATGAAAACCCTATAGACATTGGCTAATGTCAATGTATGTGTGCACGTGGCATCACTTTGCCCTTTATTTGTGGCAGAAAGGGCATTTTGAAGGTTTTTCTTGTCTCAGACCGGAAGTCACCCCTTAATGACCTTTTTACTCCAAATAAAAAAATACCACGTATACACTAAGTAACATCAATTCATGTGTGAATGTGCCGTCTCTGTGCTATATTTTTCTTGGCTGATAAAGTTTTTTGAAGTTATTTCGTTTTATACCGGAAGTGACCCCTTAATGACCTTTTACCCCAAATCTGTGTACACCCCATAGACACTGGGTAATAACAATGCATGTGTGCAAGTGGCATCACTGTCCTACGTAATTTGTGGGAGAAGATGCATTTTAAAGGTATTTCGTTTTATACCGGAAATGACCCCTTAATGACCTTTGACCCCAAATAAAAAAATACCATATATACATTGGGTAAACATAATTTATGTGTGAACATCCCATTACTCTCCTATGTTTTTCTTAGCTAAATTGGCAAATTTGACGTTTTGACCCCCTTAATGACCTTTGACCCCAATATAAAAAAACCTCATCTACACCGAGAAAATGCATTGTTACAGTTTAAATTTTAAAAATCTATTGTGCTTAGTTATGGAGATAAAAATTCTTGAAGTTATTTAGCTTAAAACCGGAAATGACATCTAAATGACCTTTGACCAAAAAAATAAAAAATACCGTGCATACATCGGGTAACACTAATGCATATATGTAGTTTATGTTACTCTACGTTTTGAGATAAAAAAAATGAAAATATTTGATGATTTTTGGTTTTTGACCGGAAGCGACCCCTTAATGACCTTTGACCCCAAAACTGTAGACACCTTAAAGACCCTGGTTGGTAGCAATGCATGTGTGCTAATGGCAACTTATGTTTTACTTAGCTAATAAAAAATTTTGAAGGTTTTTCGTTTTATACCGGAAGTGACCCTTAATGACCTTTGACCCCAAATCTGTGTACACCACATAGACACTGGGTAATAACAATGCATGTGTGCAAGTGGGGTCGCTGTCCTACGTAAGTTGTAGGAGAAGATGCATTTTTAGTTGAAATCACGTTTTTGACCCCTGTGACCCCTGCGTGACCTTTGTCCCCACGAGTTTCATGTGACATGTAGGGGCATGGTCAATGATCATTATGACCAAGTTAGGTCAAAATCGATGTAAGCATGTGAGTGCTAGAGCAAATGTAATGGTTGACAGAAAGAAGAAGAAGAAGAAACTAGACTTAGCTGTGGTCTAAGACCACGAACACAGCCGTGTTGTGACCTCTTAATGACCTTTGACCCCAAAATATATGAAAACCCCATAGGCATTGGCTAATGTCAATGTATGCGTGCACGTGGCATTATTTTGCCATGTTATTTGTGACAGAAGGGCATTTTGAAAGTTTTTCGTCTCAGACCGGAAGTGGCCCCTTAATGACCTTTGACCCCAAATCTGTGTACACCCCATAAACACTGGGTAATAACAATGCATGTGTGTAAGTGGCATCACTGTCCTGAGTAATTTGTGGGAGAAGATGCATTTTAAAGGTATTTCGTTTTATACCGGAAATGACCCCTTAATGACCTTTGACCCCAAATAAAAAAATATCATATATACATTGGTTAAACACAATTCATGTGTGAACATACCATTACTCTCCTATGTTTTTCTTAGCTAATAAATTTTTTTTGAAGATATTTCAATTTATACCGGAAGTGGCCCCTTAATGACCTTTGACCCCAAATCTGTGTACACCCCATAGACACTGGGTAATAACAATGCATGTATGCAAGTGGCATCTCTGTCCCACATAATTTGTGGAAGAAGATGCATTTTAAAGGTATTTCTTTTTATACCGGAAGTGACCCCTTAATGAGCTTTGACCCCAATTAAAAAAAATACCACATATACATTGGGTAACTGCAGATCATATGTGAACATACCGTTACTGCGCTATGTTTTACTTAGCTAATAAAAATTTGTGAAGGTTTTTCGTTTTATACCGGAAGTGACCCCTTAATGACCTTTGACCCCAAATCTGTGTACACCATATAGACACTGGTTAATAACAATGCATGTGTGCAAGTGGTGTCACTGTCGTACGTAATCTGTAGGAGAAGATGCATTTTAGTTGAAATCACGTTTTTGACCCCTATGACCCCTGCGTGACCTTTGACCCCACAAGTTTCATGTGACGTGTAGGGGCACGGTCAATGATCACTGTGACCAAGTTAGGTCAAAATCGATGTAAGCATGTGAGTGCTAGAGCAAATGTAATGGTTGACAGAAAGAAGAAAGAAGAACTAGACTTAGCTGTGGTCTAAGACCACGAACACAGCCGTGTCGTGACCCCTTAATCACCTTTGACCCCAAAATATATGAAAACCCCGTAGACATTGGCTAATGTCAATGCACGTGTCCACGTGGCATCACTTTGCTATGCTTTTTGTGGCAAAAGGGCCATTTTGAAGGTATATCGTTTTATACCGGAAGTGACTCCTGACTGACCATTGACCCCAAATGTGTACACCATTATAGACACTGTGTTATAACAATGCATGTGTGCAAGTGGCGTCACTGTCCTACGTCATTTGTGGAAGAAGAAGCATTTTAAAGGTATTTCGTTTTATACCGGAAGTGACCCCTTAATGACCTTTGACCCCAAATAAAATAATACCACATATAAACTGGGTAACCACAATTCATGTGTGAACATACCGTTACTGTCCTTTGTTTTTCTTAGCAAATAAAAATTTTTGAAGGTTTTTCGTTTTATACCGGAAGTGACCCCTTAATGACCTTTGACCCCAAATCTGTGTACACCCCATAGACACTGGGTAATAATAATGCATGTGTGCAAGTGGCGTCTCTGTCCTACAGAATCTGTGGAAGAAGATGCATTTTAAAGGTATTTCGTTTTATACCGGAAGTGACCCCTTAATGAGATTTGACCCCAAATAAAAAATACCACATATATATACATTGGGTGACTGCAGATCATGTGTGAACATACCGTTACTGTCCCATGTTTTACTTAGCTAATAAAAAATTTTGAAGGTATTTCGTTTTATACCGGAAGTGACCCCTTAATGACCTTTGACCCCAAATCTGTGTACACCCCATAGACACTGGGTAATAGCAATGCATGTGTGCCAGTGGCGTCTCTGTCCCACATAATTTGTGGAAGAAGATGCATTTTAAAGGTATTTCTTTTTATACCGGAAGTGACCCCTTAATGAGCTTTGACCCCAAATAAAAAAAATACCACTTATACATTGGGTGACTGCAGATCATATGTGAACATACCGTTACTGTGCTATGTTTTATTTAGCTAATAAAATTTTTTGAAGGTTTTTCGTTTTATACCGGAAGTGACCCCTTAATGACCTTTGACCCCAAATCATATAGACACTGGGTAATAACAGTGCATGTGCGCTAGTGGCGTCACTGTCCTACTTAAGTTGTGGGAGAAGATGCATTTTAGTTGAAATCACGTTTTTGACCCCTATGACCCCTTCGTGACCTTTGACCCCACAAGTTTCATGTGACATGTAGGGGCATAGTCAATGATCATTGTGACCAAGTTAGGTCAAAATCGATGTAAGCGTGTGAGTGCTAGAGCAAATGTAATGGTTGACAGAAGAAGAAGAAGAAGAAGAAGAAAGAACTAGACTTAGCTGTGGTCTAAGACCACAAACACAGCCGTGTTGTTACCCCTTAATCACCTTTGACCTCAAAATATATGAAAACCCCATAGACATTGGCTAATGTCAATGCACGTGTCCACGTGGCATCACTTTGCTATGCTTTTTGTGGCAGAAGGGGCATTTTGAAGGTATATCGTTTTATACCGGAAGTGACCCCTTACTGACCTTTGACCCCAAATGTGTGTACACCATACAGACACTGTGTTATAACAATACATGTGTGCATGTGGCGTCACTGTCCTACGTAATTTGTGGAACAAGAAGCATTTTAAAGGTATTTCGTTTTATACCGGAATAGACCCCTTAATGACCTTTGACCCCAAATAAAATAATACTACATATAAACTGGGTAACCACAATTCATGTGTGAACATACCGTTACTGTCCTATGTTTTTCTTAGCAAATAAAAATTTTTGAAGGATTTTCGTTTTATACTGGAAGTGACCCCTTAATGACCTTTGACCCCAAATCTGTGTACACCCCATAGACACTGGTTAATAACAATGCATGTGTGCAAGTGGCGTCACTGTCCTACAGAATCTGTGGAAGAAGATGCATTTTAAAGGTATTTCGTTTTATACGGAAGTGACCCCTTAATGAGATTTGACCCCAAATAAAAAAATACCACATATACATTGGATGACTGCAGATCATGTGTGAACATACCGTTACTGTCCAATGTTTTACTTAGCTAATAAAAATTTTTGAAGGTATTTCGTTTTATACCGGAAGTGACCCCTTAATGACCTTTGACCCCAAATCTCTGTACACCCAATAGACACTGGGTAATAACAATGCATGTGTGCAAGTGGCGTCTCTGTCCAACAGAATTTGTGGAAGAAGATGCATTTTAAAGGTATTTCGTTTTATACCGGAAGTGACCCTTAATGAGATTTGACCCCAAATAAAAAAAATACCACATATACATTGGGTGACTGCAGATCACGTGTGAACATACCGTTACTGTCCCATGTTTTACTTAGCTTATAAAAATTTTTTGAAGGTATTTCGTTTTATACCGGAAGTGACCCCTTAATGACCTTTTACCCCAAATCTGTGTACACCCCATAGACACTGGGTAATAACAATGCATGTGTGCAAGTGGCGTCTCTGTCCCACATAATTTGTGGAAGAAGATGCATTTTAAAGGTATTTCTGTTTATACCGGAAGTGACCCCTTAATGAGCTTTGACCCCAAATAAAAAAAAAATACCACATATACATTGGGTGACTGCAGATCATATGTGAACATACCGTTACTGTGCTATGTTTTACTTAGCTAATAAAAATTTTTGAAGGTTTTTCGTTTTATACCGGAAGTGACCCCTTAATGACCTTTGACCCCAAATCTGTGTACACCACATAGACACTGGGTAATAGCAATGCATGTGTGCAAGTGGGGTCACTCTCCACCGTAAGTTGTGGGAGAAGATGCATTTTAGTTGAAATCACGTTTTTGACCCCTGTGACCCTGCATGACCTTTGACCCCACAAGTTTCATGTGACATGTAGGGGCACGGTCAATGATCATTGTGACCAAGTTAAGTCAAAATCGATGTAAGCATGTGAGTGCTAGAGCAAATGTAATGGTTGACAGAAGAAAGAAGAAAGAAGAAAGAACTAGACTTAGCTGTGGTCTAAGACCACGAACACAGCCGTGTTGTGACCTCTTAATGACCTTTGACCCGAAAATATATGAAAACCCCATAGGCATTGGCTAATGTCAATGTATGCGTGCACGTGGCATTATTTTGCCATGTTATTTGTGGCAGAAGGGCATTTTGAAAGTTTTTCGTCTCAGACCGGAAGTGGCCCTTAATGACCTTTGACCCCAAATCTGTGTACACCCCATAAACACTGGGTAATAACAATGCATGTGTGTAAGTGGCATCACTGTCCTGAGTAATTTGTGGGAGAAGATGCATTTTAAAGGTATTTCGTTTTATACCGGAAATGACCCCTTAATGACCTTTGACCCCAAATAAAAAATATCATATATACATTGGCTAAACACAATTCATGTGTGAACATACCATTACTCTCCTATGTTTTTCTTATCTAATTATTTTTTTTGAAGATATTTCAATTTATACCGGAAGTGGCCCTTAATGACCTTTGACCCCAAATCTGTGTACACCCCATAGACACTGGGTAATAACAATGCATGTGTGCAAGTGGCATCTCTGTCCCACATAATTTGTGGAAGAAGATGCATTTTAAAGGTATTTCTTTTTATACCGGAAGTGACCCCTTAATGAGCTTTGACCCCAATTAAAAAAAATACCACATATACATTGGGTAACTGCAGATCATATGTGAACATACCGTTACTGCGCTATGTTTTACTTAGCTAATACAAATTTGTGAAGGTTTTTCGTTTTATACCGGAAGTGACCCCTTAATGACCTTTGACCCCAAATCTGTGTACACCATATAGACACTGGTTAATAACAATGCATGTGTACAAGTGGTGTCACTGTCGTACGTAATCTGTAGGAGAAGATGCATTTTAGTTGAAATCACGTTTTTGACCCCTATGACCCCTGCGTGACCTTTGACCCCACAAGTTTCATGTGACGTGTAGGGGCACGGTCAATGATCATTGTGACCAAGTTAGGTCAAAATCGATGTAAGCATGTGAGTGCTAGAGCAAATGTAATGGTTGACAGAAAGAAGAAAGAACTAGACTTAGCTGTGGTCTAAGACCACGAACACAGCCGTGTTGTGACCTCTTAATGACCTTTGACCCCAAAATATATGAAACCCCATAGGCATTGGCTAATGTCAATGTATGCGTGCACGTTACATTATTTTGCCATGTTATTTGTGGCAGAAGGGGCATTTTGAAAGTTTTTCGTCTCAGACCGGAAGTGGCCCCTTAATGACCTTTGACCCCAAATCTGTGTACACCCCATAAACACTGGGTAATAACAATGCATGTGTGTAAGTGGCATCACTGTCCTGAGTAATTTGTGGGAGAAGATGCATTTTAAAGGTATTTCGTTTTATACCGGAAATGACCCCTTAATGACCTTTGACCCCAAATAAAAAATATCATATATACATTGGTTAAACACAATTCATGTGTGAACATACCATTACTCTCCTATGTTTTTCTTACCTAATAAATTTTTGGAAGATATTTCAATTTATACCGGAAGTGGCCCCTTAATGACCTTTGACCCCAAATCTGTGTACACCCCATAGACACTGAATAATAACAATGCATTTGTGCAAGTGGCATCTCTGTCCCACATAATTTGTGGAAGAAGATGCATTTAAAGGTATTTCTTTTTATACCGGAAGTGACCCCTTAATGAGCTTTGACCCCAATTAAAAAAAAATACCACATATACATTGGGTAACTGCAGATCATATGTGAACATACCATTACTGCGCTATGTTTTACTTAGCTAATAAAAATTTGTGAAGGTTTTTCGTTTTATACCGGAAGTGACCCCTTAATGACCTTTGACCCCAAATCTGTGTACACCATATAGACACTGGTTAATAACAATGCATGTGTGCAAGTGGTGTCACTGTCGTACGTAATCTGTAGGAGAAGATGAATTTTAGTTGAAATCACGTTTTGACCCCTGCGTGACCTTTGACCCCACAAGTTTCATGTGACGTGTAGGGGCACGGTAAATGATCATTGTGACCAAGTTAGGTCAAAATCGATGTAAGCATGTGAGTGCTAGAGCAAATGTAATGGTTGACAGAAAGAAGAAAGAAAGAACTAGACTTAGCTGTGGTCTAAGACCACGAACACAGCCGTGTTGTGACCCCTTACTGACCTTTGACCCCAAAATATATGAAACCCCATAGGCATTGGCTAATGTCAATGTATGCGTGCACGTGGCATTACTTTGCCATGTTATTTGTGGCAGAAGGGACATTTTGAATGTTTTTCGTCTCAGACCGGAAGTGACCCGTTAATGACCTTTGACCCCAAATCTGTGTACACCCCATGGACACTGGGTAATAACAATGCATGTGTGCAAGTGGCGTTACTGTCCTGCGTAATTTGTGGGAGAAGATGCATTTTAAAGGTATTTCGTTTTATACCGGAAATGACCCCTTAATGACCTTTTGACCCCAAATAAAAAATACCATATATACATTGGTTAAAAACAATTCATGTGTGAACATACCATCACTGTCCTGTTTTTCTTAGCTAATAAAATGTTTTGAAGATATTTCGATTTATACCGGAAGTGGCCCCTTAATGACCTTTGACCCCAAATCTGTGTACACCACATTGACACTGGGTAATAACAATGCATGTGTGCAAGTGGTGTCACTGTCCTACGTAATTTGTGGGAGAAGATGCATTTTAAAGGTATTTCGTTTTATTCCGGAAGTGACCCCTTAATGACCTTTGACCCCAAACAAAAAAATACAACATATACATTGGTTAAAACAATTCATGTGTGAACATACCATCACTGTCCTATGTTTTTCTTAGCTAATAAAATGTTTTGAAGATATTTCGTTTTATACCGGAAGTGACCCTTTAATGACCTTTGACCCCAAATCTGTGTACACCATATAGACACTGGATAATAACAATGGATGTGTGCAAGTGACGTCACTGTCCTACGTAATTTGTAGGAGAAGATGCATTTTGAGTTGAAATCACGTTTTTGACCCCTATGACCCCTACGTGACATTTGACCCCACAAGTTTCATGTGACATGTAGGGGCACAGTCAATGATCATTGTGACCAAGTTAGGTCAAAATCGATGTAAGCATGTGAGTGCTAGAGCAAATTTAATGGTTGACAGAAAGAAGAAAGAAAGAAGAAGAAGAACCTGTAAGAAAAAAGACACAGCCGTGACTAACGTCACGGCTGTGTAAAGAACTAGACTTAGCTGTGGTCTAACCCACGAACACAGCCGTGTTAATTGTGACCCCTAATGACCTTTGACCGCAAAATATATGAAAACTCCCAAAGACATTGGCTGATGTCAATGCATGGGTGCACGGGGCACCACTTTGCTATGTTACTTGTGGCAGAAGGGGCATTTTGAAGGTTTTTCGTCTCAGACCGGAAGTGACCCCTTAATGACATTTGACCCCAAATAAAAAAATACCACATATGAATTGGGTAACCACAATTCATGTGTGAACATACCGTTTCTGTCCTGTGTTTTTCTTAGCAAATAAAAAAAAATTGAAGGTTTTTCGTTTTATACCGGAAGTGACCCCTTAATGACCTTTGACCCCAAATCTGTGTACACCCCATAGACACTGGGTAATTACAATGCATGTGTGCAAGTGGCGTCACTGTCCTACAGAATCTGTGGAAGAAGATGCATTTTAAAGGTATTTCGTTTTATACCGGAAGTGACCTCTTAATGAGATTTGACCCCAAATAAAAAAATACCACATATACATTGGGTGACTGCAGATCATGTGTGAACATATCGTTACTATCCAATGTTTTACTTAGCTAATAAAAATTTTTGAAGGTTTTTCGTTTTTTACCGGAAGTGACCCCTTAATGACCTTTGACCCCAAATCTGTGCACACCCCATAGACACTGGGTAATAACAATGCGTGTGTGCAAGTGGCGTCACTGTCCTACAGAATCTGTGGAAGAAGATGCATTTTAAAGGTATTTCGTTTTATACCGGAAGTGACCTCTTAATGAGATTTGACCCCAAATAAAAAAATACCACATATACATTGGGTGACTGCAGATCATGTGTGAACATACCGTTACTGTCCCATGTTTTACTTAGCTAAAAAAATTTTTGAAGGTATTTCGTTTTATACCGGAAGTGACCCCTTAATGACATTTGACCCCAAATATGTGTACACCCCATAGACACTGGGTAATAACAATGCATGTGTGCAAGTGGCGTCTCTGTCCTACATAATTTGTGGAAGAAGATGTATTTTAAAGGTATTTCTTTTTATACCGGAAGTGACCTCTTAATGAGCTTTGACCCAAAATATAAAAAAATACCACATATACATTGGGTAACTGCAGATCATATGTGAACATACCGTTACTGTCCCATGTTTTACTGAGCTAATAAAAAAAATTGAAGGTTTTTCGTTTTATACCGGAAATGACCCCTTAATGACCTTTGACCCCAAATCTGTGTACACCTTATAGACACTGGGTGATTACAATGCATGTGTGCAAGTGGCGTCTCTGTCCTACGTAATTTGTAGGAGAAGATGCATTTTGAACTGAAATCACGTTTTTGACCCCTGTGACCCCTGCGTGACCTTTGACCCAACAAGTTTCATGTGACATGTAGGGGCGCGGTCAATGATCATTGTGACTAAGTTAGGTCAAAATCGATGTAAGCATGTGAGTGCTAGAGCAAATGTAATGGTTGACAGAAAGAAGAACGAGATCTGATTGCGTTCGCCTGCGACCGCGAGGATGCACAGCCAGCAGTGACAAATGAATCTGTGAGAACCGGAAGTGATCCCTTAATTACCTTTGACCCCGCAAAAATATTACATAGTGCTTAGGATGTCATAAGGAATATTCCTGGTGAATTTCAGCTTAATCGGAACTTATACATGGATTTTGATTTTTTTTAAATATATGATTGACCTTTTGACCCCATTAATGACCTTTGACCTCAATGAAAAAAAACCCTTTTGTACACCGACAAAATGCATTGTTCCAATTTTAATTAAAAAATTCTACCATGTTTAGTTGTTGAGATAAAAATTCTTGAAGTTATTTACCTAAAAACAGGAAGTGACCCCTTAATGACATTTGACCCCCAAAATAAATATACCATGCATACATCAGGTAAGACTAATTCATGTATGATGATTATATTACTCTGGTCTGTTTATATTTTGAGATAAAATTTTTTAAAACATTTTTGAAAATTTTGGTTTTTGACCGGAAGTAACCACTTAATGACCTTTGACCCCAAAACTGTAGGCATCATAAAGACCCTAGCTAGTAGCGATGCATGTGTGCTAATGGCGACTCTCTGCTATGTAATTTGTAAAGACAGTGATTTTTTGAATATTTTTTACAAATTTGTCAGACTTTTACCGGAAGTGACCCCTTAATGACCTTTGATTCCAATTTTATGGTATAACTTTTGGACACTGGCTATAGATGATGCATGTGTGTAAGTGACGTCACGGTGCTATGTAATATGTGAGAGGAGTATCATTTTTAGTTAAAATCCAAGTTTTGGCCATTGACCGGAAGTGGATGACATTTGACCGGAAGTTGATCATGTGACATATGTGGCACCACCAAACGGTTCTACTGACCAAATATGGTCAACATGCCTGAAAGCATGTGGCTACGATGGCTGATTATGATGTTGACAGAAGAAAGAAGAAGAAAGAAAGAAGAAAGAACGCGGAAAAACAAAGCACAGCGCCGATGGCGGCTGTGCAAAGAAAGAACTAGACTTAGCTGTGGTCTAAGACCACGAACACAGCCGTGTTGTGACCCCTTAATGACCTTTGACCCAAAAATATATGAAACCCTATAGACATTGGCTAATGTCAATGTATGTGTGCACGTGGCATCACTTTGCCCTTTATTTGTGGCAGAAAGGGCATTTTGAAGGTTTTTCTTGTCTCAGACCGGAAGTCACCCTTAATGACCTTTTACTCCAAATAAAAAAATACCACGTATACACTAAGTAACATCAATTCATGTGTGAATGTGCCGTCTCTGTGCTATATTTTTCTTGGCTGATAAAGTTTTTTGAAGTTATTTCGTTTTATACCGGAAGTGACCCCTTAATGACCTTTTACCCCAAATCTGTGTACACCCCATAGACACTGGGTAATAACAATGCATGTGTGCAAGTGGCATCACTGTCCTACGTAATTTGTGGGAGAAGATGCATTTTAAAGGTATTTCGTTTTATACCGGAAATGACCCCTTAATGACCTTTGACCCCAAATAAAAAAATACCATATATACATTGGGTAAACATAATTTATGTGTGAACATCCCATTACTCTCCTATGTTTTTCTTAGCTAAATTGGCAAATTTGACGTTTTGACCCCCTTAATGACCTTTGACCCCAATATAAAAAAAACCTCATCTACACCGAGAAAATGCATTGTTACAGTTTAAATTTTAAAAATCTATTGTGCTTAGTTATGGAGATAAAAATTCTTGAAGTTATTTAGCTTAAAACCGGAAATGACATCTAAATGACCTTTGACAAAAAAAATAAAAAATACCGTGCATACATCGGGTAACACTAATGCATATATGTAGTTTATGTTACTGTACGTTTTGAGATAAAAAAAATAAAAATATTTGATGATTTTTGGTTTTTGACCGGAAGCGACCCCTTAATGACCTTTGACCCCAAAACTGTAGACACCTTAAAGACCCTGGTTGGTAGCAATGCATGTGTGCTAATGGCAACTTATGTTTTACTTAGCTAATAAAAAATTTTGAAGGTTTTTCGTTTTATACCGGCAGTGACCCCTTAATGACCTTTGCCCCCAAATCTGTGTACACCACATAGACACTGGGTAATAACAATGCATGTGTGCAAGTGGGGTCGCTGTCCTACGTAAGTTGTAGGAGAAGATGCATTTTTAGTTTAAATCACGTTTTTGACCCCTGTGACCCCTGCGTGACCTTTGTCCCCACGAGTTTCATGTGACATGTAGGGGCATGGTCAATGATCATTATGACCAAGTTAGGTCAAAATCGATGTAAGCATGTGAGTGCTAGAGCAAATGTAATGGTTGACAGAAAGAAGAAGAAGAAGAAACTAGACTTAGCTGTGGTCTAAGACCACGAACACAGCCGTGTTGTGACCTCTTAATGACCTTTGACCCCAAAAATATGAAAACCCCATAGGCATTGGCTAATGTCAATGTATGCGTGCACGTGGCATTATTTTGCCATGTTATTTGTGACAGAAGGGCATTTTGAAAGTTTTTCGTCTCAGACCGGAAGTGGCCCCTTAATGACCTTTGACCCCAAATCTGTGTACACCCCATAAACACTGGGTAATAACAATGCATGTGTGTAAGTGGCATCACTGTCCTGAGTAATTTGTGGGAGAAGATGCATTTTAAAGGTATTTCGTTTTATACCGGAAATGACCCCTTAATGACCTTTGACCCCAAATAAAAAATATCATATATACATTGGTTAAACACAATTCATGTGTGAACATACCATTACTCTCCTATGTTTTTCTTAGCTAATAAATTTTTTTGAAGATATTTCAATTTATACCGGAAGTTGCCCCTTAATGACCTTTGACCCCAAATCTGTGTACACCCCATAGACACTGGGTAATAACAATGCATGTATGCAAGTGGCATCTCTGTCCCACATAATTTGTGGAAGAAGATGCATTTTAAAGGTATTTCTTTTTATACCGGAAGTGACCCCTTAATGAGCTTTGAAAAAAAAAAAAAAAAATACCACATAATACATTGGGTAACTGCAGATCATATGTGAACATACCGTTACTGCGCTATGTTTTACTTAGCTAATAAAAATTTGTGAAGGTTTTTCGTTTTATACCGGAAGTGACCCCTTAATGACCTTTGACCCCAAATCTGTGTACACCATATAGACACTGGTTAATAACAATGCATGTGTGCAAGTGGTGTCACTGTCGTACGTAATCTGTAGGAGAAGATGCATTTTTAGTTGAAATCACGTTTTTGACCCCTATGACCCCTGCGTGACCTTTGACCCCACAAGTTTCATGTGACGTGTAGGAGCACGGTCAATGATCACTGTGACCAAGTTAGGTCAAAATCGATGTAAGCATGTGAGTGCTAGAGCAAATGTAATGGTTGACAGAAAGAAGAAAGAAGAACTAGACTTAGCTGTGGTCTAAGACCACGAACACAGCCGTGTCGTGACCCCTTAATCACCTTTGACCCCAAAATATATGAAAACCCCGTAGACATTGGCTAATGTCAATGCACGTGTCCACGTGGCATCACTTTGCTATGCTTTTTGTGGCAAAAGGGCCATTTTGAAGGTATATCGTTTTATACCGGAAGTGACTCCTGACTGACCATTGACCCCAAATGTGTGTACACCATTATAGACACTGTGTTATAACAATGCATGTGTGCAAGTGGCGTCACTGTCCTACGTCATTTGTGGAAGAAGAAGCATTTTAAAGGTATTTCGTTTTATACCGGAAGTGACCCCTTAATGACCTTTGACCCCAAATAAAATAATACCACATATAAACTGGGTAACCACAATTCATGTGTGAACATACCGTTACTGTCCTATGTTTTTCTTAGCAAATAAAAATTTTTGAAGGTTTTTCGTTTTATACCGGAAGTGACCCCTTAATGACCTTTGACCCCAAATCTGTGTACACCCCATAGACACTGGGTAATAATAATGCATGTGTGCAAGTGGCGTCTCTGTCCTACAGAATCTGTGGAAGAAGAAGTATTTTAAAGGTATTTCGTTTTATACCGGAAGTGACCCCTTAATGAGATTTGACCCCAAATAAAAAAATACTACATATACATTGGGTGACTGCAGATCATGTGTGAACATACCGTTACTGTCCCATGTTTTACTTAGCTAATAAAAAATTTTGAAGGTATTTCGTTTTATACCGGAAGTGACCCCTTAATGACCTTTGACCCCAAATCTGTGTACGCCCCATAGACACTGGGTAATAGCAATGCATGTGTGCCAGTGGCGTCTCTGTCCCACATAATTTGTGGAAGAAGATGCATTTTAAAGGTATTTCTTTTTATACCGGAAGTGACCCCTTAATGAGCTTTGACCCCAAATCAAAAAAATACCACATATACATTGGGTGACTGCAGATCATATGTGAACATACCGTTACTGTGCTATGCTTTACTTAGCTAATAAAAATTTTTGAAGGTTTTTGGTTTTATACCGGAAGTGACCCCTTAATGACCTTTGACCCCAAATCTGTGTACACCACATAGACACTGGGTAATTACAATGCATGTGTGCAAGTGGCGTCACTGTCCTACGTAATTTGTAGAAGAATATGCATTTTGAGTTAAATTCACGTTTTTGACCCCTATGACCCGTGGGTGACCTTTGACCCCACGAGTTTCATGTGACATGTAGGAGCACGGTCAATGATTATTATGACCAAGTTAGGTGAAAATCGATGTAAGCATGTGAGTGCTAGAGCAAATGTAATGGTTGACAGAAGAAGAAACAAAGAAAGAACCTGTAAGAAAAAAGACACAGCCGTGACTAACGTCACGGCTGTGTAAATAACCTGTAAGAAAAAAGACACAGCCGTGACGTTACGGCTGTGTAACGAGCGTTTTAGCATCAAAAGGAAAGGACAATAATCTATTATAGAAAATTGATCAATACTATCGAAAGAACCTTTGAAGAAGTATTTTGAAAGTATTCGGTCAGACATCGAAAGTGACCCCTTAATGACCTTTGACCCCGCCGAAAAAAATACCACGTGTACACTAGGTGACATCAATTCATGTGTGAATATACCGTCAGTGTGCTATGTTTTACTTGGCCGATAAAATTTTTTGAAGATATTTTGTTTTATACAGGAAGTGACCCCTTAATAACCTTTGACCCCAAATAAAAAAATACCACATATACATTGGGTAAACACAATTCATGTGTGAACATACCATCACTCTCCTATGTTTTTCTTAGCTAATAAAATTTGTTGAAGATATTTCGATTTATACCGGAAGTGACCCTTAATGACCTTTGACCCCAAATCTGTGTACACCCCATAGACACTGGGTAATAACAATGCATGTGTGCAAGTGGCGTCACTGTCCTACGTAATTTGTGGGAGAAGATGCATTTTAGCTGAAATCACTTTTTGACCCCTATGACCCCTGCGTGACCTTTGACCCCACAATTTTCATGTGACATGTAGGGGCATGGTCAATGATGGTTGTGACCAAGTTAGGTCAAAATCGGTACAAGCATGTCAGTGCTAGAGCAAATGTAAAGGTTGACAGAAGAAAGGTAGACGATCTCGTAAGAAACAAAACACAGCTCTCGGCTGTGTAACTAGACTTAGCTGTAGTCTAAGACCACGAACACAGCCGTGTTGTTACCCCTTAATGACCTTTGACCCCAAAATATATGAAAACGCCCATAGATGTTGGCTAATGTCAACGCATGTGTGCACGTGGCATCACTTTGCCATGTTACTTGTGGCAGAAGGGGCATTATGAAGGTTTTTCGTCTCAGACCGGAAGTGACCCATTAATGACATTTGACCCCAAATAAAAAAATAACACATATGAATTGGGTAACCGCAATTAATGTGTAAACATACCGTTACTGTGCTATGTTTTTCTTAGCAAATAAAAATTTTTGAAAGTTTTTCGTTTTATACCGGAAGTGACCCCTTAATGACCTTTGACCCCAAATCTGTGTACACCCCATAGACACTGGGTAATAGCAATGCATGTGTACAAGTGGCGTCACTGTCCTACAGAATCTGTGGAAGAAGATGCATTTTAAAGGTATTTCGTTTTATACCGGAAGTGACCCTTAATGGGATTTGACCCCCAAAAAACCACATATACATTGGGTGACTGCAGATCATGTGTGAACATACCGTTACTGTCCCATGTTTTACTTAGCTAATAAAATTTTTTGAAAGTATTTCGTTTTATACCGGAAGTGACCCCTTAATGACCTTTGACCCCAAATCTGTGTACACCCCATATACACTGGGTAATAACAATACATGTGTGCAAGTGGCGTCTCTGTCCCACATAATTTGTGGAAGAAGATGCATTTTAAAGGTATTTCTTTTTATACCGGAAGTGACCCCTTAATGAGCTTTGACCCCAAATAAAAAAAATACCACATATACATTGGGTGACTGCAGATCATATGTGAACATACTGTTACTGTGCTATGTTTTACGTAGCTAATAAAATTTTTGAATTTATTTCGTTTTATACCGGAAGTGACCCCTTAATGACCTTTGACCCCAAATCTGTGTACACAACATAGACACTGGATAATTACAATGCATGTGTGCAAGTGCCGTCACTGTCCTACGTAATTTGTAGGAGAAGATGCATTTTGAGTTGAAATCACGTTTTTGACCCTGTGACCCCTGCATGACCTTTGACCCCACGAGTTTCATGTGACATGTAGGGGCACGGTCAATGATCATTGTGACCAAGTTAGGTCAAAATCGATGTAAGCATGTGAGTGCTAGAGCAAATGTAATGGTTGACAGAAGAAAGAAGAAGAACTAGACTTAGCTGTGGTCTAAGACCACGAACACAGCCGTGGGGTGACCCCTTAATGACCTTTGACTCCAAAATCTCAGAACACTCCATAGACATCGGCTAATCTCAATGCACGTTTACACGTGGCATCACTCTGCTATGTTATTTGTGCCAGAAGAGGCATTTAGAAGGAATTTCGTTTTAGACTGGAAGTGACCCCTAAATGACCTTTGATCCCAAATAAAAATACCAGAGATACACTGGATAACCACAATTCATGTGTGAACATACCGTTACTGTCCTATGTTTTGTTTAGCTAATAAAAATTTTTGAAATTATTTCGTTAAATCGTTATAGACCCCAAATCTGTGTACACCCCGTAGACACTGGGTAATGACAAAGCATGTGTGCAAGTGGCGTCACTGTCCTACGTAATATGTTGGAGAAGATGCATTTTAAAGGTATTTCGTTTTATACCGGAAGTGACCTCTTAATGACCTATCACCCAAATTAAAAAAATACTACATATACACTGGGTAACCACAATTCATGTGTGAACATATCGTTACTGTCCTATGTTTTGTTTAGCTAATAAAATTTTTTGAAGGTGTTTCGTTTTATACCGGAAGTGACCCCTTAATGACTTTGACCCCAAATCTGTGTACACCCCATACACACTGGGTAATAATAATGCATGTGTGCAAGTGGCGTCACTGTTCTACATAATCTGTGGAAGAAGATGCATTTTAAAGGTATTTCTTTTAATACCGGAAGTGACCCCTTAATGAGCTTTGACCCCAAATTAAAAAAATACCACATATACATTGGATGACTACAGATCATATGTGAACATACCGTTACTGTGCTATGTTTTACTTAGCTAATAAAAAGTTTTGAAGGTTTTTTGTTTTTTACCGGAAGTGACCCCTTAATGACCTTTGACCCAAAATCTGTGTACACCAAATAGACACTGGGTAATCACAATGCACGTGTGCAAGTGGCATTACTGTCCTACGTTATATGTGGGAGAAGATGCATTTTGAGCTGAAATTACGTTTTTGACCTATGTGACCCCTGCGTGACCTTTGACCCCACAAGTTCCATGTGACATGTAGGGGCACGGTCAATGATCATTCTGACCAAGTTAGGTCAAAATCGATGTAAGCATGTGAGTGCTAGAACAAATGTAATGGTTGACAGAAAGAAGAAAGAAAGAACCTGTAAGAAAAAAGACACAGCCGTGACTAACGTCACGGCTGTGTAACTAGACTTAGCTGTGGTCTAAGACCACGAACACAGCCGTGTTGTGACCCCTTAATCACCTTTGACCCCAAAATATATGAAAACCCCATAGACATTGGTTAATGTCAATGCACGTGTCCACGTGGCATCACTTTGCTATGCTTTTTGTGGCAGAAGGGATATTTTGAAGGTATATCGTTTTATACCGGAAGTAACCCCTTACTGACCTTTGACCCCAAATGTGTGTACACCATATAGACACTGTGTTATAACAATGCATGTGTGCAAGTGGCGTCACTGTCCTGCGTAATTAGTGGAAGAAGAAGCATTTTAAAGATTTTCGTTTTATACCGGAAGTGACCCCTTAATGACCTTTGACCCCAAATCTGTGTACACCCCATAGACACTGGGTAATAACAATGCATGTGTGCAAGTGGCGTCACTGTCCTACATAATCTGTGGAAGAAGATGCATTTTAAAGGTATTTCGTTTTATACCAGGACCCCTTAATGAGATTTGACCCCAAATAAAAAAATACCACATATACATTGAGTGACTGCAGATCATGTGTGAACATACCGTTACTGTCCCATGTTTTACTTAGCTAATAAATTTTTTTGAAAGTTTTTCGTTTTATACCGGAAGTGACCCCTTAATGACCTTTGACCCCAAATCTGTGTACACCCCATAGACACTGGGTAATAACAATGCATGTGTGCAAGTGGCGTCTCTGTCCCACATAATTTGTGGAAGAAGATGCATTTTAAAGGTATTTCTGTTTATACCGGAAGTGACCCCTTAATGAGCTTTGACCCCAAATAAAAAAAAATACCACATATACATTGGGTGACTGCAGATAATATGTGAACATACCGTTACTGTGCTATGTTTTACTTAGCTAATAAAATTTTTTATTTCGTTTCATACCGGAAATGACCCCTTAATGACCTTTGACCCCAAATGAAAAAATACCATATATACATTGGGTAAACAGAATTCATGTGTTAACATACCATCACTCTCCTATGTTTTTCTTAGCTAATAAAAATTTTTGAAGATATTTCGATTTATACCGGAAGTGACACCTTAATGACCTTTGACCTCAAATCTGTGTACACCCATAGACACTGGGTAATAACAATGCATGTGTGTAGGTGGCATCACTGTCCTACGTAATTTGTGGGAGAAGATGCATTTTAAAGGTATTTCGCTTTATACCGGAAATGACCCCTTAATGACCTTTGACCCCAAATAAAAAAATACCATATATACATTGGGTAAACACAATTCATGTGTGAACATATCATCACTCTCCTATATTTTTCTTAGTTTATACAATTTTTTGAAGATATTTCGGTTTATACCGGAAGTGACCCCTTAATGACCTTTGACCCAAAATCTGTGTACACCACATTGACACTGGTTAATAACAATGCATGTGTGCAAGTGGTGTCATTGTCCTACGTAATTTGTGGGAGAAGATGCATTTTCAATGTATTTTGTTTTAAACCGGAAGTGACCCCTTATTGACCTTTTGACCCCAAATAAAAAAATACCACATGTACACTGGGTAACTGCAATTCAAATGTGAACATACCGTTACTGTCCTATGTTTGCCTGAGCTAATAAAAAAATTTGAAGGTATTCCGTTTTATGCCGGAACTGACCCCTTAATGACCTTTGACCCCAAATATGTGTACACCTTATAGACACTGGGTAATTACAATGCATGTGTGCAAGTTGCGTCACTGTCCTACGTAATTTGTAGGAGAAGGTGCATTTTGAGTTGAAATCACGTTTTTGTAACTAGACTTAGCTGTGGTCTAAGACCACGAACACAGCCGTGTGGTGACCCCTTAATCACCTTTGACCCCAAAATATATGAAAACCCCATAGACATTGGCTAATGTCAATGCACGTGTCCACGTGGCATCACTTTGCTATGCTTTTTGTGGCAGAAGGGGCATTTTGAAGGTATATCGTTTTATACCGGAAGTGACCCCTTACTGACCATTGACCCCAAATGTGTGTACACCATATAGACACTGTGTTATAACAATGCATGTGTGCAAGTGGCGTCACTGTCCTACGTAATTTGTGGCAGAAGATGCATTTTAAAGGTATTTCGTTTTATACCGGAAGTGACCCCTTAATGACCTTTGACCCCAAATAAAATAATACCACATATAAACTGGGTAACCACAATTCATGTGTGAACATACCGTTACTGTCCTATGTTTTTCATAGCAAATAAAAATTTTTGAAGGTTTTTTTTTTTTTATCGGAAGTAACACGTTAATGACCTTTGACCCCAAATCTGTGTAGGACCCCATTTACACTGGGTAATAACAATGTATGTGTGCAAGTGGCGTCTCTGTCCTACAGAATCTGTGGAAGAAGATGCATTTTAAAAGTATTTCGTTTTATACCGGAAGTGACCCCTTAATGAGATTTGACCCCAAATCTGTGTACACCCCATAGACACTGGGTAATAACAATGCATGTGTGCAAGTAGGGTTGCTGTCCTACGTAAGTTGTAGGAGAAGATGCATTTTTAGTTGAAATCACGTTTTTGACCCCTGTGACCCCTGCGTGACCTTTGTCCCCATGAGTTTCATGTGACATGTAGGGGCATGGTCAATGATCATTGTGACTAAGTTAGGTCAAAATCGATGTAAGCATGTGAGTGCTAGAGCAAATGTAATGGTTGACAGAAAGAAAGAAAGAAAGAAGAAAGAACCTGTAAGAAAAAGACACAGCCGTGACTAACGTCACGGCTGTGTAACTAGATTTAGCTGTGGTCTAAGACCACGAACACAGCCGTGTGATGACCCCTTAATCACCTTTGACCCCAAAATATATGAAAACCCCATAGACATTGGCTAATGTCAATGCACGTGTCCACTTGGCATCACTTTGCTATGCTTTTTGTGGCAGAAGGGGCATTTTGAAGGTTTTTCGTTTTATACCGGAAGTGACCCCTTAATGACCTTTGACCCCAATTCTGTGTACACCCCATAGACACTGGGTAATAACAATGCATGTGTGCAAGTGGCGTCTCTGTCCTACAGAATCTGTGGAAGAAGATGCATTTTAAAGGTATTTCGTTTTATACCGGAAGTGACCCCTTAATGAGATTTGACCCCAAATAAAAAAATACCACATATACATTGGGCGACTGCAGATCATGTGTGAACATACCGTTACTGTCCCATGTTTTACTTAGCTAATAAAAATTTTTGAAGGTATTTCGTTTTATACCGGAAGTGACCCCTTAATGACCTTTGACCCCAAATCTGTGTACACCCCATAGACACTGGGTAATAACAATGCATGTGTGCAAGTGGCGTCTCTGTCCCACATAATTTGTGGAAGAAGATGCATTTTAAAGGTATTTCTTTTTATACCGGAAGTGACCCTTAATGAGCTTTGACCCCAAATAAAAAAAATACCACATATACATTGGGTGACTGCAGATCATATGTGAACATACCGTTACTGTGCTATGTTTTATTTAGCTAATAAAAATTTTTGAAGGTTTTTCGTTTTATACCGGAAGTGACCCCTTAATGACCTTTGACCCCAAATCTGTGTACACCACATAGACACTGGGTAATAGCAATATGTGCAAGTGGGGTTGCTGTCCTACGTAAGCTGTGGGAGAAGATGCATTTTTAGTTGAAATCACGTTTTTGACCCCTGTGACCCCTACGTGACATTTGACCCGCGAGTTTCATGTGACATGTAGGGGCATGGTCAATGATCATTGTGACCAAGTTAGGTTAAAATCGATGTAAGCATGTGAGTGCTAGAGCAAATGTAATGGTTGACAGAAGAAAGAAGAAGAACTAGACTTAGCTGTGGTCTAAGACCACGAACACAGCCGTGTGGTGACCCCTTAATCACCTTTGACCCCAAAATATATGAAAACCCCATAGACATTGGCTAATGTCAATGCACGTGTCCACTTGGCATCACTTTGCTATGCTTTTTGTGGCAGAAGGGCATTTTGAAGGTTTTTCGTTTTATACCGGAAGTGACCCCTTAATGACCTTTGACCCCAAATCTGTGTACACCACATAGACATTGGGTAATAGCAATACATGTGTGCAAGTGGGGTTGCTGTCCTACGTAAGCTGTGGGAGAAGATGCATTTTTAGTTGAAATCACGTTTTTGACCCCTGTGACCCCTGCGTGACCTTTGACCCCGCGAGTTGCATGTGACATGTAGGGGCATGGTCAATGATCATTGTGACCAAGTTAGGTTAAAATCGATGTAAGCATGTGAGTGCTAGAGCAAATGTAATGGTTGACAGAAGAAAGAAAGAAGAACTAGACTTAGCTGTAGTCTAAGACCACGAACACAGCCGTGTTGTTACCCCTTAATGACCTTTGACCCCAAAATATATGAAAACGCCCATAGACGTTGGCTAATGTCAACGCATGTGTGCACGTGGCATCACTTTGCCATGTTACTTGTGGCAGAAGGGGCATTATGAAGGTTTTTCGTCTCAGACCGGAAGTGACCCATTAATGACATTTGACCCCAAATAAAAAAATAACACATATGAATTGGGTAACCGCAATTAATGTGTAAACATACCGTTACTGTGCTATGTTTTTCTTAGCAAAAAAAATTTTGAAAGTTTTTCGTTTTATACCGGAAGTGACCCCTTAATGACCTTTGACCCCAAATCTGTGTACACCCCATAGACACTGGGTAATAGCAATGCATGTGTACAAGTGGCGTCACTGTCCTACAGAATCTGTGGAAGAAGATGCATTTTAAAGGTATTTCATTTTATACCGGAAGTGACCCCTTAATGGGATTTGACCCCAAATAAAAAAATACCACATATACATTGGGTGACTGCAGATCATATGTGAACATACCGTTACTGTCCCATGTTTTACTTAGCTAATAAAATTTTTTGAAAGTATTTCGTTTTATACCGGAAGTGACCCCTTAATGACCTTTGACCCCAAATCTGTGTACACCCCATATACACTGAGTAATAACAATGCATGTGTGCAAGTGGCGTCTCTGTCCCACATAATTTGTGGAAGAAGATGCATTTTAAAGGTATTTCTTTTTATACCGGAAGTGACCCTTAATGAGCTTTGACCCCAAATAAAAAAAATAACACATATACATTGGGTGACTGCAGATCATATGTGAACATACCGTTACTGTGCTATGTTTTACGTAGCTAATAAAATTTTTGAAGGTATTTCGTTTTATACCGGAAGTGACCCCTTAATGACCTTTGACCCCAAATCTGTGTACACAACATAGACACTGGATAATTACAATGCATGTGTGCAAGTGGCGTCACTGTCCTACGTAATTTGTAGGAGAAGATGCATTTTGAGTTGAAATCACGTTTTTGACCCTGTGACCCCTGCATGACCTTTGACCCCACGAGTTTCATGTGACATGTAGGGGCACGGTCAATGATCATTGTGACCAAGTTAGGTCAAAATCGATGTAAGCATGTGAGTGCTAGAGCAAATGTAATGGTTGACAGAAGAAAGAAGAAGAACTAGACTTAGCTGTGGTCTAAGACCACGAACACAGCCGTGTTGTGACCCCTTAAAGATGACCTTTGACTCTAAAATATATGAAAACCCCATAGATATTGGCTAATGTCAATGTATGTGTGCACGTGGCATCACTTTGCCATGTTATTTGTGGCAGAAGGGGCATTTTGAAGTTTTTTTGTCTCAGACCGGGAGTGACACCTTAATGACCTTTTACCCCCCAAATAAAAAAATACCACGTATACACTGAGTAACATCAATTCATGTGTGAATGTACCGTCTCTGTGCTATATTTTTCTTGGCTGATAAAGTCTTTTGAAGTTATTTCGTTTTATACCGGAAGTGACCCCTTAATGACCTTTGACCCCAAATCTGTGTACACCCCATTGACACTGGGTAATAACAATGCATGTGTGCATGTGGCATCACTGTCCTACGTAATTTGTGGGAGAAGATGTATTTTAAAGGTATTTTGTTTTATACCGGAAATTACCCCTTAATGACCTTTGACCCCAAATAAAAATACCATATATACATTGGGAAGACATATAATTCATGTGTGAACATACCATCACTCTCCTATATTTTTCTTAGCTAATAGAAATTTTTTCAGGTATTTCGTTTTATACCGGAAGTGACCCCTTAATGACCTTTTGACCCCAAATCTGTGTACACCCCATAGACACTGGGTAATAACAATGCATGTGTGCAAGTGGCGTCTCTGTCCTACATAATTTGTGGAAGAAGATGCATTTTAAAGGTATTTCTTTTTATACCGGAAGTGACCCCTTAATGAGCTTTGACCCCAAATAAAAAAATACCACATATACATTGGGTGACTGCAGATCATATGTGAACATACCCTTACTGTCCCATGTTTTACTGAGCTAATAAAAAATGTTGAAGGTTTATCGTTTTATACCGGAAGTGACCCCTTTATGACCTTTGACCCCAAATCTGTGTACACCTTATAGACACTGTGTAATTACAATGCATGTGTGCAAGTGGCGTCTCTGTCCTACGTAATTTGTAGGAGAAGGTGCATTTTGAGCTGAAATCAGGTTTTTGACCCCTGTGACCCCTGCGTGACCTTTGACCCAACAAGTTTCATGTGACATGTAGGGGCACGGTCAATGATCATTGTGACCAAGTTAGGTCAAAATCGATGTAAGCATGTGAGTGCTAGAGCAAATGTAATGGTTGACAGAAGAAAGAAAGAAGAAAGAAAGAAAGAAAGAACTAGACTTAGCTGTGGTCTAAGACCACGAACACAGCCGTGTTGTGACCCCTTAATGACCTTTGACCCCAAAATATATGAAAATCCCATAGACAGTGGCTAATGTCAACGTATGTGTGCACGTGGCATCACTTTGCCATGTTATTTGTGGCAGAAGGGGCATTTTGAAGGTTTTTGTCTCAGACCGGAAGTGACCCCTTAATGACCTTTTACCCCAAATAAAAAAATACCACGTATACACTGAGTAACATCAATTCATGAGTGAATGTACCGTGTCTGTGCTATATTTTTCTTGACTGATTTTTGAAGTTATTTTGTTTTATACCGGAAGTGACACCTTAATGACCTTTGACCCCAAATCTGTGTACACCCCATAGACACTGGGTAATAACAATACATGTGTGTGAGTGGTATCACTGTCCTACGTAATTTGTGGGAGAAGATGCATTTTAAAGGTATTTCGTTTTATACCGGAAATGACCCCTTAATGACCTTTGACCCCAAATAAAAAATACCACATATACATTGGGTGACTGCAGATTATGTGTGAACATACCGTTACTGTGCTATGTTTTACTTAGCTAATAAAAATTTTTGAAGGTATTTCGTTTTATACCGGAAGTGACCCCTTAATGACCTTTGACCCCAAATCTGTGTACACCCCATAGACACTGGGTAATAACAATGCATGTGTGCAAGTGGCGTCTCTGTCCCACATAATTTGTGGAAGAAGATGCATTTTAAAGGTATTTCTTTTTATACCGGAAGTAACCCCTTAATGAGCTTTGACCCCAAACAAAAAAAAATACCACATATACATTGGGTGACTACAGATCATATGTGAACATACCGTTACTCTGCTATGTTTTACTTAGCTAATAAAAATTGTTGAAGGTTTTTCGTTTTATACCGGAAGTGACCCCTTAATGACCTTTGACCCCAAATCTGTGTACACCACATAGACACTGGGTAATAACAATGCATGTGTGCAAGTGGGGCCGCTGTCCTACGTAAGTTGTAGGAGAAGATGCATTTTTAGTTGAAATCACGTTTTTGACCCCTGTGACCCCTGTGTGACCTTTGACCCCGCGAGTTTCATGTTACATGTAGGGGCATGGTCAATGATCATTGTGACCAAGTTAGGTCAAAATCGATGTAAGCATGTGAGTGCTAGAGCAAATGTAATGGTTGACAGAAGAAGAAGAAGAAAGAAAGAACCTGTAGAGAAAAAGACACAGCCGTGACTAACGTCACGGCTGTGTAAAGAACCTGTAAAAAAAGACACAGCCGTGACTAACGTCACGGCTGTGTAAAGAAAAGAAAGAACCTGTAAGAAAAAAGACACAGCCGTGACTAACGTCACGGCTGTGTAAAGAAGAAAGAACCTGTAAGAAAGAAAGAACTAGACTTAGCTGTGGTCTAAGACCACGAACACAGCCGTGTTGTGACCCTTTAATGACCTTTGACCCCAAAATATATGAAAACGCTCATAGACATTGGCTAATGTCAACGCATGTGTGCACGTGGTATCACTTTGCCATGTTACTTGTGGCAGAAGGGGCATTTTGAAGGTTTTTCGTCTTAGACCGGAAGTGACCCCTTAATGACATTTGACCCCAAATAAAAAAATACCACATATGAATTGGGTAACCACAAGTCATGTGTGAACATACAGTTACTGTTATATGTTTTCCTTAGCAAATAAAAATTTTTGAAGGTTTTTGGTTTTATACTGGAAGTGACCCCTTAATGACCTTTAACCCCAAATCTGTGTACACCCCATAGACACTGGGTAATAACAATGCATGTGTGCAAGTGGCGTCTCTGTCCAACAGAATCTGTGGAAGAAGATGCATTTTAAAGGTATTTCGTTTTTACCGGAAGTGACCCTTAATGAGATTTGACCCCAAATAAAAAATACCACATATACATTGGGTGACTGCAGATCATGTGTGAACATACCGTTACTGTCCCATGTTTTACTTAGCTAATAAAATTTTTTGAAGGTATTTCGTTTTATACCGGAAGTGACCCCTTAATGACCTTTGACCCCAAATCTGTGTACACCCCATAGACACTGGGTAATAACAATGCATGTGTGCAAGTGGCGTCTCTGTCCCACATAATTTGTGGAAGAAGATGCATTTTAAAGGTATTTCTTTTTATACCGGAAGTGACCCCTTAATGAGCTTTGACCCCAAATAAAAAAAAAATACCACATATACATTGGGTGACTGCAGATCATATGTGAACATACCGTTACTGTGCTATGTTTTATTTAGCTAATAAAAATTTTTGAAGGTTTTTCGTTTTATACCGGAAGTGACCCCTTAATGACCTTTGACCCCAAATCTGTGTACACCACATAGACACTGGGTAATAGCAATATATGTGTGCAAGTGGGGTTGCTGTACTACGTAAGCTGTGGGAGAAGATGCATTTTTAGTTGAAATCACGTTTTTGACCCCTGTGACCCCTGCGTGACCTTTGACCCCGCATGTTTCATGTGACATGTAGGGGCATAGTCAATGATCATTGTGACCAAGTTAGGTTAAAATCGATGTAAGCATGTGAGTGCTAGAGCAAATGTAATGGTTGACAGAAGAAAGAAAGAAGAAAGAAGAAAGAAAAGAAAAAAGACACAGAACGGCTGTGTAAAGAACCTGTAAGAAAAAAGACACAGCCGTAAAGAAAGAAAGAACTAGACTTAGCTGTGGTCTAAGACCACGAACACAGCCGTGTTGTGACCCCTTAATGACCATTGACCCCAAAATATATGAATACCCCATAGACATTGGCTAATGTCAATGTATGTGTGCATGTGGCATTACTTTGCCATGTTATTTGTGGCAGAAGAGGCATTTAGAAGGAATTTCGTTTTAGACCGGAAGTGACCCCTAAATGACCTTTAATCCCAAATAAAAAAATACCAGAGATACACTGGATAACCACAATTCATGTGTGAACATTCCGTTACTGTCCAATGTTTTGTTTAGCTAATAAATATTTTTGAAGGTATTTCGTTTTATACCGGAAGTGACCCTTTAATGACCTTTGACCTCAAATCTGTGTACACCACTTAGACACTGGGTAATGACAATGCATGTGTGCAAGTGGCGTCACTGTCCTACGTAATTTGTGGGTGAAGATGCATTTTAAAAGGTATTTCGTTTTATACCGGAAGTGACCCCTTAATGACCTTTGACCCAAAATAAAAAAATATCACATATACACTGGGTAACCACAATTCATGTGTGAACATACCGTTACTGTCCTATGTTTTGTTTAGCTAATAGAAATTTTTGAAGGTATTTCGTTTTATACCGGAAGTGACCCCTTAATGACCTTTGACCCCCAAATCTGTGTACACCACGTAGACACTGGGTAATTACAATGCATGTGTGCAAGTGGCGTCACTGTCCTACGTAATTTGTAGGAGAAGATGCATTTTGAGTTGAAATCACGTTTTTGACCCCTATTACCCCTGCGTGACCTTTGACCCCACGAGTTTCATGTGACATGTAGGGGCTCGGTCAATAATTATTGTGACCAAGTTAGGTCAAAATCGATGTAAGCATGTGAGTGCTAGAGCAAATGTAATGGTTGACAGAAAGAAGAAGAAGAAAGAAAGAACTAGACTTAGCTGTGGTCTAAGACCACGAACACAGCCGTGTTGTAACCCCTTAATCACCTTTGACCCCAAAATATATGAAAACCCCATAGACATTGGTTAATGTCAATGCACGTGTCCACGTTGCATCACTTTGCTATGCTTTTTGTGGCAGAAGGGATATTTTGAAAGTATATCGTTTTATACCGGAAGTAACCCCTTACTGACCTTTGACCCCAAATGTGTGTACACCATATAGACACTGGGTTATAACAATGCATGTGTGCAAGTGGCGTCACTGTCCTACGTAATTAGTGGAAGAATAAGCATTTTAAAGATTTTCGTTTTATACCGGAAGTGACCCCTTAATGACCTTTGACCCCAAATCTGTGTACACCCCATAGACACTGGATAATAACAATGCATGTGTGCAAGTGGCGTCACTGTCCTACAGAATCTGTGGAAGAAGATGCATTTTAAAGGTATTTCGTTTTATACCGGAAGTGACCCTTAATGAGATTTGACCCCAAATAAAAAAAATACCACATATACATTGGGTGACTGCAGATCATGTGTGAACATACCGTTACTGTCCCATGTTTTACTTATCTAATAAAATTTTTTGAAGGTATTTCGTTTTATACCGGAAGTGACCCCTTAATGAGCTTTTGACCCCGAATCTATGTACACCCCATAGACACTGAGTAATAACAATGCATGTGTGCAAGTGGCGTTTCTGTCCCACATAATTTGTGGAAGAAGATGCATTTTAAAGGTATTTCTTTTATACCGGAAGTGACCCCTTAATGAGCTTTGACCCCAAATAAAAAAATACCACATGTACATTGGGTGACTGCAGATCATATGTGAACATACCGTTACTGTGCTATGTTTTACTTAGCTAATACAAATTTTGAAGGTTTTTCGTTTTATACCGGAAGTGACCCCTTAATGACCTTTGACCCCAAATCTGTGTACACCACATAGACACTGGGTAATAGCAATGGATGTGTGCAAGTAGGGTCGCTGTCCTACGTAAGTTGTGGGAGAAGATGCATTTTTAGTTGAAATCACGTTTTTGACCCCTGTGACCCCTGCCTGACGTTTGACCCCACAAGTTTCATGTGACATGTAGGGGCATGGTCAATGATCATTGTGACTAAGTTAGGTCAAAATCGATGTAAGCATGTGAGTGCTAGAGCAAATGTAATGGTTGACAGAAGAAAGAAAGAACTAGACTTAGCTGTGGTCTAAGACCACGAACACAGCCGTGTTGTGACCCTTTAATGACCTTTGACTCCAAAATATATGAAACCCCATAGATATTGGCTAATATCAATGTATGTGTGCACGTGGCATCACTTTGCCATGTTATTTGTGGCAGAAGGGGCACTTTTAAGGTTTTTCGTCTCAGACCGGAAGTGACCCCTAAATGACATTTGACCCCAAATAAAAAATTCCACATATGAATTGCGTAACCACAATTCATGTGTGAACATACCGTTACTGTCCTATGTTTTTCTTAGCAAATAAAATTTTTTGAAGGTTTTCGTTTTATACCGGAAGTGACCCTTAATGACCTTTGACCCCAAATCTGTGTACACCCCTTTTTCTCTTGGTAATACGACGGCCTGTGTGAACGTGGCGTCACTGTCCTACAGAATCTGTGGAAGAAGATGCATTTTAAAGGTATTCCGTTTTATACCGGAAGTGACCCCTTAATGAGATTTGACCCCAAATAAAAAAAATACCACATATACACTGCGTGACTGCAGATCACGTGTGAACATACCGTTACTGTCCCATGTTTTACTTAGCTTATAAATTTTTTTAAAGATATTTCGTTTTTTACCGGAAGTGACCCCTTAATGACCTTTGACCCCAAATCTGTGTACACCCCATAGACACTGGGTAATAACAATACATGTGTGCAAGTGACGTCTCTGTCCCTCATAATTTGTGGAAGAAGATGCATTTTAAAAGTATTTCTTTTTATACCGGAAGTGACCCCTTAATGAGCTTTGACCCCAAGTAAAAAAAAATACCACATATACATTGGGTGACTGCAGATCATATGTGAACATGCCGTTACTGTGCTATGTTTTACTTAGCTAATAAAAATTTTTGAAGGTTTTTCGTTTTATACCGGAAGTGACCCTTAATGACCTTTGACCCCAAATCTGTGTACACCACATAGACACTGGGTAATAACAATGCATGTGTGCAAGTAGGGTCGCTGTCCTACGTAAGTTGTAGGAGAAGATGCATTTTTAGTTGAAATCACGTTTTTGACCCCTGTGACCCTTGCGTGACATTTGTCCCCATGAGTTTCATGTGACATGTAGGGGCATGGTCAATGATCTTTGTGACCAAGTTAGGTCAAAATCGATGTAAGCATGTGAGTGCTAGAGCAAATGTAATGGTTGACAGAAAGAAAGAAAGAAAGAAGAAAGAACCTGTAAGAAAAAAGACACAGCCGTGACTAACGTCACGGCACGTCACGGCTGTGTAAGAACCTGTAAGAAAAAAAGACACAGCACGTCACGGCTGTGTAAAGAAAGAACCTGTAAGAAAAAACGTCACGGCTGTGTAAATAATGTCACAATTCATATTGTGCTGCATCTATGTTATTCACTAAACTATTTGACTACTGCTAAAATATTTGCCTACTTATTGTATTATGGTAAATTAAGATGGGTTCTTATAATTCATATTGTGCTGACTCTATGTTATTCACTATACTACTTGATTCTATACTACTGCTAAAATATTTGTTTGCTTAAAATTGTATTATGGTAAATTAAGATGGGTTCTTTGTTTATTTATTTATGTTTATGTGTATATTCGTTGTTTTGATTAAATTATAATTATTTGTTAGTTAAAAGGTGGTACATCGTTATCAGGCCTCGGCTTTGTGATGTACCTACCTTCATCAAATCTTGTTAATACACAATAATTGTATATAATAATGCTATAATGTTTGTATGAGATTGATGAAAATAAAGATTGATTGATTGATTGATACATTCGTCGTTATTGATCAGAACGAACAAGACAACTTTTTCAAGTATATCAATCAAGTTGACTCTAACATTAAGTTTACTCAGGAAAGTAGCAAAGACAATCAGCTTGCTTTCCTAGACTGTCTTGTTCAAGTTAACCCTGATAACACCCTTAGTACGACTGTTTACAGGAAACCGACCCATACTGACCAATACCTTCAGTTTGGGTCCCATCACCCCCTTGTGCACAAATTAGGGGTGATCCGTACCTTATATCATCGCGCGGATACCATTATTTCTGAAGAAAGTGACGTTCAGAAAGAAAACTAGACTTAGCTGTGGTCTAAGACCACGAACACAGCCGTGTTGTGACCCCTTAATCACCTTTGACCCCAAAATATATGAAAACCCCATAGACATTGGCTAATGTCAATGCACGTGTCCACGTGGCATCACTTTGCTATGCTGTTTGTGGCAGAAGGGGCATTTTGAAGGTATATCGTTTTATACCGGAAGTGACCCCTTACTGACCTTTGACCCCAAATGTGTGTACACCATATAGACACTGTGTTATAACAATGCCTGTATGCAAGTGGCGTCAGTGTCCTACGTAATTTGTGGAAGAATAAGCATTTTAAAGCTATTTCGTTTTATACCGGAAATGACCTCTTAATGATCTTTGACCCCAAATAAAATAATACCACATATAAACTGGGTAACCATAATGCATGTGTGAACATATCGTTACTGTGCTACGTTTTTCTTAGCTAATAGAAAATTTTGAAGGTATTTCGTTTTATACCGGAAGTGACCCCTTAATGACCTTTGACCCCAAATCTGTGTACACCCCATAGACACTGGGTAATAACAATGCATGTGTGCAAGTGGCGTCACTGTCCTACATAATCTGTGGAAGAAGATGCATTTTAAAGGTATTTCATTTTATACCGGAAGTGACCCCTTAATGAGATTTGACCCCAAATAAAAAATACCACATATACATTGAGTGACTGCAGATCATGTGTGAACATACCGTTACTATCCCGTGTTTAACTTAGCTAATAGAAATTTTTGAAGGTATTTCGTTTTATACCGGAAGTGACCCCTTAATGACCTTTGACCTCAAATCTGTGTACACCCCATAGACACTGGGTAATAACAATGTATGTGTGCAAGTGGCGTCTCTGTCCTACATTATTTGTGGAAGAAGATGCATTTTAAAGGTATTTCTTTTTATACCGGAAGTGACCCCTTAATGAGCTTTGACCCCAAATAAAAAAAAATACCACATATACATTGGATGACTGCAGATCATTTGTGAACATACCGTTACTGTCCCATGTTTTACTGAGCTAATAAAAATTTTTGAAGGCTTTTCGTTTTATACCGGAAGTGACCCCTTAATGACCTTTGACCCCAAATCTGTGTACACCACATAGACACTGGGTAATAGCAATACATGTGTGCAAGTGGGGTTGCTGTCCGACGTCAGTTGTGGGAGAAGATGCATTTTTAGTTGAAATCACGTTTTTGACCCCTGTGACCCCTGCGTGACCTTTGACCCCGCAAGTTTCATATGACATGTAGGGGCACGGTCAATGATTATTGTGACCAAGTTAGGTTAAAATCGATGTAAGCGTGTGAGTGCTAGAGCAAATGTAATGGTTGACAGAAAGAGAGCGTGGCCTAGCGGTTAAGGCATAGGACTGTGAACCCAAGGGTCAAGGGTTCGAATCCCAGGTCCGGCTCTTTGTGTCCTTGAGCAAGACACTTCACTCTACTTGCTTAGTGCTTCGGAGGGCACTTTAAGCTGTCGGTCCCGTGTACATGCATATTTTCTCACATTAATGTAGTGTGCACGTTAAAGAACGTCACAGGCTATTCGAAAAGAGCAGGGGATCATCCCGGTCATGTTGACTGTACTTCAAAATACACTCATCTACTCTAGGTTCCAGAGTAAAAAATAAGTACAGCTTGTCTGTACGCAGTGCGACAATACTCATACATATGAGGGAGGCACTTATAAGGAAGAAGAAGAAGAAGAAGAAAGAAAGAAAGAAAGAAGAAAGAACCTGTAAGAAAAAAGACACAGCCGTGACTAACGTCACGGCTGTGTAAAGATCACATCCGCAGTGCCCTTCAACAGTGTGGCTACCCAGACTGGGCTTTCAAGAAAGCCACCACAACCAGAGACACCCCACAACAAATCAACACGGGAGATGTCATTGCTAGCAAAGCCAGAGTTACTATACCTTACTCCACAGGCCTTTCAGAGAGAATCAAAAACACTTTCAAGGCATTCGGCATTGCTACCTCCTACAAGCCCTCTAATAATTTACGGAGCAAACTGGTGCACGTAAAGACAAAATTCCAAAAGACAAACAGTCTAACCTAGTTTATGGACTCACATGCTCTGAAACTAGCTGTGCCCAGTCTTATGTAGGAGAGACAAAACAGTCTATTAAAGCTCGCTTCAATCAACACCGGAGAGGAAGTTCCAACGAAAACCAGGACTCCGCAGTCTTCACCCATTCAAAACTCTCTGGCCACCAATTCAATGCCGACGACATCATAATCTTCGACAAGGAGGAGAGGTGGTTTGAGAGGGGAGTGAAAGAATCCATCCGGGAAAGAGCTGAGCAGCCAGTACTCAACAAGAAGGGGGGCCTCCGTTTCCTGCTATCACACGCCTGGGACCCCACCGTGAAACTACTTCCTCGCCGATTACCATCACGTGACCAAACCACCAGTCAAGTCTCTGCGCAGTCTGATGAAGACCCGGTGAACGGGTCGCAACGTTACTGAAAAAAATTGTTGGTGAGTCCAGTATTTGATTCATATTTTTGTCTATTTTATACTACTGGATGACTCAAAACATTCATAATCTTGTAAGGCCTTTAACATGTTTAAGTTTCGAGTCTCAAAAAATACTTGGCCCCGTGTTTTGCCAAAAATGCTTGCCCTTCCCTATCTACCTAATTCATTCGAGAGGGGGGGGGGCATTACCTAACCACTAGGTCTATACAGATATTATATAGATGCCCCTTTTCAGTGTGTGTGTGTGTAGTGTTCTAAGTGCTTAAAACGCAACACCCGGAGACGATTCATTTATATGTTATTTATTTCAAGCATTACACATATATATGCAGTACCATGGATCTGGGATAGTGGATACTATATTTACAAAGTTTAATATGCAGCTCATTTAAAGTCATAATGTGTGATTTGTAGAAAGAATGTATAGATTCCTATTCAAAAGTTATTTTCCCTGATCACATTGTTAGTAGGCCTTTAAATTTATTTTTAAAACACAAAATAATGTAAAGCAATACCGTACATCATACAGACAAACTGAAATGAATTATGTACAACGTTTAATTTGGTCATTCAAAGCTGTTCAAACATTACTATAGGGATACGCTCATGCGTTCCATCATCAATCGTGACCTTTATCTCGATATATCGGTACATAACTAGTCTATAACTCGCAATTTAGCCCAAAACATGAAAAGCGCGAGCTGATTAATGAAGTAATTCACCAATACTAGCTTAATCAATCAATGATATGATCTACTGCTGACAACAAGTAGTTTACAAAATCAATGCCAAAAGTACTCCGGATATCAGTCCTTATCCATACTGTATGATATCAGGTAATTCGTCAATGCTTCATCTACTGCTGATCAGGTACCGGTAGTCTACGACGTAGATCATTTTCATCAAACTGCCAATATCAGGTTTAACAATGTCATATTATACGTATATTCTGATAGGTGGTGTATTATTTTTATACACTGATGTTACCAAGTAGTTTACCAATGCCTTATCTACTGATGATATCAAGTATAGTGCTATGACTATAAACTTCTATTGCTGCTACCAATTAGGCATACTGCTAATCAAGTAATTTACCAATGCCTTATCTACTGCTAATATCAGGTAGTTTATCAATGACATACATACTGCTGCCAAGTAGATCATCAATACCTTATCTACTTCCGATATAAAGTAGTTTATCAATGCTTTATCTATTGCTCGTATCAGGTAGTTCATCAATTGCATAATTACCTACTTCTGATGTCAGGTAGTTCATCAATGCCATATCTACTGCTGGCTGATATCTGGTAGTTATATCAATGCCGCATACTGCTAATATTGGGTAATGCACATCTATTACTGATATTGATACAGGTATAGTTCATTAATTACAATACTAGTTCATCAATGTCACATCTACTATTAATATCAGGTAGTTTATCAATGCCTTATCTACTGCTGATGTCAGGTAGTTCATTTAATGCATATATGGCTGATATCAGGCAGTTCATTGATGCCATATCTAATACTGATCTCAGGTAGTTTATCAATGCCGGCCCGATCTGCTGCTGATATCAGGTAGTTTATCAATGCCTTATCTACTGCTGATATCAGGTTGTTTATCAATGACTTATCTACTGCTGATATCAAGTAGTTTATCAATGCCTTATCTACTGCTGATATCAGGTAGTTTATCAATGACTTATCTACTGCTAATAGCAAGTAGTTTATCAATGCCTTATCTACTGCTGATATCAGGTAGTTTATGAATGACTTATCTACTGCTGATATCAAGTAGTTTATCAATGTCTTATCTACTGATATCAAGTAGTTTATCAATGCCTTATCTACTGCTGATATCAAGTAGTTTATCAATGCCTTATCTACTGCTGATATCAGGTATAGTTCATTAATGCATCTATTGCTGATATCAGGCAGTTCATATTGATGTCATATCTAATACTGATGTCAGGTAGTTTATCAATGCCTGATCTGCTGCTGATATCGGGTATTACATCAATGCCATATAAATGACTGATGTCATAGTTTATCAATGCCTTATCTACAGTTGATATCAAGTAGTTTATCAATACCTTATCTACTACTAATAACAAGTATACTTTTAAAAATGTCAATGTCAAATCTACACCTGATATCAGTATATCCATACAGTATGATATCAGGTAATTCGTCAATGCATTATCTACTGCTGATCAGGTAGGCTATTACGTAGTTCATTTTCATCAATGCTGATATCAGCTAGTTTATCTACTACATATTAACAAGTATAGGCCTACTTTAAAAATATCAATGTCAAATCTACACCTGATATCATTATATCCATACCGTATGATATCAGGTAATTCGTCAATGCATTATCTACTGCTGATCAGGTAGGCTATTACGTAGTTCGAATTCAACAATGGCTAATTTACTGGCGATATTAGGTATTTCTTATACACTGATGATGTCAGGATGATAGCAAGTAGTTTATCACTGTCTTATCTACTGCTGATATGAGGCGGTTCATCAATGCCGTGTCTATACTACTGATGTCAGGTAGTTTGCCTTATAATATCAGGTAATTCATCAATACCATATCTACTGCTGATGTCAGGTAGTTCATCAATGGCTTATCCACTGCTGATATGAGGCGGTTCATCAATGCCGTGTCTATACTACTGATGTCAGGTAGTTTGCCTTATAATATCAGGTAATTCATCAATACCATATCTACTGCTGATATCAGGTAGTTCATCAATGGCTTATCCACTGCTGCTATCAGGTAATTTATCAATGACTTATCCACTGCTGCTATCAGGTAGTTTATCAATGACTTATCTACTGCTGATATCATGTAGTTTATCAATGGCTTATCTACTGCATTGTGATGATTTTTACGATCGTCCGGATGAGCAAATCACTGAATGGGTCTTTAAACGAAATTACAAAATTAATATTGATCTAAAGTACTAAATACATATTATTTGGTCCAATCATTGTCATAATCTGGTAGGCGTAGTTGTCGTTCTACTACTTTGTGAATTTGGTGTTGTTGCTGAGCAAGTTAGTGTTATGAAAAAAGCTTTCCGATATTGTTGACTTGCAATATTATAAACCACAGAATGAACACTAGAATTAACAAAAGTTAACAAATATATCATCCAAAACCAAGCTACCTCTAGCATTGGTGATAGCGGAGATCGATTTCCAATAGCTCCAACTGCTACAATGATGAAGCTAATAAAGTACATTGAACTGCAAATAATGAATATGGTCCCATTGATGACGAGAATCAAAGAAACTTGCTTTTTATTCTGTGCACTCTTAGTCATTGTTAAGTTACGATCTACGCTTCTTACACTACACAGGAGCATGGAATAGAAGTATCCATTTAAAATCGATGTCATGATCCAGACTACGCATGTCCCAAAGACTACAACGAGATTCGGAGCAGTACTTTCATCCCCAAATCCACACATTTGAAAGGTGTCGGCGTAATCTTCATATTTGGACGAATTTGGCCAAATGACACAAATGGGTCGCCAGTCAAGATAGAAGACAGTCGTCACGATAGAGCATATTAAGCTAACACACCAACCACTTATGACTATCTTCACAGTTTTACTTTTACTTTTAATATAAACTAAATGTTTAAGTGGATAACATATTGCGAGATATCTGTCCAACGATACAAGACTGATTAGAATCATTGACGTGTAGAAAAATAAAGCTCCGAAAAAATACGTTAAAAAGCAACCACAGCGGCCAAATAGGCTACTATCGAGTCTTATCTCTGACGAAAAATATCTCACTATAAAGAAGACTGATACTCCAACAATGTAAAGCATATCGGAAATGGCGAGATTGACTAGGTAAAAGTTAGTAATAGTTTTCATAAAGTGAACTCGTCCAACGACGATTAAAAATAAAGTATTGCTCAATACGGCGAATAGAACCATTAAAGGCACAAGAAACTCGTACAAATACTTTTCCCATTCGAAGTAAAAAAATGCTATCGGGTACCGCAGAGTCACTGAAATTCCATATTTGCTCAAGAGTACAGCTCATGTTTGCCATATCTATGTTCAAAGAAAACATTCTTAAAGTAAGTACTCTTTTCGTGACGGTCTATTTAAGACGATTTACCAATGATTCATTAATGATTGAAAATTCTGCAATCGCGTCAGAGACTTTGTTTTGTTCTGCAGATTCCGGATGTTTTAAAATTGATGATGTCACTGTTTTCAGAAGCCTTTGTGGGTTTATATTAAAAGTTTGTTGGCACACGTTAATTGCACAATCAATGGACTTCACCTGTGATCCATCACTATTAAGGTGATACTGTCATCGTGACGAATTATTTTTGCTCGATATGGCATAGTATGTAAATTTTCCATGAAAACGAAAAACATTCTTTTCTTCCAATTTAGTTCTAGTTATATAGGTATAAAGAAACCATTGGAATTAAAGTAGTTATCAAGACCGTCGCAACATTTCCTATAGACCCTATCGTCATCGAATACTCGTCCTCATTTAAATAAAATTCTGCCCTCCGTATAAAGGTAAAAAGTATAAGGTACCACGGGGGAATTCGCATGATAGGCCCTAAAACAATCATAGGCCCTAATACAATAGAACAGGTGATATAGGTAGGTCTGGTTGTGGAATGGAACTAGAGACATGTCCCTCTGTCACTTTAAAACTTAGAACCAACATGTCTGCCATTTCAAAAATTTTAAAATTCGCGCTATAATGCAAATTTTATGGCGAATCATTAAAAATGGATATTTTTGACATTTCACAGTCCTCGAAGTAAAATTTATAAATCTAATGATATTTACTTAAAGTACATGTAGCTGGGAGGAAAAGCCGACGATCATTTGAAAATTTTTACTTTTCGTATTAAAGATATACATTTTCCCCCAAAAGACTTTGTTGGGAAAAATGTATATCTTCAATACGAAGGGTCAAAATTTTCAAATGATCATCGGCTTTTCCTCCCAGCTACATACACATTAAGTACATACCAGTATAGTAGGGTATATTTGGCGTAATATATACCATTCGATAAAGCATAATTGTCATAACATATTCGCACAATTAAGAAGTTTTCAAATAGTTTTATGTATGTATTTCTTTTTTTATTACAAGCCACAGTTGATATCTTTACAAACTAATGCTTTGCATTGCAATATAAAATATTTGAACAATGCCGTTTTATAATGCACGTATCAAATTACATCCAGGAAGATGTAGCAGAACCACAGCATTCTCTTAGCTGAGATGTATCAGTGTCACATTAAAGTCAGATCCAACCCCGTTAGTATTGGGAGGCGTTGATTGGGTTGGGCACTCTGATTAAAGTAAATTATTTACCAGGAAATTTGATCACACCATACAGCGTATAGCTGTAATAAGTTCATTTGAAAAACTAACACGTTCAGTGTTGGATATGGAATCTTGGATTAACTTAATATAATATCTGAATCACTGTGTTAATAAACAGTACGACCGACTCAGCGTATATCGTACGTAATGTTTTGCTGTATCTTTGCCAACTGCGTAAGCGACGTTGATAAATGATTAACAAAGTATGAAAGGTTGCAAAAGAAATTCAGGTTGCGGACAACTTGTGTATATATAATTGGGGTGCAGCAACTTAGCTTCCTTCTTTTCTGATGGTACTCGTACATGTATAGGCGTTTGTAACAATATTTTTCCTGCAAGTGGTGAGACTATTTTGCAATGCCATATCTACTGCTGATATCAAGTAGTTTATCAATGCCATATCTACTACTGATATCAAGTAGTTATCAATGTCATATCTACTGCTGATATCAAGTAGTTTATCAATGCCATATCTACTACTGATATCAAGTAGTTTATCAATGCCATATCTACTGCTGATATCAAGTAGTTATCAATGCCATATCTACTGCTGATATCAAGTAGTTTATCAATGCCATATCTACTACTGATATCAAGTAGTTTATCAATGCCATATCTACTGCTGATATCAAGTAGTTATCAATGTCATATCTACTGCTGATATCAAGTAGTTTATCAATGTCATATCTACTGCTGATATCAAGTAGTTATCAATGTCATATCTACTGCTGATATCAAGTAGTTTATCAATGCCATATCTACTGCTGATATCAAGTTGTTTATCAATGCCATATCTACTGCTGATATCAAGTAGTTTATCAATGCCATATCTACTGCTGATATCAAGTAGTTTGTCAATGCCATATCTACTGCTGATATCAGGTAGTTTATCAATGCCATATCTACTACTGATATCAAGTAGTTTACCAATGCCATATCTACTGCTGATATCAGGTAGTTTATCAATGCCATATCTACTGCTGATATCAAGTAGTTATCAATGTCACATCTACTGCTGATATCAAGTAGTTTATCAATGCCATATCTACTGCTGATATCAGGTAGTTTATCAATGCCATATCTACTGCTGATATCAAGTAGTTATCAATGTCATATCTACTGCTGATATCAAGTAGTTTATCAATGCCATATCTACTACTGATATCAAGTAGTTTACCAATGCCATATCTACTGCTGATATCAAGTAGTTATCAATGTCATATCTACTGCTGATATCAAGTAGTTTATCAATGCCATATCTACTGCTGATATCAAGTAGTTTATCAATGCCATATCTACTGGTAGGGCCTAATATCAAGTAGTTTATCAATGCCTTATGTATTGCTGATATCACGTAGTTTATCAATACCATATCTACTACTGATATCACGTAGTTTATCAATGCCATATCTACTGCTGATATCAAGTAGTTTATCAATGCCATATCTACTGCTGATATCAAGTAGTTTACCAATGCCATATCTACTGCTGATATCAGGTAGTTTATCAATGCCATATCTACTGCTGATATCAAATAGTTTATCAATGCCATATCTACTGCTGATATCAAGTAGTTTATCAATGCCATATCTACTGCTGATATCAAGTAGTTTATCAATGCCATATCTACTGCTGATATCAGGTAGTTTATCAATGCCATATCTACTGCTGATATCAAATAGTTTGTCAATGCCATATCTACTGCTGATATCAAGTAGTTTATCAATGCCATATCTACTGCTGATATCAAGTAGTTTATCAATGCCACATCTACTGCTGATATCACGTAGTTTATCAATGCCATATCTACTGCTGATATCAAGTAGTTTATCAATGCCATATCTACTACTGATATCAAGTAGTTTATCAATGCCATATCTACTACTGATATCAAGTAATTTATCAATGACATATCGACTACTGATATCAAGTAGTTTATCAATGCCATATCTACTGCTGATATCAAGTAGTTATCAATGTCACATCTACTGCTGATATCAAGTAGTTTATCAATGCCATATCTACTGCAGATATCAGGTAGTTTATCAATGCCATATCTACTGCTGATATCAAGTAGTTATCAATGTCATATCTACTGCTGATATCAAGTAGTTTATCAATGCCACATCTACTGCTGATATCACGTAGTTTATCAATGCCTTATCTACTGCTGATATCAGCTAGTTTATCAATGCCACATCTACTGCTGATATCAGCTAGTTTATCAATGCCATATCTACTGCTGATATCAAGTAGTTATCAATGTCATATCTACTGCTGATATCAAGTAGTTTATCAATGCCACATCTACTGCTGATATCACGTAGTTTATCAATGCCACATCTACTGCTGATATCAAGTAGTTATCAATGCCTTATGTACCAGTTGCGGATATCAGCTTGATTATCAATGCCTTATGTACTGCTGATATCAAGTAGTTTATCAATGTCATATCTACTGCTGATATCAAGTAGTTTATCAATGCCACATCTACTGCTGATATCAAGTAGTTTATCAATGTCATATCTACTGCTGATATCAAGTAGTTATCAATGTCATATCTACTGCTGATATCAAGTAGTTATCAATGTCATATCTACTGCTGATATCAAGTAGTTTATCAATGTCATATCTACTGCTGATATCAAGTAGTTTATCAATGCCACATCTACTGCTGATATCAAGTAGTTTATCAATGTCATATCTACTGCTGATATCAAGTAGTTTATCAATGCCATATCTACTGCTGATATCAAGTAGTTTGTCAATGCCATATCTACTGCTGGTATCAGGTAGTTTATCAATGCCACATCTACTGCTGATATCAGGTAGTTTATCAATGCCACATCTACTGCTGATATCAGCTAGTTTATCAATGCTACACCTACTGCGGATATCAGCTAGTTTATCAATGCCTTACGTACTGCTGATATCAGGTAGTTTATCAATACCTTATGTACCAGTTGTGGATGTCAGCTAGTTTATCAATGCCTTATGTACTGCTGATATCAGGTAGTTTATCAATGCCACATCTACTGCTGATAACAGGTAGTTTATCAATGCCACATCTACTGCTGATATCAGGTAGTTTATCAATGCCACATTTACTGCTGATATCAGCTAGTTTATCAATGCTACACCTACTGCGGATATCAGCTAGTTTATCAATGCCTTATGTACTGCTGATATCAGGTAGTTTATCAATACCTTATGTACCAGTTGTGGATGTCAGCTAGTTTATCAATGCCTTATGTACTGCTGATATCAGGTAGTTTATCAATGCCACATATACTGCTGATATCAGCTAGTTTATCAATGCCTTATGTGGTGCTGATATCAGCTAGTTTATCAATGCCTTTTGTGGTGCTGATATCAGGTAGTTTATGAATGCCACATCTACTGCTGATAACAGGTACTTTATCAATGCAACATCTACTGCTGATATCAGGTAGTTTCAATGCCACATCTACTGCTGATAGCAGGTAGTTTATCAATGCCACATACATCTACTGCTGATATCCGGTTGTTTATCAATGCCACATCTACTGCTGATATCAGCTAGTTTATCAATGCCTAATGTGGTGCTGATATCAGCTAGTTTATCAATGCCTTATGTGGTGCTGATATCAGCTAGTTTATAAATGCCTTATGTGGTGCTGATATCAGCTAGTTTATCAATGCCTTGTGTACCAGTTGCGGATATCATGCCTTACGTATATACTGATGATATCAGGTAGTTTATCAATGCCACATCTACTGCTGATAACAGGTAGTTTATCAATGTCACATCTACTGCTGATATCAGGTAGTTTATCAATGCCACATCTACTGCTGATATCAGCTAGTTTATGCCTTATGTGGTGTAGACTACACCGTAGTCCACTTGCCCATTGTGCATACTCTGGATATTGTATTTAAGCTTAAAACTCTGATTTAATTAATGTGTGCACAATTGATAGATTTTCACATCTGATCAGTCACCCTACTCCCTCTGTTTGTTAGCTTCCCAAGTGTGAATTATCGGGGTTCGCTATTAATAAACTGGTAGATTCCAAAATCAGAATTGTTCAGTATTAAAGTGAGCCGTTATAATTATGCAAGATAATGTTGCATTCAATTACTTTTATTTTCACTAATCGTCTGATATTTTTAACTCTTTATGACCATTTTACTATTGAATACTTTAATTTTAATAAACATCAGTATAATTTTGAGTTCAACGAAATGGGTTCATCATGACTAATAATAACATATTTTTAATAAAATTCGACTATGGCATAGTCTATATGTGGTGCTGATATCAGTAACTTATCAATGCCTTATGTACCAGTTGCGGATATCAGCTAGTTTATCAATGCCTTATGTACTGCTGATATCAGGTAGTTTATCAATGCCTCATCTACTGCTGATATCAGGTAGTTTATCAATGCCACAACTACTGCTGATAGTTTATCAATGCCTTATGTGGTGCTGATACCAGTAGTTTATCAATGTCCTATGTACCAGTTGTGGATATCAGCTAGTTTATCAATGCCTTATGTACCAGTTGCGGATGTCAGCTAGTTTATCAATGCCCTACTGCTGATATCAGGTACTTTACCAATGCCACATCTACTGCTGATAACAGGCAGTTTATCAATGCCACATCTACTGCTGATATCAGCTAGTTTATCAATGCCTGATGTGGTGCTGATATCAGCTAGTTTATCAATGCCTTATGTACCAGTTGCGCATACCAGTTAGTTTATCAATGCCTTATGTATTGCTGATATCAGTTAGTTTATCAATGCCTTATGTATTGCTGATATCAGGTAGTTTATCAATGCCACATCTACTGCTGAAAACAGGTAGTTTATCAATGCCACATCTACTGCTGGTATCAGGTAGTTTATCAATGCCACATCTACTGCTGATATCAGCTAGTTTATCAATGCTACACCTACTGCGGATATCAGGTAGTTTATCAATGCCTTATGTACTGCTGATATCAGTTAGTTTATCAATGCCTTATGTACCAGTTGCGCATATCAGTTAGTTTATCAATGCCTTATGTATTGCTGATATCAGTTAGTTTATCAATGCCTTATGTATTGCTGATATCGGGTAGTTATCAATGCCACATCTACTGCTGATAACAGGTAGTTTATCAATGTCACATCTACTGCTGATAGCAGGTAGTTTATCAATGCCACATCTACTGCTGATATCAGCTAGTTTATCAATGCTACACCTACTGCGGATATCAGGTAGTTTATCAATGCCTTATGTACTGCTGATATCAAGCAATTTATCAATGCTTTATGTACCAGTTGCGGATGTCAGCTAGTTTAACAATGCCTTACGTAATGCTGACATCAGGTAGTTTATCAATGGCACATCTACTGCTGATATCAGGTAGTTTATCAATACCTTATGTGGTGCTGATATCAGGTAGTTTATCAATGCCTTATGTGGTGCTGATATCAGCTAGTTTATCAATGCCTTATGTGGTGCTGATATCAGCTAGTTTATCAATGCCTTTTGTCGTGCTGATATCAGGTAGTTTATCAATGCCACATCTACTGCTGATAACAGGTAGTTTATCAATGCCACATCTACTGCTGATATCAGGTAGTTTATCAATGCCACATCTACTGCTGATATCAGCTAGTTTATTAATGCCTTATTTACTGCTGATATCAGGTAGTGTATCAATACCTTATGTGGTGCTGATATCAGGTAGTTTATCAATGCCTTATGTGGTGCTGATATCAGGTAGTTTATCAATGCCTTATGTGGTGCTGATATCAGCTAGTTTATCAATGCCTTATGTGGTGCTGATATCAGCTAGTTTATCAATGCCTTTTGTCGTGCTGATATCAGCTAGTTTATCAATGCCACATCTACTGCTGATAACAGGTAGTTTATCAATGCCACATCTACTGCTGATATCAGGTAGTTTATCAATGCCACATTTACTGCTGATATCAGCTAGTTTATCAATGCTACACCTACTGCGGATATCAGCTAGTTTATCAATGCCTTATGTACTGCTGATACCAGGTAGTTTATCAATACCTTATGTACCAGTTGTGGATGTCAGCTAGTTTATCAATGCCTTATGTACTGCTGATATCAGGTAGTTTATCAATGCCACATCTACTGCTGATATCAGCTAGTTTATCAATGCCTTATGTGGTGCTGATATCAGCTAGTTTATCAATGCCTTTTGTGGTGCTGATATCAGGTAGTTTATGAATGCCACATCTACTGCTGATAACAGGTAGTTTATCAATGCAACATCTACTGCTGATATCAGGTAGTTTCAATACCACATCTACTGCTGATATCAGCTAGTTTATTAATGCCTTATTTACTGCTGATATCAGGTAGTTTATCAATGCCTTATGTACCAGTTGCGGATGTCAGCTAGTTTATCAATGCCTTATGTACTGCTGATATCAGGTAGTTTACCAATGCCACGTCTACTGCTGGTAACAGGTAGTTTATCAATGCCACATACATCTACTGCTGATATCAGGTTGTTTATCAATGCCACATCTACTGCTGATATCAGCTAGTTTATCAATGCCTTATGTGGTGCTGATATCAGCTAGTTTATCAATGCCTTATGTGGTGCTGATATCAGGTAGTTTATCAATGCCTTATGTGGTGCTGATATCAGGTAGTTTATCAATGCCTTGTGTACCAGTTGCGGATATCAGTTAGTTTATCAATGCCTTATGTACTGCTGATATCAGGTAGTTTACCAATGCCACATCTACTGCTGATAACAGGTAGTTTATCAATGCCACATACATCTACTGCTGATATCCGGTTGTTTATCAATGCCACATCTACTGCTGATATCAGCTAGTTTATCAATGCCACATCTACTGCTGATATCAGCTACTTTATCAATGCCTAATGTGGTGCTGATATCAGCTAGTTTATCAATGCCTTATGTGGTGCTGATATCAGCTAGTTTATCAATGCCTTATGTGGTGCTGATATCAGGTAGTTTATCAATGCCTTGTGTACCAGTTGCGGATATCATGCCTTACGTATATACTGATGATATCAGGTAGTTTATCAATGCCACATCTACTGCTGATAACAGGTAGTTTATCAATGTCACATCTACTGCTGATATCAGGTAGTTTATCAATGCCACATCTACTGCTGATATCAGCTAGTTTATGCCTTATGTGGTGTAGACTACACCGTAGTCCACTTGCCCATTGTGCATACTCTGGATATTGTATTTAAGCTTAAAACTCTGATTTAATTAATGTGTGCACAATTGATAGATTTTCACATCTGATCAGTCACCCTACTCCCTCTGTTTGTTAGCTTCCCAAGTGTGAATTATCGGGGTTCGCTATTAATAAACTGGTAGATTCCAAAATCAGAATTGTTCAGTATTAAAGTGAGCCGTTATAATTATGCAAGATAATGTTGCATTCAATTACTTTTATTTTCACTAATCGTCTGATATTTTTAACTCTTTATGACCATTTTACTATTGAATACTTTAATTTTAATAAACATCAGTATAATTTTGAGTTCAACGAAATGGGTTCATCATGACTAATAATAACATATTTTTAATAAAATTCGACTATGGCATAGTCTATATGTGGTGCTGATATCAGTAACTTATCAATGCCTTATGTACCAGTTGCGGATATCAGCTAGTTTATCAATGCCTTATGTACTGCTGATATCAGGTAGTTTATCAATGCCTCATCTACTGCTGATATCAGGTAGTTTATCAATGCCACAACTACTGCTGATAGTTTATCAATGCCTTATGTGGTGCTGATACCAGTAGTTTATCAATGTCCTATGTACCAGTTGTGGATATCAGCTAGTTTATCAATGCCTTATGTACCAGTTGCGGATGTCAGCTAGTTTATCAATGCCCTACTGCTGATATCAGGTAGTTTACCAATGCCACATCTACTGCTGATAACAGGCAGTTTATCAATGCCACATCTACTGCTGATATCAGCTAGTTTATCAATGCCTGATGTGGTGCTGATATCAGCTAGTTTATCAATGCCTTATGTACCAGTTGCGCATACCAGTTAGTTTATCAATGCCTTATGTATTGCTGATATCAGTTAGTTTATCAATGCCTTATGTATTGCTGATATCAGGTAGTTTATCAATGCCACATCTACTGCTGAAAACAGGTAGTTTATCAATGCCACATCTACTGCTGGTATCAGGTAGTTTATCAATGCCACATCTACTGCTGATATCAGCTAGTTTATCAATGCTACACCTACTGCGGATATCAGGTAGTTTATCAATGCCTTATGTACTGCTGATATCAGTTAGTTTATCAATGCCTTATGTACCAGTTGCGCATATCAGTTAGTTTATCAATGCCTTATGTATTGCTGATATCAGTTAGTTTATCAATGCCTTATGTATTGTTGATATCGGGTAGTTATCAATGCCACATCTACTGCTGATAACAGGTAGTTTATCAATGTCACATCTACTGCTGATAGCAGGTAGTTTATCAATGCCACATCTACTGCTGATATCAGCTAGTTTATCAATGCTACACCTACTGCGGATATCAGGTAGTTTATCAATGCCTTATGTACTGCTGATATCAAGCAATTTATCAATGCTTTATGTACCAGTTGCGGATGTCAGCTAGTTTAACAATTCCTTACGTAATGCTGACATCAGGTAGTTTATCAATGGCACATCTACTGCTGATATCAGGTAGTTTATCAATACCTTATGTGGTGCTGATATCAGGTAGTTTATCAATGCCTTATGTGGTGCTGATATCAGCTAGTTTATCAATGCCTTATGTGGTGCTGATATCAGCTAGTTTATCAATGCCTTTTGTCGTGCTGATATCAGGTAGTTTATCAATGCCACATCTACTGCTGATAACAGGTAGTTTATCAATGCCACATCTACTGCTGATATCAGGTAGTTTATCAATGCCACATCTACTGCTGATATCAGCTAGTTTATTAATGCCTTATTTACTGCTGATATCAGGTAGTGTATCAATACCTTATGTGGTGCTGATATCAGGTAGTTTATCAATGCCTTATGTGGTGCTGATATCAGGTAGTTTATCAATGCCTTATGTGGTGCTGATATCAGCTAGTTTATCAATGCCTTATGTGGTGCTGATATCAGCTAGTTTATCAATGCCTTTTGTCGTGCTGATATCAGGTAGTTTATCAATGCCACATCTACTGCTGATAACAGGTAGTTTATCAATGCCACATCTACTGCTGATATCAGGTAGTTTATCAATGCCACATCTACTGCTGATATCAGCTAGTTTATTAATGCCTTATTTACTGCTGATATCAGGTAGTTTATCAATGCCTTATGTACCAGTTGCGGATGTCAGTTAGTTTATCAATGTCTTATGTACTGCTGATATCAGGTAGTTTACCAATGCCACATCTACTGCTGATAACAGGTAGTTTATCAATGCCACATACATCTACTGCTGATATCAGGTTGTTTATCAATGCCACATCTACTGCTGATATCAGCTAGTTTATCAATGCCTTATGTGGTGCTGATATCAGCTAGTTTATCAATGCCTTATGTGGTGCTGATCAATGCCTTATGTACCAGTTGCGGATGTCAGCTCGTTTATCAATGCCTTACTGCTGATATCAGGTAGTTTACCAATGCCACATCTACTGCTGATAACAGGTAGTTTATCAATGTCACATCTACTGCTGATATCGGCTAGTTTATCAATGCCTTATGTGGTGCTGATATCAGCTAGTTTATCAATGCCTTATGTACTGCTGATATCAGGTAGTTTATCAATGCCTTATGTACCAGTTGCGCATATCAGTTAGTTTATCAATGCCTTATGTATTGCTGATATCAGTTAGTTTATCAATGCCTTATGTATTGTTGATATCAGGTAGTTTATTAATGCCACATCTACTGCTGATAGTTTATCAATGCCACATCTACTGCTGATATCAGCTAGTTTATCAATGCTACACCTACAGCAGATATCAGGTAGTTAATCAATGCCTTATGTACTGCTGATATCAGGTAGTTTATCAATGCCACATCTACTGCTGATATCAGGTTGTTTATCAATGCCACATCTACTGCTGCTGATATCAGCTAGTTTATTAATGCCATATCTACTACTGATATCACCTAGTTTATCAATGCCATATCTACTGCTGATATCAGGCAGATTTATGTCATATCTATTAGTTGTTTAAATAGTTTATCAATGCCTTATTTAATGTTGAAATTAGGTACGTTATCAAATGCTGTTTCTATATACTACTGCTGATATCATAGACAGTAGAGAAAATCTACTGTCTACTCTGATATCAAGTATATTACCGGCCTTTCTACTGCTGATATCAGGTATTTTATCAATGCATGATATACTACTGATACTACTGAGTCCACCAGTGCCAATCTATTTCTGATATCAGGTAGTTCATCGATAGGTTATTGATGCTATACTGCTGATATTTGATGGTTTGTGTGATCTACCTGCTGTTGATATCCGATATTGCCATGATATGGCATTGTTGCTTGCCTTCTTTCAGACCCTTGGTATTATAATTTATTATACAAGGTTTAAAATCACTACACAAAAGTACAAGTATTTTCACTTAAACAATGAATATTTATTTCTTGGAATGTGTGGATAATAATTAGGCCAAAAAAAAAATTGTTGTGTTGCCCTCAAGTGGAAAAATGCGAAATTTGGGTAGGACGGTCGGATTATTATTATTTTTTTTTTTTTTTAAACCTTCAGTTTTTAAAAATCCCCTCAAATATTAAATAATGCTTGTTCAATTAGGGACATTTGTCAATTTTGACTTCTGGATACCTGTTAGACAACAATTAAAGACTAGTCTTACAATAAAATATTAATTAAGTGAAAAACATTGAGTTTTTAAACAAATCTGTAAAAATCATCATTCAAAAAAAAAAAAAAAAAATTACGACCCTGAATTTTCAGGATTTAGGGTAGGACGGTTGAGGGCAACACAACAATTTTTTTTTTGGCCTTATTGTGATATATAAAATCACATTATAATGAAAAGCCTTAAGTTACTCGTACTTCCAGCGAACTAGTAACTATATCATTTAATAAACACATCAGAGAAATGGATGCAATATCACAAACATAATCACAAGATACGGGGGCCCTGAAAAATCATATATAGTACTTGTAAGTTAAGATCAGGTGGAAGGAGCTACATATATCAACTAACCTTTTTTAATGTATGGTGTATCATTTTAAAAGAGGGCAAAATTCTAGTAATTTCAAAACACTTATTAACATTATTAACATTGTACAGCAGATAATACAATCTTATTCACTGTAGATGTAGGGATGTAATAGGATTAATGACCATAGCGATGGGTCGACATGTACGTTATTTTTGAATGTATTGCCCTGCACTATAAGCAGGCTGCACTTATCTCCTGTGTCATAATACTATCGATGTGCAATTCTAGATTGGATACGATACTGCTCTTTTCAAAAACACTAATTTTACCTGTGCGTGTGAAACATACACAAGGGATTCAGCATAATATGAAATTACTATAGAATTACGATCCAGGTCTTTATCCCTGTTCTTTGACAGCATAACATCTAGTGCAGGGCAATACATTCCAAAATAGTGTAGACCCATCACTATTACATCACATCATTAGTTCTACAGCGAATATCATCTGCCATGTCTCAAAAAGGCTCATTCAATAACCATTGATCAGTATTTGATTTTAAAAGGCAATGAGTAATTGGGAACAACATTTCGTCGCTGGGCAAGAAAATCCTCCTATGTGCTTTTGGCCCCTGAACATGTTTAAAACAAAACTGCCAATAGGTTACATACAAGAGGTTTTGCTTTAAACATGTTCAGGGGCCAATGACACATAGGAGGGTTTTCCTGCCCAACGACAATTTGTGATAATCAGCTCCAACAAAACCTGAAACAAGTCGCCAGACATGTTCTTGAGGTATAGGCCTTTAAAGATGATTTCGAAATTCTTGATTTCACCCATGGTAGACCTATTTGACTGGGACTTCAAATGCCCCGGGTCAAATCCTTAAAAGTACAAGTTTATTTATTATCCATATCTTGAAAGTTATTGATGCTATTTATATAATTTTGGTATCATTTTAAAGCTTATTGTCTAGTGCTTACATTTTTATTCAAATCATGAAATGTCAAAAATGCGACTTGTTCCAGGTTTGATTAGAGCGAGTCAAATTTTTGGATGGGGGGGTGGCAAGCCTTGAAATGAAAAGGGACAAAGTTTTGAGCATAGAATTTGAAATAAAAGGAGGGGAAAATGCATTTATTGATCAAACTAAATGGGTAAATATTTTGGCCTGAAAAAATGCTAAATTTTGGCTGCTTGCCTTTGATGTAAAGGTTTCTAAAATACTTCTAATAAGGGGGTTACTGGGGCTAGTAAGGGTAAAATGTATGGGGTCAAAATCTGCAGCTCAAGACTGTAGACAAAGGGTGGGGGGTAGGGGTCCCCTATTGAGATCAGTGCAACATTTTTTGGATGAAGAGCACCTAGCTCAAAGTACTGGATTTATGTCAATGTTGTGCAGGTTGTATTTTCTATCTTAAAGTGGAAGCCCCACTTTTGGTTCATGTTCGTTGGGGAATTAGTCAAGGATAAAATTTATCCATGTAAATTCTGTTCTATCTGTCATCAAAGTAACAGGTGTAAGCCAGTTCTTCTGTGGCGAACTGACCGAGCGGGGCTTCCTGTTTAAATTGAGGTTTACATTTATAATAACAACATGTTTCTAAATTTTGAGTTATATTGTTCCAGCTGTTTGGATATTAGAAGCAAAAATGTAAATATAACAATGCCCAATAAAATAGTACCAATGTGACCAGCTCCCATAAAATGAGCATAAAGTCGCAAGTTGGTAGTTTCTAGATGTCCTGGCTGCTGCGTTGGGTGTTCTTTGTTTCACACCTGTATAAGCCAATAGTATTCTGTAGTCCTTTGTGAATGGGGGTACAATGGGCCATTCACAAAGGACTCAGGCCTGCTACTGGCTTGTACAGGTGTGCAGCAAACAATTCAGAAGCCAGGATGTCTCTGAACTACCAACTTGCGACTTAAGGCCCATGAAAGTCAATTCCGAGTTTATCGTCCCTTTTTTTTCCCCGGGTTGGTGAGGTGACTTTTTCATTTTTCATTATTTCATCAGATTTCATTATTGACCTAAATATGGGTAGGGACTAGAAAAGTTAGAAAAGAGCCTGGTTTTGCTTCCAAGTTATGAATTTATATGTTTTACAAACAAAAATATATGTTTCCAATTGCTAAAACTGGTGAAAACACAGATACTTTGAAAATAATGAATTATTTTGGCATTTTTGAAAATTTGACGCGGGTGTTTTTGGTTTCCAAAAGGTGACGCGGGCGGGGGACGATAAACTCGGAATCAACTTTCACGCGCCTAACGCTCATTTTGTGAGAGCAGGTCACATATTTCTGGTGGTATAATGAAAGACAGAGATAAAAAGAATTGATCACGTCTGACATCATCTGTCAATCAAACTTGAGCACGGTTTGTTTACAAGTGTCGTGATGCTGACAAAGTAGGAAACTTTCTTTCGCAAAGGCACCATGTCAACAATGCAGGCCTAGAAATGTTGCTTTTTGCCTTGTAAAAGTACGTAATTTTTCGCCATTTTCTGCTATTCCTTTTCTCCGATCGGCACCAGATAAATCGGCCTTCCTTTTACGCGCTATTAACCTATGTAAACCAATCAAGGATCGCAATTGACAGTGACATCAGACGCGATAAATTCTTTTTATCTGGCTTTCATTATAGTCACAACTTTTTGTTCACACTACAAAGGAAACTAATTTGAGCGCGAAGGAGTTATGAGCTGGTTATGTATGGGGCGGAAGGTGGGGGAGCTGTCAATCTGGTCACACACCTTTATTATCTACTGTTTAGTCATTTGAACCTACAACAGCTGAAGGGAGTGTCTCACCATGCATTGCAGTGTACCTGATTGTTCCATAGCAAAGGAATGTACTGCTTAAACCTAATTGATATAGAGTAGTTGCAAATATGCAGGGTTGTAGCTAGCCAAATTTTAGTGCCGGTAAAGAGAAAATTGAATCAGAATGCTAATTTCTTGACAGTAGTGGCATTTAACAGCTGTTTTGAGAACAATTTGCCATTTTACTGCTGGTCGGCAAGACCTATAATTCCCTTGAGTGCTGGTCGGTCAGGCTGAGTACTGGTTACTGCCAACCAGTGCCGACCACTGTGGCTACAACCCTGCAAATATGTGAAATTAAATTAAGGCTGGGATATTTGGACGGGTTCTCGTGTCATTACCGGTATTTAATATGTTTACAAGCCTTGCCCTGTCCCAGTTGAAAAGTTCAATGGGACAATGAGCTAATAAACTTGGTCCCAAGCCACAAAGTCCAATTACAAGAGGCAAGAGTTCAATATCAAATGTTTAACTTGTTTACATTAAATATTTTGCAGTTATACATTGTGGGGTCAGAGCCAAAAAGGCCCTAAGTACAAAAATGTCACTTAATGATGCAGGCTTTTTTTTGTTCTTAGGGCCTTCTGGCTCTCACACATTTGTGACATGATCAAGGGGAATGAGTCACATGTCGACCCTGGTCCAAAATGAGTTTTACAAATGTTTCTAAAGAGGACATTTAGAGCTTTTAGAAACTGAAATTCCCATGTTGATACCATTTTTCTTTGCGAAGTTACATCAATTTATCAATCACTGAAAACAATATAAAACAAAAGAATTTTAACACTTTCTTTGCCAATATCTCAAAATTAATATTAGCGACATCCGACTCATTTCCCTTGATCGTGTCACATTTCATGCCTTACGTTGCACTTACAGCTTATCATTTCCACGGATAACAGTTTCTGTGGCTATAGCTTCAATATGCCTATTAGATACAATCATAAGGTGCCCAGTGTTGTAAGGATTGTTTTGGTACTAAAAAAATAATTATGGCTAAAAATGTACTTAGGTCCATTTGGCTCTGACCCCTCAATGGTTTCAATATATCATTGTGACACACACAACTGTTTGGAGACTATTTAAAAAATCAACTCCATTTCACAAGACAATCTTGGCAGTGGCTGGCACCTAGGTTTCATTATCATTGAGGTATAGGACTTTTTATTTTGTTGGAGAAGAGCAGGTAGGGCAATTACTTTATTATATTTCTACATGTTCATAATACATACGGTACTCTGAAAATTTTAGAAAATTCGCACGAGTCAGTTTTTTTAATCACATTTTTGTTCCTAAAATGTGGGTTATAGCGCCCTCAACGGGCACTCTCTCCATAGGGCTACATGTAAAGACCAGTTAAAAACAAATGGCCCTAAAATAAAACTGACTCATTCATTTTTCCTCAAATTTTGCATACATTGTATGATGTAGATTTAACATCTGGAATGTAATGCAAGTGGTGTCGTTGCTGCTCTTCTAAATTCATTTATAAAATGTCCGCCCAGACCAAGGTGGGCACATTATGGAGGTGAGGGAGATGTGGGGAAACTTTTCCCCAGTTAGAACTCTTTCCCCCAGTAAAAACCAAAAATTACGAAATTTTCACTCTTTGCACAAAATTGATTGATCCCTGAAATTCACGTTTACCCCCCCCCCCCCAAATTCTGTTGCTGCCACTGAATGTTGCACTATTTTACAAATATATTAACTATTCAAATGCCCTGAATCATGACAACATGCCATAAAATATTGTTGAGAATCTAACACAATTTAATTTGCTTCAACAGCAATAGGCAGCCCAACATTATTGATTATGAAGACAACAAACTCGTTACGTACACACACAGATTATATCCTTAAAAGTTCATACATTTTGACTTAATTCACTGAAGGTGAGGAATGTACCATTTGATTTTAAGGGGTGCATGAAAGTATGTTTTGTACATAAATTAGTATTTTTCCTCAGATTTGAAAGGTTTTTAGATCTTTGGTTGGTATTGTAAGCTCAAGGAACAGGTTTGAAAAGAGGTAAAATTTGCTGGCGAAAGTGATGTAATAATCGCATTAACTACCATAGCAATAGGGTAAAACAATTTTTGAATATATCGTGCTGCACTACAAGCAGGTTGCACTCATCACCTGTGCATGTCTGCAATCATAGATTGAATTATACAATATTATTCTTTTCAAAGATACTAATCTTACAGGTGCGAGTGATCAGCATGATATGGTTCAATGCAGAGGTACCGTGTGAACATACTAGTGAAGTGCAGTATATTCAAAAATTGTTTTACCCTATTGCTATGGTAGTTAATCTGATTATTACATCACTTCACCAGCGAATAGACTTTCTCCTTCTGCCTTAATGCCTTTATTGACTCTGCAGACTTCAACTTTCCCTCTGGGAATATAATGATATTTCCAATATTTTAATTATTTACTGTTTCACCACATAAATCTTTGTAACCCAGCTTCATGGGACCAAACAAAGGGCTTGAACATGTACATATACAAAGTAAATGCATTAATGGCAGAGTACATTAAAAGCTCAAGTGATATCTTCCAGTAGGACTGTAATGGCATGTGCAAACGGAAAATCAAGTACGGTACGACGAAATATCGGAACTCTATCAGCCTTTGAGGTACCACCACGGCAGCCGTGCAAGCAAAATATACCAGATGCCAGAATTCACTTTGTAGCGATAGGTAATCTGAGATACACCATCCGACGTAGAGATATCCAGGGATAAGCATATACCTAATCAGGTGATGCCTCTGATAGATCTTCCTCCAGAAGTAGAAGACGTAATGACGGTTATCAGCGAGGAGGAATTCGTGGGTGTACGAAAAGTTGTGAACGCAGATAACCGCCAGACCTAACAGAGCGGCGACGGTTATCGGATTTTGCACGAGGAACTTGAAGAACCTGGAGATTCGTTTGAATGAGATTAGGTATGGAAAGCCAAAAAAGCCTGTGAAGCATGTGAAATAAAACAGCTGTGGCAGGTGTAAGCATGACGTATGGTGGCTGTGATGACCAACAACTATACTACCATTAATGATCACAAACACGATAAACCCCACAAGTACCAGCGCATATGGTAACAACACCAATGTCATGTACAGAAAGTTGTTCAAATTTAATATATAATTCAAAGCCGCTCGAACGCTCAAGTTGATCGAATGAAAGATACTGCGAGACTGAGTTTTTCGTCCTTCTTTCAGTAGCATTTTTGAAAATGTTACTCCGGCTGTAAACACTACCCATATGATATTAGTCTGGCGGAAGATGACGGCGCAGGCTCCGATGAGACCAGCTAGGAGATGGTTTTCATAGAGGGAGAGCAGATACATCAGAAGGATGAAGAATGTTGAGCCAGACTCTGTGTAATACAGGAATGTGTAGAAATACAGCAATGGCAGGTGTCCTAGAGCCGCTGCTGTCAGGACAGCCTTATAACTCTTGGTTCCCTGAAGAGAACAAAAAGGAGACATAGAACAAAACAGTGTTAAACTCACACTTTTCATATTGTTAACTTGAATTATTCACCATTTGGGCATCATATTGTGGTATCCCTTAATAAGTTGTCAAAATTAAAGTGCTGAGTATTAAGGGGTACTACACCCTGGTCAATTTGTGCCTATTTTTGCATTTTTCTCAAAAATTATAGCGCATTGGTGACAAGTAAGATATGTATATTATAGGGGTAAGGACTACAACTACTGCACTGAAAATTCAGCAACCCAAGGCAAGTAGTTATTGATTTATTGATCAAATATTGGTTTTATATTTATAATGTACATATTTTACTTGTTACTAATGCGCTATAATTTTTGAGAAAAATGCAAAAATAGGCACAAAATTGGCCAGGGGTGTAGTACCCCCTTAAATTGATGCTGGTACAACCAGGGTTAGCTTCTTATTTGTGTGGTGATTGATCAAACTGGGGATTAATTTTCAGAACTTTTCTAAAACCAACAGATAAATAAACAGCAAAATCAGAAATTTATACTTCACATGTTTTGAGGGAATGAAACAAGAAGGGCAAACAAGGTTTAAAAAAAATTATATATAGTAATATGTCATCCTTAAACAATGAGGAACTTTTTACAAGGTTTTGAGGGATAGCAGTGATTCATCACATTATTTTAAAAATAACTTTTTATAATCAGCATAGTTGCTGGAGCTTTAAAATCCGAAGTTATCCATTTAGCTTGAAAATTGAAAAAAAAAATGGATTTGCAGTACTCCAAAAAACAAAAAAAAACCGATGCGGGCTGGGACCAGAACCAAAAACTAAATTTATACAGTCTTAAGTCCATCATCAGGAATCCTTTTTTTTTGCTGCATGACACAAGTTGAATAATTTTTAATGAAAATTGACAATTATCAAATACACAATACCTTGGTTTTCACATGGATCTTCTGTAGCAGGGAGAAGACCAGGTATAAATTGCCAGCAGCAAATAAGACATTGGTGAACCTCAATATCCCTGTTGTACACAGATCTACAAGTTGTATGTTCCACAGCTCAGCAATTGGTTTCAGGAGGCCAGCTGATGCCAAATATAACCCAGGGAGTGTTGTGATATTTGGATCCCACTAAACAATAAAAGGAAAACAATGTTCATTAAAAAAAGGTTATTACAAAATATTCCTGCTTTATTATTATCACTGAAGTATAAGTGTGTTAGTTTCTTTCCGTTGTTTACAGAAATTGTCATAGCTTTGATCATCTTTGTCCTTTTTATTCTTATTATACGCCCTCTGTTAATGTTTACGCTTATGTAAATGCTTAACTCTGCGGTTTATCCACTAGTACTGGTCAATCGATATGGGCAATGCAATCGAGTCATCTGCACCTAAATACAAATACTGTGGCAGCGTGCGAGGCTAATGAAAGCTGATTCAGAGTTTCTCATCACCCACCCACACCACATTTTCATTTTGGACACTGGTCATATCTTTCATATTTCATGAAAAGTCCATTACCTTAGGGAGCGATCACTGTGGAGGATTTTAGGGGGGATGCAAAATTTTTTGATTGACTTGATGGGGGACATGAAATTTTAACCTTAATATTTGAGGGAGAACATGACATTATACTTTTGTACATGCCTTTCCTACAGATAAACGTCATGAAAATGGAATAAACCAAAATATGAGAATGTTGCTACAATGTTTTTAAGTTTCAAAATCAAATCTTGTTTTGACTTTAAAGCAATTATGAAATACGACAAGTATAAAGCTTGATACTATTATACTAATCGTCTTTCGCCACCCGTCCCTATACCCTTGTACTGTTGTACAGAGGTTTTCTACAGCGAGTATAGGAATGGGTGGTAAAACACGATTAGTATAGGCTTAGGGAGTATTGGATCATCTTTGTCGCCTCAGATCACTTTTAAAAGGAATTTTATACTTTTTATTTCTGCATGCACCGGATGCACTCAACCATATCAAATACTATCGATTGACCAAGCGCGGAAGTGAAATAATAGAGAGCAGTTAGTATTCAGTAAGCTAGGGGGTCAAATGTTTTTGATGACATCAGTCGTCACGGCACAGGTGGTGAAACATGATATTCTCTTGGTCGGGCTGACGTCACAAAGGGGAAATAGCCTTGTAAAACCAGTGTGCGCATGTGCAGTTCCCCATTCTCGAGCTGGTTGCTATGCGCGCGCTTGTGCGAAGGGGACAATGTTCCCGGATGTCCGACCGAGTGAATTGCCAAAGTTACGTGTGTATTGTTGTATTGTTCTCAGAAAAAACCCAGGACAGGTTTTCTACCTATGGCACTCTAGCTGAAATAAAGCAAGATAATGTAAGATAGTGAAATGTAAACCTGTATTTTAGCTAGAGTATCTCGAGCGAGCTAGCTAGGGTAAGCTTTAGTCCGAATAATCAGACCCAGAACAAAATATTAATTTCTGACATGATCGTGTACTGGGTCTGAACTGTTTCCATATGAAATCTTGATGGCAAATTGGACAATAGAAGCACATGGTTCTACGTGACAGCTTTTTAATCCCTATTCAGGTTACGTGAATCACGCTATTGTGGACCATCCTTCTGATACTTGAGTGTTTGGACAAGCGGAACGGTTTTTTGTCTACCTCTCTGTTTGTAAACAAACCAGGAGGTCGAAATCGTCCTCCTCGCCGAATACGAAAGTCAGCGTAATAGTACGGCACTGGGTAAGCTTAATAAATTCACTGCTGAACATAACCATGATAACATGAAACATGATTAATAAAATTTTTAATAGTACAACAACAAAGACAATGTTGATTATTTTACCTCCGTAAACGAACCATTACAGTATTTTTGCGCTTGTGGTACGTGAAAAATTTCATCCATGTACGGGGTTGATTGCACTTCATTCATTTTCATGAATAAAATAGAAGAAGTGGTAAAAACAGGGCAAACACGATCCCAAATTCGACTCCTGTGGGCGCCGCCATCTTGGAAATTAAAGGTCCTCGTACCATAAAATCAGAAATAAAAGCGTATGAAATATGAAATTTCTACATTACATAAAATAAACAAGGTCTGAAAACTCTAAAATATATGAAATAATTATTTTTATAAAAAAGTAAGAATGTAAAATTATTAATTTTCACATGACCCCGGGTCAAGTTGTGAGACCCAGACCTGCCTGAACTTTAACCTTCTTGTTTACAAATTGCCAAAATACAAATAGTACACGTGAAACTAAAATGACTTCACATGAAGAAAGCCACAAATTAGAACTCTTTCCCGGTAGCAGTATAACAGTAGCATTATTTCGTGATGTCAAAAACGTGGCTGAACTTAAATCAGCTGTTAGTGAAGCAGGGAAAATTGAAGCAACTTTATTATCTCCAAAACTGGTAAGCTTAAAAATAATAGTCATAGACATAGTTGATTATAGTCTGGAATATTAGCAAACTCATATTATAAATATCAATTATCATGTATCGATAGAATGGCGCGCATGCAGTTCAGCGCAGCTCTTGCATTTAGTTTAAGTTTTGTGTTGTGTATAAGGCCAATCAAAGTCGATTTTGAGTTTCCCGTCACCCGCCCTCACTTCATTTTCTGACCCTCACTTGAATTCATTATTGTGATTTTCAAAAAAATACAGATAAAAACTGGTTATATTTGCAAAAAAAATGATGAAACCCATTTATTTTTTGTGGAAAAATCAAAATCAAAACATACATTTTGCTGTCAACCTTGCAGACTCTTTTTAATATACTTTTGAATCTCATTTGGGCCAAACATCCATCTTCAAGTGAGTGAGCGGTAAATAACAACACATTTTACATGCGTGTTGGTCATATAATGAAAGGCAGAAAAATAATGAATAATGCATAATGAAAAAGTTACCTCACTTGTTTTCAGAAATTATGTGACGGGAAACTCAAAATTGACTGTTTGTGGCCTAATAATGTGTGACTGGCGCGCATTGTGAATTTATGCGAGTGTATTCGTGTAAATAGTTGGGACGTCATTGTCAATTTTATATTTAATATAACTATATATTAAAGCCAAAAAAAATTGAAATTGCAGGGGGGCTTATTATAATTGAAGACCAAATTAAAAGGACTAGTTTGCATTTGACAAAGGCATGATGTGATTGGTTGCTGACCTGCGCAGTACAGTATTTTGGGTCTGGTTGACAGGACGACATACGCAATCCAGTCTTTTTGATTCGGTCTTCCTTTAGGCTATTGAAACTTGATGTTGAGTTTAGCGTCCCATTTTTTTCAGCTCATATTAAATGAGGCAACTATTTCATTATTCATTATTCATTATTTTCAAGGTTTCATTATCAGCGGCCTTTTACCAATGCTTATGCGATTTTGTTCATTCTAATTGGGTATCGTCAGTCGCAATATATTAAATGTCACAAACATTATAAAAGTATAATTATCTTGCTTTTTGTTTTTCAAGTTTTAAAACAAACTAAATGTATTCCGAAGTATACCATGCCAGTCTTCTTCACTCCAATTTGTACTAACCTCTCCGTATAGCCTACATTTGAGGATAGGGGAAATTGGGGTTGACTCATTAAAAATAATAATCATGCAGAACATTATGAAATAAATTTTTGGCACCAATTTGTCAAAACTAGGTCTTTCTAGTTAAATTATTTACAACATCAACAATCTGGTAAAACCATTTTGGCTAGTCTACCCTGGTATCCCAAAGGTATCATTGAAATAATTGGATAGAGCAAGGGTCAAAAACCTGTATATTTTTAATGCTAAAATATTTAGATGGATTCATCTAATAGTTTTCAAGGCTTTCTAAAGTTTTTGAAGGGTTCAAATACAAAAAAAAAGGGTTTAAAAATTTTCCAGAACAAATTTTCTTTCTGGTTTAGTAGTAATTTGCAAAATAATGAATTATTTTCAGATTTTACATCTCAAATGCGGCACAAAATTCATAACGCGGGCGGTGGACGCTAAACTCAGAATCAAGTTTCAAGTGCCTTATACATGTAGGGGAGCGTTTATTACAGACACTATGGTAGCATGTATCAGTCATGGCCAAGGTATTTTTTTGTATTGGATGATAAAATGACATAATTTACATTTCATTTCATATATTACAGATCCTGAGTCCATTCCAGATTGTAGTTGCAACCAACAAAGCTATGCACAACAAGAAGTACAAGAAGATGAAGACAAGGAATGTCAACTCAGAAGTCTTATTTAATTTATCTCCAACAAATCATGTAAGATATATGAAACTTTTTAACAGGTTTGATTTGGTAATATGTAAACCGAGAAACTCAGTCTTCAAATGATAGTCCATCATTTTAATAATATCTGTTGGCCATTTGATCACTTTCATCATACAGTGTACTCTGTGTAGCAGTATTAGACAATAGCTAGGGATTACTGGGGCAGAGCTTATCTTTTGAGTCTTTTCATGGCCACCGAAACCTGGTCAAGGACACTCACATGAATTGAAAGACTTGTCAATTGTGACAATGAAATGTCAAAAGTCATAAAACATAAATTTTGTGTAGGGAGATTGGGGTTAGTTGAAACATTTTTCACAAAATCGTCTTTTTAACGCAAACCGATTACTTTCAAGAAACACTAACCATATCAGTATAAACATATACATACATGCTACAAATACAGCCTTAAATTTTATTGGACCTGCTTATGATTATTCATATAATCCAATTTGAAAATTTGAAAAAAAAGTGTTTCAACTAACCCCACCCCTGGGGTAAGTTGAAACATAGGGTAAGATTAGTTGAAACATGGCTTGTAAAAATTTCAAAATAATTATTATTGTGTTGTTAGGGTTATACTTCCCTTGAAGGCACCCTTTAACATACAATCAGTGTGAAAAAAAATGAATAAATAAATATGTGGGAGCGCGGGTCAATACTTTGGACACAAGGTGACGAGTGACACCATGGACAAAAATATGAGAAGCCTAAAATATTATAAAATGTACTTTCTGTGTGCACTTTTTGCTTGTATTATTGCTTTTTAACCATATTAAAGCAATATTGAAGAAATGGTAAACATGTTACAAATTTTTAAAAGTCAAATTTTTAACCATATTTTTCTATGCGATTTTCACGTTTCAACTAACCCCACCTCAAAAGTTTCAACTAACCCCGATGCCTATTTTTACATTTCAAAGTTCATTACACAAAATAAGAAATACAATAAAACTTTTATTTAACATTATTCTGGGACTTACTACTAGTGCTTATGATACTCAAAAAATAATCCCCTGAATATTCAAACAACATGGAGATAACGCATCTTTTCTGAGGGGTATAAAAATTAGTCAGCAAGTCAAAAACAGATATTCCTTTCCCAAGCCAACACTGGTGGGGCATCAGTGCTGTTGCTAATTTGGTGGATGACCCTTACTAATACCTATTACTAGGTGCCAGTATTTTACCAAATTAATTTTTTGTGTCAGAAAAAAATACAATGTTTCAACTTACCCAGTGTTCCAACTAACCCCAATCTCCCCTACTTTCGCTACACAGAATATGGTTCCAAAGACAGTCTAGTCTAGTAAATTCAAAATTCCACTGGCAGTTTGTTGTAATTTGCTTTAAATAATATTTAAAGCAAATTACATTATTTATGTGTAAACAGTAATTTGTGTAAACCAGTAGGGGTGGGGGTAATAGAATTAGGTTGTTATCATATGGTAATAGTAGAAAAACAAGTGTCACCGAACTTACGAAGGACTTACACATGAGCAGCCTACAGGATAGAAGGAAAATCGACCGTTTGACAATACTTCACAAAGCCAGAGAGGGTCACCTGGCCCTTCCAGTGCAAAAGATATTTTACCACACCCACCGCCTCACCAAGCGGAGTCATATAAATATTTTTCAAGAAATACAAGTCAATAAGGATGTATATAAATATTCATATTACCCCAGAACAATTAAGGACTGGAATTCACTCCCAGCTCCTTTAACGCAACAACAAGACTCCATTTAAACAAAGCATCAAAGACCACTTCTGTGGCATGTAAAGCAGTCCTCGAAGAGCACAACACAATTCCTTGTCGTTTGACCCCACCTGGGGCATTGGTGAGTATCATCGTAAGAGTAAGAGTATGGAGGGGGTCATACAAATGACTGACCCATTGACAAATTTAGGAATCTCTCCCAATCAGATTCATATTTGGAGGATGTTCATGATTAGGGTGCTGGACTGTTATAAATTATCATTTAAAATCCTTTGCTTCATTGCAGATCACAGAATCATTCAGAAAATTTGGCTTATCTTACGAGGATACCTGTGTAGTGGTCGTAGTGCTAGATGATGCGGATGGAGAGAAAATGAAGAATGTGACTGAAATGATTAAAGGAGATTCGGCACCTTTGGAGGAGCTTAAAGATTACACAGATGAGAAAGCTATTAAAAAGGTGTGGAGTCAAGCAAATTAAAGTAGATGTTGGTATAAAATTAATTATTGACCTTGAGATATGCAAATTTGCAATTTTAACAATACAATAATTGCACTTTAATTTATATTTGTTTATTTTTTCCGGCAAGGTCGCGATACCAAAGTATTGAAATACCGTATTTCCTCAAATAGTAGCCCCCTGTCAAATAAACGCCCCACCACTTTTTTCCACTAAGATGTTTCAAAAATGCTGATATTTCCATGCTATCTTGTGTAGTAAGCACACCCCCCTCAGACACCCCCCCCTGCTTTCGCCCTTTTTTCTGCTTTGGACACCCGACACTTAATGTTTACAGTCATAATTTATACAGTTAATAATAGTGAGAAATGCCTTTAATAGCTTCATTTCACCAATTTTCGGCTTTTTCAAACTCAAATTGTACACAATAATAGTACCAAAATAGTCCATCAAATGGTTTCAATTGGGCCTTCATTTTGCAAAAGCGGCCATTATTTCAATTTTTTGCATCACCCACTTTCAAAATCGTTCCCCCCCCCTGATCGGAAACCCGGAAGTGAACCAAAAGTCAGTGTTTCTTGTTCATAGCGTGAGTTTTAAGGGGGTACTACACCCCTGCCCAATTGTGTGCCTATTTTTGCATTTTTCTCAAAAATTATAGAGTTGGTGACAAGCAAGATATGTATATTATAGGGGCAAGGACTACAACTACTGCACTAGAAATTTTATTTCAGCACAGACAACAGTTGTGGAGTTACAGTCAAAAATGAGGGAAAACCAATATTTGATCAATAAATCAATAACTGCTTGTCTTGAGTTGCTGAATTTTCAGTGCAATAGTTGCAGTCCTTGCCCCTATAATATAATATACATATCTTACTTGTCACCAATGCGCTATAATGTTTGAGAAAAATGCAAAAATAGGCACAAAATTGGCCTTACCTAATGATTTTAACAGGAGTTATCGTACTAAAAAATGACCTCTAATAAACGCCCCCCCGTTTGGAAAATGCAACACCCGGGGGCGTTTTTTTTTTGAGGAAATACCGTAGGTGTTGTTTTTAAGAGCTACAGTCTGTAAATACCATCACAAAGAAGTCTTCATAATACAGTATCCAACCAAAGTATTGCTCTGGGTGCCTATAATGGTCATGGGCACCTATCAATAAAGTAAGAAATGGGAAAATTTTATAAACATGAATTTACATTAAAATAGAGTATATGAAATAAAAATCATCATAATCTCAAACTGGAAGCTTTTTTAGAACTAGAAACTATTTTTATTCAGAGATTTGATGGAATATAGTTGTACAGGTGCACAGAAAAAAAATTATGTAGGGCGCTTATTAGGGAGTGGCACTAATTGGGTCAGAATATGGTAACATGGTCATTCATTTTCCTACAACAAACATGTATGATGAAGATCAGTGAAATTGTTAATTGATAACCCTTTTCTTTTTTCTTTATCTTGATATAGTTATACAAGATTACAGAGGAGGAGTTGACAACAGGATCACTACTTGATGCAATAGTATGCAGAATAGCACTCAAAGATGTTTCTTGAATTGCAGTAGGGACAATTAAAAGTAAAAAACTTTTTAAAGGAGTAAGGATTGGAATTGGGCACTTGTGGCATCATTGTTAACATCATGGACTGTCTTTTGTAATTTGCAGGAGAGCATTAAATAACTCTTCTGGAGCCTTCAAGGAGAGCTATTTAGAGCATTTATAATAGAATGTAAGGAGAGAATGGTCATCTAAGGAGAGCTAAAAATCACTCTCCTATATATCAGATTAAAGAGAGCAGTAGAGTTAATGCTCTTGCTCTCTCCTCAAAAGGCAGTCCCTGGATAACATTTATAATGGTAGCAAAGTTTCCTTGCCAGGAGTATGTGTGGTGGTAACTCACTGGCAAGTGCCTATAATAATTAGGACAATTGTGGTATAATCAAGCAAAATCAGTCTTGCAGATTCATACTACTTTGAAGTATAAAGCATACATTTTGCAAAAAAACCCAATTGGACAATTTGTTCCAAAGATATAAGCAGTTGGAGGGTTTCCAAAACAACAGGAAAGTGAAGAAATTATTTCCTTTGTTTGACTGTATCTCAAAATCAATATTTCGAACTTTCGACTGATTTTGCTTGATCATATCAATTTTGCTCTACCTAATTTTAATAGACAATAGGTCTTGAATCAGAGGAGTGCAATTCCACACCATCACACAACTAAAATGATTACCAAGAGTGCAATTCACACTTCATGCACAGCATAAATAAATAGTGAAACAAGTGTTGAATATCGGTATCATTTATTAAAGCCATATTGTGACATTTATTAAACAAAAAAGTACAGGGTTTGATAACAGCCTAAACAGTGCCTAAAAGATTTTGTTTTGTTAACAAGCTTTAACAGTTAAAATATTTATAAATAAATATGGAGACAAGTGTAAAACAAAAAAGTACTTGAGGAGTAATCTGCAGGAAATTTCAAAAGATGGTGTTTGAAGACAAGGAGGTTTTCTTGGGCAATCTTTGTGTTTCAGTTAAAACAAAAGTGAGAAATAAATAGGGAAACAAGGCTTGAATATCTATCTTATTTATGTTAAAAACACAAAAGTACTGAGATTGAAAACAAGGTTATCCTAGGCAATCTTAGTGTTTCAGTGTTAATACAAGTGAGAAATAAATATGGAAACAAGTCTTGAATATTGGTTTCATTTATTTAAAACAAAAAGTACTAGGTTTGAAAACACACACATCTGGAATTTTCAAAAAACAGTGCCTGAAGACAAAGTTTTTTTTGGGTAGTGTAGAACCGATCACCTCTTTTTCTGAATCGGCCGATCTCCGATCCTTTTTGTTTTTGATCGGCCGATCCGATTCAGATTTCCGATTCATACATTCAGTAATCACGGCCGTGAAACTGTGTTCAAAATACCACATGCCGATGCAGTATGCACGCAATTTGTTTGCTGTTCACGAAAGTGCAACACTTAAAGTTTCCCTAACTTACCTGTACACATGCATGTAAATTTTTGGATGCGAAGCATTCAGAAGAAATAACATATTCCGATTTTGTTTTGAGATGCACAAAATGAAAAATAAAATTTTAAATGTTCCACTAGCACTATAGTATTTTAATATGTGTAAGCACATTTTCGTCAGTCCATATCGGGGAAATCCCTTCACCCGGGAGGGTCTCTGCAATTGATCAAATAACACTACCCCTGCCCTGATGACGTCACTCGAACATAGTTGATTGTGGGATTCGTCGGAAGACTCGCGTGGAATTATTTATACCTTCATTCATTCATGAAATCATCAGTAATGCTCTTAACTTTGATCAAATGTTTGTAAGTATTTGTTTGTAATTGAAAATATAAGATGGAACTACCTGTTTTTCAAAAACAATTATTGCTGAATATTGTTTTATTATGAAAGCATTGGATCGGTTTGTTAGATCGGTGAAAGTAACAAATTTCTACCGATTCAGATTCAGATCCGATAAGCTTAAAATCGGCCCGATTCAGAACCTCCCGATCTGATCGGTTCTTCACTATTTTTGGGCATATACATGCAGCGTTCGAAATAAGTGGTTGTCCGGGACAACCCAAAATGGTGACGGCAGTTGTCCGAGGGACAACCATAAAAATGTGCACACCAATGTTGCAGAGTAAGCTTAACATAAAATGCATTGCATAAATCTTGAAATGTTCAGAAGAAATCATGACCAAAAATGTTGTTTTCCCATAAATTTGTCGCAAGTATTTTATAAACATCATGATAACCTTGACCTTAGCTTAGCAGGTGTGCAGTTTCAATCGGTGCATGACAACCTCTGACACCAATCTCTGACATCATGGCTTTTAAGCAGCTTCAAGACCCCCTGAAGCTATACCCTGACGTGCATAGAAAATAATTAGTTTCAAAATACCCATTTTGTTATCCGGGAAAAACCCAATGAGCTCATGAATAATTAATGAGATACTTTATCAATGGAGATGTTTACGTCTTTTGACCCCGGCTTTTGACTTCTTGAAAAGAATGAATTTTGATGCTTTTAAGCATAAAATCCGACACAAATATGAATTTATTGATGATAAATAAATGATGGAACATATAACCTGTATTTACTTGGATATTTGATATTTTATAATAGCAAGAAGGTGAGTTTGGGAAAGGTGTGTGACATGTGAATACTAGTGATGTGGTCGGCACCGTTTTTTATTGTCGACATGTCGATATAATTCGTATACCGACGTCGACAGTGTGTCGACATAAAAAAAAAATTCTAAAAAAAAAAAAAAAAAATTTTTTTAATTTTCAAAAAATATTTTTGGCCAGAAAATCAAGTTATAGGCCCAAACTGACTTGTTATTCAAGGTTGGAAACCAGAGAAATACTGCTACTCAAAAAAAAAAAAAATGCCAATTTTTTTTACAAAGTTGGAAAAAGTTGTACATTTTAATTACTTTTGTTTCTATTGAACAGCTAGCAATGCATACTAATTCAATGAGTCCCTGACTGTTCAATACAGTGCCGACGTCGACATTATGTCGACATAAGGCATGTCGACCACATCACTAGTGAATACTGGCAGCAGTGTTGATGTTTTTTAAACTTGCAATTAAATTTTTTATGGCACAAAAAGTTCATATAAATTTCGGACAACCGAAAATATTTTCGGACAACCAAACAATATTTTAAGGTTGTCCAGCGGACAACCTCAAAAAATTTCTTAATTCGAACGCTGTATACATGTACTTGTGAAAATGAATAAATATAGGAAAACAAAATACAAAAAAAAAAGTGTTACCGTACATGAAAATTTGAAAACATAAACAAAATGGTTGATCACAGAAGTTTTAACTTGTAAAAGAAGTATACTTGTTTGATCATCCTTTTTTCGTAGCAAAATCAAACTATATGATAGTATGCAATACCCACCCACCAAATTTATAATTTATTCAGTAATTCAATTTCCTCTTGCATACATTAAAATGTATGTTTCATGAAATATCTTAACAAATTTGTTTTATTCTTATATGTGACCCGGCAGCACAAGCGAGCCGTAAATTCCCTAAATTGTATTCTGAGTTATGGTGTAAAATGTGTACGAAGGTCGTATTCATCGGTCACTTAAGCTGGCGCGACATCTGTCTTATTTTGATAGTCACAACACCAATCAATAATCCTATTATTGAAGTGGATAATAAGCTTCTACCTTAGATGGCTATAGAACTTTTAATAGCTCTGGTCTTTGTTTGCTTTTGCTAAATCCTTTTCAAGTGGTGGGTTATTTGTATAGGTATGCATAACCAACAACTAACAATGAGAGAACCTTCTTAAACCTCGTTGACTTGGGGATGATTTGAAATGACCGCCAATTATGACTGTTTGCTATTTATTGTCAGCAATGTGGAAAAAGAGACACACATAGAAACGAAAAAAGCTATAATTTTGTTGAAGGAGCAAAGTTTAACTAACCATAACTCCGCTTCTGGATATCGTTTGAAGTCAAATGATATACCATTTTTAAGTTTATGATGTTTATTTTTTAAACGCGATCGGAAATTGACCGGGGGAGGAATTTACGGCTCATTCGCCGTGGACGGTCACATATGAATCTATATTTTCACTGTACTTTTTTATTTTCTAGTGAGATATAACATTTTTTTACTGTGAAAAATTTTGGTTGGTAAAATTTGTAAGATACAAGAAATTAAGATTAAGAAAAACCTTGGCAAGAACCTTAAGAATTAATTCTTGCAGTCACAGAAAATGATTGATTTTTGTGAATTTTAAATTATACAGAGAAAAGTTATGATTTAGATTTAAACTTTTGATCCAAACAAAGAATTAATTCCTACCTCCGAATTTTCAGATGATACTGCAGCGAGTGAGTGACTGTATCTGGTGGAGATCTTTTTGACCTTTGACCTGATAACAGTCTTGTAGACTCTTGATTCTTGAAAGACATTTTTTATGCATAGCATTATCAGCTTGCACTGCTTGATTTTTTGTTACATTTGCACATGTCGCTGACGCTGTATAAGTCTATGGCATAAAATTGCGACACATTTCCAAAATTGTGTTGCAAAGTGATCAAAATTGAGTAGCATTTGCTCCGCGATACCAGCTATGACCAATGCTGTTTCTGAAAATTCAAAGAATTAATTCTTTGTCTTTTGGATCAAAAAAATTTAAATCAAAATCATGAACACAGATGTACTTTCATGAATGTTAGAGAAAAGTTATACATTGTGAGAATCAAAGGATTGCTGCAAACATTTCCTGAGCAAGAAACAGGTTTGATTCTTGTACTGTTCAACAAAATTCCAACCTTGAATCATGACGGCATCTTAAATTATACGTAGGTACCAAAGAGATGAACACCTCTGGTTACACTTCAGCAGGATAAATGGTACAGGTAGAATTTCACCTCAAAGTGTGAGAATCAAAATCAATTCTTTGTATTCAGCACAAATCATGTGATACTCTCAAATTACTGCGTACACATCTTTGATTCTAACAATATTAAAAACAAGATACTGTGCGAGGATCAATCTACTTGTCGCAGTTCAGTTTCATCATTAAATAATGCTGCTTCAGGCATACTTTCAATCCTACTGAAGTGGATGCTATGTGGGTGTGAACACATTATATCAAGGTGGTAAAGAGTTTGTTGTTAAGCTTGATCCAATAACTCAAAAGTCATCTCAGCCTGCATCTGATCAATGTCCCCGAAGAAGTTGTTACAGCCCAACACTGAATTTCAGTTTCCTAATCAACTGGATAACCCTTGAGTATCCTGATATCTTCCAAAGGTCTATCATTAGTGTCTGTTTCCACCATTCCCATGCGTTTTAGCACCCCCATGCCTCCTGATATTCGTCCAAATATGGCATGCTTTCTGTCCAGCCACTGAGCAGGCGCTAATGTCATGAAGAACTGGCTGCCATTTGAATTAGGTCCGCTGTTAGCCATAGATAGGATACCAGCTCCTGTATGCTTTAATTCTGGATGGATTTCATCTGCAAACTGTTGACCATATATGGAGGCACCTCCTCTTCCTGGTAAGAAAACAATACAATAAGGCAAAGGTAAAGATTATGACAAAACAATCAACATTATACATCTTCCAACTTGCATGACGATTTGGGCCAAAATTTGGTGACACTTTTTTTGGGGGGGGGGGGATTTCTTCCCCTACATTTTGTAAGTATGGACTTTCATCACCTCCAGCAATTACATGCAGGTACACAGGCCTTGTAAAAATTCTAAGGTGTCTAAATTTTCCATTATTCCCCACAAATGCTAAGGAATCATTTTTACATTTAGAGAATAAAAGATACAATTTTTTCTTCTGCCTATCCAATATCATGTCATATTGGATGGGATGGCCAATATTTTGAGTATGGTAGCATATGCTGGCAGCTGCGATGGCAAAAGACAAAATCCAATCTTTTAATAAGTAAAACTGCTTTTTTCGTGTGATATTATTATACACCGGAAAACCAATCAAATTGTGTGAATTCTTTACAAGCCACACCCACTGAATAAGAATTGATTTTATATTTTGATACTGACCTGTACCGGTAGGGTCACCTCCTTGAACCATAAAGTCTGGAATGATACGATGGAATTTGACATTGTTGTAGTACCCTCTTCTAGCTAATTCTGCAAAGTTCTTACAAGTTTTAGGTGCATGTCTCCAGTACAGCTCCACAGTTAATTGACCCATGCTGGGAAAATAGAAGGGTAAAAGGTGGGAAATTATGATACATTTAGATATTGAATATCATGTAAAGTTTTCATGGGCTTGACGCAGAGTGTTAGCCAGGATTCAGGAACTGCCTGTCCAAAAATTTAATTTGTTAGCCAGGATCCAGAAACTATCCGTCCAAATTTTTTTGGGTCCAATATCGATTATGCGCCATTATCGATTACATTTGTTTCAACTTTCAAAGTATATTGTATACTGAATTTGGCAGGTCTACATAGCTCCCAATTATTTTTTATCTGTACTTTAGTTGATACATAACTATATAATGAATAATAAATGTACCATGCATGACAAACCACTATTGCTTTTTAAAAAAGAAAAAAAAAAGAATATAGCATTTTAATTCATCTTTTAAAAGCAACTGAAATCTCTTGTTTCAGCAGATAAAGCATTAGTCCCAGGTATTAGTCCAGATGGAACCTTTCTCCTGTCCTTGACTGAATTGAACTTGATTGAATAAGTCATTATTTGCACTAATAGAATACTGGGTTAGCATACCCCTGACACTAAAGAGTCCAAGGTATTTTAAATGTTATATTATTTTCATAGACCTAGTATAATATTCATATACTGAATAAAGAAAATAAAGGTGAAAGTAATTCTGAGAAAGATCCGGAAACTGCAACTTGATTTCCTGGGCCACTGTATGAGGAAAGATGATCTGGATTGTTTGTTTCTTACGGGGAAGATTAATGGAAGGAGAGACAGAGGGCGCCAGAGGACAACATATCTTTAGAGTATCGCAGCCTGTACGGGTGTGGATAACATCAAGCTGTTGAGATTGGCAAAGAACAGGATGGATTGGCATTCCATGGTCGCCCACATCACTGGATATGGCACATAGAGAGAGCGTGACTCATGGACTGAATAATTCTAGAATTCAACATGCTTGAATTTGAAGTTGATAGCAAAAACAAAACTAGTTCATTCCCATTTCAATCGTTAATTAAGCTTAATTAATAACAGAGTACAGTCAAGTTTTCTCAGCAGTATTTAAAATAAAATTGAAACCCTCACGTTGTAGAATACAATCGCCCATGCAGCTGAAATTGGCTTCGTATAGTGGTCATGCACAAAAACTGAACACAGGAATTTGGTCTCGCAAAAAATCTGAATTCAGGTCATCAGGCTAAAACCTGAAAAGTGGCATCTCTCTCTAGTCCTGCCAGCAAGACTTCAGTCTTTATCATAAACATAATGACATCTACTGACCTGAAGTCTTGCAGCGGTACATAGGGATGCACTGTACGTTTAAGAAATCCAAATTTCAAGCATCAAGAAATATACCTTGTATTTGTCAGTTTTACCTCAGAGATGCTGTAGACCCTCTCTACACAGTGTAGAAACATCACAAGTAGAATGCTGCTCAATATGATAAATCCAAATCATGAAAATCAAGACATTTTGCAGAGCAATATTTTGACCACTTTTGCACTAAGTAAATTACTCCCTTGAAGATTGCAGGTTTTGCCAAGCCTGGGAATTTTGAACCCACCCAAAAGATGAGATCAATGTTGATCAATTACCTCAACTTTGGGAGTATAGACTAGTACAGTGGGATTAAAATCATCCAAGCACGCCCAAACCCTGGTACAATGGGATTAAAATAGTCAGTGCATGCCCAAACTGTCCTTGAGAGAGTTCCAGGCTCAGCTGCATCCTTAGAGCCCAAAATGAGCCCACATATTGTGATGTTTCTTATTTGTGGAAAAGATAATAATAGAGTGAACTGTAACTCTAGGTACGACGAGTTACAGTTACTGGAACTACATCTCTCTCATGCTCTGCTAAAATTGGCAAAAAAATTGGGCCTATATGAGGGCAGTATTTTTTTGGGGGGCATAGGGGGAGGGACTTAAGGTGGTATTGGATGCATTTTCTAGAAATAAGGAAATGCTTTGAGCATATTTTAAACAGATTAATTGAGTAGGGTAAAGTACACTGATCAATATGCCTTTTGTTTGAAAGCAAATCGGACATACGGTTTCTATACTACATCAAATTATATTTTCTTTCTATCTTATTGTTTTTATCATTAATCAATATAGTTAATGAGCTAAAAGGACTGTAAAGGCTCATTAATATGTAATTTTGCCAATATTTTGCTAAAAATCAATGCATAAATGTTCATGGTACTTTTATTTTGCATACTTTTGCCCTGAAACTTGGTCAAAGTGTTTCTAATATGTTCTAATGTATTATATAGTGAAGCCGCCCCCTCATTTGCATATTTGCATAATTAATGAGCTAATTTGCATAAATGCTAATTAATTATGCAAATTAGGGCGGCTAGCTCATTAATTATGCATAAATTATCTGGAAGTCATTAGGAACACTTTGACCAAGTTTGAAACCAATATTCTGTTAAATAAAAATGTTATGAACATTTATGCATTGGATTTGAGCAAAATATTGGCAAAAATTACATATTAATGAGCACTTTCAAGTCATATTAGCTCATTAACTGTATTGATTATTGATAAAAACAAAACAAGACAAAGAAATATAAAATGTATGTATTATGAAAACCGTATGTCCGATTAGCTTCAAATAAAAGGCATATGGATCAGTGTTCTCTGCCCTACTCAATTAATATGTTTAAAACATAAATAGAGCACTTCCAAAATGGGTCCAGAACCACCTTAATAACTGAAACCAGGGACTTTTGAAGATTTTCCCCGCGACTTTTGAAAATTCCGTGTCCCATAGAAGCCAATGGTTAAGAAAAATTTGGGCAACTTTTCAACATTGGCTCCCTACCGCGACTAACGATAGTTTCCTGCCCCAGGCATAGAAACCCAATGGTAAAGAGAAAAATTGGCTGATTTTTCGATTATTTGACCCGCGATTCGGGCCGAAATCTTTTGGCAACCCTGACTGAACTCATCTTCTCTACTGAAGCAAATAGCCAACCGGACTGCCCATGACATGAGGTCAACTATGTATAGCTGGTACATGGTATATGGTATACATTAGGCATGAAAGGTGGATTCAAATTTGCCATCAAACTGCATCATTTTATATTAAAGCCCTGTAAAGAAAGCCAAAACAGAAAACCTTTTTGTCATAGCACTGTCCGTAGCAAAGTTACATCTTGTCATTGACTTTCATCAAAAAGATTCATTTCAGCTAATAAAACAGCATTTCGGTGGTGTTTCTAGATCTTAGTCTCATGATGATAGCAGCTTTTCAATGTGGAACTGCTATCAAAATCCCTCTAACATGCTAAAGGTATGCCAGGTGAATTCAAATTTGCCATCAAACTGCATCATTTTATATATCAAATTAAAGCCCTTGAGTAAAGAAAGCCAACACTGAAAACCTTTTTGTCATAGCACTTTCCGTAGCAAAGTTACATCTTGTCAAAGATTGACTTTCATCAAAAAGATTCTCCTAGCAAAATTCCCCAAAACAGCATTACGGGGTGTTTCTAGATCTTAGTCTCATGACGATAGCACCTTTTTTAATGGAACTGCTATCAAAATCTCTCTTGAGTCTCTCATCACCAAAAAAAATCATATATTTGGGTCAAGTGAAGTATAGACAACATATTTATGAAGGTTTCCTTCTTAAAAAGCTTCTTTTAATTTCAATGTAAATTTGTATTGCGGTTTAGGCCATTTTGACTGACTAACAAATGTGTTAACCGAGGTTTCCCTGTGATACCTATAAAGTTCCATGTGCGATTGATTGTCTCATCACAAAAAAAAAATTCATATATTTTGGGTCAAGTGAAGTATAGACAACATATTTATGTAGGTTTCCTTGACCTGTCTAGGCGAATTTGGCTGACTAGCAAATGTGTTAATTAACTTAAGGGCAGAGTAATGGGAGAGAACATGGACCTTTTCGAGCATCATTATTTCAGAATTATATCTTCAAAGTATATAAAACTATACATTTTTGGAAAGGAAATGAGTCAAGGAATCCCATGGTGACGTCAGATTTTTTCAAAAATCTCGAGTTTTTGATAAAATCACAAAAAATCACTTTTTACCCCAATTTTTTGTGAAAACTAAAAAAAAATCAGTTCGGAGTAAAAAAAAATCAGTTAGCTTTTAATGAAGAAGAGACATGAACTTAGGGAAGGTTTTTTTATTTTTTTTTGAAATTCGTCTCTTTTTTTAGAAAAAAAAAAAAAAACATGTGAAAAAAGCAATTTTGTCATTCTATTCAGCTAAAAATTGCACATAATGGTGTATATTTTTGTTTAAAACAAATATTTTGAAAAAATGAGAAAACCTTCCCTAGACTTTAATGTAATATAAACGAAAATAAAAAAAGTTTACCTTTTGCTTGCATATTTTTCGAGTTATCTTGTCACAAAAATCGTGCAATATTGTCAAAAGTGAACTATGAGAAATCGACGTTTTAGTAAAAAATGTCAAAATTATGCACAAAATGTCCTTATATTTTAAAAGCGGCAAGACTTTCACGCTTGTAAAAGCTGTACCTGGTGCATGGTCTTAATATGCATCTTTTGCAACAATGAATTTATAATGTCTGCTTTTAGTGCGCCAAAATTCAAAATAATTAAAAAATCTAAGTGGCATTTTGACTGCAAATTTGTGTTTTGTTTACACCGCATTTGTCGGCGTTAAAAACATACCGAATGCGCCTTGACTGCGTCGGACATACAGCGCAGACTTGCGCGCGTCACGTGACACGAATCGCTTCAGCGTAATCACAATATTTCGCATTCGCGCATTTCTGACTCATTATTTCCCGCCAATTTACTAAGCTGTCTTGAGCCATGTGACTTTTTAGAGTTGAAAAGAGTGAAATAAATCAAGCAAAAATACGTGTAAATATTAACAAGTTGTATTTTATCAGTTTCAAGTGAAAGAATACATCTTAGTGTTGATAAATATCAAGAAATCTCACATTCGGGCGTGAACGAATGTGTCTTCCATTACTCTGGCCTTAAGGCGGTTTGCCTCTCATCATGCAGAGGCGAGATGGCCGAGCGGTTAAGGCATTGCGCTGTCGGCCGGGAGATACGATCGACGAGAGTTCGAGCCTTGGGCTTGCCTTAGGTGAAAATTCTCCTGCCTCCCAAAAAGTTCCTATATGGTCGGGAATCCTTCAATTAAGTTCAGTTTCATCACAGAATTTAATTGTAGAATTTCTTCTCGCCCCATACACTGCTTATGCGTGCAGATATAGGTAGTGTGTGTGCGATGTCCGTGGTTCGGAAGTCACGTAAAGCCGTTGGTCCCGTGTTCAGGAGGATTCATCCCTGTGCACGTTAAAGTGTCAGAGCTATTCGAAAGAGAAGGGGATCATCCCCGGTTCTGATATCTGCAATCAATCCTAGGTTCCAGGATCAAGTGTTGACGAAATGTGACATATTATAAAGTCGCTCTGTCGACCGAAACCAAGAAGAAGAAATAATATTTGTACATAACATAGTTTCCGAATTCTGCATCGATCAGTACGAGTGAGGTAAGCTTATCAACAAATCAAGTGAATAACGTCCAATTCTGCTCTCTAAAGTCTTCCAACAATTTCATGTAAATGTGATACATACCTTGTTTCAAGCACTACATGAGGCGGTTGTTGGCTAGTCATTTTTGCACTGTTTTCTTCGTCCGTTTGTCGTTTTCTTTCTTCGCACACTTGCAACTATCGCACTTTGTGTCATAGGGTTGGGCAGTATCATGATTTACTCCTGCTCCATAAATTCTCGAAAATTTCCAGAAAAAAGAAATAATGGTGTTTGATTATAAAAAATAAAATAAATAAATCTGTTGTTAGTAAGTTATAGAATACTTATTCAAGTTTTTCTGTAAATTGTATACGATCTTCAAATTTTGCCAATTTTCAATTTAATCATCGACATTGCCCAACCCTATAATAACAATGATTTATTCTACTTCCGGGTTGTGAAAACATGCAGGAACAATAAACAACACTGCACTGCACTGGACTGTGAGTAAGCTTTACATGTTTACCAGCTTTGTAGGCATCCAAACGAAGTATAAACAGGGCTCTATGAAAACCAGTCTCTTTAGCTTTTCCCCAATTTTTACATAGATCAAGGTAAGCTGAAAAAACGGGCAATTAAAGCCATGCCCATAGTTATAAAATATAGGTATCCTAGGTAGGCATGTTCATAAAATTTTGAAATTTAATAAATTCATCTAAAATTGCTTTCATTCAAAAGAGAATCATTTAACTTAAAAAATGAGGGGTCAATCATGTATGTAGGCCTATAATTGGCAATGTTATGAGGAAAAGTATGCTCGCCTAAATGTCCCAAAATGGGCCAAATTGTGTGTCCCAGCATTATCAATGGCTTCCTATGTCATAACATGTGTGTATGTATTTTATGGCTAAATTTTTGAGCACGAAGGGCCATTTTACAAAACTTTCGCAAATGTTTCATGAAATGTGGCTTTCATTATTTGATAGTATTAAATATTATTCAAATGCAGATTTTCTAAAAATCATGCTACATTGGAGTTTTGAGGGTCAAAATCCATATTTTCTTCATTTTCCTATTGGATTACACAGTTAAGACAGGATCTTGGTGCACAAGTAAGCTTAATGAAGCCCGCCCTCACATGTTCAAAATGTGATCATGTCTATCCTAGGTGAATTCAAATTTGCCATCAAATTGCATCGTTTTATATATCAAATTAAAGCCCTTGAGTAAACTAAGCCAAAACTGAAAACCTTTTTTCATAGCACTTTCCGTAGCAAAGTTACATCTTGTCAAAGATTGACTTTCATCAAAAGATTCAGCTAGCAAAATTCCCCAAAAGCGGCATTTAAGGGTGTTTCTAGATCTTAGTCTCATGGCGATGGCAGCTTTTTTTAATGGAACTGCTATCAAAATCCCTCTAAAATTCCATGTGCGACTTGATTATCACCATAAAACATCATATATTTGTGTCAAGTGAAGTATAGAAAAAATATTTATGTAGGTTTCCTTCACCCACCTATTCTCGAAAAAAATTCAAATTTCTTTGTAAATATGCATTGTGTTGGGGCCCCGGTCTCGGCGAATTCGCTGACTAGTAAATGTGTTAACTAAGGTTTGCCTAGGTTACCTATAAAATATAATAACATTTCCATAAAAAATAGATTTAAAGGGGCATTTCGTGATCCACAGCCTCATCCCCCCACTTTTCCAAAAAAAGTTGAGATTTTTACACCACTGGATACCTCTGGCTACATAATGTTTATGTACCAAATATTTCTTGCAGATTAATTTGTTTAGCAAAAATATCGTGAAATTTGAATTTCGTTCTGGTGCACCAGAACGAAATTACAACACATTGTCTATGGAGCAGTGTATTTATACACATAATCATGCATAACTCGCAAAGCGCAAAATCGGAATCAACTGAAATTTTGGAAATAAGCTTTTTTCGTGGATATCTACTGAAAAAATGTCATAAAAAGAGGATGCTAGGATCACAAAATCAGGCCTCCTTTAAGGGGGTACTACACCCCTGCCCAATTTTGTGCCTGTTTTTGCATTTTTCTCAAAAATTATAGTGCATTGGTGACAAATAAGATATGTATATTATAGGGGAAAGGACTACAACAACTGCATTGGAAATTTAATTTCAGCACAGACAACAGTTGTGGAGTTACAGTCAAAAATGAGGGAGAACCAAGTTTTGATCAATAAATCAATAACTACTTGCCTTGAGTTGCTGACTTTTCAGTGCAGTACTTGTAGTCCTTGCCCCTATAATATACATATCTTACTTGTCCCCTATGCGCTATAATTGTTGAAAAAAATACAAAAATAGGCTCAAAATTGGCCAGGGGTGTAGTACCCCCTTAATATAAAGCAATTCCAATTGAATTGAATGAATGAACGCAGCTTTCAACAGCTGTACTCAATGCAACCGTGATCGTATTCGTATATCACATATATTTCAAACTACAACGTGAACGCACGACCTTGGACACGTCAATACATGGTTGGATTCGCTTCTGCGTTACTAACGCACAGACGCACACGCTGGCGTACATCGTGCAGTGTAGGCCTACGGGAAAAAAAACGTCACGTTATTGAAAGCTGCATTCATTCAATTGGAATTCCTACTATAGTATTTCTTTTCCATAAAATGTTTAATAGCTTTTACTGTCCCCTTTAATTTTGAGCCGGACAAATGAGAAAGAAAACTGAAATTTACTACCAGCGCAGATGTCGCCAATGCGTTTCACTCCTTCGGTTAAAAGTGCTACCACACGCCGTGTACGTACTGTGATGTGAACATCGTGTACATGCATTCGTCTAATATTTCCATCGTAATAATAAAAGATGGTTCCTGTGTTTTATTCAAAATCATGAATTTTGACAAAACTGCAGCACCTAATATCTTCCTCAGCAAATGTTACAATGTGGCTTCAAGACAGATCATTCATGCTGATATTTAAAGCAAAACATGATTGTAAATATTTAAAGTTTACGGTAGGCCTACTGAAAAAGCTGTAAAAATGAAGAAGAACGTACACGTGCGTAAAGAGTTAAGTATTACATGCTATACGTAGCCCCAGTTCCCGCACTTCGTGCATCTGCAGGTATTCATGCTTGTCGAAAATTTTGTGACATAAGGGGTGTTTTGATTGAAAAATTGAAAAAAAAGGGTATTTTCATCGAAATATCACTTCTCTTGCTTTACCCAGAGAAGAGGTAATATTTTATTATATCTTCTGTGGTTTTACGAAAATATTGTTTGCGTTTTAGCGAATATAGGGGTATTGTCAAAGGGCAAACAATTCGCAAAATTGCTAAAATAAGGGGTGTTTTCCCTGAAAATTTCGCGAAATGAGATGCAAAAGGTGGTGTTTTTAAAGTTCACCGACAAGCATGAATACCCACGGATGCACAGATTGCGGGGACCGCTTATGTAGCACAAAGCTAGGTTTCTTGCCTACATGTATAGACGAATCCAAATCCACGCATTCCAACACCTGACTAGCAGCCTTAAGTTGGGTAGCCGTCGGCTACAATGCACCCAAAATGTGAAATGATTTGGCCTTGGCGGAAATTTTAAACTGCATTCCATTACCCGTTTTACACCTTCCGCGAAAACACAGGTAGACAAAAGAATGATTTAAAGTTTACAACACAACACAATAGACCCTATAGTTCCCTTCGGCAAAACACACAGCTTCTACATGGTCTATTCGCTGTTGAAGTGACATAATAATCGGATTAACTACACCATATCAAACGCTACAAATGGATGTACTTCAGTACTTGCGAACAAAAGGACTATGTATGAATAGATCCGACGGGATTACCTGCGGAATTATCTCTATTGTATATATTATTCTATTAACCCTCCTCGCCCTTGCATCTTCTCTAGGTGTTGGCGGCTTTTATTTGCACAATGGGGCGCTCAAAACACTAGGTTGGTGCTAGCGGCTACCCAAAGATGGCCGACCAAATCCTGACCATGACTTGGCTCGTTGGATTCGTCTATATCTAGAGCTAGACTGCAGAGTTTTTACATAAATAAGAGAGGAACTAAATTTTATACTTTTTGAGCCAAAATATAACTTTTTCACCCTATATGATATTTGTGGGGTTTGTGGCACCCTGTATATCAACTTTAAGTTCAGAAATTGCATAATTATCTTCCTTATCACATTCAGCTTGTAGGTTTCTGACAAACCTGAGATGAATTACAATAATTTTTGTGTGAAAGCATGTTTATTTTTCTAATTTTGATCAGGTAACATGTTTTGCCCCGAAACATAAAACTTGGGTTATGAGACTATGCTTTCTACTGATAACAAAATATTAATTTTGATAGAGAAAAGTATATGTGTGTGTGGGTGGGGGGACTATACTTTATTTGGCGTATAATTGGTGCCCGTCACAAATTACGTACTAGTTAGGTTATAATTGTACAAGTCTTCACCAATTTTCAGCTGAACGTAAATACATAAGACTCTTTTTTTCAACAATTCCGTATGTAACTAGACATTTTTTGCTGTACCGGTATGTTACAGATTTGAAGACCTCTGTCCCCAGCTATGGCAACATTAGATGATAAGCTCCTTGGTGAGAAGTTGCAGTATTATTACAGTAGCAGCGAGGGAGAGAGCGGAGGCGAGGAAGATGATAGGGATGAAGGAGAAGGAAGAGAGAAATTACCTGGCAAAATGCCAAGTGTACAGCCCCACTGGAACCAGAATTTGCTGGGGACCAGCCACACATGTAGGTAGACTAGTTAAGTCTAGTGTAAATGAACAGGGGGAGACAAGTTGATGGCTTTGGGGCAGACAGATGTATCTCCATTTGCTATATCAATGATGATTGCATCTACATAGCCAAGTGCAAAAATGTATGTCCAATAACCAATCCCATCTGGCATTTATAGTAGGCTCAGAGACCTGTAATCCCCTAAAGCAGGGTTGTTGTACTATTTGTAGCTAGCTAAATTTTAGTGCCGGCTAGAATTAAAGTCATAATGTACGATCTTATAATATGAATTTGGTTAATTTTTTTCAAACCTGATTTTTTGGCATATTTGTAATGTTTACACATGTCACAACTTGCACCTAAATGGAATCAGCCAAATTGTTGTGTTTGTAGGTAAACAGAGCAAAGTTCGACATAAAGTCATAATTCAAGAAATTATGACTTTATGTCCGCCCATAGAACTGCGTGTTAAACGGCCAAAATAACAAGCAGTGTTTCTTTCATGTTACCTCGTTATTTCAGCTCAAAATGGACAGAAACCATTCCCGATCATTATTACTAGTATTATTTCAGCATTTTGAGTATATAATGACAAATTTAAAATTTGAAGGAAATCGTACATTAAGCCTTTAAAGAGAAAATTGAATCAGAATGCCAATTTCTTGACAGTAATGGCATTTGACAGCTGTTTTGAGGACAAGTTATCATTTTAGTGCTGGTCGGCAAAACCTATAATTCCCTTGAGTGCTGGTCGGTCAGGCTGAGTACTGGTTACTGCCGATTCTTGCAATCTTATTGCTTCTTATCCATGTGATATGACATGATATCACACACTTTAGCGATATATATGTCGACGCGATACTCAGACGCGCTTATTTGGACCAATCGGAGGTGCATAGCCCTAGGTAATTCCTTGTAAAATGTAGGTTTTCATTTGATTAAAATTTGGTATACTTAAGAATGAGAATAAAGGTATTGTTTTTAGCTACTGTTGTGCATCTATCATCTCATAATTATAACACACAACTTCATTATTTTTGGCGTAAAATTAAACAACTCGGCTTCGCCTCATTGTTTTACTTAAAATAATGATATCGCCCCTTTTTATATGAGACGATAGATGCACTCCAGCAGCTAAAACAATACCTTTATTCTTTAAACATCACCTAAGGCAAAGGAGATTGAATTAATACATAGATTGGTTCTAAATATTAAAACTCTTGAAATGAAGGGTGTGCCTAGATACCGTCAACCCTGGGGGCTGATAAGCTGCTGAATTATGCCCAAAATAGGATGATTTTCCCGTCTGGGGGGGCCTCTGGTTAGTGACAAGTGGGTATCATGTGAACAAAATTCATGTTAAATGGGGTATCTAAAACCGTTAATAGTTAATGATAATAATAATAACAATTGATGACCTCATGATGATATTTTTTTAACAATCCAGACTGGACCAAAAGGTGTCATAGAAGATTGGAGAAGATTTAAACAACTTGAAACAGAGAAAAGACAAGATCAGGATGTTGAAAGAAAGGCTTTGGAAAAGAAATTGGCCTTGACATGCAGGTCACACGTAAGTTTAAACTTTTGAATAAATATCAGGGTATTCCAGTTGAATACATACGTCCCCTATTAGAAGACATGGTCTTAATGGTCCACACAGGGAGTGTGAATTTCAAATGGGGTTACCTGAATGGGTGAATCCATTTGAACTCTACACCCTGTGGGTTTGAAATTATTAGGTTTTCTCTTCAATCGGGGATGTAGGGATTCCTCCATATATGGGGAGAACCTTGATCTGGCAACATACATGAATGGGAATTGAACCAGTCATTATAGCATTGTGTAAAGTTACATAATTCGTCCTTTCATGTCTATTGCCAGTTCGAGGCTTTTCTTGCATAAGGTAGAGCTGTGCAATGAAGCTTAGGGGTACTACACCCCTCGATAAATTTGTGTCTATTTTGCATTTTTCTCAAAAACTAATAACACAGTGGTAACAAAAATAATGTATATTATAGGGGCAAGGAGTCCAATTACTACACTGGAATTTCAGTGACCCAAGACAAGCGGTTTGTTATTTATGATAAGAAATAAGGTACCGCTAGGATGTACCTCATTTCCGATCATATATACTGAACTGCTTGTCTTGAGTCACTGAAATTTCAGTGTAGTAATTGGATTCCTTGCCCCAATAATATACATAACTTTTGTTACCAGTGTGTTATTATTTTTGAGAAAATGCAAAAATAGTCACAAATTTACCACAGGGGTGTAGTACCCCCTTAATGGAAGACATGATCTAAATCTTCCACACAGGGAGTACGATTTCAAATGGGGTTACCTGAATGTGTGACTTCATTTAAAATCTACACCCCCCTCTGTGAGAGATTAAGGTCATGTCTCCCATAGGGAGTGCATGGGGTTCAACTGGAATGGCCCATTCTATAAATAGCTTTGTAAAAAGTGCCATGTACCTGCACTAGCGTATGCATGAGTGACAACAGGGGTTGCAAGATACATGTATCTCACAGCCAGTTTTGAAAAGAGTAGGGTGTTAACTCCTGATTGTACCAACCCATCCTGGTGTTCAAATGGACCCTAATGGAAATAAGCTTCAATAGAGGCTTTCTTGGGTTATCCAGGGTTGTCAAAACCTGAACAAATAAAAAAAAACAACACCTGGCTTTGACCTGAATTGAGTTCGTGTAGCAGGGGCTGAGATTCACAGGGCTGAGAAGCCTTATCGATTGAGCTAACTTGACTGCCTATACATGAACATTGCAGTCAGTTTTAAAAAGAGTAGGGTGTTTGCCTGTGACTGTCCCATTCCATCCAGGTTTGTTCACGGGAGCCTTTTGCTATTTTGGTATCTTTCTGCGTAACTAGGAAGATCAAAATATATAAATAAAAAGTAATGTACATGTAATGCCTTCAAGGTGCTCGCAATTCCAGCCTTTGTATCGGGGCATGGAATAAGAATTTCCCATTTTGTATTTCTCAACCCAAGGGCTAAGTTGGGAGTAGCCTTTCTTGTCCTTGCTCTTTTTCTTCATTCTGTTTCTTTCTAGTTTTCTCTTCATATAGGCCAGCATGCTTACATAAGCTTTTAAGCTTGGCTTGAGCACTTTGCTTGAGCCTTGTCCCATCAGGACCCATGTGTATGTTCACCGGGAATGACTGGTTTTAACAAACAAATAACTATAATTTGAGCACCATTTAAAAGGTTACAGCCCCTACGGCCCCTAACTCTAACCCTACCCTCAACCCGAACCCAAACCATAGCCATAATCCTAGTCCTAGATAACCTAAGCTTATTTTCTTTTTGACATACCAAACCTTATTTTTGACATAGCGGACAGACACCATTTTAAGACAGTTTGGGTTTCTATCCTTCTAAAAAATGATTTTATTTTGTTTTCTTTACTTCAGTTAGATGATGAAAAAGAGAAAGAGGATGAGCTGAAGCTACTAGAGGTGGAGGATGTGTTTCTCAAGCAGTACTGGGAGCAGCGTAAGAAGGAGATGACACAAATACTTAGAGGACAAATGTAAGAAACCAGTTTGAATAGTTACATAGTTACCGGCAGGGGTGTCTATTCTTCTGTTATTCGCCCCCCAAAGGGGAGGGAATAATTCTTACCCTTTGGGGAAGACTTTTGAGTTTTGAAAAGAAGAAAAAAGAGGAAAAAATAACCACACACGCAAACAAGAAGAAATAGCTCAAACAGGATTAAAGACTTCCATGAAATTACCATCTGCAGAAGAATTTAACATTCTAAGGTCTACTTATCAAGTAAAATAAAGAGCCTAGAAGTGTTTTACCATCCTGAATCTGTCTTCACTTTGAACCATTAGTCTTTCCTTTGATGCAATGGATCAATATCCAGACTGTACCATATCTAGGGAAGAATTTGAGGTTTGTAGAGAAGACAGAATAAAACAAACTAGACATTTAAAGGAGTGTTTCGTGATCCTAGCATCCTCTTTTTATGACATTTTTCAGTACATATCCACGAAAAAAGCCTATTCCCAAAATTTTAGTTGATTCCGATTTTTGCGTTATGAAGTTATGCATGATTATGTGTATTACACTGCTCCATAGACAATGCGTTGTAATTTCGTTCTGGTGCACCAGAACGAAATTCAAATTTCACGATATCTTTGCAAAACGAATTAATCTGCAAGAAATATTTTGTACATAAACATTATGTAGCCAGAGGTTTCCAGTGATATAAAAATCTCAACTTTTTTTGAGAAAAGTGGGGGATGAGGCTGTGGATCACAAAATGCCCCTTTAAGGAGTAGATCAAAGTAAATGTAAATTATGACTTAAAATTTTGTGTCCATTTCTGTGGGATTCAAGATGGGGAAGAATTTGGGGAAGGATGTGGCCACAGTGTGTAACACAAAAGAATAAGTTCGATTTTCTGGAAGAAAAGACACCCCTGTTTACATGTGTTAGATCTTCATGCATTAGCCATTTTTTTCTTTGAAAGTTGAATACAGATCCAGATCATGTAAAAGGCTGGTCAGAAATTTCATAAATGTCCAATATCCTTGACTTTACTAGGGATTATCATAAAACTTTCAAGAAGGATATTTCTCATGGAAATTGATTTGTTTAAAAAAGTGATTATTTAACTTTAAAAATGTCAACCATGTCTGTATGTCAAAAATTATGGGCAAATGTTTCTTTTCAAATTCTGCGAACATTGTTGACAATGCCTTGCATTGACTTACTGTACAAAAAACCAAGTAATGCATCATTTTCATTACGGCGATCCATTTTACAAAAAAGCAATTTTATTATATGTAACTATCACTGCATGATGACTTCTGTATCAAGGATAAAGTACCAGCACCTTTTTGGCTTCATCTTCAAGTGTCTGGTGTCCAAATTTCAAATTTTTGTATTACTCTAATTACAGTGGTCGCAACTTTGAGTTGACGGAGGCCCTCAGTAGTAAGCATTGTAGACATGCCTAACTTTACACATTACAGTTCTCATAGTCCTGTGTGCAAGTGACTGATTCATTCACATGTATTTTTCTTTGCTAACAGGCCATCATTCGGAAAAGTGATAACATTAAGGAGGGATGCTTATGTGGATGCCATTGATAAAGAAAACAAACATGTCACAATTATGGTTCATGTATCTAGTTCAGTAAGTATATCAATAAGAATGCAATCACGGGTCCATTCCACTAAACTTTACGAAGCTTTGTAATTGTTCATAACTTACAACGAGTCGTAAGTTCCATTACACTAAACCAACAACAGTACCCTTCGTAAATATAAGTAATTGGGGATTTACTGCAGGGACCCTTTGTAAAGTTACGTCTTGTATTAGATATTCATAACTTAACCAACGGTTGAGTTACGAAGGGTTAAAAGTTTTGTGAAATGGACCCCAGGCCTATTAAACAAAATTGTTATATCGGTGTAACGTTGAACGACTGTAATTTTGAACATGTGGTGCTGTGTTCAAATGGGTACCAGGTGTAGTATTGAAAAAAGAAGTGATGGAATATTGTGAAAACATAGCATTTTTGCAAAGTGGCACTTTTCATGAATACAGAACATTATTCACTGCTTATAAGGGGTGGGGTATGAACCTTTGGACAGTATTTATTGTGGGACATTGGAGCACATCAGACATTGAATTGCATTCTGAATACGAAGAATGTCCTTCTGATATCAAATAATTTTGATTTTTTGAAATTCGCAATGTAATACACATTTTATGGCAAATTATTAAAATTGATATTTTAATATTTAACAGTACCAAGTAAACTTTATAAATCTGATAATATGTACTTAAAGTGTATGTAGGTGGGATGAAAGCCGACGATCAATTGAAAATTTTGACCTTTCAGTATTGACGAAAATCCATATCTTCAATATGAAAGGTCAAAATTTTCAATTGATCGTCAGCTTTTCCATTATCATTAGATTTATAAAATGTACTTTGAGGACTGTTATATATCAAAAATGTGAAAAATATCAAATTTTAATATTTTGTCATAAAATTTGTATTATATCGTGAATTTCAAAAAATGAAAATTATTTGATATCAGACAGACATTCTTCGTATTCAGAATGCAATTCGATATGTCTGATGTGCTCTCATGTCCCACAAAAAATACTGTCGAAACGCTCAAACCGCTCATTCCAGATCCCGTCATACATGCACCTCTGTTGTTATGCATTTTATATAACATAAAAGCTATATAGACAAGAGATATATCCCAGCTGACCCACCCTATTTTTTTAGCTGTGTATGCAGGAAAGGTGTATGCTAATACAATTTTAAAGGACAAGTAGAAGAAAAAAACAAAACAAATTTGCTCATTACAGCAATAGGCCTGATTGATAGACCAATTACCAGTCGTGGAAAACTCATTAGTAATGTATATGTCGCATATTTACTCCTTCAGCATACATCTTTTTCCCACTCATCATCTACTTACATGTATGTGTAGTGTACAAAATAAGTCAAAATCTTCAAGGGCCATTTGAAAGCTACTGGGCCTCATCAATTTTCATAAGCTCAAGCTCAAATAGTAAAATTTTATTTTTATACTGATCTACATTTGGTAAAACTTAATAAGACTTCAGAGTTCAGACTCTCAAAACAAAAGGTAATGCCATGGATTGATGTTTACATCAGCAGTACATGTAAGTCTGTTGTCTGACTTAGGTGACAAAATGTCATGCCCCATGCAGGCTGGCTGGCAGGCAGGGTAGTGTATATTGGCAGACCTGCAGTGATTTTCACTTGCTTTTAGCCTGGAGGCTCACCTTGTTTTGAACACTGCCTATGTGCCACATCTGTGATTGGGAAGAGATGTTTTAACCTAAATACTCCTGGAAGAGTCTGGGGGATTTCATAGAAACTGAGGCAGTTGTGAATAAAAGAATCCACCTATGATAGGTGAAATGTAGCATACTCACTACTCAGTCACATATTTTGTGATGACGAACTCATAATGACATTGAAACACAACACATATTGGGCAGAGAGTCTTAAAGAAAGCAACAGAAAGGGTTGCAACAAAAGACAGAGGAAGAGCCGAAATAGGGAGGGTGCATACTGCATAGGGCACGCTAGTGTTATGAGTCGTACTGACTCAAGGCCTAAATCACCTTTTACCCAAATTCAAATGAATGCAAAACACAAATACACTGTTTGATTAAGCTAACAAAATCTAAGTCTTTAATTGAAAGTAAAATATGATTGGTACAATATATATATATATATATATGACAACAAATGCACAAACAATACAATCAAATATAAACACTCTTTTTAACTAATTAGTACTTAGCCAGCATTCTTTGTCTTGATGGTAATAGAGTTCTTGAAATGTTCTGGACGACTGATGTAAATATCCTTATTCACTTGTCTTGCGAAAATCAGCGAAGTCCATTGTACACTTGCATTGATAAATATCCTTGCAAATAAAATCATCACACAAAAATGGTGTTGCTTTCTCCAAACACTTAACTCCTTGCGCTGCACAGCGTCATCATCCCTATATCTTTGTGTCAAAAATTGCTGTGATAGTACAACAAATTCTCTCGTTTTTCAACAACTACACTACGCATGGCGATTTTGTTCGAGATAGGCCGAGCGACTCAGGCTAAGCATACCATTTACACGATATGAGATACCACAGAGTTTCTATTCTACTTTTTTTACACTTTTGCATGCTCAGTACCCCATATGATGTTGCCATTACAAGAAAATTTGATTTGTTGTCAGGTAAAACCCAGGTTTTGTTTTCAATACACTAACTGGAAATTCAATACACTTATCATGGCGATTGCTGTTTGCTGTGGATATATTTTACTGCATTTTCAGTGTAACAATTTTTAAATCGTACGTTAAAAATGTGATATATTCAACTGTTTGAGAATTACAATCATATAAAGGAACATGTATAGCCCATTCAGCTCATATCCACATGCTGTATAGAAATCATAAATCTATAATACAATGCACATATCGAGACACTATGCAACTTTATTTATCTGCGTCAATAATAGAATATTGATTTCAATAGAATTGAATACATCTCTAAATTTTGAGTTTGTACTTCACCACTGAGCGATCTAGCGATCGATTTCTAGCCAATCAGATAGGACTTTTTTTGCGTTCGGTGAAATACCAATCGCCCGTCGTTCACCAACGGAGTGGGGGCAACTTAGACAGGGTGAGTCAAAAAAACTGCAATAGACCAAAGAATCAATATTTATGTAAGAACCAAGTCAAACTTGTTCCAAATCTAATACACAGAGTGGACTGACGTACATATTTTAGATGTCTCTTGGACAAATATTAAAATTAGGTAGCGCTATAAAATGTGTCATAAAAACAAAACGGTAAATGCCATTTCCTTAATTTTTTCACACAAAGTCACTGATAGATATACCATATATAAAATGCTTTGAAACCTAAAAGGTTCAACTCGGTTCTTAAATAAAAATGGCTTCTTTTCTCTATTGCACTTTTTTTGACTCACCCTGGATGACCAATTTAGCATCGATTCCAAGCAAGCAATGAAAGTCGAAAATTGTGCGCGCTTCGTGCGCATTTCACCACAAAATCACTTGAAAGAACATTTTAAGACAGTATTCAACTTCTAGTAACCAAAATTAATTAGTGGTAGGCCTTATTTGTCCAAAATTTTGCACGCTCCGCGCGCAATTGTTTCAAGAATGGGGGGGGGGGACGTCTAAGATATTCTCGGGTGGGGGGTAGGGTGCCAATTTTGTTTCTTGCCCCGGGCGCTACCAACCCTAGTTACGCCACTGTGATGCAGTCCCCACTTTAGACAGATGTGTTGTTTCATAAACCAGACTTCAGCAAGTCGACAGAAGAATATTATATTCCTTACTTGGAAGAGAAATCTAGATCTTCTCCGACACTACTGGCAAACAGTAGTACATTGACTACATAAAATATTTCTGGTTCGAAATTTCCTTTCTTTGAAGGCAAATGGACTGTAAGTACACTATTACTAGCCCAAAACCACATTTAACTGTGAAAAATTATGTTTATATTCTCTTTATATACCAACTACCAAGCACTGGGAACAAGGGTGAAAATAAGAGAGCTTGAACCAGGGGCCACTTTGGCAAAAAAAAGTGACCCCTGGTTCACCAAGATTTGAAGAAACCAAGGGCCACTTCCATTTACCAAGGGGCCAATAAAAATAAAGATATGCTGGATGGATTAAATAAGCACTACTTGCTTTGAATTTGATACTTTTTGGTTCACTATGTTTTGTGAGAAAAGTGTCCACTGGTCAACTACAAATGAGATGGAACCAGGGGCCATTGCAGAGTTTCTGGGGGCCAAACGGCTCCCGTCTCCCGCTTTATTTTGCCCTTGACTGGGAAGTATTAAGTATTAATAGCCAATTGCTATTTTCACAAGATATGTAATCTGGGGAAATCCCAAGTCTTAATTATAACATTAACCTTTCACATGACATCACTTCCTGAGGGCAATCCCATGACATCTTCACTTTACAATCTCAGTGGGTTTTCCAAATATTCCAAGTTAGATATGATTCAATTTGTTTTGCTCAATTTGAGAGGGGAATTCCCCCCCAAATGTCATCGCTCATGTAATTTTTGTAAACAAAGATAAACAATTATTTAACCAATTATAGCCCTTGTCTTGGGAAATACATTAGATTCACTTTTGGTGGCAAAATGTTTCTTTAATGAGTAGGGTAGAGACTAAAGTGCTTACATTTCATGTAAACATGAAACCTTAATTTGTGAAGAGCTGTACAGATAACTATCATACTGCCCTCTATTGATATTCTGAACGTATGGCTTGTTTAGTTTAGCAAATTGAGGTATATTTGCATACATGTTTGTAATCAAATATGGACACTGAACTCTGCACCTGTTCAGGTGGACACATGTCATATGGTGAAGGGCGTAGACAACCAAATAACTTCTCCATTGAAAAGCACGTAAAAATCAACTTTTTAAGCGGCTTTTTCTACCAGGCGTGACAATATTTTTTCGCTTTTTAACGTCATACCTGTATTAATTAAGGACTGAAATTTCATTTAAGCTTTAATTTTGGGGAACTTTATAGATTCATTTTTTATTAAAAAATGTTGAAAAGCGAAGTCGCTATTTCAACGCCAAAACTGGCATTAAAACTTGTTCCGTTAGCAGTAATTCGGACAGGGCTACTTTTCTTGTGAAATCTATTTTAGTCATTACTAGGTTAGCATCTTTCATTTAAATCAGAACATCAATTTTAATTCCATGCATTTCAATATTTGGGGATTAAATGTGTGGGCGTGTGTGTGCATGTGTTTTTTTTTGGGGGGGGAGGGATGTTTTATGTTTATTCATCAAGAACAGGAAAGTCTTCATTAAAACCATCATGCTATTGTTGTATTGTTGCCATCGAGTTTTGGAATAACATATCAACATTAATTTTGATTTTAGGTTGTAAGATGTGTTGCATCATAATTATTTGAAATTACAGTATCATACATTATTACACATTATATTCTCAAAATGCTCATAACGCCTGAATGGCAGCCCCTGTTTGGGGGTGGGGTGGGGCGGGGAGTTGGTGGCTGGATGTTTGTATGAAGGAGTTTGACTTTCTTGGTCAAGATATACTTAATCTTCATAAAAATCTGGTCATACCAAACAAAGAATAAACTTTAGGCAAATTTCACTGGTGTTGTTTTTTAAATAGGGGCCATTTAGAGACCCCCTTCTACACCCCACCCCCATATTGTTACCACATCAAATATAAAAGGCTTATTTAAATAAGTGGGTTCAATCTTGGCATTAAAAAGAGTGTACTTTATACTATTTTGTGTTTAAGCGTAACTTAGGGTATGTTTTCCTTTAAAATGGATCCCCCCTGAAATAGGGGTCATTTAGAGACCCCCCTACTACTCTTCCACCCTCCAGATTGTTACCACATCAAATATGTTGGGCTTAATTTACTAATTGGGTGTACACTATGAGATTTATAAGAGTTTGCTCTACACTATTGTGTTTAAACGTAACTTATGATATTTTATCCTTAAAAAATGGACCCCCCGGAAAGAACCCCCCTTTTGTGGGAGCCTGTTCAGGATAGGGGCTTGTTACGTCAAGATATTCTTATTCCTCATGAAATTCTGATCTAGAAAAACCATATGGGATAAGTTTACGCTCCAAGTGACACCTAGCTCATCTACAGCCTGGTCTACAGGCCATGGTGCAGCTATAATGCGATAGTCGTTTTAGTTTAGTGTATTTTGTGTTTACATGTCTGGTGAAATTGATTTGAATTTCTTTTGGGTTTGATGCTTTTGTCTGGTTCACATTCCAAAAATATTATGAACATTTCTAAGTAAAATATAAATTGTCATGTTTTTTGGTCGTGCATTAAAAAATAGTTTAAATACTTTTGTCTTGTTGCTTGAGAAATTAGGAAAATCGATGCACTTGCATTGGGCGCATCCAGATATTTTTGGCCCACCCCCTAAAGAAGACATGGGAAAATCTTAATCTTTTTTAAGATCTGACCTCGTAAACAATGAGGTCAGATCATAGCCAGCAGTAGTGCATAGAGTATCATGCCTACGGATTTCATCACAGTCTTACCTTTAGCACGCTGGTAAGCAGCGTTTGAGATAGTGTTAATCGATAGTCGATAACCGATAATCAATGATCAATCAGCTATGAATATTTAATTGGATTCTAAAAATAATGATCACGGACTCTCATGTTCAAATGTGTGTGTGTGGGTTTGGGGGGGGTGGTGTATACCCCCCTCGCATGTTGGTGCTAGCAATTGCTGAGGGCGGCTTTTTACCCTAAAGAAGACATGGGAAAACGCAATCTTATTGGGAATCCCATGTCTTCTTTAGGGTAGGTGCCGTTAATTTCTGGAATAGCCCATTGGATGGGATGTGATCAATGCTTGTCCAATGCAAGACTAGCCCCTGTGGGGCTTGTGCATTAGACACATCAACATCTCGGAGTTTATGCATAGATTTGTCAGATTTTTCTCTCAATATGTAAGGGTACAAAAAATTGTTTTCTGAAGGGTATGCATATTTCTTTCTTTATTTGAACAGTTTAACCTCATTTCAATTCTTATTTTATATGAAATATCTAGAACAATGGTAAAATAAATAGAAAGGGGGAAAATATTTGTCTCATAAAGCTTGTTTACAAGAGAGATGAAATACACAACCACCCACCAGTTCCAAGTACAGGGCAATAAAAACAGAAATACAAAAAAAAAATCTAACCGGGGTGGGGGGGTGGGATGTTTTTAACACTGGTTTGGGTTGGGATGGGACTTGATATGATATCAATTTCTTGGAAAATTTGTGCAAATTTTGCTAAAGCTATGACAAATTGGCACTTTTTCGAGAACATTTTGAAAAAACATCCTTTCTTTCAAATTTCCATTAACAATTGAGGGCTCTCAATAGATCTAATTGGCTGGAAATGCACCCAAGTTTAAACTAAATGTTGAAATCGTAGATATTCTGTAAAGATAAGGGGTGGGGAAGGGGAGAGTGTAAGCTAAATGTGCACTCTCATTACACAAGTATAATGCAGAACTATAACATAGTTAGCTCTGGTGAGTGGGTGCTTTTAACGCCAACGTGTATAGCAAGCTATTGGGCCCATTACGTATTGCGGCAACGCGTTGCTTTCAATAAACAACGCGTTGTTAAACCAACCAATAGGAACAAAGCTTTTGGCAACGCGTTGCTTTCCAAAGCAACGCGTTGTTTAAAGATGCCAAAAGCAACGCGTTGCTTTCATTTTAGAGCGTGTTGCAAAGAGCACCAATCACAGCGAATCTTATAGAAGACTCGGTCGTCGATGATACCACGTGGTTTCTATGCTTTCTGTATTCATTGTTTCCCTTATACTAATCCTAAATTTATGCATAGGCCTATATTAATTGGAACACACGCATGGTAGGGATATTGATAATTATATCAGTGATTTTAAGTCTATGTACTACATGTACATCATAACATATTCATAACCGGGCCTATGATCCAAGATAAAAACAACAACGGACAATGGCTTGACCTTCGCCACTTCGCCTTATACATACAGCGATTTCGTGTAGTGACCCGTTGGAGCATGGTTGGAGTGACCTTCCTCGCCGTCAACTACACAGCATATTACATATACTAGTATTTACTACATGGGGTATACCTGGGTTAAACATGAAAACATGACCGGTGCTGTTCAAATGGCAATGCTTTATTTTTCCACACGTACTGAACATGTATACTTATTAAATGTCCATTAAGTGATGAAGGCAGTGATCCTAAACTATTCTCCCCGCTTACATATGATGATGCAGATCAATGTATGTACATACAACTATTAATCATCAGAAACATCGAAGTCAACAGCTCTTGAAAGCGTTGAGATGATTGGCCAACCTAAACAACGCGTTGCCGACCTAGTGAGTTGATCAATGAAAACAACGCATTGCTTTGGAAGCAATGCGTTGTTTTCGAAGGCAACGCGTTGCCAAAAGCTCCCTTTCTATTGGCTGATTTAACAACACGTTGCTTATTGAAAGCAACGCGTTGCCGCAATACGTAATGGGCCCAATGGCTTGCTATAAACGTGTGGCAACAACTTTCTGCCAGGTCTATGTATGGAAACTCAACATCGCGGATTTAAGAACATGCAAAGAAGTTTGAAAGTCGGCAAAGCGCAAAATATTACACACATGAAAATTGCCACTTATACAGTGCTTGATTCTAGACAAGGTATCTTATACTTCCCATAATGCATTTCTCTCACTTCAATTTCCTGTACTGATTTGTAGTGCCACAGGGGTCGATAGTGACAAAAATACCTGACTGAACAGAGCACATCCAGATCTTGCAAAATATGTTTTTTTTCGTGACTGTAGACCCATGATTAGCCAGTCTATTCACAATATGAAAACAAAGGGTCTATAAATGAAGAATTGAATTTTGTTCACAACACATAAACTTTATGTGTTGTGAACAACAAAAGTTCAAAGGGAACCTGTACAAAATTTGATAAAATGAAGTGATGTATCATGTTGCAAAAAGGATCAGGGATAAGGTGAGCTCATAAATTTCAAGGGTCCAATTGATTTGTTCAGGATCCTTTAAGCCCTGCAAAACCCAAACCCAAGGGGTCCAATGAGAATTTTAAGGGGTTCGAAGTTCTGAACTTTGAAAGTTGTAAAATCTTCTTGTAAAAGCATTTTGTTTGTCGTGCGCAACCAGGAGAAGATGTTAAGGGGGTTCGAAACGATGTTTCTGGAAAACAGAAACTGAATTTTGAACCATTTGAATAGATTGAATAAGTTAAGCTAAATACACTGAGCAAAATAGTTTTTGTTTGAAGGAAATCGGACATACGGTTGTCAAGATATGCATGTTTTTAGTTTCTTTGTATTCTATTGTTTTTGCCAATATATTGATGAAGTTAATGAGGAAAATTGGCAAAATGTGCTCATGAATATTCATATTTGCCAATATTATACCAATATCTTATGAATAAACCGCCATACTACTTTTATTTTATATGGTTTTGACATGAAACTTTGCCAATGTGTTTCTATGGCCTAAAACATTACCATGTGATTTTCCCGCCCATCTAATTTGCATATTTGCATAATTAATTAGCATTATACTTAAGGCTAATTAATTATGCAAATATGCAAAATAGATGGGCGGGAAAAGCACATATTAAAGGTTTAGGTCATAGAGACACATTGGCAAAGTTTCAGGTCAAAATTCTTAAAGGTAAAAGTAGTATGAAGGTTTATTCATAAAATATTGGGAAAATATTAAAAAAAAATTAATAATGAGCACATTTTGCCAATTTTCTTCATTAACTTCATCAATATATTGGCAAAAACAATAGAATACAAAGAATCTTTCAACAGCAATATCTCAAAAACCGTTTGTCCGATTTGGCTCAAATTTTAGAATTAAGATTAATTTGCATATCTCTCTGCAAAAAGTCTATTTTAATCTCAATCAGAGCAACTTGATTTTGCCTTTCGTACCACCTTAACTTATCACGATCGATATTGTTATTGTATTGACTGGTTATTTTCATGATTTTCGAACGTTCTATTCTGAAGTTTTCTTGGGTTGTCTGTGTCATAATTGGTCCCTGACAATGACAAAATTTTATTATGAGGAACTCAGCAAAGGATTTACATAGTTTAAGCTTCTGTGCAGCATAAAATTGAAGGTGTCCCTACAGTTTTGATCGGACCCATTGGTCAATTTCAACTTGTAATTAAAGGGGTCCAAACTGTCCAAAACAAAAAAGTAAGGGGTCTGAGGATGCGCAAACATGCAAGAATGCAACCCCTGCAAAGGATTCTGGGAATGGTAAGATATCTTCTATGACTTCATTCCTTGGCATAAGAAAATTTTGCACATTGTAAGCTACGCATCTAGAGAGTTATATAATACATTTCAGTTTACAAAGCACTTATTTCATTAGGAGGTGAAAATTTATTGCTTCAATCTTCGAAGCAAATAATAAAATTGTGGAAACCCAGAAGGAAATAATGGATATTTGTGTGGGTTATATAACTTCTATTACAAAGTTAAAAATAGCGATTTCATCTTATTGGAAAACCTGGCAGGAATGACAATGGGTGACCTTTTAAGTTGTAATATCGATAGCAAGGGTTATGATGCTGCTGTTACTCTTGCGGGCAAAAAGAACAATTGATTTGTGTAATGTAATGGGAAGGATCATAAAGTGCATCTACTTGTTATTTAAGGTTGGTCTTAACTCTAACTGAACCAGGTCTCACTAAATCTCACTATTAAAACCACTGCTTGTGCATGCATTGCACGTGATGCGATGACACAATCAGTCTAAGCCATTATATACCCAGGGAATCGCTGGCCGGGCTAGCGTCACCCGTGTGGCTACAGTTTGGTGATCGTCTGCGTGGCATGCAAGGGATCCGAGGTTTGAATCTTGGGGGTACCAATTTTGTTCATCTTCTCTCCTTTTTCTTTTTGTCAGTTTTTTCTTTCCCTTCAGATAGCAAAAAACCATGGGTTCAGTTAGGGTTATCCCTGAAAAAACTTTTGGGCCTCATAACTGCTAAATTGCTGGACTATATTAAAGTATAGCGCTCATTCTACAAAATCCGGTGCCAATAGCCTTTTTTCCATTCTTTGGTCCACAAACACTTTTTGGAGCATTTAGGGCATCAAATATGTTGTTTTTCTGGTAGAACTCAACGAGATCTACATGGACATATATAGTTTTCCCATACTTTAAATGCTTTCTTCAGCCTGATTAACCCTTGCAAAGGCTCAAAAATCGCTAAAAATGCATTTCCACTGCTCAAGTGTCACATGTAACCCTGAATATTTTCTTTGAATAAATGCGATTTCTTTACACATTTGTTGTTTTTTAATTAGATAACGCACCATCATATTGTTTATCAACATTATTTTTAGTGATTTAAGCGTCTTTGTGTAATTCTAAAATAAATTGCACTTTCCACCAAAACGCTGTGAGCTACGTTACCCCTTTTTAACACACGTTCTTGGAAAGAAGTAAAACAAAGGTATCAATGTAATTTGCGGTTTTTGAAAGGAAACACTCATAGGTTTTTAAAAATCACAGTAAAAATCGTGATGCTGTAGCATTTTTGGCATAGAAATGTTGTAAACATTGAAATTTCGACCGACCATGTTAAGATTGGTGAGCTACGTTACCAGGATTCTATAGTATGCACTTGTATTACATGGACTTCCTAATAATATGTGAAAGCTACTAGTGGTCGAACCCCATTTATATTAGAATTAACCGACATAACGTTCTAACGTTCGCAAATCACATTAAAAACATTAAAAACCAGTGAACTACGTTACTGTGAGCTACGTTACACACTACGCATCTTCAAAACTTCTATGAAATGGTGAAATCTGTTTTACATTTCACTCAAGTGATCTTTAGTTTGCTTTTTATGACCTTGGATTGAGTAAAACCAGCCCATTTTGTAGTCGGTAACGTAGCTCACATTACATTGAGTTTTAGTGTTAAAAAACATCATGACTTCCTGAAAGAAAAATATGCAAGTGGTGTTGGCAATTTTTTACATCTGAAAGTAGTGATACATTTACTCTTAAAAACACAAAAAGCAGGTCTTTTTGAACAACTTTTATTTTTTCTATTTTTTAAGTGGATTGGCACCGGATTTTGTAGAATGAGCGATAGGCCTATATATTTTGAATGGCAAAGACTTGACAAATCCATCTGTTAGGTCAAATTTGGGCAAAAATGAGAAATTTTCACCAAAAGTGGTAGAAAAATTTTGCAAAAAAAAAAAACTATTAAAAAGGCTGATTTTCCCCAAAGTTGATCATTTTTTTAAAAACTTTCTCAAAATTTGACTTCACAGATGGGTTCATCAAGTCTTTGCCATTCCAAATACATAAAAATTTGATAATATAAGCATGTGTGCCTATTAAAGAGTTGCTCGGACAAGAACAAATTTGTCTTTTTATTTACAAATACAGATATTTGTAAAATAAAATGAAAAAATTAAAAAGTTCACCTACCGTAAAAATTTACGGTATATACTTTAGACCAGCAACATACATGTATGAGTCTCCATAATTCTAGAGTTAAGACCAAACTTAAGACCATATTGTGATAAGATAAAATTATGGTTTAAAATTTCACATTTTCATCTGAGAATGTATCAAATGATTGATAGTAATAGAAATAGAACTAGTTGAGGTTAGGTAGTTCCTCCCAGAAATGTCAAAAGTAAGGTGGCATTTTGTTTGTTTTTATGCCTCCATCGGAAGTATTATGTTTCCTGGTTGTCTGTCACTCTGTCCATCAATCTGTCCGTCCGAGGTTGCGAGTGCAATTTCTTGTAACTGGTAAGGTGTATAGTGATGCAATTTGGTGGAGGGGTGGCAATTGGGGGTCTCAAAATTTCAGTATGTTATTGTCGCAAAATAAGGTAATTTTAATTACCATATTTTGCGATAAAAACATATAATTTAAACATATCAAGCTTAATTATAACCTTGTGCACAGATTATCTGAAGATCCGTATGGGTTGCAGTGATGAAATATGGTGGGGAGTAGCACAGCCATAGGTTCTTGACCTGATTAGATTTTCAGCGTAAAATATGGGTAAATCACAAGGTCATTTTGGGGTCATCCAGTGTCAAATCGCCATAGATTGTTACAGGTTCATGAAATTTGGTGGGAACAACCACCCCAGCGAGGCAAAAAATGTCAAGGTCATTTTGAGGTCATTCAGGCTTTAAGTGCAGGCTTAGTCTTTCATGTGGAATTTTAGCACACCACTGGGCATTACAATCATGCAGAAAGTAGAAATTTGAGAAAAATTGAGGGCATCGCTATGGAGCATATCACACATGGCTTTAAGAAATGAAAACCAAGCCTCAAATTTCATCAACATTGAAAAAAAAATTATTTTGACGTTCTTCACAAAATTTCATGATTGAAAAAAAATTAGTTTGAAATGTGAAGGTCGTTATATCAAATTTCATCAACATTGAAAAAAAAAATATTTTGACATGTAAAGGTCTTGATATTTTTTGCACAACTTGCTAAATGATGTTATTGCAAAACAAATTGATGTTATTGGAAATAAATCAGTCATTCCCACAAAATCTGTGAATGTCACCGATTTAAAGAAAATATTTGTCTTTAAATTTAATAACAATTGCACGAGCATGCACTAGATTTGATAGATGGGGCAGATGGGAGCAGAGTAATACTGCCAAAATAATTGTTAAGCCGCAATGAGTAAAACCAGCAAGCCATAAGGGCATAGCATGGTGAAATACGAGTGTGCAACAAGTTACGTTTATCGGAATTCTGACACGTAAAAAACATGCCAATTCCGTTAATGGTTTGTTTATTTGGAAAATATCAATTTGGGTATGGAAATTAGATACATGTTTTGCTCTGATTCAAAATGGTAAAAGTGTCAGATGGAATTGGGTGGGCGTGGGGAAATCAACAAAATATTGGTGGCCTGGGGATTGCCTGCGTGTAGCTGTAGATTTTACAACGGGTAAACTTGTTTGCACCAGATGACTTCAAAAGTGTAACAGAATATGTGTTTGTTATAAAATGTACTTGCCTACTTTATTAAGAGCTAAATCTGATGGAATGGTTTGAAAGGGCATTTATTTGCTCAGAATACATAATAATTGCATGTTTGTGATATCATATTTTGTTGGTGTGTGTTTGGTTGGATTAATACATTCTGTAAAGATAGATGACATAGACATAATAACAGACAATGTTAAAGATTTAAGAGAAATGATCAATGATCTGATCAAGAAGTAACCAAGTGGGACTAAAGTTACCATGAAAAAGACAAAAGTCATGTTCAACCAGTTCGCCACAGAACAGTTGGTCATGTTAGGGAACACAGAAATAGAAAAGGTGGATCAATATGTGTACTTAGGACAACTAATCAATATGACTCACAATCACATGGATGAAGTAAAAGGAGGAGGCTGGTTGGTGTGCATTTGGTAAACTCAGCGACATCATGAGAAGCAAGATGCCAACTTTTCTGAAATGACATAGCATTGAAAGATGCATGCTGGGCTTCACCAAAAGGGATAGGAAAACAGTCGCATTGATTAGGAGCCAAACCAGAGTTACAGACATAATCCATACAATAAAGATGAAGAAGTGGTATTGGACTGGCCATCTTGCAAGATCAACAGATAATAGATGGACAAAGAATGTCACAGAATGGAAGCCTTGACTGGGCTCAAGATACCAATGCAGACAGAAAGTCAGATGAGATATCAAGTTTCATAGGGATCATGTCGAAAGATTAAACAAGTTTCATAGGGATCAGATGGATGGCAAAAGCAAATGACAGGAATCTTTGGTGCCAATTTGGGAGGCTTTAGCCCTGCAGTGGGCTGGATGCGGCTGATGATGATAAAGACTGAAATATCTAGATGCAAAGTGTCAAGTGAATTTATTTGAATTTGAATTACCATTGTATATGCATTTCCTGTCATTGCGACATAATTATGGACTGTCAATCTGACACCACTTAGACTTCTTGGTAGTGCACTTGCTCATTGTGTTTACTCTGGCTATTACATTTACATAAAACTCTGATTTGTATTTATTTGATATCTGATATTTTCAGTCACCATACTCCCTTGTGTTTGCTAGTTAAAATGTGTAACGCAGGTGCCCATATGTAGAGCTGGTCGTTTTTCTGGCCTACTAAAATTAGCCATGATGTAATGCTTCTTTATTTGGATCTGGCTTGTGATTGGTCATCAAGATCTCATGATTTAAATCTTTTGGGCACCTGCCTTTACCACTAACTACAGTGTGCACTATCTGTGGAATTTTCAGCGCTTTGTGTTAGCGCAAAACTTAAACTATCACTTAAACATGAACGTATATCTTGTACTTCCTTTTTGTACTTCAAATAGATGGCGATTATGATTGACAGTTTGTGTCCTGGGGCAAAGTCCTGCTCAAAATCCAAAGTACATAATCAAATTTTACTCAGGTTTTTCACAATCATTAAATGGTAGATCCCAAAATCAGAAATGTTCAGTTAGTAAGCCCTCATTATATTTATGCCAAGATATGTTTCATTCAATGACATATACTTTACTTTTACTGTCAAAATGATGGTCAAAATATTATTTCTTCTAGTCCGCATAACAGGAGAATGGGCTCATTTCAAACAGCAAATCTGTCTTTAGTAACTGAGTTTCTCCTGTCAGAAGAAAAATCCCTTTTTTTACACCAGATTTGTACACAATCTCCAATGGAGCTGTTTTTTGGTAGAGTGTGACCTATATATATTCTCTGTCTTGCTGTCATGCTGTATTTTTGTTCATCACAGCGCCTCTGAGCAGTTCTTTTGAAATGAAACTGGTGCTTTATTAATGTTTTTGATTGATTGATTGATTGATTGATTGATTGATTGATTGATTGATTGATTGAACCAAAATTTACCCACATTAAGTGGTGCATCGGGTCTAGATTAACAGTAAGAGTAAAGTTAGTACATTGGGCTGTTCCATTTAAAATTCATACTACCCCTGTGGAAGATTTGGGAAATATCTTCCACAGGGGGATTGTGAATTTCAAATGGAATGAACACATTAGCAGCTCCATTTGAAAGACACCCTCCTCAGTGAAAGATTCAGGTTGAATCTTTCTCAGAGGATGTATGAAATTCAAATGGAGCTGCTAATGTGTACATTCCATTTGCAATTCATACTCCCCCTGTGTTAGATATTTCCAAAATCTTCCACAGGGGTAGTGTGAATTTTGAATGGAATAGCCCATTTTATGCGTCAGCATAAAGATCATCACATTTCTTTCCCCATTACATATGATGCATGCTGAATAGTCATCATAATAGTCTGCCAGATTATTTTTAGATTGCAAATGACAAATTCGATAATTCTATTTCAGCCAGACCGATCAGAAGAGCTCAGAAGTAGGTCGGTATGGGCTATTATACTAGTTGAAATTCATACACCCCGTGTGGAAGACTTGACCTTAATCTTCCACACAGGGAGTGTAATTTCAAATGGGAATTACCTAAATGGGTGACTCTATTTGAAATATACATTCCCCCTGTGTGGGAGAGTAAGGTCAGGTCTTCCATAGGGGGTGTATGGATTTCAACTGGAATTGCTGAATAAAATTGAGCCTAACGTTGTTGATAAGTACTGCATTAAATGCTAGTTTCTGTGAGGAATACAGAGTTAATGACAATGAGTGCGGATTTAAAAAGTTGTGGATATAGCATCAGTGTTGCCTAAAATTCAGCACCAAGGTGCGACAGCTAAGAATGTCAGTACTTAGTTAATTTGTCGCAAGTATCCAGATTTTTAATGTGTCCAGCTCAAAACAGAATATTTTGGTGGTTTTTTTCTGAATCTAGCAAAGAAATTACCTTGCTTGTGCATTTGAATGAATAAGCTTTTTAGTACCTGATCATGAAAAGACTTCTAGTCATCATCAAATGCATGCAATTGCAATTTGGAGCTTCAAAAAGTCAAACTGCTTTAAAAAAAAACAAGCTAAACAAGGGACACTCAAAAAAGCATTAAACTTACTACCATTGCCTAATAACACTTGCAAAAGTATCTAAATTATGTGCACTTTTCTGAGCCGTAGTAATGCAAGCTATCATAAAGTAGCCCAATTCTGTGTCGAAACTGCAGTATTGGCAACATTGTAAAGCATAACTGTTGTAGTCCCAGCTGCCATATTGTAAGGTGAAGGATTTGTCAGTTTATTTTACTGGAAAATAATAAAAGATAGACATAGGCAAATATTGCATAAGCATTTGGGTAACGTAACTAGGGACTTATACTGAAAACAGAATAAATAGTACTAAAACAATGCAATACAGACAAATAGGAAAAAATAATATTTAACATGCTTCCCAACAGAATTGTCAAAACTCATTATCGGTTGACATATTGCGGATGCCATTAAATTGGCAATCTACACGGTACATAGCAACACCAGGGTTGTGTATATTACTACCAGGAGATTTTCCTGTCTGATTTGTTATTATTACTAGCCTTGATTGGTTGAAAATAAAGGAAAGAAAGCGAGAGTGAAAACAATCGGGGTCCTAAATGTCAGATCTGCTGTAGACATGTTTTCAAAGATGTCGTGTTGAAACATGATTTATGAGAGTGAGAGTAAAATGGAGCTCATTAGTACAATGGTAGTGATCAAATGCGAAATGGGATGTATCTTAAGGCTGCCGTATGGGTACTCCTCTTAATATAAAAGTGAACTAAAAGAGTGAGTATATGCACTCCAAAAAGAGTGAAAATCACTCCAAAAGAGTGAAATTTTCACTTCAAAATAGTGATATTTCATTTTTTGAAGGAGAATAGAGGACCACTCCAAACAGAGTTATCCCTAATATGGCTCCTTACAGAGTGGACATTTCATTGTTTTGGAGTGAAATTTTCACTCCAAAAATTTTACTCTTTAAAGAGCCAAATAGGGGACAACTCTGTTTGTATATTTGTATATGTGCTTGTAAATGGTTCCTTGAAAGAGTGAAATTTCCCTCTTTTTTAGCGATTTTCACTCTTTTGGAGTGCATAAATACTCAATCTTTTGGTTGACTCTTCATTGGTTCACTCATTCACTAATTGATTTATTGTATGTAATTACATACTTTTATATAATCTAATTAGGGAGGCACACTAATTAGCCAAATTGGGGGAATACAAATTAATTAAAAGCTTATCCATTCAATCTAGAAAGATGACAGGAGGCTTACACTTGCCTGTAAACTGAGGCTATCAATAACACTATTCATACAAGTAACTCAAAGCAGCAATTGCTATTATATAGAAAAATGGCAGGACTAGAGGTAGATATGTGTAAAATTAATGTGGTTATTGCTGCCAGGGAGATTTGATATTTTAAAGAGATATCAAGTTCTATACTGATGCATAAAAACAAATAGGTGTTTTTTTAATACATAGATAATGATATCAGTACCGTTCAGCAGTAGATAGCTACTTCATCAATACCAATATCAGCAGTAGATAGCTATGTCATCAATACCTATATCAGCAGTAGATAGCTACTTCATTAATACCAATACCAATATCAGCAGTAGATAGCTACTTCATCAACACTAATATCAGCAGTAGTTAGCTACTTAATCAATACCAATATCGGAGAAATAAAGTTTAATCTATGTGGTAAATTAAATATGAGCAAGGTTTTTAAGTCAAGTCAACACATACATAAATGACAGCCAGTGAAAAAATTTTACTGACTATCCAGGATTTGAACCTGGGACCTTCGGATCACCGGACCGATGCTCTACCAACTGAGCTAATAAGTCAGATGGAGAAGAGCAGTGATGTTATTATCTATAGGCCTTCAGTTCAATACCCGCCCTCTATCATCTTCTCATCCAAGAAGCTTTAGAACCTCTTTCTTAACCAATATCAGCAGTAGATAGCTACATCATCAATACCTATATCAGCAGTAGATATATAGCTACATCATCAATACCTATATCAGCAGTAGATAGCTACTTCATCAATACCTATATCAGCAGTAGATAGCTACTTCATCAATACCTATATCTGCAGTAGATAGCTACTTCATCAATCTCTGTATCAGCAGTAGATAGCTACTTTATCAACACTAATATCAGCAGTAGATAGCTACTTTATCAACACTAATATCAGCAGTAGATAGCTACTTCATCAATACCAATATCAGCAGTAGATAGCTTCTTTCTTTATCAACACTAATATCAGCAGTAGATAGCTACTTCATCAATACCAATATCAGCAGTAGATAGCTACCACGGCTGTTTAATGTATATAGAATTGGCTTCATTATTAACTAAATGCAAACTATAGATGGCGCTAGTTATCATAAATCAAAATTCTTTATTTGCAAGGGTTAGGTGATTAATACCGGCATTAAAACAGCTGGAATAGGTGAAAAAAGCAACAAGGAAATTTTATAAACATATTTTATCAAGCAATATAAGGAATTATTTGTATTAAAAGCTTGAAAGGGTAATTTTCAGCAACTAAATAGCGCCACCAATTTTGTAATTAATAGATACATTTTATATCCGAAAAAGCTTTAAAAATACTATAAAAGTGATTAATTTTGTAAAAGAGGGGACATTAAAGTTGAGAACGATTCAAAAGCATCTGTATACATTAGCACGTTATCACGTTTAGCTGTTTAAGCATAAAATTTGGTTATACATGATGTTTTGTTTGAAAAACTAATAAATGATCCCATCAAACAACCGTGCTACTTCATCAACACTAATATCAGCAGTAGTTAGCTACTTAATCAATACCAATATCAGCATTAGATAGATATGTCATCAATACCTATATCAGCAGTAGTTAGCTACTTCATCAATACCTATATCAGCAGTAGATAGCTACTTCATCAATACCTATATCAGCAGTAGATAGCTACTTCATCAATACCAATATCAGCAGTAGATAGCTACCTCATCAATACCAATATCAGCAGTAGATAGCTATATACTTCATCAGCACCAATATCAGCAGTAGATAGCTACATCATCAATACCTATATCAGCAGTAGATAGCTACATCATCAATACCTATATCAGCAGTAGATAGCTACTTCATCAATACCTATATCAGCAGTAGATAGCTACTTCATCAATACCTATATCTGCAGTAGATAGCTACTTCATCAATCTCTGTATCAGCAGTAGATAGCTACTTTATCAACACTAATATCAATAGTAGATAGCTACTTTATCAACACTAATATCAGCAGTAGATACCTACTTCATCAATACCAATATCAGCAGTAGATAGCTTCTTTATCAACACTAATATCAGCAGTAGATAGCTACTTCATCAATACCAATATCAGCAGTAGATAGCTACTTTATCAACACTAATATCAGCAGTAGATAGCTACTTCGTCAATACCAATATCAGCTGTAAATATCTACTTCATCAACACTAATATCAGCAGTAGATAGCTACTTCATCAATACATATAGCAGCAGTGGATAGCTACTTTTTTAATACCTATATCAACAGTAGATAGCTACTTCATCAACACTAATATCAGTAGTAGAAAGCTACATCGTCAACCAATATCAGCTGTAAAAAGCCACTGCATCAACACTATCAGCAGTAAGCTACTTTGTCAATACCAATATCAGCAGTAGATAGCTACTGCATCAATACCAATATCAGCTGTAGATAGCTACTTCATCAACACTAATACCAGCGCAGTAGATAGCCACTTTATCAATACCAATATCCACAGTGGATAGCTACTTCCTCAAATATCAGCAGTAGATAGCTACTTCATCAATACCTGTATCAGCAGTAGATAGCTACTTCATCAATACCTATATCTGCAGTAGATAGCTACTTCATCAATACCTGTATCAGCAGTAGATAGCTACTTCATCAATACCTATATCAGCAGTAGATAGCTACTTCATCAATACATATATCAGCAGTAGATAGCTACTTCATCAATACCTATAGTAGATGACTTCTTCGTCAACAGTGGTAGCAGCAGTAGATAGCTACTGCTGCTACCACTTCTTTAACACTGAACACTGATATCAGTAGTAGATCCAACTCCAAGAACACCCATATCAGTAGATAGGTAGGTACTTCATTCACATTGATACCAGCTGAGGATAGATATTTCATCAATAAGCTTCTTTGGAACACCAATACCAGTAGTCGTCCTTCATCATTCATCATCAAAGAAGATAGTTACTTTTTCAACTGTGATGTGGCAGCACATATCATTTTTCATTAACAACAGTAGTAAATAATTACTTAATTAAAACTACTTCATATCACTACCAGCATGAAAGCAGTTTCATTATATAACTTTTGAAAGCATTACAAAATTGTCTAAAAGGCCATCGCTCTTTTCTAATTGAAACTCTTGTGCGGTAAAGCATAAATCCCTTTTGGTAACTCTCAGAGAGCCTTGTTTTGTACTTGAAAGTTCACATCTATCTTATGAAAGGTTGTTGACACCTCTTTACAAATTTGCACAGACAAACCCGATCTGGCTTATATCACCAGGGGTGGTAGATTTATCATTATGATTGATCAAGAGGTGTAAAATATAAAAGTGCGCACTTCTTTGTCATGCATTTGGGCCATTCCAGTTGAAATCCATACAACCTCTACGGAAGACATGACTTTAATCTTCCACACAGCGAGTGTGAATTTCAAATAGGATTACCTGAATGGGTGACTCCATTTGAAATCTACTCCCCTGTGTGATAGATTTAAGGTCATGTATTCCATCATGTCCATAGGGGGTGTATGGATTTAGGGGTGTATGGATTTGAAATGCAGTGATATTATGTATAAAATAGTTTGCCTAACTGCTGCCAGACTTGATCAGTAAACACCATTAGATCAGTTTGATAATAACTCATTTTTATTTTTCGATGAACTTGCTCAAGTTAATCCTTTTGAAAATTGAAAAGCTCACATCTCCTTTGATATATCTTGGTGCCCTGTGTTTGTTAAGCATGGTTTCTGGGAACAATATCGCCAAGGCTTATTCACTGCAACCCCTTGGATGAAAATCTGTTTTACCTGTGTACTCCTGCCCGCTGATCTAAATTAATTTTTTGGAACAGTGCATATGAATAATTTTTATACTGAAATGTGAATATTTATGAGATAACACGGGTAATATTTTCTGCACCACTTCCGTACTCCTCATGTGTAACATAACGTAACATATTGAATTACTTTGCAGCAAGATTACCAAACTAAACTTCTTCACCAAACTTAACCAATAAGTTGGAAGATAATTATAGAATTCATGTTCACTAAACATGCTAAAGGATAAAATCATTACCCACTGATTGTTCTCACAAAATGTGGGAAAATGTGTAATTTTCCATAATACAGAGGAGGGGCAACAGCGTACCTCCACATTTGTTATTCACATGCCCGGCAAGAATGCTAAAGAGAACGAAATGTTTGATCATCACATATTGTGTCAATAATACATGCTAATCAGTACATATAATGGTATACAAATATTAACTGTCTAAGACCCCGTTTACACAGAGAGAAGTAAACTTCAATTGCGACATCGAATTCAGATTGCGACTAAGGATTAGCATAAATTATTTCTTGACGGGGTGTTTACACGGTAGTCGACTTCAAAACAAATTGTGAATTAAAATTTTATGCCATCACTTGCCCATGTTTCAAATTACCATCATGAAGCCGACTTCTAATTACGTGTTCGTTTACACTGCAAAAATGAATATGCGAGAACTCACCGTATACAATACGCGGGGACAGGTGGTACGCTCTCTGTTTTCTCTCTCCTCTGTGGGGCCAATTTACCATGGTGTTAAAGGTATGGTGCAATTTTGAGTCTGTAATCTTTGGGTATAATATCTTTGATGGGGATATAAATCCAAATTGTCCTATACTCTGATCAGCTCGTAATAGGCGGGAATCATAACATCGTGAATTAATATAGAATGGCGTACACATAGGTGTGCGCAGTATCTATGCGAACTGTGCTTTGCGTGTTGCGTGACTGACGCACGCTTTTGTGAATTTACGCCGGCGTAAGTTGGGACTATGTTGACTCGTGCAGTAACAAAAACCGAACAGTTCTCGTCTAATACGAGCTGATCATAGTATAGACTAGTTTCTTTGCAAGAACCAGAAGTTGGAATGTTTCTAAGCAGTTCAGTGAAAATAAAAATGTGGGAGTATATTCATTTGTGTACATGTCAATAAAGGAATCTTAAAATTTAAAGTTTACAAGCAAGAAAAAGCATTTAAAAATAGGCAGAGCATGAAATATAAATCACCACAAAATGGTTCACTTTCACAGTATATTCCATGAAACTTCACCACTTTTCACACTAATATTAATAATCAATACCTTACTTTTATGTTTTTCAGCTTATTCCAGCATGTGCAGCATTGAATGGTTGCTTTCAGTGTTTGGCAGCAGAGTACCCACACGTCAAGTTCTGCATAGTAGATGCCAATGATGTGGACCTTAGTAAAAACTTTGTGAGTATTAGATTATTCATAAGGAACACATTTCCTGGATTGCAGTTCAAATGCAGTATTGTCTGTAATAAATGCCTTGGGCATGGAATTTTTTTGATTGGGAGGCATTCATTAGAAGTAAATTTTCAGTGAAGAAAGCTAAAAATTGTGGCGATGGACATATAAGTTAGAATAGGAGTTGTCCATGCAATTTAGCGATTGTGAATGCCAGCACTGATGCCAGTTTAAGCTTATTCACTCATATGTGACATAGAAATTTGTGCATTTCAGTCAATCTTATTCTTTTTAAATGAAAAATTATGTGGGGTGCATTTATTAGAGGGAGAACATCTATTACAGACAATACTGTATGTCTTTGCTTCCCAATTTTATATTGAGTTAATTTGATATGATTTATTAACAGAAAACAGGAAATTTTGTTTTGCATGAATTGATGCAGCGATTCTTGATGGAGGGTTAGATACATGTATCTTTATACCAAAAGCCACGTCTGCTTCATGTGAACATTTATTAATATTTAATTTTCCATTCTAGACCTTTACAATACAATGACTATCACGCTTATATACGCAAAAAATATTTTAGCTACTTTTTAACTTAGATTTTATTTTCTTAACAATTTTTTTTACCTTTTTCTGCCTTTTGTGGTAAATTTTATTCTATAAACTGTATATTTGTGTGAAAATTGAGGGCGCTATTTACATTTTTAATCTAACTTAGCCCAATAACATGAGTTATTCCTTTCATTTCAAGATCAAAAATAGCTTTAAAAATTTCCTTGCGATATGTTACTCATTTTGTTTTAATGCCACTTGTAGAGATGCAAACAAGATTTAAAAGATGAATAGCTCCATCAGTGTTCAACTTTTCTTTAAAATTAATATAGTTCTACAATCTACATGCCATCAAAGAACCGTGAAGCAGATTTGTATTTTGATTTCTCTCTCAAGAAGTGTAATGTGTGCTTAAAATGAAATCATCCTGTTATCTATTATATTGGTCTAAGCTGTTTAGTTATGATAAATCGGCGCTTCTTCCTACCATTATCATAAATGTCAGTTAAAAGTGATTTATGATGAAAACAAGATAACAGATGGTAGATGTTTCATATTTCTTTTATTTTTTCATTAAAAAAAAATATATACAATACATGTATCAGGTTACATAAATGCATTTTGGTTGCTATACATAACAGAGTGCTTGCAGGTGAAATGAGTTATTCCATTTAAAATCGACACTCCCCCTGTGGAAGGTTTTGGAAATATGTTCCACAGGGGGAGTATGGATTTCAAAAGGAATGAACATATTAGCAGTTCCATTTGAAACACACCCTCCCTCAGTGGAAGATTCAGGCTGAATCTTTCTCAGAGGGTGTATGAAATTCAAATAGAGCTGCTTATGTGTTCATTCCATTTGAAATTCATACTCCCCATGTGTTAGATATTTCCAAAATCTTCCACAGGGGGAATGCAGATTTTAAATGGAATAGCCCAAAATGATTGAATGTTAAAGCTAAGATAATAGAATATGAAATGCGTTTTATATATTAGTCATGTCTTCATTAAATATTGCGGGCTTATTCCAGACTACTCTTTGATTGTGTTGCCATGCGTAATGCTTCCCGATTCCTGGGCAGCATCTAGAAATCTTATTTGTGCAACATGATCTACGGTTCATTTACGGCTCGATTTGCTACTACAAGGCAATTTAATTCATAATTGGATTTTTCTGTTTTATGCAGTACTTTCACCATTAAATGCCTGGCTTGGGGGTTGATTTGGTTCAGATTTTTGTGCATGTTTATTGTAAAGTGGATTTTATAACATGTTTATGGGCATGTTCAATAAGTCAGATGTAAAAGTGCTACCCATGCAGTGGCGTAGCCAGGGGGTCAGGCTGCCCATGTGAGAAGTCTTGCCACCCCTCTTACCCCTTGTGCAATGTTGATACCGTATTTCGTCAAATAGTCGCCCCCTTCAAATAAATGCCCCCACCACTTTTTTCAACCAAGATGTTTCCAAAATGCCGATATTTCCATGCTATCTTGTGTAGCAAGCTTACCAAGTTGCCCACATGGTCGATATTAGCGTCAATAATTGGCGAAAGTCTGGATCAGAAACCCGGAAGTGAACCAGAAGTCAGTGTTTCTAGTTCATAGTTTGTCATTTTAGTGTGAGTTTTAAGTTTACCTAATGATTTTAACGGGAATTATTGTTCTAAAATTGACCTTCAATAAACGCCCCCCCCCCTTGGGGCGTTTATTTGACGAAATACGGTATTTAAGATTTTAGGCCTTTTTTTAGACACAGTTTTGACCATTTCCATCAAAGCTCCCCTTGAAAGTTACTTTGCCCCCTTTGCTCCACCTTATGGAAAAGTCCTAGCTATGCAACTGTACCCATGCTCATTAATTAATCCTCAAAATTGACCCTGGCCATACAACAATATCTCACTGGCTGGATCTGGATCAATAGAGATCTTGATTAATTAATCCCATAGGTGCTCAAGTTTGGGTAGGTAGGTCTCAGTGAGAATCTGAAACTGTACTTATCATAATACCAATTTTTCAAGAAATTTGGACCTATCGATATTCCAAAAGTCAAAATTTTCCCCCTTATTTCACACAATTTTTTTAGTGTTTCATCGAATTGTTGGTAGATAGTGAGGCAAAATTGCACTATTTTCAAAAAAAAAAAAAAAAAAGAACAAATTGACAAAATTACCCATTATACCACTATTGGTCTACAAAAAATGAGTCATATCAAAAGAACGAAAATGCGGCTCATGTTTGTAGCACATCCCTGTATGATAATTTGTACTGAGTACTGACAATTTATATTATATTATCACTCTATGGTATTCATCTGTCATGGAATATTAAAGCTAATGTGTCCAGCTAAATTGCCATCATTCACAAAACCAGTCAACAGAAATGGTGCTGACACATTTTGACACTTATTAATTTGATGTGTCAAAATGGATCCAAAAATACATTATGAAAGTATGTCATATCGTTAATTGACACATTGAGAAATATGGGTAATTTTCAACAATAACTTATTTTTACATGTATAAACTGTGTACGCTGGTAATTTGCAAAGCAGAATTTTCACAAATGTTTGGGAATTTTTTGAATTTCCTTGGAATTATGTCCAGTATGATGTAACTACTCGAATATAAGTGATGTGATCAAGCAAAATCAGTCGGAAGACGGATGTGTGCTTTCCAGGATCTGTGTTTTCAGATATATAGCTTAAGAAATGCAATAATTTTGTTGCATATTGTTTTGGAAACACTTCAACTGTTCATATCTTGGGAACTAAATGTTCAATTTCAATGGGTTTTATGCAAAATGTAGCTCAAGTTGCAAAATACAATCATGTAAAAAACTGAAAATTGACTACGCCAGACTGATTTTGCTTGATCACACCATTATACAGAAAGCATATACAGAAAACAAAAAAATTAAGGTACCAGTTATTTTCACCCTTGTATCCTGAACCAACACTGATACGTCATAATTCGAACCAGCAGCTTAGCTCGGATTTAAGACCTCGTTCATTGAAATTGGTCAAGAAATAAAACATGGTGATCCAAAATCTTTAAAGGAAGATGCAAATTGTACTTTGCAGATTGCTCCAATGAATGCCTTATATGTGACATGATCAAGGGAATGAGTTACATGTCAGCAAATTTCAATTAGAAGTTTTTTACATCATTTTCTGGCAGTTTACGAATGCTACGCAAACCCCATCAAAATCTGTCATCTGGTTACCAATTTATGAGCAATTTATCAATGGCTGAAAACAATAAAAAACAAAAGAATTTGAACACTGTTTTTATCAATATCTCAAAAACGATATTAGTGACATCTGACTCATTCCTCTTGATCATGTCACATATATTGACTTAAGCACAAAGTATTCTCTAACTAAGAAAAGTAATGGAGTGCCTTTCATCATGGACTGTAGAAAATACAGTCCATGCTTTCATTGATAATGCAACTTTTAATTTCTTTCCTTCCTTGGATTTCAATCACTGTTTGTTTAATTCTCAACCAGTTCCAACAAATGAGGCCTTAAATTAGAGCTAAAGGGTACAGGTGTTGGCTGCTGGTTTTAATTTTGACATATTTATATGTCTTTGTTTAGGATACATGGTTGAACCATAGATACTAAAAATAGTATCTATGGTTGAACATAACTGGTATCTTAATTCTTTTGCTGTATGTCTATCAATTTGCAACAAAATTGTATATATACAAAGGTAATTGTTGCTTTAAATTTGCAATGTTGCTGTTTCCTGTTGAGTTTTGTAGCGTTTAACTCCATACCGGAAGTTCCAAGTATTATGAAAGCAGAATTGGGGCAATACTTCAGTTTGAAGTAGAACGTATAAGATTGCATCGTGGGGGAAAAAATGTACAAGTTACTTTAGCTTCGGTACTCAGTATTCATAACTAGGTAATACAAACAAGCAGAGCCACACTTGTGGTTTCAAGTATACCTGGCGTATATTCGGTGCAACAATAGCTTACTTGGGTAAGAAAAGAAAACAAATTTCAACATGGATGTATCAAGTATGGTGGGATTAGCTTGACGTATATGTAAATATTAAGTTTGTGTGTTATTTGTGATGCGATCTTGAGCAAAATGAGTCGCATGTCACACAAATCCAAAATTCAGTTTTCAAGTTCATTATATGCGCCATTTTCAGAGCTATATTTTGATGAAAAATCCATCAACAATGGACTTACCGTTTGTGAGATATGGTCAATTTAGTGTTGCTTAAAACAATAAAATACAAAGGAATTTAAGCATTATTATTGGATATATCTCAAAATCAGTATTAGGGACAAACAACCCATTTAGCTTGATCACATCACATTTTGTCTTGTGTTATGTATAAGGGATTTGATATATACCCATAAGATTTACAGATGGTTGTTTTTCTTTGATCATTAAATTTTCATGAAGGTTTTTCCTTCTTCATTCATCAGTTGGCGTTCTTTCGTCTCTTGTATTACAGACACAGGGTGGCGTTCCCGCATTACTCGTCTACAAAGGAGGGCAATTAATTGGTAACTTTGTACGGGTATCGGATCAGCTAGGTGATGACTTCTTTGCCATGGATGTTGAAAGCTTTCTACAAGAGTAAGTATATTGGATGATGTATTAGGAGAGGGAATGCATTTTACTAACCCTGGGGAAAAGTAGAGTAGATGATGTATTAGGAAGGAGAATAGGCTAGCCAAGTTAAAATCCATACACCCCTATGGAAGACATGATCTTTATCTCCCACACAGGGGGTGTAGATTTCAAATGGAGTCACCCATTCAGGCAGAGTGGATGATGTATTAGGTAGGGGAATTGGCGAGCCAAGTTAAAATCCATACACCCCCTATGGAAGACATGATCTTTATCTCCCACACAGGGGGTGTAGATTTCAAACGGAGTCACCCATTCAGGCAACTCCATGTGATATTCACACACCCTGTGTAGAAGATTAAGGTCATGTCTTCCATATGAGGTGCCTGTATTTCAGCTGGAGTAGCCAATGCATTTTACTAGCCCTGGGGAAAAGGATGGTAGAGTAAAGAGAAACAATGAGGTTATCAGGTGACTGCCCACAACATGATCAGGGTATGCATCTATATGTGTATACAGTAGCTGCCATTCAGTGGTTTTGTTGGCAAATTGTAGGTTGTACATTATAATATTGGCCCTAGGGTCTTGTTATGTTATTTTGTCCCTACTTGTGTGATTAAAAACACACACACAGAACACTGGTTTTCACTTAACTTGTGTAGAATCGGAATTTATCATTTTTCAAGATACTTACTTTAGGGGAGCTATTGTTGGCATCCATCTTGCATCCACATACTAGGTTTCAGTTTGAACAATGTGTCTGTCAATATTAGGTGCAAGTAACTGGGTCAGTCTTTAGATCACTTGTTGTTAGATCACTTGACAAGTGATCAAAAGACCAACATAAAACATGTCAGGAAGGTTTCAATTTGTTAGCAATATGTATTAATGCATGTATATTTGTATTGGTAGTAATGTTGGTGTTTTTTCTATAAAGTGGCATGTGTTTATGTAAAAAGTCTTCATTATTGGAGCAATTTTCTGCTCAATAATAATGCTACAACAAGCTTTCCAAATGATTTTGTCAGTGCGATGGTTAAGTAGGTGCACACTTCATGTTAATATTTAACATGCATTTCTGATTACAAACCATACACATGTTGCTAATAGAAGCACACATTATTGGCTATAGAATTGATGACTGGTGAATCTCACTTCACACTGCCAACTAGTGGCAGCACTGATGGCAAAATAACTCAATTTGTCCAGTACTGTAAGTGGCACAGATTCTGGTACTGTAGAATTGTATGATCTGCATGCAAGAGAGAAAAAGAACCACACATCTTATAATATACTACATGTAGAATATTTTAACTGAAAATTACAATGTAAACATACCATGCATAGCTAGATAAGTCTGGAGAACAAACTTGGAACATTCCTGCCTGGGCAGGGACTTGAACCACAGACCCAGGGGTTCATGTCCACTACAAATCCCAGACCCCAGGGGTTCAAATCCCTGTCTTGTTTGTACTAATCAATGGCAGGAACCTTGGACATGTAGATCTGTATGGTTATTTGTTTTCTTTTTCCACAGTACCCAAAATGTATTGTTTTATAGAAGCGTTTGGTTTGCATATATATTTGTGCAAACATGCCTATGGGTCCTTCTTTATTGTAAACCTAAAACCATCATTTTTTACCTGCCTACCCCATGTCTGTACTATTAATATTAATTATAAGTGGTGTTCAGTTTTGTGCTACCCTTCCCCCAAATCCACCATTAATGTTGGTTTATACTGAGTGATAGACTATAATAATAGTTATGTGCATAATTTCAACAGATAGAAGAGGAGAGGAGGGCAGTTGTTATACTCGGTGCCCAAACACATTGTCATATAGTCTGTATATCTACTTCCAGTCAGCAGCACTAGCTTTGAAGTTCAGCGTCTTCTGCATTACTTGGTGCGTGTATATACTCGTATATACTTTCATGCACACGATCAAAGTTGACGCAAGAAACAACGCTAATCCAATGCTGTGCTGTGCTGAACTTCAAAGCTAGTGCCGCTGACTGGATGTAGTTATATAGACTATAGCATCATAAATAAATACAAAGTCATACAATTATGTGACCCTTGAATCAAGTTTGATGCCCTTTATGTACATCAGGGGTTCTCACTCAGTAGTGACAGTAGGTAGCCTGCGGGCCAGATCCGACCTGCCGACCAATTGTAGTTGGCCCTCATGAACAGCTCTGAAACATGCAGTTAACATATAGCCAAACAAGGACAGATCTTAGAAATGATTTTGGCCCTCTGTGGCCCACAAGCAAATATGATTGAGAATCCCTGTGCTACATCTCTAACCCAATATATTTGTCAGCCAGTGCAGACAAGGTTGAGAACATTATGGGTTAAGTTGACCGTCAGTATTGGGTTTTAATGCAATCATGTTTGATTATCAGACACACTAGGATGGACTAATGAGAGTTGATTTGTAGACTTGATGTGGGTTGTACAATGTGACTGCTGGCATTACAGAATCAGTGCTCTATGTCATGATCATGACATAGCTCTATGTCAGGATCATGACATAATGTTTCAACTGCTTCATGCAGTCAGCTTGAGGAAGAAAGCATATGTCAAGAATAATAAGATGTATATCATGTTGAAGTGCTTTACAAACAGTTACCAGTTTTAGTTCTTACAATTTAAATTTGATTAAAAAAAAAATCTTAATCTTCATCTGTATCTCATCTTTAATTATCATCCCTAAACTTACTCCATCCATCTTTATTCACCTTACTCACACCACTAGCATATTATAATCCATCAATATCAGAAATAATACCCTGTTTTCCACACAAGCATTGAGTTTCCCATTTCAATGGCACCTAATCAAAAGGTTGAATTTGAACTTGCGTTTCTCAAATTAACCCTCACACCAGACTGGTTCCAATTACCGTGGCTAAATTGCGCTATTTTTGTCTCCTATACACATGTGTTGATTCATGTGGAAACAGATCCTGTAACATCGATCCAGTAACATTATCAGTGTTGCCATGAAGTATCTTAACCGCACAATTTGGGCTAGTTTCAAGTGGCTTGCCGCGCTACAGAATAAGCAAGTTTATAGGGACTTTTCAAGATTTATTGAGGACAAAAGAAATATGTACAATTTTCTGAAGTTGTTTATAAAAAAAGGTGAAGGTTGATAAATCAGGAAAATACCCGTAAACCTTCTTTTTTCCTTTCACGAAATTTGAAAGTTAAATCTAGTCTTTGAGATCGCGTCCCTTTTGAATTCACACATTATTCTTTCTACCGAGACATACCAAAATAAAATTGGTCTGGCTTGGCATGAAAATGCAATGTCTAGCTTATTTGTAAGGGTTAGTGATTACTTGAGTAAATATTCTAAAAGAGCCATAAATAGTTTGGGATTGACGGATCTCTCAATGTTCCTTTACTGATAATGTCCCTTTATTATCATTGGGCAATTTTTGCAGCCTTTGAAAATAACATTTTGTTTACTCTCTAGAAAGCTATATTTTCTTTTATAGCCAAACTCTGTTAATGCGGAAAGGAAGTGTAGTCAAGTAACAGATTGGGATCTCACTCATTTGGATGGTTTCTTTCCTAAATTCACTCATTTGGGTGGTTTCTTAGCTAAATTCAGTTTAAAGCACCCAAATATATTGATTTTGGGTGGTTTATTTTCCTTTGACTGGAAATTGGGCTACCTCAATTCCATCTGCCCCACATTGTCATGTTGGTTGCTGCACATTTGGGCTGATTATTATGGCAACCCTGAACACTATGTGCTTGTGCACCAGTAATGTTTGGCATTTCTGTATTGGTTTTTTTATAGGTTAACAAAGCAAGTGATTGCATAGAATTTCCCTGGTGGGAAAAAAACTCACTCACTCTTGGCAATGCATTAAATGTGCAATTCACAAAAGTTTATTAGAATATATAAGTTTTTATAGTCGCAGGTATGTAGTGTAAGTAACTGCCATTTTGAGTGGAGATATTTATAGAATTGTGTATGGCTCTAAAATGATTTTGTCGGCACTTTTAATTGCATTTTATGTTAATTGTCTGGAGATTGTATTGATATTTGTAAAATAATATTAATAATGAAAGAAGTATGAAGATGCTGTATTAGCAAGGCTCATGCTTAACCTTAACCTACATATGCTTCAGAACAGGTAGTGATCAGCGCCACAAATTCTCTAAATTCAGTAAATTTCCGTTGTCAACCGTGTAATTGAATGGGATTAATTTTAAAATGCTTAAAATATCACAAACAAGTAGGCCTATGTAAAATAGTATTAATACAAGCTAAAATCGTTGGGGTTTGATAATGAACCCCACAAAACTAACCGAGTATGGAAAATGCCATATGGCTGAGCGGTTTTGCCGTCTCTCTCCGCCCTTCATGCCGCTCGCCGCCTGCTTCAGAACATGGGGAGGGGGCTAGTGGGGGCTCAGCCTCCTCAATAATTTGTGTGTAGGGCTTGAATACGCATCAGCCAATTCAGCCCCCCTCTCGAATACCAAGTGACATAAAAAATGGTCAGGTAACAGAAAAATGATTGTTTTTGACCTATTTTTTGTCAAATGTTTAGGTCATCAACAAAATTTTGGTTTTATCAGCCCCCCATGTTGTGAAAATCTTCCAAAGCCCCTGACTGACCTGTTCTAATAACTTGTCCAATTAGACCAGATTGGACAAGGTGCAGCACACTTTGTGTAAAGTGTGCTGAGGCTTGTGAATCAACGTCTAGGCGTTGTGCCTGTGCTTAGCGCACTTAAATCACTGCACTTTTTTTTGCAACATGTCTGCTATCATTTCAATGAATTAGATGTTTATCTTATCATTTTGTTGCTTTATAATTTTATGTATTTATTGCCGCACAAACTTCTCAAAAGAAAATGTCACTATAATATTGGTCGCTGAAATCTTTGTATTCATGTGATGTTTTATATAAAGGCTAAAATATACATAGGCTAAAATTTACATGATGACATTTGGACAAGTATAGTTTTTGTTACATCTTGTCTGCTGCTTGTTTATGTATATCATGTAATTTGCACCAGGTGATTGCTGAATCTAAGCCCTGGGTATCAGAGATAAGATTATAAGATACTCAATTACATGTATATATAGCTAAATAAACATGGAATATATTTCATACTTTTCATCTGATAAGTGAGTCGTCTAGGTAACACAACAAGGAAAACCTGTTTTGACAGGATAGAAATATGAGAAGAAATCTTGTTTTAAAATGTACCAATGTATCAGTACCAATGTTTTCAGAGGTTATATAGATTTCAATTTTGATCTGGGATTTTGATATACAGGGTGTTCCTGAACGAACTGTATCGCGGGAAACTTTTAAAATTGTTTAGGTATTTTTTAACCCCACAACTAAACATAACTAAATAGCTGGTGTAGTTGAGGAATAAATCAGCTACAACATACTTTTTGATTTTGACAATTGACCTCACCGTGCTTGATATATAAGAATGTTCGAAACTCCCTCATTTTCAAACCTTTCTACAGATTCAATTATCAATCAATGATCTGTATTGGGAGTGCTAATCACTGCGCATCATCAGCTCATGAGGCGTCTATTGTCATTGATAGATATTTGACTCTGTGGAACAGGTTGAAAATGAGGTAGTTTTGTAAATTTCTTTTATTTAAAAAACGGTGTGGTCAATTGTCAAAATTCAAAAAGTATGTGATAGCTAATATATTCCTCAACCACATGGGTTATTTAGTTATGTTTGGTTTATGCGTTAAAGTAACCAAAAAATTAATTTTCTGACGATACAGTTCTTTCAGGGACACCACCACATAGCCCTCTTCATGATTCTTCCACTGTTCTCTGTCTCTTGCATTTCTTGTCCATGTAGGTCCCATGTAGGCAGTAATGTCGTCAAGCATGCACCTCCTCTTCTGACCTCCTCTTCTGTCTTCTTGATCTTTTCCCTGGTTTTTGTAGCCATTCTGTAAGTCATTTAGTCCATCTGTTATCTTCCCTTTATGCAAGGTGACCTGCCCATCTCCATTTTGCTTCTTTGAGTTTCACATCTTTGACTTGAGTTTGACGTCTTATTTCAGTGTTCTTAAGTTTCAGGGACACCCTGTTCTTAAATGATAACCATACATTAGAGGTTTTTAAACCAAAAGTTTAACAAGTTCAGTTGAGGTGAGCAATATCCTAAAAAGAATTGCCCATGTATGAAGGCAACTAAAATAACGCATGTGATGGAATCAAAGGCACACCTGCTACTACAATTAGAGGGTGCGCTATTGGGCTATTGTACTTAAAAAAAAACATGAAGAAAACAGTTTCAAGTTGATTTCAGCAGCAGGTCAGGATTTTTATATGGTTATGTTGGTCTTAGGTTTTGGGCGTCAAAATTTACTATTATGTTCCTTTAAGGAAACCCTGTAGCATTACCTGTATTTGCCCTCAATTACAGATTCTTTCAAATTTTTACAAAATCCCAGAAAAGGTATATTTTGTTTCCAAAAAAGTCACTCAGCAAATATTGAAAAGCAACATATTCATTGAAAGATCTGTTTACATACCTTTAAAGATGTTTATCTTTCATTTTCAGGAGGTTCACTCATCTTACTCCCAAAATCCCATGTTAAGCTTAACTAATTCTTGTCAAAACATCTGAAGAAAGACTTTATATATTGAAAAATGAAAAATGCTTGCTGCATTAGATTTTCAACCTCTCAAGGGTTTTAAAAGGTTTCGGTATTTTGTTCTTATCTTAGTAAAAAGAAAAATATCAACAATTAGAGAGAGAACTCCCAATCAGTATTTCAAGTCAATCAGTCTCGTATATAAGAAGTGTATGGGCTTAAAACGGTTCTCATGTATGCCCTGTGAGGATTATACCGCATATTATAGGCTCTGGTTAATGCCCAATCAGTGAAACTCCTTTCTTGCAAATATTTTTCTTTTATTTTTTCTGCACTTTTTCTTTTAAGCGGCCTATGTTGCTATTTCAAACTATTGAAAGGCATATAGCTATTTATAAAACTTTCAATCTAGATATTCACCAATGAAGAAAGACAACAATAATAAACCCATATGAACCATGATTTTTGCTACTTTTGGTACAACAAGGGGTACTACACCCTGTAGTAAATTTGTGACTATTTTTGCATTTTCTCAAAAATAATAACACACTGGTAACAAAAGTTATGTATATTATTATAGGGGCAAGGAATCCAATTACTACACTGAAATTTCAGTGACTTAAGACAAGCGGTTCAGTATATATGATAGGAAACGAGGTACATTCTAGCGGTACCTCTTTTCTTATCATAAACAATGAACCGCTTGTCTTGAGTCACTGAAATTCCAGTGTAGTAATTGGATTCCTTGCCCCAATAATATACATAACTTTTGTTACCACTGTGTTAATAGTTTTGATAAAATGCAAAAATAGTCACACATTTATCGAGGGGTGTAGTACCCCCTTAATTGATTCAAAGTTTTGCATTCTCTATGTACCATGTTGTGCAAAAACACACTAAGTCATGTGCAAACCATTGTAACGCTCAAAATTAACGAAAGATGCAAATCACTGTTCGATTTTTGGCTCTTGCCACTAAATGCTGGAAGCACACTATTTGGCCCCATGAGCGACAAACCAGTATGGCAAATTCACCATCACATTATACTTGGGACAATTTTGAGTCATACTCTTTTGAGTCTAATATCTATGGAACTTGTACATGTGCAATGTGGGCCTGCTCAATAATTTGCCATAAGTGGTTTCAGGTAATACACTTCATATGTAATGCTTATTATTCAGGGTTTTCGATAGATAGTAATCATAGCTTTCTGTTTGTAAATGTATATTAATGCTGATTAATGTAGCTTATTTTTACCTGTCATGTGTACTCAACTGATGCATTTTGATATTAATAACCATCTCTGATTCTGCACTTGTTGTTTCACTCATTCAACTGACCTATTTCATGAAGCTTATTACTAATTGCCAAATTGGAACAAATGGATTGCAGATTCTACTTCAGGATACAAATATATTTAATGCTTGATTTTACTGTTTTTATAATGTCAATTGTCATAATGTATATCTTGTTACAGTGATGTAGCGATTCTGCACTGGCTTTCTTATGAGAGAAGTAGAAGATTTATCAGTTTGCTAACCTCGTATATTTTGTTCATCTTTGTCGTTTTGTTTCCTCTGCTCTTTAGCAAATTGTTGGCTGTTTCACATAACAGCATATCTGACATTATGAACATTTTCGTGAAATTTGGCAGAGTAAACCAGTTGACAACACAATTTATATTAATTTTAGGAACATATCCTTTATATTGGAAATGCTTTCTTTCAACCAAATTATATATATTTTAAGAGAACAAAGACAATAGGCTACATTTTGGTAAAATTTACAATGCTTATTTCTCGAAATACATATTTTGTCAGATATCGCGTTATGTGAACTTGACTTGCTTGTTATTCCTAAAATGATTTCATCAATTTCGCTTTTACTACCAAACACATTTCCAAAGACCATATGCAGACAATTTTGTTTTCTTACAATTCAAGTTTATTTTTTTATTTCTTAGAGCTTTTGAAGTGGCACAAGCGTGATCTAAGTACATTAATTGGATTGGTCTGGCCTGGTCGTCATAGTACCATCATTGACTGATGAGCTGACATTTAAAAATCTTAGTTCCAGACTTAAATTCAGTGATGCCAATGCCGCACAATTGGGCTACTTGGCGATCACTTGCTGCTACTCAAAAAAGCCTACTTGCCTAACATTGGGCTACTTTTGCTAGTGTATTTGACATATTTTCCTTTCAGTATTTTCCTTTCTAGCTGATTTATAAAGGTTTTGAGAGTCTGAAACTCCAAATTGCAAATACAATGGGTTTTGTGACCATTTATTGATCGGTCTGTAAGTACCAGAAGTTAAGTACCGGAAGTTTTGAAGTAAAGTACTTTTCTGCCCAATTTGGTGATTTGGGTTCTAAATGCGGGTAAACCCACCCAAATATCCGATATTTGGCGCTTTTTTGGGAATTGTAAAAATTGAGCTACGGTACTTGAAAATCCTTTACCACAGGCTGGCGAGCCAATGCGCCCCGCCTTGGTGCTGAAAAGTCTTGGCAACACTGCTTAAATTACCTACTTGACTTCCACGTACCTGACTAGCAGTGTTGTAATCAACCATCCCAGTCTCAAGACGGCCCTCTCAAATTAAAGCCATATTGCATAATCTCCTTGCTCTGCATGCTATCCATGTGCTTCAACAGGAAAAGTTCAAGTTTTGAAATATTTTCTCAAAATACCAAGAGCTATCTTAAGAACTACTAATACCAATGCAATTTTCATGTTGATTCCAAATATGGTCAGGAAAATTTACATTTCTGAAATTTTTGAATTTTTAAGAAATTTTTGAAACATGTTGTCTGCAGTCGACACCGCATGAAGAGAGTTAATGATTTTTTTTCCAAGCATGATTATTTGCCATATTTGTAACGTTTACACACGTTCCAACTTACACCTAAATGGAATCAGCCCAGTTTGTTATAGAGTTATAGGACAAGAGAGTAATTTTTGAATTATAATGTCTTAATAAGATATTCAACACCCCATGGAGCACCACAGTTAATCGGCCAATATAGTAAAGTTGATTTTCTTTCATTTCACCTCATTATTTTGGCTTAAAATGACCAGAAATCATCCTGACAGTTGGTAAGTTATTTCATAATTTCTGACAGAGAATAACAAAATTAAAATTTGACCGACATTTTATATTAGGGATTCAACATCAAGTATTTGCTTTGCTAATAAAAAAGCAGACATTATATTTTATTTTTGATTTAAATAACTCAAAATGATCCTACTCTGTTATAATAAGCCAAATCGGCATTGGAAGTTTGCAATGCATTGTGGGACAGTTTTTGCAGTTTTGGGACACTTTGTCCTTTGACCTATTGGGAAAATTCAGAAATATTGGGGTTTTGTATGTACAAAATATCATCTAAAATGTTTTGCAATAATCGAAACAAATATAAAAAATATTATTATTTTATATATTAATTATTTTAGTTCACGGTTCTTTGATGTGCTCATTTATTAATTTTGAACAAAACATTATTCAATTCTGGACCTGGACAATACCAACAGCTATCACACTAATATTCACATATATTTTTGGCTATTTTTAACATAGATTTTTGTATCTGTTTCAAATTATTCATCTTTTCTGCTATTTTTGTATATAAACTGTACATTTGTGTGAAAATTGAGGGCGCTATTTACATATGTTTAAAACTTAAATTAGCCAAGTAATATGAGTTATTTCATGATAAAATGTATTTGAAAATTTCCTTCCTATTTGTTAGTCTTTTTTCTCATGTTCTAATACCATTATATAAGTGCATACCCCTTGTAAAGAGGCACACAAGATTTAAGATAAATAGCGCCATCATTGTTCAACTTTTCTTTAAAATGGCACAGTTTTACATGCCATCAAACAACCCTGGTTTGTTACTCTGAAACCTGCTTCCCAAATGAAAAGCAGTATCCGCTGTGCCACTTATTAGCAGATACTCTAGGTTTACTTGAGAGGATGTACCGTATTTGTTCCATTAACCACCAAGGGCGCTTAATGAAATCATTTTAGGTGGGCAGCTGGGCGCTTATTTTTTACATTGTTTAGGCCAACAAGACGTAAAAAGGCACAAAATATTCACCCATCATCAGTGTGTCATATGTTTCAAACCATGGTTCAGATTTGCATGGGCAGTTAATAAACTAATATCAGTTTCACTGGATGGGCACTTATAGGGGCAATGGGCAGTTAATGCAATGAATACGGTCAGTGGTAAATACAACCTGAAGTAAATGTCACAAGTAGTGCTAATTACTGCATATTACCTTTTTGGCCAGGTATTTATGAAGTGAGTATTGATCAACAGCAATCCTTGATTGAAAATACCAATCCAGGCAATTAAACTGGTGTTGACCAACTATATTTATGTGGTGATTTCCAGGTTAACTTGAGGTTACCAGACGACTAAAAAATAAGATGATGAGTATATTTATTAGTTTTGGTTAAGGGCTGGGGTATGAACGTTTGGACAGTATTTATTTTGGGACATCAGAGCACATCAGACATATCGAATTGCATTCTGAATCGAAGAATGTCATTCTGATATCAAATAATTTTGATTTTTGAAATTCACAATTTAATACACATTTTATGGCAAATCATTAAAATTGATATTTTTGATATTTAACAGTACTTGAAGTAAACTTTATAAATCTGATGATTTATACTTAAAGTGTATGTAGGTGGGATGAAAAGCCCGACGATCAATTGAAAATTTTGACCTTTCGTATTGAAGATTTATAATGGATTTAAAAAAAAAAAACACCAAAAAAAATTAGGTCTTTTTGGGAAAAAAATCCATATCTTCAATATGAAAGGTCAAAATTTTCAATTGACCGTCAACTTTTTCCTCCCAGCTACATACACTTTAAGAATATATCATTAGATTTATATAATTTACTTTGAGGACTGTTATATATCAAAATTTGAAAAATATCAAATTTTTATAATTTGTCATAAAATTTGTATTATATTGTGATTTTCAAAAATGAAAATTATTTGATATCAGAAAGACATGCTTCAATTCAGAATGCAATTCGATAGGTCTGAGGTGCTCTCATGTCCCAAAAATACTGTCGAAATGCAATAAACGCTCATTTTAGATCCCTTAAGTGGTGTGGTGAGGACATGTTTTGCATAATTTTCATAAAATGTTGTCTTGAGGATATTGAAGAAGCAGTAGTTTTACTAGTTTACATGTCTGAGGGCCATTCCATTTGTTATATGGGCACATGCTGAAAATATAATACGAACAGGTTGTGCCCAATCTGGATTATCTGACTCTTACGGAATGTGCAATGTAAAATCATTATTGCTTTTATTTGATTCTAAAGCAAGGAAGCTTTCAGATTTGGAGCAACTTGATCGAGCCAAGGTTTTGATATATTTAGAAGAAAATTACCAGAATTTACTTTCAATACTGATGCACTTTAAAAAAAATTGGGTCATTAAACATAAATTGGATACAAAATGTTTTGATTATTTTGTGAAATATCCCATTTAACAGGCAGATATTTAGCACACAATGTGTTTCAAATCTTAGCATATCAATTACCATGGTTACCCACCACTTTCTTTTAAACAGTGTGCAAATTAAAGAAAACGTTAAGTAGTCCCTACGTAGTTTCAAGAATTAGGTATTCTGTCAAGGTTTTAAGTAGTAGCCTATATTTAGTTTACGATAGTGCACCAAACTCATCCACCCAATTTGCTGACAGTGTGCCAATGGCCATTGCACTTTCAACAGTTTCCCTATATTGGTAAGACTATGCCATAGTCGAATTTTATTAAAAATATGTTATTATTAGTCATGATGAACCCATTTCGTTGAACTCAAAATTATACTGAGGTTTATTAAAATTAAAGTATTCAATAGTAAAATGGTCATAAAGAGTTAAAAATATCAGACGATTAGTGACAATAAAAGTAATTGAATGCAACATTATCTTGCATAATTATAACGGCTCACTTTAATACTGAACAATTCTGATTTTGGAATCTACCAGTTTATTGATAGCGAACCCGAAATTTCGACTATGAACTTTGAATTGTAAGCAGAACTTTACCCCTGGACTTTGCTCTCTAAAAACACACTGTCAAGCATACTTGTTTATCAGTCCATTAACCACAAGTACGCTATATGTTTGATGAGAGATTAACTTTCAGCGTCAACACAAAAGCGCCGCAAATACCACAGACAGTTGTTTACAGTGGAGTTAATGGTAATGGCGCGGGCCCAGACGATTTAAACCATAGCGAGGTATGGGCGACCAATCACAAGGCAGATCCATTTAAAGATGCATTACATCATGCCCAATTTTAGTTAGGCCAGAAATTGGCCTAACTCTCCATAGAGTCCCGTGTTAAAAATCTTAACCGCAAGGCAATGTCAGTAGTCCACTTGGGAAGATAACAAACAGAGGGAGTAGGGTGACTGATCAGATGTGAAAATCTATCAATTGTGCACACATTAATTAAATCAGAGTTTTAAGCTTAAATACAATATCCAGAGTATGCACAATGGGCAAGTGGGCTACGGGGTAGTCTATATATTGGTTTGCATAATCCCTCGGCGTAATCATGGGGAAAAGGACTTCAATATGAAATATTTATTAAATGTGCAATTTGCATTAAAAATAGAGTTTTTTTTCCCAAATACTGTTAGTTTGCTATCAGATATGTCCTCTTTCTGGGCCGAACAAATGAGGTAAAACAGGGAATTGCTATATTATTCTAACAACTATATCATCTAATGTGTGTGTATCAATGATGATATGCTGAACATCCCATAGCTTCACACATGGATGTATAAATAAAATATAACCTAAAGCTACATGTACATAGTAATGCATGCATAATTAATACATCAATGATTCTACTTTGATTTTCGGATAATCTTGGTTGGTAAATAAAACCAGGATCCCAGGTTTATTATCGGCTCTTAATGTTACTTAATTAAAGCATTTCAGGCCTAATCTTTCACTGGGTATTTTAAGAACATAATTGTAATGTGATAAAGCAAAATCAGTCGGAAATCGGATACCGGGATCGGATATATTGATTTTCAGATATAGCCAAAGACAATAATTTCTTTTTTTGCATAATGTTTTGGTAACACTTCAAGTGTTCATATCTTTGGAACTAAATGTTCAATTTCAATGGGGTTTTCTGCAAAATGTAGCTTTGCAAATGCATTATACATTCATGTAAAAAACTGAAAATTGAATATGCCAGACTTCAGACTTATTTTGCTTTGTCACACCACAATTGGGTAGTACAATTATGCTCAAAGTAGAAATTCTAGAAAAACTAAGGACATTGCTGTGAGTAAATCACACATTGCTTTAATACAACAAAGTGTTTATCTGTACCGTGATTTTCTGGTAGTCTAGTAAAAAGTTTGGTAGTCTAGACGACAGGAATACTACTTGTCACACACCACCCTTTAAACTGAATCCTGATCATGCAGCTTTACCTGCACTAATGAAAATCAACAATTCTAACATTGTAAAAAACGATAAGAGCAAATGTCATCATCAAGTTGACATTTCTTACCTAGTGGGCTATTCGGTGCCGCCAATATTTATAGGATTTGCGATGTTTGCGCACATGCAATCTCCTTCTTTTAAGTCTTGTTTTTGTTAAAGCCATTAAACATGGATGCTAAAGACCAACTTAAAATGCAGAGTCATGTTCTGTGCTCCCTGACCATATCAGCTGGCAATTAGATCCTGTATGCGCTGTGGTGCACATTGGAAGTTAGTTGGCTATAGGCGGAAATGTGGGATTTGAGAGGCCCTTGTGGAAAATACAGGAAATAGTAGTCACAGATGATGAATGGTGACTCTACTATGTACGATGCAACAGTAAATACATCACTGAGAAATTGCCTTCTTATAGACATTTTGAGGCTTTTAGTGGTTGATTGTCCAAAGATTTAGACTTTTTTTAAAGGGAATAGTACTATAAAATTATCTCATTGGGAATTTTTATCAAACAGGTTATTTCTGTTTACGTATTATTCTGGCTGACCAAGTTTGCGATTACTTGCCCATCTCAAACACAGGAGGAGATGTTGCTGGCGAAGCCCTTGGTTAAAACTAGATGAAAATCACTGCACACATAGCAGACAAACAAAACCAAACAGACAAAAAACACACAACCAATGCTTCAAGCAGATAATCTGCTCTTCTTCAGGAACAGGCAACAAAATATAAAATCAAACAGCGAAAACTACATGCTGTAGTTTAATAAAAATTCCTTTAAAAAAGGAATGGGGCGCCTAATGGGAGATTTGATGTGATGTGCTGAAATTGAGGCACTCCCACTTTGGAGGTGACGCGTATGTAGGGCTGTTAAGGCCCCCTTTTCACCATCGCTACACCCAAAGACCCCATTACCAGCACATGCTCTGTCACACAAAGACCCCATATTTTTCCTTTAGACTGTCACCCAAAGACCTTGACCCATATATTTCATCTGAAAAGCAACGAACCTTGTCTATCATTGATTTTGTAAATTCGTTTTAAATAACAACGCCATTTGTAGTTCAAAAACAAATAAAGGTCAAAAACTTAAGGCAAGTTCAAATAGAACTCAGTAGCAAACAACACAAGCTTAGACAACAAGCTCAGAGCAAAGCAAGCTTTATCTTTACTCAATGAAAGCAAGTTCACAACCTACCATATTTTGTCAAGTAGTTGCCCCCCCTCAAATAAACGCCTCACCACTTTTTTTCAACCAAGATGTTTCAAAAATTCCGATATTTCCATGCTATCTTGTGTAGTAAGCTTACCAAGTTGCACACATGGTCGATAATAGCGTCACTTTTTGGCGAAAATCTGGATTGGAAAACCCGGAAGTGAACCAGAAGTCAGTGTTTCTAGTTCACAGTTCGTCATTTTAGCGTGAGTTTTAAGTTTACCTAATGATTTTAACGGGAATTATTGTTCTAAAATTGACCTTGAATAAACGCCCACCCTTTGGAAAATGTAATGCCCCCGGGGGTGTTTATTTGACGAAATACGGTATAGATATATCCAACATTTGATCATAAAAGAGATACAATGTATGATGGGAAGTCTGTTTCTAAACTGTTGATTTACACCAGATTATCTACTTTAGCCTCTAGGACAAGAAAGGAAAGCCGGGACATCACTTAAAACAATTACTTAATTGGTTAAGGCAGGTCGGAGGTGAGCATGATCTAGCGATGCTTGTACTCATATATCAAGATCCCTTGATATAAGGGGTTACATTTCCGCCCATGTGCACGATTTTTCTCAAGAGGAGAAATTAAAGGCCCATACAACACCGTCATTTTGATATATTTTTGGACTTTTAAAACTCAAGAACCGCAAGACCTATGGAAATATAAATGTGATTATTGGCTTCTTTGGCTCATATTTTATAAGATCAATGTATTACTTGTATAAAATGTACATTGTAGGTTTTTAGTTCAGTATGGCTAAAGCTTGAAAAGTATGGCTCCTTCCATGCTACTCGCCTTAGTTTAGAGAACATATGTAGTGTTATCTTAACCTGCTCCTGAAACAATGAAGATGAGAGTGTTATGTATTTAATAAGTAAGCTTTGGGCTTAAAAACATCCAGGCAAAATGTATGTCAGCTCTTGATATTATAAGTAAACCAGGGATGAGGCCAGGTTGCCTGCCACAAGTTACTGCCCAAAGGCATGCTATGTACAATCGCTGGTAAGGCTGTCAATATTTTAAAATCGCTAAACGTGTTTACATATGAGCCCAAGAAACAAACCATTGGAGGTCCAAATCAAGTTAAAAATGGCTGGAACCCTTTTAAAACAATTGAAATTATTTGTTTTTAAAGCGGACACAATATTTGAAAAGTAGACACCATATGTTCACCACACTGTCCATATTTTAATAGTTTGAAAATTTAATTAATGGTGATGGTCGTACCCTATGGTAAATTCAGTGCATGTTGAATGTCTCCATTCACTAAAATTTTAAAACTATTCAAATACGGACAGTCTGGAAAAAATATGGTGTCTACGGAAATCGTCTGCCTTAATTTTAGGGCGGTAGTGGATAGCTTGCTATCTAGTCGGTGAATTAATAAACTTCAGCTACTCGGTGATGGCTCAAATAATTTGGCTTTAAAATATTTGATAAATGGCAATTTATCATATTTTTTCATATTAAAAAGCTGTGAAAGAAAGAGACCTCGCTTTGATACTGATCAAATTAGCCCAAGTTTTAGCAAGTCACAGCAACTTTTTCTGATGGGATCAGGTCATTTAAAATCAACCCAGTACTGTTTAAGCTCCTATACTGGCAACACCAAATATAGACTGCTAGCTGAAGGGGGTAATCCTACAGCATTATCATAAAACTTAAAACTTGCTCTTAACAGTGACACTATGATAATATTGACACCAATGAAACCTTAACTGCATAGTAATTATTAAGTTCCCTATGTCTAAGGATTTGAGTGCAATTTTCTAACAGACATCCAGGCTTACATGTGCGAGCTGGATTGGAAATGCAAAGTCAAAGACATTTAGATTATGGGGCAACTACATTTTGCATAATGTTTTCCTAAATGATTGACAGAGATGAAAACTTAGGGATAAATATGTTTTGTTGAGTCCAATTTTCTATCAGACATCCTTGCTTGAAGTTAAAGTGTGTGATATCCAGCAAGCTGCTTTTGGATTTGAAATGCAAAGTCAAAGACATTATGGTGTCTCAATTTTGCATGGATTTTTCCCAGAGATTTGCGGAGATGAAACCCGGAGATAAAACATGTTTGTTCCGAGTACAAAATTCACAAGCTTTATGTAAGCACGGAGTAGGTGTCGGTGTATGATAGAGATATATATGGCTTTGGATTGGTCTAGTTGTAATGCTAATGGTGTTTTGTATTCCACCTTCAACATGAATTTACAAGAAAGTCTCAAGGAATCAGTGACATTAGCAGTGTGTGTTCACATGGGATGCTATGCTTATGAGGTTTCTATTTTTATAAGTTCACTCAAGAGTTGAGCTAACATTTTTGCAAACCACTTAGCATTTTCAAAAACCCTGAAGTACCTTGAGGATTCAGATCACTCATTTAAAGCCATATTGTACTTTTGCTGAGGAGGACGCCCTCAATACTTTTTTTTAAATTCTAATTTTTACACAATTGTAATGTACTTTAGTAAACAAAGATACCCTGCAAAAATCGTTTAGGAGCCGTAGTTTTGTCAAAATCTTGAAGAGCAAGTTGACCCATCTGATGCAAAATACAGAGTCAAAATTTACAGGCCACAATTTACATAACTTTGACACATTTCGCGTACATCATTTGTATTTGTCCCATTGAATTCATTTCAGCAGTGGATCGACAGTGGGACAATTTTAGAAATTTTGCCCCCCTGGCCTGGTATGCTGCTGGCAGTTGGGGCCCTTTCCCCCGGCCCTTGCCATTACCTTGTTAAGATCAAGCATTATAATTCAAAATGGCTGATATAGGTATTCTTTTTTGTGCCCACACAATGGGGACTAATTGTCCAGTCCAGTGTTTCAAGCTTAGCACTTAACATTTGCTCTTGTATTCGATTTGTCTCAACCTACTCTGAGAACCTCTAACCTAAATTTTCAGTTACCCTATTAGGTTTAAACCGTCAGGGTTTTGTACCTGTCTGAAAAGAATGTATATAACAAATTGTCAGGCACCAGGGTTCCCGGGCCAGGGTTATTACTATTATTGCATTTTCTTAAACCCTAGAATTTTGCAACCTATGCGCATATATAAAAAAACAAGAACCAGGATTGTAATAATATTTGAGTCACGCTGTAGCTTAGTTGTTATTTGTGTAACCTTTCTATTTCATTGTGGCAGGGTGTCATTATATAATAGATCAGGTGTTGATATCAGACAGTGTTGCCATATAACTCTACATTACCAAGATGTGGCAAATCATCCTACCAGTCAGTGGTATGTGACTTTCAAGTAGCTTAACCATAACACCCCACAGGTTTTTTGCTATTTGAATGGAAAGAATTCGAAGAAACGAAAAAGGAGAGAAGCTGAACAAAGAAGTCACTTGGAACCCTAAGCACAGGATCACCGACCGGTAGCCACGGGGGTTTCCCTGGCCAGGCCAATGATTCTGTGCATATATATGACTTAGGGTGATTGCGTCATGACATCATGTCGGAATCATGCATGCACGATTGCACGCACATATGATTTTGTTAGATTGGGCAATGTTAGGGTTAACATAGTCCTCAATCTAGGAAAATACATGTGTTCATTAATTTTCAAGAAGTAAAAAAAAGTAAAAAAGATATTAGGTCCAACCTAATTCCAAACAAATAAATCACCCTATACGCTGTTGTAGTGCCTGTTAGAATATAACCGTTGTTAGGTCAACTGGCTCACACTTTCTTTGTTACGAACCATTGATCAAAATGATCACAACACAAAGGCTATGGCATATCATAATTGAACAGGTGTATGAGCGAGGCTTGAACCAGTAACCAATGGTTACTAACGTGCACTGGCAGCGAATTGCGAGGAAGACAAGCTTGACTGAATCAACTTCCAGTACACTCTGATAAAAGAATACCTTTGTCATAATGTGCACAATGAGATAAAAGGCATTATATTTGTTATTGTCATTCTGAACTTTTGGACTCAAAACTCTTAAAAATTTTGAAGAATATTAATACCGCAGAATGGCACTTGCAAAATATCAATGTTAGGCAAGCCAGAGCATGATTTGCTGTGCTATGGCAATTAAGCGATCTTGCAGTATTAAGTAGCCCAATTCGGCGACTAAATTGCAGTGTTTGCATCACTGAAAATAGAATTAGAAGTCATATTAAGAGTGTTATATACCTTGCAGGGCATGTTATGAATCGTCTGGTTTGATAACATTGTATACATGCCTTTCCAGGAAATAGAGGCATAATTGGGGATGTTCCGTTTTATATGTTATAAGCTGTTATAGTTGTCAGGCAAAGTAGAGATCTTAAGGGTATGGGATATAATAATGTGCAGAGATTGCCATGCTTAGGCAATAAATGCAGTCGATTTCCATTTAATTTGCTAACGTTTAAACAGAGTATGTAGATTGCAATTTGCAATTTATTTTGGCAGATATGGAGAGCCCATGGAGCTAGAATCAAGGGCTAGTTCAATAATTTGTGGTTGATTAAAAAAACCCACCAAAAGTCACAATTTTGTTTCCAGAATGGGCAAAGATGTTCACTTCATTAAAGATAAAAGAAATGCATACAAAGCCAATGTATTTTACATCTGTAATAGATTTTGAAGTGAACACAATGACAACCTTGCCCTTTCTGGATACAAACTTGTAATTTGTTCATAATTTTTATGCCTCCACTGGAGGTATTATGTTTCCTTTCCTGTCTGTCTGTCCATCATTCCGTTCGTCTGAGCTCATGAGTGCAATTTCTTGGAATTGGCAAGGTGTATCATGGTGTGATTTGGTGAAGGGGTGGAAATTAGCAGTCTCCAAATTCTATAAGGTTTTTGTTGCAAAATAATATTTGTAGCTAATTTGCATAAATGTCAGCGAGTGCAATTTCTTCAACTGGTAAGACTTATTAGTTAAGTGACTTGGTGGAGGGGTGGTAATAAGCAGTGTTCAAATTCCACTAGGTTTTTAAAACTAATTCCCTCCAGCTCCAAGTGAAATTGCCCTGGTTAAAATGATGCATGTCAAGGTGGAGGCATTGCGACCAACACTTTGCGTCGAGAACCGTGTATTCCGAGAAACGTGAAATTCTAGTTATTTGTTATTTTTGCTGAACCATGAAATGGTATCAGCCTATATTAGTGTATGTCCCTTACTTACTTACTTACTTACCAACCATTTGGTCTAAAATGGACATATCTTTAAATGCCACGAAGGTATGAACCCCCAAGTGGTGTCAAATGAAAGAGAAAGAAGTAAAGAATATGATAACAATATTTCCTAACGTCAGAGGTCATCAAGGGGGCACAGGGGTCAAAAAAGGTCATTTTAACCAAAAATGCCCCAATTAAGCTGAAATTTATATGCAATGATCCTTATGACATTCTAAACATGTTTAAAATATTTTAATATTCATTTAAAGATGAAGCCCCACTTTTTGTCTAAGTTCCTTAGGGAATTGGTCAAGGTTAAAATGTATTCATGTAAATTCTGTTCTGTCTATCATCAAAGTAACAGGTGTAAGTCAGTTCTTCACAGAAAAACTGGCCAAGCGGGGCTTCCTCTTTAAGGTCATTAAGGGGTCATAAAGGGGTCAAAGGTCAAGTTTCCAAAAATGCTCTAATTGAGCTGATATTTAAATGCAATGATCTTTAAGACATTCTAAACATGTTTAAAATATTTTAAAATTCATTTAAGGTCATTAAGGTTCATAAAGGGGTGATATATATATACATGTACCACAATATAGGCCTACTGCCAAGCCCCATGGTTCAGCTATGGTGCGGTAACCGCTCTAGTTAAATCCAAAGACCAAAAGCTGAGTGTATAGATTTCATAGGTTCAATAAGGGGTATATAACCTTCTTTGCAACTGAACATAACAATTGCAAAAAGAAATTTACAAAAAAAAATTGTTGTGTCTTGCTTCATGGTTTATAGGACAGCCAGAGGAAACTTGCATTTGGATATTCCAGTTGAATTCCATACACCCCCTGTGGAAGATATTACCATAATCTCCCACACAGGGGTGTAGATTTCAAATAGAGTCACCCAGTGACGTAGCCAGGATTTTGGAACCAAGGGGGCACAACTTGTAAATGTACCGACGGAAATATTTTTTGCAGACGGAAGTTGTGATTTGTTGAAAAGGATTATAGGCGGTACCAACATAAAAACACACAATTTTTATGTATAATTCAATTTCATTAACAATTTTTTCATCATTTTTTTTATAATTCTCCCCTTTTTTGTCACCATGGGTAAAAAATAGTCTATTGTTAACCCAATTTTATTTTCACAAATGCCTTCCGTCTACCGACGGCCTTACATGTACCGACGGCCATGACGAGTGGGGGGGGGCACGGCCCCCTGGCCCCCACTGGCTATGCCACTGAGTCACCCATTCATATAATCCCATTTAAAATTTACAGTCCTTGTCTGGAAGATTAAGGTCATATGGGGTGTGGATTTTAACTGGAATAGCCCATGTTTTTGAACCCAATAGAAGAAAGTAATCTTATCAGATTTCTATCTATGGATTTCATTATCACAAAATATCACTGATGTAAAACTTGAGGAAAAACCTTGAAGCAGTGAGGTTGGTTGTCATGACATTTAGCAAGTGTTTTCATGTCGAATGCAGAAGACACATTCATGTGATTTTTATCGGGGAAAGTAAGGTGGATGAAATTAAAACAGTGACATATAGGCCTCTTGAGATTGGAGAGAGATATTAAAGCTTAGTAACAGCATCAATATGAAGAGTGTAAGAAATATGAAAACAAGTCAATAACGGTAAATGATAGCACCCAAGAGGGTGTCATTGTCATATGTGTCATTGTAACTTTTTTTTTCTGTTTGAAATTTTGAAACTAAATCGAAACTTTCTGTATTTACAAGATAGCACACCTTATCCCTAGCATCACTGTATATTACGAAATACTACTGCTTCTGCCTCTCCTTCAACAGAGTGGGGGTGGACAATGCAAAGGGCACTACTGACCAAATCACTCTCAGTGCACAGGGGTTAACAAAAGAAATGTGTACCTGTTTTATTATAATAACCATTGTTTTATACCCATTTTGTAATACAATTTTCTAGGTTTAGGCGTAAGAGAAAAATAGGAAGCAGTGATCAATATCTTCAATTTTACCAACACAATCAAGGGAATGCAAGGCGATTTGTGCAAAGCTTGGAATCGATTTTGCATACAAATCCATTGAATGTGTGTGGGGGCACCTTTTAGTGCTGTTTCAGTGTTTTTGAGCAATTTAAGTACCATATTATGCCTTGAATTGGTGCACAGATGCTTAAATTTTACATGAAAAACAATGTTGTTATTCAGGACAGTCATTAAGCAGGGAAATAAGAGTTCTACTCTCCCTTTCTTTGGATAAGGATGAAACTGAACTTTAGAGCAAATGTCATAGCCATTAAAACTCAACATCCAGATGATTTTTCTCTTATTTAATCTATACCATATTAGACCTAATTTGTGCCCAGTTCGTGTGGGTGGGGGAGGGGGGGGGGTAATATTGAAACAATGAAATGGAAGTCAATATTAAATATTTACATACATAAGTTAGGATTAAGAGTCAGGGTTATGTGTAGGGTTAGGATTAGGACTTGATTTAGGCTTAGGGTGAAGTTTAGTGTTAGGATAAGGATTATGGTTTATAAGTAAGTTAGTGTTTTCAGACTAATCAGCCTTTGGACTAGCGAAGAATTTGGACATATAACCATGAATTTATTACAAGATGTTACTGGATTTATATGTACAGGTGCATACAAAAGAAGGCACAAGATAGTTCCTTGAAAAATATTTATAAGGGTGGTTTTCAGGGGAGGGGCAGTAAATAGTTTAAATAAGGTACACTTGTACTTAATATTGAGGGTTAGGACCAGAAGGTCCTATCTGCAATAGTTGCATGGTGGCATATTTTTAAATATGTACAATATTGCTTGCAGAAGTTACCTATATAGAGCAGCTATTGCAGATACGCCCTTCTAGCTCGAAACCCTCGATATGTATGTTAGTAGAGCACCGAGACTGGGACTAATAGGGTAGAAAATTCAAACAGGGTGTGTAAATACAAGGAGGAGCACTTTACTAGTTGAAATTTATTTAACAGTTCATAGTCCTCTGTGATGACTCCTTAAGTCGGTTTGTGATAATTATTTCCACGACTGCTTGTTGATATTTGACTAAGATCTCGAGTTCACAACTCAAAATTAATTGAGAGCATTTCCATATTTTTATTGTGCCTGATCATACTTCAATTTCCCCATCGCACACCTGCTGTAAAGGCTTCGCCATGGCAACGGCACATTAGGGTATTGTCAGAGGTATTTCAGGTTAAGCATGGGAGTATTATCAGTGACACATTTTTACAATGGAGTTTGCTTTTTGTGCCGCACCTTTAATAAAAGGAAATTTTGCCCGGTGAAAGAGTGCATGCCTCTACATAGGATTCAGGTAGTTACGGAACAGGCAAAATTAGGTGCCTGTGCATAGGATTCAATCAAATACATAAGAAGAAGTTGAAATGAAAATAGGCTATGAATCCAGTTTATTCCTGATTAAGCACAATTTGCAATTTGAGTGTCTGGCAAAAATGAGGAGTCTGTGTCAGTTTTTTAAAGATTTAGTTCACTCTCTATAATGATAGACAAAGATAAAAGGACTAGTTTGCGTCTGACGTCATCTGTCAATCAAACTCCGAGCACGGTTTGTTTACAAGTGTCGTGATGATATGAGTTGCTGAACACGGCGGTAAAACCGGGCACCTTATTGTTAATTTTGCACCTTTTAACATACAAACCATCTCAAAAGTTAGGTCTTAATAGTAGGAAACTTTTTTTGGTGAAGGCACCATGTCCACAATGCCTAGAAAAGTTGCTTTTTGCCTTGTAAGAGTACATATTTTTCGCCATTCACTGCTATTCCTTTTCTCCGATCGGCACCAGCCAGATGAATCGACCTTCCTTATACGCGCTATTAGCCAATCAAGGATCGTAGAGAATTTGATTGACAGTGACGTCAGACGCAAACTAGTCTTCTTATCTTTGTCTTTCATTATAACTAAGTTCTCATTCAGGAAACACCAAGCTACCTTGATGCTCTGTGTGCTGGACATAGGCTTCAACATCAAAGTTTTGAGATAGTTTCTCAAAATATCAAGAGCTATTTCAAGAACCACTGAACTAATACTAGGCTAAAGCCACAATTTTTCCGTGTTACAAAATTTAAATTCCGTGTTACAAATTGGACTTGGATTTCCGTTTTACATTACAAAGCACTGAAAAGTGAATACAAGCATGTTTTTAAAAGTGTAAATTGTCTTATATAATTATATGTACCTTTTTACTGTAGTCTCCCCTCAACATCCCCATTAAAATTAAGCATCATCAATTGTTTTGTGTGTATTTCCAATGTTCCGATAGCTGTATCAGCCAGAATCTTGCATCGTAGGCCTAGAATAAATGCTAGAATGGATTGTTTTATGGTTGATTACTGCTAAATTATCACTTTTCGCTATTTTGTGGCATTTTCAGATTTCCGTGAGTAAACCCCGAATTCCGTGAATTTTTCCGTTTTTCCGTATCACGGAGAAATCGTGGCTTTATACTAGGCTTGTTTGTACTCATTTTAATGCATGTTTCATGCTGATTCCAAATAATATGTTCATGAAAATGTACAATTCAGAAATGTTTGAATTTTTAAAGAAAATTTGAAACTTGTGGTCTGCATTAAAATTGTTACTTTTTTCTTTATTCTACACGTAGGAACAGATTTGCTAACTTAGTACAGGGTGTCCCAAAAAAAGAGGCCCCACATTGCGCCTCTTTTTCTCCTATTTCTGAAAAGTTGATCAAATATATTTTGGTATGTAAAGAAACCTTCAATCGTTAGCTTTAATAAACCAAAACAATTATTTCAATCGGCTCAGAACTTTTGAAGATATGTCCTTTTAAAGAAATGTATCCATTTTTCACTCTGTCCACGGAGGAGGTTTGGCTACTTCAAAGATTGAAAAGTGCATATACCATGCATGAATATAAAACATTCCTCGATGATAACTTTATAAAATAACAACTTTATTTAAGGGAATGGGCTTTACCGGTGGGCTTATGGGTTATGGATTTTGTTAAGTGTCATTAATTTGGGCGAAATTGATGTGGGATGGGACTTCTTTTGCTATACTTGCAATTACTTATGTTTTTTCTCGTGTCTTGCTTTCTTTTTATTGACAACATAAGTCATTTCTCTTTTTGGAATAAAAGGTAGCCCTGAAAAGGGCTGTTTAGTTTGTCTTTGGTTCGTTTGAAGTGAGTTTACTCTGCTGCTCTGCCCTCTACCTGGTTGCCTCCGTGACGAATACAGGTTTCAGCCCTAGTTCTCATTGCATTAATTGCGTTGCTATGTACCATCCTTAAGGCCTTGTCGCCGGATACTTGCGTAATGCAGCAGTAATCTGGGTTGCGAAGATGTTTGAAGCTAGCTGGTGATCCTCGCTTATAGTGAATGCTTTCCCAAGACTAATGTTATTATCTATCCATGTCATTAATCGTGTGTTTCGTTTAAATCTTTGATGCAGCCAAACCTCATCCGTGGACAGAGTGAAAAGCGGGTACATTTCTTAAAGAGGGCATATCTTCAAAAATTGTGAGCCGATTGAAAGAATTGTTTTGGTTTATTGAAGCTAACGATTTAGGGTTGCTTTACAGACCAAAATATATTTGATCAACGTTTCAGAAATAGGAGAAAAATAGGGCGCAATGTGGGGCCTCTTTTTTTTGGGACACCCTGTATTTGCATATTTATTGAATGTTCTTGTGCTATTTTCTCAATGTCATTTGCCTTTTCTGCGGGCTTAATGGGTTATCCCGGCTTGTCATTTTTTTTGTCCGTGTGCCCTGTTCCTAAATGGCTTTGTGGCTGATTAATTTAAGCTTTAAATAATTTGTCACATTGTTGTACTTTGTAATGATTTTTCTGTCTCTATAATTTGTTTTTGTATTCTAATGATCTTGCCAAATAAAAAACAAACAAACAAACAAACAAGTTGATTCGCACCAATGCATTTTTTCATATAAAATAATTGTGGTGACTTTGCTATCTTGCACCTGCACAGGTACACCCCGCCAAGGTACCTGACTGGTACACACATAGTACCTACACAATATCAATGCTGCTACTGTGCAGGACCCACCAGCAGTGGTACTGCACTGGTACTACACTGTTACTATCCTGGTACTTCACAGTACCAGCCAAGTACCTTGGTACCAGTGTACCTGTTCCTTGTAGAATCTTGTAATGTATATTTGAAACTCTTCCTTCCTCGTTGTCTCTGTCCCTGTGTCTGTCCATGTGTCTCTCTGTTTGTCTCTCTAGTTTAATTTATATGTGTAGGGGTGTGTGTGTGAGAGAGAGAAGGGTTTTAGGAATATATTTGTGCTAATTTTGTGGGCGTGGGTGTATTTTCAGTATTGCTTGTGCAAAGACAATCATTAAATGAATTGTAAAATTATAAATTCATCTAAATTGAAAATAAAGTTCTACTTTATATAACAGTTGAACAAAATTGCCTCTCGCTCTCTGCAATAAACCCGGAGTAACATCATTGTATAATTATGTTGATACGCGAGTTTTAATTTTTAATTTCTTGTATTAAATATTTGCAATTCAATCAAATAACTAAATGTAGTGACGTACTGTGCACAGGAGAGGATCAAGATAAAAGCAAGATAATATCAACAGCCCGTAGGCAATAAATGATGAAATTATTATTGAATTACTTTATGGCGTCTTAATCTTGATGTTATAATCTTCTTTCCTCGGCGATATTTCATAGAATATGATTCCAATCCGGGGCTTTAGGTGTACTTGTTGCATAATTGTATTGCAGTTAGTGAGCGAACACATAGGCTGTTCCAGATGAAATCCATACACCCCTTATGGAAGGCATGACCTTAATCTCCCACATAGGGGGTTAAGATTTCAAATGGAGTCATCCATTCAAGTAACCTCATTTGAAATTCATACCCTCTTTGTGGAAGATTAATGTCATAAGGGCAGGGTTCGGTTTTTGCGGCAAAAACCTGTTTTTGCCGCAAAGTGGCAAAAACCTGGCAAAAACTGTTTTTGCCTGGTTAAAACCGCAAAAATGGCAAAAACTGGCAAAACTCACATATAGTCACTCAAATATTAAAAAGTGGCACAGAAAGCTCATAAACAGTAACACACAACTTTTAATGAATCACCAACATATTTTTTGTCTTATCAAGTCCTTAAAATGAAAAAGTTTTGAGTTTTATTCATGCCATATTTCAGTTAAATGCACTTGACTGCAATGAAAACGCATGCCTTTAATTTCTTAATATATTGCTTATAATTACAAAATCTGGCCTTGTTACACTCTGGAACTTATTTTTGTAACTTAATAATTTGTTTTGAGATGAAAAAACTGAACTATAAATCACTTTTTAGTTTATGCCATTTTTGCCGGCAAAAACTGGCAAAAACTGTTTTTGCCAAGTGGTTAAAACCGCGGTTTTTTCCACCTGCGGCAAAAACCTGCGAACCCTGCATTATAAGGGTGTGTATTTGATTTCAACTGGAATGACCCAATGTTGATTGTTATAAAAAATCTAATATTCATGGCCCTTTTTAATAGTTAAAACAAAGCAAACCAGCTAATGAAACCACCTGCCTCTGATAAACACCTTGATTAATCAACCTTTTTGGTAAAATACTACGTGTTAACATATTGCTTTCGCAGTTTTTCAGGTAAAATATGACGTGCTAGGCAATTGCTGTCATGAAATTTGAAGCCTGAATACTGATTTTGCACAGAAATTATTTATTGGTTCATTAAATTTTCGATTGAAGGGCGTTTACCCGATCCCAATTTTAGAACTAATCTGAAATCAGCCATATTAGACCAGCCCGATCTGATTGGTACATCCCTATCCCTAGTCAATCCAGCTTATGCGCCTGGCTCAGTGCATGTCCTGTATAAGCTCCTGCAATACACAAAGCAGCTATTGGAAATATGCCTTTCTGCCGCTGAGCCATTTAGTTCATTTGGCTGTATTTGAAAATTAAATTTAAATGACAAACATTTTTGTTTGATTACATCACATATATAATAGTGAGTATTCGTACTACTGAGATGTATATATCCACCTTTATATCCTTCATTAATATATTCTCGTTCGTTAATTGGTTAAACGAGTATCATGTGACCAAAAATAGTTTTGCTATTTTACAAAACAGTCAAAAAGCCGATTGATGAGGGAACGAGGTACTTTTCAAAGTACTATCTCCCGGAAATAGTTTTACTATCTCCCTCTGAGCGCCAGATGACCTCATATCCGCGTCGCAGTTCCTAGTGGTCCGTGCAACTCGCCACATACACGGGATATCACAGCCGGCTCTGGGGTATTAATGTGTCATAAGTCATGTTGTCTTATCTGAAGCACACAAGCAGCACAGAAGTGCAACTAAAATACGGCGGTTTCATGCCATAATCTGAGTTACATCAGGATTATAAGTATCTTAATATTGACGGCAAAATACTGACAGAACATGGTTACTCGTTTCACGGAGATATATATGAGAGGTAACAACATTTTCAAGGTAAGCTTTAGCCACTCAACTGTGTGCGTGTTTTGTGCATGTAGGCCCTACGTGCATTCAATCAAAACAAAGCGAGGCCAGCCTAGCCTTGACTAGGCCTAGCCTAGATTTATACCGAGGCCTATGACTATGATAAAGGCCTTGCGTTTCTAATATTTTAACCAATTAATGAACAAAGAATATATTAATGAAGGATATAAAACAAATATTTACTGCTCTTATTAGGGATCTGGTGGAACCTATTGGTCCCCTCGGTGAACTGGAGACCGTGAGCCTACTATTTTCCCTCGAGCTGGCGGTCTCGGGAAAATAGTAGGCTCACGGTCTCCAGTTCACCTCGGGGACAATAGATTCCACCAGATCCCTCATGAGCAGTAAATATTTGTATACTATCATTTTTAATGATTCTTCATTATTCACAGACTCTACCATTTTTAATGGTTCTTCATTATTAACAGACTGCCATTTTTAATGGTTCTTCATTATTAACAGACTGTACCATTTTTAATGGTTCACCATTATTCACAGACTACCATTTTTAATGGTTCACCATTATTCACAGACTGTACCATTTTTAATGATTCTTCATTATTCACAGACTCTACCATTTTTAATGGTTCTTCATTATTAACAGACTGTACCATTTTTAATGATTCTTCATTATTCACAGACTGTACCATTTTTAATGGTTCACCATTATTCACAGACTGTACCATTTTTAATGGTTCACCATTATTCACAGACTACCATTTTTAATGGTTCTTCATTATTCACAGACTGTACCATTTTTAATGGTTCTTCATTATTCACAGACTGTACCATTTTTAATGGTTCTTCATTATTCACAGACTGTACCATTTTTAATGGTTCTTCATTATTCACAGACTGTACCATTTTTAATGGTTCACCATTATTCACAGACTGACCTGACTATCAAGAAAAAAGAAGAGAGAAGTGGGTTTTTATGAGCACATTTGCATTCTCTTGAACCAATGTTAGGAATTTAAATTTTATTGCAGTGAAAATATGTGTATCAAACTCTAAAATTTTCATAAAACTTTGGAAGTTATGACATGCAAAAAAGACAATGTGATATGTCATCATGACTGCGGATTTGTGGGTGGGTTTTTATTTGAAGAATTTATTGATATTTTTATATTAAGCATGACCAAACATGGGTTCTGAAATCAATTGAATTACCTTTTTTCTTTCCAAGGATTTTTCATTTACTACAACATACATCTAAAAAAGCCAGAATTGCATCAGTTCCAATTGTATTCTAAAAATAGATACAACCAGATTATATTTTACTTTGGACATAGTGTGCGATTGGAAAGACATTTCAGTGAATTCTTCCAAATTCAATAAAAAACTAACAACAAATAACACTCAGTCAGAAATTTTGAAAATTGAGTTATTGCTAGTTTTACTGATTTGTTGTTGTAGTTGTTAGATTCTTTGCTTCTTTTGTCGAAATTGTTCTTTGTAAAGTGCTTAGGGACTTTGATGTAAAGCACTATTTTACAGGAAGGGAATTAATTCTACAGGAAGGCACTTTTAGGTTGTCCCTAAAATTCCACTTTTTGTCAACGGAGGTTATAGCGCCATTAGCTTAACCTTTACGGTATATAAGCATGGTTTGTTGTTGTTGTTGCTGTTGTTTTTATAATTTTTGCCTATATATTATCTCAATTTGATATTTTGCAGACTTTGGTCTGATTGGTTCAAATTGTGTCACAATTACATGTAGTATCCAAAAGCTGACATTAAATCTGTTCTGTTAGTTTTCCCAGGTATTTACACAGTCTATACTTGTGTGTACAAAATATACTTGGGTTTTCCACAAATTTACGTAACTTATTTGGGACACATTTAAGAAGTTTGTCTGTAAGATAATGCATTATTTGATAGCTTTATGTGGTAACTATATACTTATTTGTTTAATGATGCTTTACATGACATCTGAAGTGCAACATGCCGGTATTGTCACATCGGAAATGTTGCATGCAATTTATCGAGGGGAAATTGATTGCTTGCTTCAAAGTAAAAAGAGATAGTCTTTTATTTTCAAGTGCAGCTTATGTGATAATAGTCTAACTGGTCGGAAACCAGTCACTTTACTGTTGCAAAGCAAAACATAGGATGTGCAGGTGGAGCTAATGGGACACAGAGAAGTAGACAGAAAATCCCTTGGCAGCTGTTCTGAGCTTTGCCAGGGTTGCCAGAAAGTGTTTTTCAAGCCCATTTGGGTTCCTTTTAAATGGCTTAATGCACCTGATTAAAAAAGTTGGGCTTCTAATACAACCCAATGCTCTATTCATCTTGCTTGCTGCAGGATTACTTTAGCCTACATATCTGGATTGTCTGGATTAAACATCATTTACCACATATGTTCCTAACCGTGTAATAATCCACCCAATTGGGTGATTTTCTTTGCTTTATATCAGTAAAAGCACCCAACTATTTCAGATTTTAATTGACTTGATTTTGGACTACTTTAGAACCATCCAACACCGTCTTGGCCTGGTGCTTGCCACACAACAATTATGGCAACATTGAGATTTGTGTGCTCTGGGGTTCCTTGACATAATGGATGGTGTTGAGTGGACTGCAGACAATTTGAGTATTTTTTCTGCCGGACTTAAGTGTTGGCATCATACAGCATGACTGTATGTTGTGAAAGGACAATTTATTCAGAAGATTCAGAATATTTTGTCGTATCCAGCTTACTCCATTTATAGTTCTGGCTTCATTGCCATGATATGTGACTCAACACAAGTAAATGAGCTAATCCAGTTGAAATCCATACAACATCTATGGAAGACATGACCTTAATCTTCCACACAGGAAGTGTGAATTTCAAATGTGGTTACCTGAATGGGGGGTCTCCATTTGAAATCTCTATTCCCTTGAGATTAAGGTTGCATCTTCCATGGATGTATGGATTTCAAATGGAATTATAGTCCAACACAGTTAAAATTTTATCCCGTTCTGTTCTTATGGCAGTTGATGTATTTGTTATATTTTACACTAACACCCCACTGGGTTTTTTTGTTATTGGAAGTGAAAGAAGAAATAAAAAAGGAGAGAAGATGAGCAAAGAAGTCATTTGGTACCCTGGGATTTGAACCTTAGACCCCTTGTATGCCAAGCACACGATCACTGACCTATATCCACAGGGGTTTCACTGGCCCAGCCAGCGATTCTGTACGTCATGACATCACATGGGATGCATGTATGTGCAGTGGTTTCCTTTGTTAGAATTTTTTTGGATTTAGCAGTATTAGGGTTAAAGACTACTGTGTTGTTAATGAAATGATTAATGTTATCATAATCGTCAGCAATGCAGAAGATATATACTTTGGCAGTAGGTTTGTTATTATTATTAGTCCACACGCAAGCTACTTGCTGGTTTTTAAGATTCTTTCATGGTAAACTATTGAACCAATACCAGGCATTTTTGTACTTGATCAAATGTGAGTGTTGATACATTGATTCATAACCTCCGCGTAACACGCCATTTGTGCGTCCCAATCAAATTGGTCGTTAGACGACTTACGCACACTGCGATGTACCGGCGCGGAGGTTATTGATATCCATCAATGACCTCCGCGTATGCTTACGCGGTACAATGACTTCACGCGTGTGCGCATCTGTTGCGCCGAACACTTCACGCGCATTTTAACTACCATATTTGCACATGGCGTGATTGCGCAGTGCTGTAATTGGTAAGTCCGTATTAGCCTGTTTGACTTTTTGAAGGACGAAATATAAGTTTTGATAAAAATTGTTTATTTCAACAAATTTTGAGTGATGAGTTAAAAATGACAGTTTCCGAGGTTAATAAGCAAAAGTTATTTGCATTTGAAAATCTAAACATTTTGCCTTATGGAACCGATGGAATATTAACCGAGGTCATAACTGTCATTTTTAACTCATCACCAACCAAATCTCACGATTTTATTCCCTGAAATTTGTTGAAATAAATTAGAGTGTTATCTACTGAAGATAGCACATAATAATACCTACTGGCTTCAAGTGCTTTCTACTGATGATAGCACAACATTGCTTACTTGGTTTGAGTGCTATCTACTGAAGATAGCACATAATAATACCCACTGGATTAGAATGCTATCTATTGAAGACAGTACAAAATTAACTACTTGGTTTGAGTGCTATCTACTGAACATAACACATCATTACCTACTTGGTTAGAGTGCTATCTACTGAAGATAGCACATAAATACTTGCTTACTAAGGATACATACTGGATTACAGTGCTGTCTACTGAAGATAGCACATAATTACTTTGTTGGTTTGAGTGCTATCTACTGAAGATTGCATATAAGGATACATACTGGATTAGAGTGCTGTCTACTGAAGATAGCAAATAATTACCTACTTAGAGTTCTATCTACTGAAGAAAGCATATAAGGAGACATACTGGATTAGAGTGCTATCTGCTGAAGATAGTATACAAATATATACTGCCATGAGAGGTTCTTGTTAAAACTATGGGCCCGAGGTGAGATCAATAGTACTATTAATTGATCTCAACGAGGGACCATAGTTTTAACCAGAACTTCCAATAAAGGCAGTATATATTTGTTTTATATACTTCATTAATATATTCTTTGTTTATTGATTGGTTAAAAGAAAATTATTTGACGTTTTGACTCTCCAGCTTCTATCCTGAGTGAACAGCACGACCAATTTAAGCACAACCTATATTTTGCCCTTCAAAAAAATTGAATAGGCTAAAATCGGGCTAACCAATTACAGCAGCGAAATCACGCTATGGCAGTTTCAAGCGTGCGTGAACCGTTCTCGTCGATCGAATGCTTGCGCACGCTTGGAAGGCATGGTCAAAAGTACTATTTACGGCTTGGAGGTACTATTTAAGGCTCATCCGGGACATTGAAAATACTATTTACGGCTTAGAGGTACTATTTACGGATAGGAGTACTGATGGTAGAACTATTTTTGGTCATGTGATCCACTTTTAACCAATCAATGAACAAGAATATATTAATGAAGTATATAACACATAATAATACATACTGGATTAGAGTGCTGTCTACTGAAGATAGCAAATAATTACCTACTTGGTTCGAGTTCTATCTACTGAAGATAGCATATAAGGAGACATACTGGATTAGACTGCTATCTACTGAAGATAGCACATAATAATACATTCTGAATTACAGTGCTGTCTACTGAAGTTAGAACATAATTACCTACTTGGTTAGAGTTCTATCTATATAATAATAATAATAATAATAATAATAATAATAATAATAATAATAATACATACATACTGGTTCAGAGTGCTGTCTACTGAATTGCTGTAACATAATTACATACTTGGTTATAGTTATATTTACAGAATATAGGGATACATACTGGATTAGAGTGGTATCTACTGAAGATAGCACATACTTGATTAGAGTGCTATCTACTGAAGGTAACACATAATTACCTACTTGATTAGAGTGCTATCTACTGAAGGTAGAACATAATTACCTACTTGATTAGAGTGATATCTACTGAAGATAGAACATAATTACCTACTTGATTAGAGTGCTATCTACTGAAGATAGAACATAATTACCTACTTGATTAGAGTGCTATCTACTGAAGATAACACATAATTACCTACTTGGTTAGAGTGATATCTACTGAAGATAGAACATAATTACCTACTTGATTAGAGTGCTATCTACTGAAGATAGAACATAATTACCTACTTGATTAGAGTGCTATCTACTGAAGATAACACATAATTACCTACTTGGTTAGAGTGATATCTACTGAAGATAGAACATAATTACCTACTTGATTAAAGTGCTATCTACTGAAGATAGAACATAATTACCTACTTGATTAGAGTGATATCTACTGAAGGTAACACACAATTACCTACTTGGTTAGATTGCAATCTAAGATATCATCAAAAAACTGCTGAATTAGTCAAAAATATGGTATACCACATTTGAGACTAATTCGACCGTTTTTTTGATGATTTCTTTGGAAATATACCGATTTGGAACGTCTAATTTCAATATGTTAATGAGAAAAATATGAGCTTTCACCTGATACCAAAATCTGCATATTGATAGGGTAAAGTTGGGGATGAGGATGCCTATCAGGTCACCCACCTTTAAACTGAGATTTTGCATGTAGTCATTTATTTTCTTGGACACAATGGGTGATACCTAGACAGAGCAACATGGTTTGGGTATCACTGTTTGGGTATGATACCATGACCTAATTTCAGTATGTTAATGAGAAAAATAGGATCTTTCATTTGATATCTATTTATAACATGATCATGATGATTATCATTAATAAAAGCACTCAAGACTACCAGTTTTATGCTGTATTAAATGTCAGTAATTCCATGGAGAATTAGTCGCATTTGCAATGAACATTTACATGATCCTTTTGCATGAATGCTTAAAAGGGACAACAGTTTATGTTATACATAAGTTTTAAAGAATTTGATTTTCCAAATATATCAGGTCACTTTCCTTTAATCGGTAAAAACACAAAGGGTGATGATACCGAAACTGGCCGATACCTAAATGGTGTGCAACACACACACCTTTCTATTATTGCTGTGATAAACACAGTTCAAACACCATTTCTACAAATCTGATATTTTACATTTACATTTACATTTACAGGCATTTATGGCGCCATTCACAAAGATACCATGGCGCTTACAAAAATATACACAAAAAGTCAAATAACAAGAGAAACAGTTCAAGAAAACAAATGAGTCTTTAGCATAGACTTGAACGTGGATGTGGTCGCAGCAGATTTTATGTCCACGGGTAGTGAATTCCATGCCGTAGCGGCTGCAATGTGAAATCTGTTTTCGCCAGTCATTCTGTGGCTGCATCTTGGAATAGCAAGCCGGTTAGTGTCAGAAGCGATCGCAAAGGTACGAGGAGGAACATAAGCGGTAAAGTAGTCTGAAATGTAGTTGGGACTCAGTTGTTGCATGGACTTATAGACGTACAGAAGGATTTTAAACAGTAACTTTGTACGCAGAAATACACCAAAAGGAGATATTACACTCTTTTCAGATGTTTTTTTCTTCTTCAAATTTGAATTATTTACATCTGAGAAAGAAAAGGCTGATAAGTTGCAGTTTTGATGCAAATGGGAATATTTTGGAAGTGACACGTCACAAAAACTCTCTAAAAATACCCTTAAGGCTACAGACAGTTTGCGCATACAAACAATAGAAGTTTCAATATTGTACACCCATACGCACATTTTGTCCTCAAGCGCAAAGTTTTATTTGCTGACATTCGTCTCATATCACATATGGGACCTAAACCTGTCCCAAAATATACTGACTCCTGAATCAAAATTATAGCAAAAATATCTGAAACTGTACATCATTTATTATCAAAAACTATCTCAGCATACCTTTATGGCTTAATGTCATACCTGATATACATGGTTCTATTAATAAAGCATTTTTCTCATCTATATTTGATGTCTCAAATTTATGATGCCACAATTCAATCCCATTTCCTTTCGGGACTTCAAGTGTGCACAAAATTAATTTTGTAATTTTCCAGCTGGGTGCGTTATCTTGCTTTAAACAGTAGCATGCATGAGATGCGATTGACATGAGCTAATATGAAAGCTGATCGCAATGCTCCATAATAACTCTCAACTGCCCCACTTGTTGTGAGTTTAATTATCTACTTAAGTCATGTGGCTGTGATTGCATGTGTACAGCATTGGGCTGTTCCATTTAAAATCTGCACTACCCCTGTGGAAGATTTTGGAAATATCTTCCACAGGGGGAGTATGATTTTCAAATGGAAAATATTGGTGGTGTGATATCCATTTTAATTTAAAGTTTACAAATCTTAAAAATAATCTTATCTTATTTGAACTTGAAAATATGAAAAATGTTAAAATGGTGTGTCGTGAAGATGCCCAATCAAGAAACAGCCAAACATTGTAGTTTCATTACGTACTGACTATTTACAAAGTGGTCAATACTGCAGTGTCAATCTGTTTACAGAACTATTTACCAACTGTCTATTTATACGTTTGTACGTGAAATCAGGTTGATATATTGCTTACTCCTTATAATGTAGCCTAGTTTGATTCTTATTGGCTGTTCTAATTGAAATCCTTACACCCCCTATGGAAGATATGACCATAATCTCCCATACAGGGGGTGTAGATTTTAAATGGAGTCACCCATTTAGGTAACTCCATTTGAAATTCACACTCCCTTTGTGGAAGATTAAGGACATGTTCTACATAGGGGGTGTATGTATTTTAACTAGAATAGCCATTGCCTAAAGGAGAACACAAACCATATGTACTCAAACAGGTTTGTTGTAAGTGCGATAGATAAATTTGCTCTAATTTTGACCGCTATTTCTTCCCCCGTGTGAGAGAGATGCGACATTTGTACTGATTTTGTGTGTTTGAGACCTAGATACAATGACGTAACTAGACTCTTGGTAATAAAGGGGGAGTCAGAAGAGAATAAAACCCTTGGTGATTTATAGTGTGCTATGCCAACCCACAGGGCTCTTAACACATCACAGATTGTTGCTGACTATATTGTGGCCCCTATCATTCCACAAACAACACAGGGACTTGTAACTAAAAAGCGCACAACTTAAGGGGTGGGGTATCAACGTTTGGACAGTATTTATTGTGGGACATTAGAGCACATCAGACATATCGCATTGCATTCTGAATATGAAGAATGTCCTTCTGATATCAAATAATTTTGATTTTTGAAATTGCAATGTAATACACATTTTATGGCAAATGATTAAAAATTGATATTTTTGATATTTAACAGTACTCAAAGTAAACTTTATAAATCTGATTATTTATACTTAAAGTGTATGTAGGTGGGATGAAAAGACGACGATCAATTGAAAATTTTGACCTTTCGTATTGAAGATATGGATTTTTTTTCCCAAAACACCAAACAAAAATTAGGTCTTTTTGGGAAAAAATCCATATCTTCAATATGAAAGGTCAAAATTTTCAATTGATCGTCAGCTTTTCCTCCCAGCTACATTCACTTTAAGAATATGTCATTAGATTTATAAAATTTACTTCGAGGACTGTTATAATATATCAAAAATGTGAAAATATCAAATTTTAATAATTTGTCATAAAATTTGTATTATATCGTGAATTTCAAAAAATGGAAATTATTTGATATCAGAAAGACCAGATCCCTTAAACCCAGTCCATACTAGTATATTTTCGTCATTGTGTCGTGATACCCGATTATGACATGATTTAATGACAAATGAATGATGAGAGCATCCACACGGTCAGTACCTTGTCATTGTGTTATAATAAATTCTGGTTATGAATACACCATTATAAAGTCCATTGAGTAAACATAAATAAAATGACGGGTAATTTTCATCGGCAATTACGACACGATCATGTAAACCGGCCTAAATTTTCATCACTAGCAAATGATGATATGATTGTAGTATGCTGATGACATTGAGCGGACATATGATTCTAATATCATAATACGATTATGACACAATCGTAATCGACGGGAAAATATAACACACTCGTGTGGGCTGGGTCTTAGATGTAGACTTATCGCAATAAACTTTCACAACCAGGATCAGCTCCCCAAGTTTGGTAAAGGGTTGCAACAGGATATTCTTTGTCAGTGGCTGTGGCTTAGCTTGTTAGCACTGACTTTCATTGGTTTCTGTATAAGTGCTTGTTGTTTTACTTAAAATAATGATGTCGCCGGTATTATTTATGACATAGACGCCGCAAGGAAAGCTACGGTATCTACATCTACAAAGTGTTGAAGCAGGTGCACCCTGACACTGGTATCTCTAGCCATGCTATGAGCATCATGAACTGCTTTGTCAATTACATCTTTGAGCGCATTGCCAGAGAAGCTTCCTGTCTTGCCCACTACAACAAGTGTTTTACTTAAAAATCATTGTTTTACTTAAAATAATGATGTCGCCGGTATTATATGAGATAATAAATGCACGACAGCAGATTAAAACAATACCTTTATTCTCTAAATAAATATCAAGTAAAAAACTTTATTAATGCAAGCAATATATTTATTTGTCAAGGCAATTCATGTGCAAAAACAGTAACAGAAGTTTCCGAGTTTACATAAATGTAGCTGAATGCCTAGTGGCATTTGCGACCACTTTGATTCAAGTCAAATTTGCCCTGTAGAAGTGTGACATGCACGGATCACAATGTTCACTTACAGTGCAGTGAAGATGTCATTGTGTATAGGGATTTGTACCGTATTTTGTCAAATAGTCGCCCCTCAAACAAACGCCCCCTCCCCCCGCCACTTTTTTCAACCAAGATGTTTCAAAAATGCTGATATTTCCATGCTATCTTGTGTAGTAAGCTATTACCAAGTTGCCCACATGGTCGATAATAGCGTCACTTTTGTCGAAAATCTGGATTGGAAACCCGCCGGAAGTGAATGTTTCTAGTTCATAGTTCATCATTTTAGTGTGAGTTTTAATTATGATTTTAACGGGAATTATTGTTCTAAAATTGACCTTGAATAAACCCCCCTTGGGAAAATGTAAAGTCTATGGGGGCGTTTATTTGACAAAATACGGTATGTTATGAGTTGTTGCTAAGGGGATGTTGAAGCTTCACCAACAAAGAGCATTTTATGGAACGGCATTGAAGAATGGACCATTTAAATAGGCGTGGTCCGATTGTTTGTGTTCTGTTTTCTATCTTAGGAGGTTGAGGCCTATACTATCATAACAATACGTTTCCAAATTTTGAGTAGGATAGCTGCAGCGGTTTTGATATGAGAAGCAGAAATGCCTTATAACAATGCCCTATAAGATAGTTCATATCCTTTCGGTGTGGTAACAACAAATCGCTATGTTTTTATTCACACTATTCGAACGAAACATATCGTTGGTGTTAAATTTTATTGGATAATAAGAAAAATATGAGCTTTCTTCTGATACCAAAATCTCATTTTTGATGAATAAATATGGGCGATGAGGCTGTGGATCGGGTCATGTCACAGACCTTTAAATTTTTCAGTTTCTAATTTACTCTTTTGGTTTCTAATTGGTAAGTCCCACCTGGTTCTTTTTGATTGGCCAAAGAATGTGTATAAATCTCATTTGTTGCAATGAGGCACAATTCCAAAGGCTTTCTGTAGGGTTTGAAGAATTTGAGAATGTATGACGCTAGTGCATTGTGACTTTCTTTCATTTTCCCAATGACAATATATCCTATTGCATGCTGGGATTGTTTATAGTGTAAACATTGTAAAACAGTGGCAGGGTATGTTATAAATACATCAGGTACATTGCTACAGTGTTATTATAAGTCATACTCGACAGTTTCATTAGTATTTATTACAAAGACGTTGTTGAAATGGGATGAAATATGAAAGGAAATGACTGATCTGATGTATGCCTAAGGGCATGCATACAATACATGGTTACTAACATTTGCAAATGTTTGAACCAGACTGTATTAGTTGATAATATCATAGATTTAGCCTCGGTTCGAGGCGACAGGGCTCTGTTATGGTGTGTTTTTTTTTTCATTCATTCTTTTTTTTGCTTCTCGATTTATTTTTATTCAGATGTCTTCATATCCTATCCACCCACCTCTGAAATGAGCATAATAATATCAAATTACTACCTGTCCTCATTGTCATCGTTCTGAGAAAATAACCAGAGAAAATTACTCATTGCAACCAGTTTCTATGTATTACTCTCAACAATGTAAAGTTCTCAGTTTATTATAGGCTCCTTCTAATTCTTTCTTGCTGCCCTAGGGCAGATTTTTTTGGCAGGCAGGGGGAGGCAAGCAATTTACGGGGCATTTATGGGGTACCTTTTAAATAATACGCTCTAACAAGGCTTAGGAAAACACTACGGAAATGTTCAAATATGTAAAAAGGTGACTTGTCATGTTTTGTTTCAGTGATGTATGACTCCACACTTTTCAATAGTGTGACTTGTCATATTGTACTTCAGTGCTGCATGGCTCTCTATTCCCCTCTATTCTATAGGGCGACTTGTCAAGCTTGGCTCCCTGGCTTGGCTCCACACTTGATTCTTAATGTCTTAGTGATAAGAGGACTGCCGGTCACAGCAAAAAGAGTCAAAGGGTATTCCACCTGTTAAATTGGCCAGAAAAGTGGACTCTTTTGATCTTTCAGCCTTTCTGAAAACTGGCACTAGATTGCCACATAGCTCATTGTTGGGGATGGGAGGCATTTCTTTTAATGTTGACTTGCACATTTGAGTAGACCTTCAGTTGTACTACTAAAATATTAAACTGCAAAAACACAGATACAGATATCTTAATACTAATTACGGTGTGTCCGTCCGTCCCTCTGTCCATGGCGCTTATCGCGTTCAAGCGTCAGCAGCGGTGCACTATCGCTTGCTTTCATGATGCGCTATCGCAGAGTATCAACGGGAGTGTGCGCCGAGTACAGTGCGCGCATCGGAGAAGCATTACAGTGTGTTAACAGGTGCATCTCATCGGACCAATAGGCCTATTTTCAAGACGGGATTAAACATAAAAATCATCAGTTATGGTATAACCCGTTTGCGTTGAATTTCGGGGTATTTTGGGGTCCTCCAATGTGGTAGCAGGGCAGGGTTTGAAAGAGGCGAACGATGGGTTTTCAGATTATGGGTACCGAAGTAAGCGTCACAGCTACAAAACAGAGTTGATTAATCATTGAGCGACGCATATCGTAGTAGTTTGAAAGGTTAGGACAAGTATTATGGGTAACGGGTGTTGGGTAATTAGAGATAGGCCTATCACGAGAACCGCCCAACCCGAGAACCGCGAAATCTAGTATAGTATGCTTCTGGTCAATTCTTGCATGCAACTTTAAATTGACCACTTAAGTGAAATCATAGCTCTTCTACTGTCTATGGTGAAATGCATGCATGCATGCATCCATCCATCCATATAGCTGGCAGGGCATGGATTTGATATATATGAGGCACTAGAGGGGCATAAAACCTTATATGATGCATATCCCAGACACAATGAGGATTTTTCTGTAGGAATTATTAAGCTTAACCTAAAGGGAAACACATGGCATGTAAAGTCATGTGTTGTGACATGCTTTGCTGGCAGCCTGGAATGAATCGGTTTAGAACGGCCATAAAATCAACTTCTTGAAGGCGTTAGATAGTCGCATGTGTGATATATTTATACTTCATAACCTTAAGGTTGTAATTCATCTTTGCCAGTCCTGGCATACCAGATTTGAATGGAAATGGTATACTTATAGCCCATAATAATTTATAGTGATTTCAAGCTGCATGACATTTCTGAGTGACCTAATAAAGTTCACTTGCAACACTTATACATTTGTATAGTCTTGACATTTATATGAGAATTTGGGCTATTCCAGTTGAAATCCATGCACCCCTATGGAGGACATGACCATAATCTCCCACACAGGGAGTGGATATTTCACATGTAGATAACTCCATTTTGAATTTCACACTCCCATTTTGGGAGATTATGGTCATGTCTTCCATAGGGGTGTATGGATTGCACCTGGAATAGCCCAAATTCTCATATGTCAAGACTATACAAATGTAAAAGTGTTGCAAGTGAACTTTATTAGGTCACTCAGAAATGTCACGCAACTTGAAATTGTAATGTTATGGGCAATAAGTATACCATTTCCATTCAAATCTGGTATATGCAAGGACTGGCAAAAATGAATTACAACCTTTGTAACCGGTATGAAACTCGGGGAGCTGATCCTGGCTGAGAAGGTCAATTGTAGAATGTCTAGGGTGTGTGCTTCTAAGCAGCAAAGTCCATGATCTGTATTGTTAAATGGAAATGGAATGATGTCGGACTGTTAGTGCTCATGCAGTGACAACCTGTAAAGTATGCTTAGCCTTGTGGATAAACGTCTAGGCATTGTGCCTGTGAGTACAGTCTGCCGCCTGGACAACCAATTCTTTAGAAATGCTTAGTCGCGCTAAAAGTCGATCGATACATGTAAAAATCAGCACAATTCAGAGATACACCTTTTTGCTATGAAATTAATTTTCTCGGTCAAATATAAAGCAATATTTTTTTTTCTTCAGTAATGTCAGTTAAAAACTTGGTGCTTGGATATACATTTTTTTAAAATCCTGGTGTTAAAATTAAGCATCAAATTGTGTCTTTTAGTGTGATATTTTTGATTTTTATAGGCCTTGAATTCGCCTCTGCGAGCTTTTTACGGAATTCATGTTTTAGCGTCTCAAACTAACATAGTTTGCTAAAGAAAGATATTTCCCACCTCTGTAAAGCACATCGTGTGGGTCTATATGTTATGGTTTTGTCAGAATTTCCGTTTTTGTTTTACCCTTTTTCCATTCATGATCCGAAAATGTCAAACTAAGTAAAAGTAGGCAATGGTGAGTACTTTTATCTCGAGAGCAACCAGCAGAAATAGTCGATATTTCCTTTGTTGTTATCCAGGTCAATTTTTCATTGAAAGCAAATTGCCCGACCAGCGATTAAATCCCCAATTGGGTGTTCTGGTTAAACATGATCAGTAGGAGCGCTATAGGTCTGGGAATTTCTTTGCTATATTGAAGTTCTGGCAACACTATAGCCATGCCGGTATTCCTATTAAACCCAGGGATATCGATCCACAATGCTAGTACTAGCCTTTAGATTTCACGTGTTGATTTAGAAATTTTTTCAGCCGACAGTGAAAGATGGTGAAATCAAAACGAAAATTCTGACAAAACTATGATATATAGCTCACGGTGATGTGCTTTAGAAAGTTGGGGAAAATCCTTCATTAGCGAACTATATTACTTTGAAAAGCTAAAAGGTTGATCAAGAAAAAGCTCATGGGCCGAGCTGAAGCCTATAAAAATCGAATATCTTACACTAAATGACTGAATTTCAGGCATAAGTTTAACACCAGGAAAAAAAAAAAAATCAGTATCAAGCATTATAGTTTTTCCAGCCATTTACTGAAAAAATGAAAATTATTGCTTTTCATTTGGCTGAGAAAAAAAATTTTACACTGAAAAGGTGTAACTCAAAATTTTGCTCATTTCAACACCAATTTCGATCGTTTGTATTGCCTCATTAAATGACTGAGTGAGCCTTGCAGAACAAAAGAATCGGTTGTGCAGGTAGCTGACTGAGTAGCACACTATAAATCACTGCGTTTCTTTTTGTGTGTTCAGAGGAAACTAGGCCATTTCTACACTGATCACCTGTTGCCTATTTTCTTTTGAGATTCATGTCATATTTGCAAACGACTAAATTATAAAAATTTGCACACAAAAAACCATGCATGGAAAATGAAAAAGCAAGACAGAAGATGCTTTTTTATTTGAAAGAGTAACATCTCTTTTGCATGTGCTTTTTGGCTGATGTAATGTTGTCAGCGTCAAATGATGTACTTCATATATAATGTATACAAGTACTTAAAACATGGGCTTTATATTACCAAGTAATGTGATGAATTACCATATAAGATCAAGGCAGTGACCTTTAAAGTAATGATTGATGGTATGAATTGCCTCCTACATTATAGTCCTGTTATCGTGCCAAAGGCGCGCATTGGAAGATGACATGAGTAGTATTGATGGTAGGGAAACGAGGGGTATGGAAAAAATTAGGATATCTCGAAGACCATGTATATTGTTTGATGATGATGTATTTGCCAATGGGGCAATTGCAGGAGTAATGTTGGTGCAGGTTGTTTCTTAAAAAGGTCAAGGAGAAGATCAAGGACGCGAACAAACCATGTCATTTGAGTAGAAGAGCTGACATCGTTCCTGAGAACCGAAACACACACAGAATCGTTGAATTATCATATGCTTAGGAACTGGGGGACTATAATGGCAGGGAACTCAATAATTTTGGTGCAGGGGCCCAGATACACTCAGCCCCTCTCCAATAATTCCTGGTGAAGTGAAAGAAATATGATCAAATAACAGAAAAGTAGGTGTTTTTTGCCTATTTTTTTGCACAACTGTTAGATGCCAAGGGGGCTTGAGCACCCCCAGAATTAATGGGCCATCAACAAAATTTTTGTTCTGTCAGCCCCCTTCCAATGTTGAAAATCTTCCTAAGCCATTACCTATAATACTTGCTCTAATTGTTAAAATTGTGTGACCAAATCGGCACCCTCGTCCCTTACTATTCCTCATCAAAACTGAGATTTTGGTATCAGAAAAAAGTTCATATTTTTCTAATTATCCCATCAAAATGTAATGCTGGAGACCTGTTTCATTTAGATGGTGTGAACAGAAACATGCAAAAAGCATCACCACCAATATTGTACTATCCCATATAGGGCATTGTTATACACATCATTGCTTTTCATATCAAAACTGCTGGAGCAATACACTTGAATACAGCTCAAAATACGGATGATTTTAATGCTAGCCCTCAATGTAATACAGTAGACTGCTGCCCTCAGTCGTCAACTGTCTGGATTGACGACCAAGAAAACTATGTGGAAAAAAAGTGACAGATTTTGCAACAGGATTCCTGTGGCATAGAGCATGCGCAGTTGTGTCCAAATTGACCCTTGTGGACGGATTTTGCAACAGGATTCCTGTGGCATAGAGCATGCGCAGTTGTGTCCAAATTGACCCTTTGACCGAGTTTGTTGTTTTTAGAATTTCAGAACGCGATCTTGTCACAGTGGCGCGGTACACCGACGTGGTACACGAACGCCGCTAGTCAGTCGCGCTACGCAGCACAACCAAAGTCGCATTGAATATAATTCTGAAGTCCGTCACGATATGGACTGGAAGATAATCAGTCGTCACTACGAAGCATAACACAGTACATGCGAAGTGTAGACGGCTGATCAGAATTAGTCTAGTAATACAGTAACAGAATATGAAAAAATGTGACCACCCACTTTTAACAACAAGAAAAGCACTACAAAAAGAAACAAGAATGTGCAATTATGAATATAAAAGAATTAAAAAGTTCCAACATGGTTATCATGACCTTTTGTGAATCAAATCTGCCACAGTAAAATCCAACATGGTGTTGCTCTCAACTTGAGACAAGACATGCTATAGGGATACAACTCTGCCAGGTTTGTACTTGTCCACTGATAAACCTGTTGAAACTATTCACCTTTAAGAAATACAGTTTTCATATTGTCTTGAATAATTCAAGAGGATATAGGTAACCATATACCATGATTTATGAGGATGAAGCCATTTGGTTAGAAGCCATCACGATGTCTTGCACAAGGTATCATTTATTTAAACACATTGCCTTAAAACCTGAGCAATCTTTGCATACTTTATATCACACATTAGGCATGTTCAGATAGCATTAGAATAAAGATTCAGCTCAGAGGTAGTTATTAAAGTTACACCTGAGCAGTATCTCTGAGGTATAGGCTAGAGTTAGTGCCTGAGCAGCCACACTTTTCCATTGCATGTGGCCAATACACATTCAATTTATTTATTGATCAATATTAAAGACCCTAGATTCAAGAGTGGATACAAAATCTACCATTGTACACTATTAATGCTCATGTGAACAGTGGTAGATTTTGTATCCACAGCTCTTGTATCTAGGGTCTTTGATATTGATCAATAAAATTGAATGTGCATAGGCTGCTGAGACTCCTGAGCTACTGAGCCCAAGCACTGAAGATCGGTTAGATCCCATGACCTTGCAATTAACATCAAATCTTGTCAGCCATCAGAGATCATTAGATCTTTTTTGCCATCTATAGGCTGCATGAAGATTAATGCTCTTAATGTGCATATCCCTGTTTCTATTGAGCAAGTGTTTGTGGCTGAATTTGAGATGATGCACGGTGATGCGAGGAATAAGCGGTAATAGCTCCAGAGGAAACAAATCAGGTGAAGGTGAAAGCAGGGTGATGTGAGCAGTCAACCACCTTTTGATGTGGTTAATAGTGGTGAATATGCAGTAATATTCTCAGTAGAAATACATGTAGTACGGGTGAAGATTTGGAGGGTGACACAGGTAGTTAGCCTACTACAAGTACAATACAGAAGAAGCATTGAAAATCTGACCTTGATGGTCACTTTGTCTGGACTTTTTGCCTTCCCCACTAAATACAGGAGTAGTGAATCATTACCCTGCATGTACAGCCTAGTAGAAACAACCTATCATAGTGGATACTGGCTGCACCGGCATGCCATCCACTACTCAAAATATTGGACCTGTCTGTCGTCTATCACATGGTAGAGGATTGTAAAAACAAAAATTCCTATCATTTATTCTCTGAGTAAGTGGAAACTATCTCTGAGGCAAGCTCCAATGTGAACATATCTAATGCGCTATGGGACTTGCCTAGACTTACTAGTCAATTTATATTGTTCCGTGTTGGCCTGTTGCTGGCAGGTGACTAATGCTCCTATGCAAACAATATAAATGCATTTATTTTATTCTCACAATGTTTTTCTTTATTGATGGGTCTCCTTTATATTGTTCAAGTAAAAGAGGAGTCATCCTAGTATAAGATATCTGTAGCCGGTAGCTATATTATACCATGCAAAGCGTGTTATGGCGCTAGTCTCCGTCCCAGTCGTCTTGTGCTCCGTCATGATTAAACAAACCGTCTTGCAACAAGCTCTAATTACATTTTTCTAATTGGCCCAAACCGAACCCAAAATTTTCTTGGGTTTAATCCGCTGTCAATCAACCACTGGGCTTCAGTTGTTGATGGACAGCCACGTGGTGATATAAATCCACACAATGCACATGAGAATGTGCAGTGGTTTCTCTGGCATGAAAGGTGATATCAGACGATTGGCGCCTCCGTGGTTGCCGCCCCTAGTCTACTCCTATTGTAACTGTTGTACAATTTGCGCTTTTAGTTTTTAGGGATCACACCACTAAATCAAGTTCCTATTCTTTTATGTGTTAAGAGGTACCTAAGAAATCGTCATTTTCTCATGGTTAGAACGTGCTAGGGCATTCAAAACAAAAAATTTCTAAAAGATTGTGATATATTCTACCCTAAAACCACCATTGTTTTGGTAGTTGAGTGGCTCAATTTTTCGCAGTGGTGCATTGAACATGATGTAAACCATACCGGTACCAAAGCCTACATCTCAGCGCCTCTATGCTGTGACATCATTTGGTGCATGGAACTAAAAAACCTTCCTAAAATGTCAGAATTGTAATATTTTTTATTATTTTATGCTTGGATGATAAGAAAAACATCCACAGAGCACAACTATCACTAAAAAAGGGCACATCAGCCTTCATTTCAAACTTTTTTTTCCATTAAAATGCACCTGGTATGGTCAGCGAATAAAAACACTGGTTGTTATTTCTTCAGTCAGATAGGGTTGGACCTGATTTAGTGGTGTGATAAGTTTAGCTACAAATCTGGGCGTTAAATTTGTGAGAATCTAACATCTACACAATTCATAACACAGCAGTGACATGGTTCTATAACCATGGAATTTAATCAAGCAATCAGTGGTCGGTGTTTGTTGCCAGGCAGTTAGTTTAGTGAGGAAGGAACACAAGACAGCTGGGACAGAGACTAGTTTAGTGCAGGATTGGAAGGATAGGCCATTCTATGCTAATGCTATATTTTCAAAGCAACTTTGCTAGAAACTGATGTTTGCCCATAATTTGAAACTTCCCATTCTAACATAGTAAACTGGCCTCAAAAAGAAACTCATAATTTTTCACAAGGTCATATCTTAAAATCCTCTCCATGAAAATGAACAAAAATTGCACACAGGATTACTTCAATACTCTACTCTAAACACTGGTTCCAATTATTCGCTGTACATGAACAAAATTACACACAGGGTTACTTCAATACTCTACTCTAAACACATGTCAGTAACCAAGCAGTTGTCCAACTGACACAACAGTAAAATGCACTGACACGGAACAGCTTCCGGGATCACATTCACAGGCGAATAATTGGAACCCAGCCAAAGAAATATGTTGCGCTGTGAATGTGGTCCAGGAAGGTGTTGCATGTCAGTGCATTTTGCTGTTGTGTCAGTTGGACAACTGTTTGGTTACTGACCAATGTTTAGAATAGAGTATTGAAGTAATCCTGTGTGAAATTTTTGTTCATTTTTATGGAGAGGATTTTAAGATATGACCTTGTGAAAAATTATAAGTTTATTTTTGAGGCCAGTTTACATTGTGGTGATGTGGTGAAAATCTTCCTTGTTTGTTTCAATAGGAGTATGTGGGCCCCATAAACATTCTGACTTCACACACACTATTTTGGCTTACTAATGTGTATCTAATAGCTGAATTGACAAATGCAGCTATAATTTCCAGAAGTAACCAACTTATGTGGCCAATTATAGATTCTAACACCAAATGAACTATGAAGGCACTATGTTGTATGTGTCTGCAGAGGCTGCAGTAAACTGGGTTAATTAATTGCATATGATGAGGGAGGATGCGCTCATCCATATCAAGTAAGTTAATTAATTGGAAATTGATGGGGGAGGGATGGTTCAGAGCTAGACACAACTTATGTTAGAGATGTCCCCAAGGAAAAGGAACTCATAAGGCATGTCCACACTGAGGGTTTTGCTTAAGCAATGTGGTTCTCCAGCAAAAACTCTGCTCCGTGTGAATGCTCTTGAGGATTCCAATCCCTAAGTTTGTCCCCAAATTTTATCCCCAAATTTATCTCCAAGAAATTTACGGGATTTTACTATTACCACAAGTGATGCTTGAGTGATGTTGGCATTTGAATGATATATTTTGCACTTCTCGAGTGCTGAGCTTGACCTTTGACCTTGGTTTAAAATGTGGTTCAATACTAGATTGCAGTAAGATTCCGGTTGTAATTCTAAAGATGACGACATTGGGTATCGCAAACTCAAGGATTGTAGGTTTCAATGGAGTTGTGTGGACACGCACTCGGGGAAGTGCAGTATGCGAGCATGCCGATCCTCAAGAATTCTGTAACTGTCTGAACATTGCACATCATGTTTTTATGATAAACAATGTGCAAAAAGAAAGTCAACACTTCTTTGGGTGGTTGTCAACTCTTTCTCAACTTTTTAATGTGATTAAGAAGTAGCGATAGAATTGTTGAGAATTGTGTAGCATTTTATTAACTGCAGTATGTTAGCTTATGATGCCTCAGTGGTAAACAGAAATAGGAATTATCGATATGTTATTAATGATTCTTAAACACTTGAGAACGTTCCTGCAATCTTATTGGTTCTTACCCGTGTGATATGACACGATATCACACAGGTCAGCGTGTGTGCATCAACGCGATACGCGTACTTGCTTTTTGAACCAATGGGAGGCGCACTGCAACAACGGGACTGATCGATAAGCCCTAGGTAATTCCTTGTAAAATGTAGAATTTAATTTGATTAAAATATGTAATACTTATGATATTTTTATTATTTTGAATTGAAGAATGAGAATAAAGGTATTGTTTTTAGCCGCTGTCGTGCATCTATCATCTCATATAACACGGGCGACATCATTATTTTTAGCGTAAAACAACTCGGCTCCGCCTCGTTGTTTTACTTAAAATAATGATGTCGCCCGTGTTATATGAGACGATAGATGCACTCCAGCTGCTAAAAACAATACCTTTATTCTCTAATTATATTGATGCACATTGAAAAGTTGCAATGTTTATTTACTGGGTAAAAAGATACCAATTAGAATTTACCAAAATTATAGTATTTACCATGTACAATGCTATACCACTAACAAATACTGTGTGAGTTTTTACCAATCAATGACACACACTCTGTAGACAACATGTTAATGGGGGGGGGGGGGGGACTCGGGCATGATTTACCCCAAGTGAAGGCAGCAGTGTTACCTCACAGTCCTGCCTTGTCATTTGTAAGGGACCAGTTCCTCCACACTGGCCATCCTTGTGATCTTATTGTCAGGTCTGTCTTGGTATGATGCAGATTGTAAGAACGGTAGCTCCCGATTTGCTGGTCGTTACTTTTTGGTCATAATGTGCTCCCTAAGTAAATAGATAAGAGGCTTTCACAGTGGGAATCTAGGCAACAAGATGTTAATAGGTGCGCCATTGGATTAAAAAGGTTGTCAACCTTGCGACCTTTTCAAACCAGCGTTGTTGACACCGTATTGCTTATCCCCGCTCCCTAATTAACTACATGATAGTACATATTATCCCAAATGTCCCCTACCTGAGTAGCCAAGCTAAAAGGTGTTAATAGGTGCACCATTGGATTAAAAAGGTTGTCAACCTTGCGACGTTTTCAAACCAGCGTTGTTGACACCGTATTGCTTATCCCCGGCTCCCTAATTAACTACATGATAGTACATATTATCCCAAATGTCCCCTACCTGAGTAGCCAAGCAACAAGGTGTTAGGTGCACCATTGGATTAAAAAGGTTGTCAACCTTGCGACCTTTTCAAACCAGCGTTGTTGACACCGTATTGCTTATCCCCGGCTCCCTAATTAACTACATGATAGTACATATTATCCCAAATGTCCCCTACCTGAGTAGCCAAGCAACAAGGTGTTAATAGGTGCACCATTGGATTAAAAAGGTTGTCAACCTTGCGACCTTTTCAAACCAGCGTTGTTGACACTGTATTGCTTATCCCCGCCTCCCTAATTAACTACATGATAGTACATATTATCCCAAATGTCCCCTACCTGAGTAGCCAAGCAACAAGGTGTTAGGTGCACCATTGGATTAAAAAGGTTGTCAACCTTGCGACCTTTTCAAACCAGCGTTGTTGACACCGTATTGCTTATCCCCGGCTCCCTAATTAACTACATGATACATATTATCCCAAATGTCCCCTACCTGAGTAGCCAAGCAACAAGGTGTTAATAGGTGCACCATTGGATTAAAAAGGTTGTCAACCTTGAGACCTTTTCAAACCAGCATTGTTGACACCGTATTGCTTATCCCCGGCTCCCTAATTAACTACATGATACATATTATCCCAAATGTCCGCTACCTGAGTAGTCAAGCAACAAGGTGTTAATAGTAGGCATGTCCACTAAAAATTGAAGTACTTTTAAATTGATTCAGACCTAACTTATTGGATGGGAATTGATGAAAGAAACATTTTGGCGTTTAAATAATCTTAATCGGACGTTTCATTCCAGAGATATGGCCTTTCGAGTGTCACGGTTTTATATAGGGCTGCTAGAACATGTTAAAAAGTTAAAGTCCAAAAGGAATACTAACAGAAAGTGCAACTTTAAGGTACTTTTTCTTAATGTATTTATTAACTATCTTATCTGGAACATTATATTTGCTTATAACAACATGAAAATAAGATCATCCTGAAAATTTAATCGATTTTGTTGACATACAACAAAAACTATAAGACCTCAAAACCCATGGTTTGTTTGTTGAAACCTCAAGCATGATCATAGATGGCCATTATGGAAAATATCTCCATAGAGGAGATGAACAATAAGTGCATTATTTCAAATGAAAAGCGGTAGTCTTAAACATTGTTCAATCTTTTAAGGTCAGCACATTTTATCTTCAAAAATTATTATATTTCATCATGGCATAAGTTTGGTAACATTAATCACTACCAATTTTGAGAAATTTGCTCCAACTCAAAGGTTATCTTTACTACATTGAGCAATACACTGTGTGCATGGAAGCCATGATGGTCCCCGGTTGTTATCCTCCCTATGATTATGGACATGGTAGTGAGACATGCACTACAAAGTTCATGTTCTGAACGGTCTTGCGATAGTCTTAAACTTTCTTAAATTTCTTAACATCCTACACATTTTGTCTTCATAAATAGTTAAATTTTATGAGTATGTAAGTTTGCTTGTCTGATTCACTCCAAATTGGAGATAATTGCGTTTGAACACCTGATGCACGGAATGGTGTCACTTCAACCTGTTGTAGTTCTCATCTCATTAAATTTTTCATTAAAAAAGTTGATCTCTTCATGCAGGAAGGTCCTCTCTATTTACTGACCAAACAGGAAAAAGTTTGGTGAATGTTTTCTGGTGGAATCAGGAATTTCTTGAAACACCCTGATATAGGCCTACATTTGGATCAAAACAAGTATGTACGCCATTTAACATGCCTGGGATTTCTTGTATCGATCAGTTTCTCCATAGACAATACGTGTGTGAGTGCACGCACACAGTAAATGAAAAATCGTTCTAGTGGAAACTGTATTGAGAGTGGGCATCCCTATTAATAGGTGCACCATTGGATTAAAAAGGTTGTCAACCTTGAGACCTTTTCAAACCAGTATTGTTGACACCGTATTGCTTATCCCCGGCTCCCTAATTAACTACATGATACATATGATCCCAAATGTCCCCTACCTGAGTAGCCAAGCAACAAGGTGTTAATAGGTGCACCATTGGATTAAAAAGGTTGTCAACCTTGCGACCTTTTCAAACCAGCGTTGTTGACACTGTATTGCTTATCCCCGGCTCCCTAATTAACTACATGATACATATTATCCCAAATGTCCGCTACCTGAGTAGCCAAGCAACAAGGTGTTAATAGGTGCACCATTGGATTAAAAAGGTTGTCAACCTTGCGACCTTTTCAAACCAGCGTTGTTGACACCGTATTGCTTATCCCTGGCTCCCTAATTAACTACATGATACATATTATCCCAAATGTCCGCTACCTGAGTAGCCAAGCAACAAGGTGTTAATAGGTGCACCATTGGATTAAAAAGGTTGTCAACCTTATGACCTTTTCAAACCAGCGTTGTTGACACCGTATTGCTTATCCCTGGCTCCCTAATTAACTACATGATACATATTATCCCAAATGTCCCCTACCTGAGTAGCAAGCAACAAGGTGTTAATAGGTGCACCATTGGATTAAAAAGGTTGTCAACCTATGCGACCTTTTCAAACCAGCGTTGTTGACACTGTATTGCTTATCCCCGGCTCCCTAATTAACTACATGATACATATTATCCCAAATGTCCGCTACCTGAGTAGCCAAGCAACAAGGTGTTAATAGGTGCACCATTGGATTAAAAAGGTTGTCAACCTTGCGACCTTTTCAAACCAGCGTTGTTGACACCGTATTGCTTATCCCCGGCTCCCTAATTAACTACATGATACATATTATCCCAAATGTCCCCTACCTGAGTAGCCAAGCAACAAGGTGTTAATAGGTGCGCCATTGGATTAAAAAGGTTGTTAACCTTGCGACCTTTTCAAACCAGCGTTGTTGACACTGTATTGCTTATCCCTGGCTCCCTAATTAACTACATGATACATATTATCCCAAATGTCCGCTACCTGAGTAGCCAAGCAACAAGGAGTTAATAGGTGCACCATTGGATTAAAAAGGTTGTCAACCTTGCGACCTTTTCAAACCAGCGTTGTTGACACTGTATTGCTTATCCCTGGCTCCCTAATTAACTACATGATACATATTATCCCAAATGTCCGCTACCTGAGTAGCCAAGCAACAAGGTGTTAATAGGTGCACCATTGGATTAAAAAGGTTGTCAACCTTGCGACCTTTTCAAACCAGCGTTGTTGACACCGTATTGCTTATCCTCGGCTCCCTAATTAACTACATGATACATATTATCCCAAATGTCCCCTACCTGAGTAGCCAAGCAACAAGGTGTTAATAGGTGCACCATTGGATTAAAAAGGTTGTCAACCTTGCGACCTTTTCAAACCAGCGTTGTTGACACCGTATTGCTTATCCCTGGCTCCCTAATTAACTACATGATACATATTATCCCAAATGTCCCCTACCTGAGTAGCCAAGCAACAAGATGTTAATAGGTGCGCCATTGGATTAAAAAGGTTGTCAACCTTGCGACTTTTTCAAACCAGCGTTGTTGACACCGTATTGCTTATCCCCGGCTCCCTAATTAACTACATGATACATATTATCCCAAATGTCCCCTATCTGAGTAGCCAAGCAACAAGATGTTAATAGGTGCGCCATTGGATTAAAAAGGTTGTCAACCTTGCGACTTTTTCAAACCAGCGTTGTTGCCACCGTATTGCTTATCCCTGGCTCCCTAATTAACTACATGATACATATTATCCCAAATGTCCCCTACCTGAGTAGCCAAGCAACAAGGTGTTAATAGGTGCACCATTGGATTAAAAAGGTTGCCAACCTTGCGACCTTTTCAAACCAGCGTTGTTGCCACCGTATTGCTTATCCCTGGCTCCCTAATTAGGCCAAGTAAAAATAAAAACATGTTTCTCGTCCGGGTTTTTAAAAATTAGGAGAATGAGGGGCTTTTTATTTTTTATTTTTTATTGGAAAACGACGCTAAATACCTGTATTTGGCAACATGTTTCGGGTACTCGACATACAGATTGATATCTGAGAAAAAGGAGGAGGCCCTTTTTATTTTATTGTTTTGAGAGGTAGACCCCTCTAGTGATCACAAAACTCTTCTTAAATGATGTATTATGCATTTACAAAACCGTAAAATAAGTTTCAACTTTTGAAACATCTTTTTCTACAAGTTATAACTGAAAGTTTACAAAATAAAAAGAAATTTGAAAAATCTTCAAAAAATGAGGAGGGCGCGGACGAGAAACATGTTTGTTTTTTTACTCGGCCTTAACTACATGATACATATTATCCCAAATGTCCCCTGCCTGAGTTGCCAAGCAACAAGGTGTTAATAGGTGCACCATTGGATTAAAAAGGTTGTCAACCTTGCGACCTTTTCAAACCAGTGTTGTTGACACCGTATTGCTTATCCCTGGCTCCCTAATTAACTACATGATACATATTATCCCAAATGTCCCCTACCTGAGTTGCCAAGCAACAAGGTGTTAATAGGTGCACCATTGGATTAAAAAGGTTGTCAACCTTGCGACCTTTTCAAACCAGTGTTGTTGACACCGTATTGCTTATCCCCGGCTCCCTAATTAACTACATGATACATATTATCCCAAATGTCCCCTACCTGAGTAGTCTTCAATACAAATTGCTATTCTAGTTGAAATCCATACACCTACCATGGACAGAGATGCCAACCCTCTCTATTTTAGAGGGAGGCACCCTATTTTTGTCAACATTTTTGTCCATTTGGCAACCTCCCCTTTTCTGGCAAGTTTTGTGCCTTTGAAGTTGCATGTAATTTTGAAAACCTCCCTATTTTATGTTTGAATCCTCCCTATTTTCTGGATGTTAATGTTGGCATCTCTGCATGGAAGACTTGACTTGATGTTAATCTCCCAAACGGAGTATGAATTTCAAATGGGATTACCTGCATGGATGACTCCATTTGAAATGTGCATCCTCTGTATGGGACATAAAAAGGTCATGTCTTCCATAGGGGGTGTATGGATTCCAACTGGAATAGCCCAAATCATGCAGTTTGTTTCCTTTCCTGCAGACAATCAACTGTATATAAGCTTTTTTTTTGGCAAAGGTTTTATTTTCGCAAATTTCACAAGCGGGCTTTCCGTGCAGGGACAAAAATAAAAACCGACACAAAAATATATAATTTAGAGGTTTAAACCTTTGATCACAACACAAAAATATAGTTTTACTTTACACTAACATAAATTCAGCGAAATAAACAACCCGCACAATTTCCAATAATCCCAAAATCATGAAAAATTCTGTTTGTGAAAATAACAGTATTTGTCGCAGAAGCTGAGCACACTAGAACTATAATACACAGAGCTGGTTTACTCGATACAATAACAATCACCTTATTGGAAAGGCAAATAATTTTAACCTTTGTGAATTGTGTACTTGTGATTCTAAAAAAACAAAGCACAATTTTTTTTTCTGAATTTGGAAAATATAATTAAACACTATCATTGTAATAGTACCAAATCCAAATTATAAAAGCACTTATGGGAGTGCAAATTGAAACTTGTGTTTAGAATTGAAATACAACTCAACAATTAGTAGAAATGGGGCACAAATTTACTAATGTGAGGTTTGATTTTGAAACAACTTGATTGTTCTTTACTTGCCAATAATGAACACAAAAGGTCACAAGTTGAGTAGGGATCTAATGTAGTTTTCTACCATCAATTTCCCAATTAAAAGGTAATATCAGTAATCTGCAAATTTCAATGAAAAACAGAATTTTGTTTAGAGAGTATAGCCATGCTAATGTTATGGCGCTATTTTCTTTGTATATTCCATCATTTAAATATATCGCTCCGCGGTCTTTCATTCATCAATCATGCTCGCCTATGATCCTATGTAGTCAGTGGCCAGTCACTGAAGGAGAAGGACCGCAAGTGTATTCAATCCGTAATCTATATTATGTTGTGACACTTTGTTGATTTGATGATGCGGAATTAAAGATTATTGTGAAGTTATATTTTGTTATCCGCTCATTTCTGTTCGAAAGTATTCAGCGAGTCTTTCCCCGTCTAACTGTGAGATCCATTGGCCATGTATCTGGTATAAGTTCTAAAACCAAATAACTGGCTAGTGGATTTCATATCAGTTTAGCTTCACTAACACTAACATACACTGCAAGATAAAAGACTGAAAGCAATCTAAACAGGGTGCAATTTGCCCGCTAGTTCATGTTGGAGAAGTCTTGCCAGCAATGACACATGGGACCAAAACATAGACAACAACCAAGTACCTGGAACAGAAACTGTAAAACATTTTATAAAATTAAACACTGAAATAAGATGTCAAACTGAAGTCAAAGACATGGTGAAAATTAAAGAAGTGAAATAAATTTGGGCAAGTCACATTGCATGAAGGGAAGATAAGAGATTTTGAAAAAAGGTCCAAAAAGGTCAAATTTTAAAAAGAAAATATTTGAAATTTTTTAAAGTTATCCCTTCAAATTTCAAATATTTTACCCTTTTGCATGGATGACTGATTGCACCTTTAATAAATGAAAATAAATTGGCATAAATTGTATTGGCAATCAATTTTATGTGCAAGAGATGGCATCAACCTCAATTCATTTTAATAAATTCAAATGCAAGCCAAAATTTCATTTCGTAATGTAAGGGTCATAAAACTCATAAGATTTTTTTTTACCAATATATTGATTCCAGATAAGTTACCATGGGAATAGTTTAACAATATCAGTGTTGCCGGTTGCTATCGATTCATTATGAAAATGGAATTGGCAATTACCACACGCTTCTCTTCTCTGACCATTGAACTATAGGAAATATCAAGTGTGTGGAAGAAACAGTCAAACTTATGAAGTGCAGGGAAGATTTTAATTTGATGAGTTTTGCTAGAAAGTGTGAATATACCAAATTAAACAGCTGCCAGTTAGTACATAGTGGAGATTGAACTTTGTTCACACCATATAAAGTTGCCGCATCTGAAATTGTCAGTTGTTAAGGGGTTTAAAGGTTGATGCAATCTGTGCACAGAGTGTCTCAATATGTGACATGATCAAGGGGAATGAGTCGCATTTCGGCAATTTCCAATTAGAAGTTTTTTACAGTTTATGAATGTTACAGTTTGATGCAAACCCCATCAAAATCGGACATTTGGTTACCGAATTATGAGCAATTTATCAATGGCTGAAAACAATATAAAACGAAAGAATTTGAATACTGTTTTCCCAATATCTCAAAAATAATATTAGCGACATCTGACTGTTGTTTCCCAAAGTCTTCTATAGTAGGGTTTGTGAAATACTAAATATCTGGCTCAAAATAAGCTAAGGTGTCATAAAAGTGTAACACACAATTATTTTTCCAGCTCTTTTCTTTTGGTCTCCAACCAGGTTTAAATTATAGTATGCACATATATTGTTCATAATACACTAAAAGAAAGATAAGTTATAGACCATTTACTTCACAAATTTAATTTTCTATCCCTTTCGTACGTTATATTTGACAGACACAATTTTGATGATTTTCTGCAATCAAATAAAAATTTATAAAGTATTACATAAGGTATTTTGTGGTTATTTAGGTGTAGGACCTACAGCAACTGATTGTGGGGAAAAATGTGTCCAAATATTACAATAAGGAGGATAAATTGTTATAAATAAAATATGTGTGTCTGTCAAGCCATAACATACGCAAGATGTCTGTCAAATGTAACATACAGAATAATAATTTGGCAAAAACAGTAGTTCAAGATGGGAAATTGAATAAAGATCACATGCAGTTTATAAATCACATGTTTTAAAACACTTTTATAAACTCTAAACTATCATCATAATGTGAACATCAAGTGATTTTTAATTTTTTTAAACATATTATGTATGTTACTTGCGTATAAATGTTTGACAGACAACACTTAACAATGGATTGTGTCATCAAAAAGCTTCTCCTCACAAAGTGATAGTGCCACAAAGCTAGGTGGAGCTAAATGCTATGTCATGTAGCATTATTAGCTGTATCACCCTAGTTTAGCAGGAATTACAGCACCGTCTTGCGTATGTTACTATTTGACAGACATTTCAAGAAAAAATTTTAAATTGTTATATGTTCAAAAAGATGGCAGCCACTTACAAATTGATTATAATATGGAGAAATGAAGTTATTTACAATAGATTTACCCTTTAGTTTATGCTTCAAGTCTTTGTTTATAAAAAACTGAGGGACTTCAAAATCAATCAAAAGTTTGACAGACAATAGTAACATACGCAAGGCAAACTTTTAAATCCTTTTTTTGATCTGTTAACTTATAATTCATAATGCCTCTTTCTGTTTTTTTGATTGGTTTACTGCACCATTTTGGGAAACAGGTCACATGAATTTCTATAAGGATCCATAAAAAAAATTAAAAGCTGTTGAAAAAGGCGCTCTCTTGGCATGTTACAAATAAAAGTGTAAAAATAGGCATTTTACAGCTATTTTTTATTATTTTTATTATTTAGAGTGAAAGGATTTTACTTAAATTGTGTATGCTATGTCTTTACTACCTAAACTTGCCACTAAACTAGCAAATATTCCATTTCTATAATTATTATTTTTAAAAAAAGATGTCAAAATATATGGCTATAATATGACACCTTAGCATATTTTGAGCCATCTGTTTTGTGTTGTTGTATTAGTATGAACATTTGAGCAAGAAATTCTTATTTTGCAATAAATAATAAATTATCTATAAGCTTTAACTATCACACCACTTTGAGTTTGATAATAGTGCTATCATCAGTAGATAACACACTACTTTGTGTGTGATAATAATGCTATCATCAGTAGATAACACACTACTTTGTGTGCGATAGTAATGCTATCATCAGTAGATAGCCCACTACTTTGTGTGTGATAATAATGCTACCATCAGTAGATAGCACACTACTTTGTGTATGATAATAGAGCTATCATCAGTAGATAACACACTACTTTGTGTGTGATAATAGTTCTATCATCAGTAGATAGCACACTACTTTGTGTATGATAAAAATGCTATCATCAGTAGATGACACACTACTTTGTGTATGCTAATAGCGCTATCATCAGTAGATAACACACTACTTTGTGTATGTTAATAATGCTATCATCAGTAGATAGCACACTACTTTGTGTATTTCCAAACCTTTGTTATTTACTCACCTTTGTGTGGGGGTTACCTTAATTACAAACCACATAATTCTAGTGTAGTATTGAAAGCAATCGTTATCGCTTTTGTGAAGATTTTATACATACATACAAGTTTAAAGGTCTAGTCCTCACCTAGGCATTTCTAGTAATGACTGTGATAAATTTGATTAAAAAACATCATTCTAAAGTAGGTAGGAAATTTGCTCCAGGTACCTGCCATATGTTAGCATCCTTATCTTTGCTTTATCATGGTTATAGATCTTGTCATGCTCCCAATGAAATTCAATGAAAGAAATGAGTACTAATTTTGTTAACATAATGTTTGTGTGTGCATCCTAGATCATACTTGTTGACATTTAGGGATGGCAAAATACAGGCATGGTTGCTAAATTCGCAATTTGGTTGCCCAATTGGGTGATTTTTGAAAGATCTCCTCGCAAATTTTGACAATTTTCTATCCTGTAGAAACCAAAGGTTAAGACGATAAATTGGGCGACTATTCTCACATGACTTCTAGTAGTTTGCTGAATGCTGTCACATAGAAACTAATGGTTAAGAGAAAAATTGAGTGACTATTCGACTTTTTAACCCACAAGTTTGGCTGAAAATTTGTGGCAACACTGAATACAGGTAGTTAAGAAAGGGAAGTTCAAGCAAGTGGCCTACTTTTGATAGTAGTATCATGATTGAATGGAGGTTACACATGAACTTTCTTAAATACACAATGATTAGGGTATGTGATAAAAAAACATGATGAAGTTGAGATGAATCGTATCCCATGAGTCACCTGATTTGTGTCGCAATCCTGTTGATCATTGCATACACTTAACTTGAAGTACTGGGGGGGGGGCACAACAGTGTTTGAGAAATGCATTCTGGGATATCATAAGATGATAATAGAATCATGTAGATGAACTTTCTTAAATACATAAAGTTAAGGGTATGTGACAAAGAAGTCAAACACATCGAGATGAATGGTATCCCACGAGTCCTCTGAGTTGGCAAACCTACATTTTTAGCAAAGACCCTGCATGAAAACGCACTTTTTGCATGTAGGGGTGTGAGAGTTCAGCTTTTTTTTGTCAAAATTTATGCTGTTTTTCAGCTTTTTTTTAGTAATTTTCTTCTTTTTTGTCTGAGGCCTCTCACAACCCTGCTTATGCTGACATTATCTCCCTTACATTGTTGAAATTTGTGTTTTTATTTTCCATCAAGTACTCAGCCTGACCTTGTGACATATTTAATCATTCTTTCTTAGATTTATGAGATTGAAATCAATAAAAACTACCTGCCGATTGGCCAAAAAGAAGTTTTCATTATCAATTGGACCAATCAGCAACATTGTTAAAATAATTTCAACACACAAAAAATTGGGATGAATTATTTCCAAAGCTCCATTCTGATTGGTGATTAAAGTGAAGATATCATGTAATTGACCAATCAGAGGCAATGTTAGATCGGTAGGTAGTGCCCAGGGGGTTAAGTATCAATTAAGCAGACTACAGTACATTGTACAATTTACAGGGCATTGCTAGCCTACTAAGGCACAGTACAGAGGATGATTTAAGCACTTCCCAACATTCCACTATGTTACTTGCGGTTAGCATAGCTGTGTGAGCGAACATGACACCACTACTCGCCCACTGCATATAGACATACTGCACGTGCATGGTTTAATTTGAATTTGTACAGTTATATTTACATAAAAAAACGCTGTGAAGATGCTGGTCGATTTCACATTTTATGTTATCTACAGAAGGTGTGAATTATCCTTTAAACACACATCACTTTTGTTCTGAAATTGACCAAGTAATAATGACACACGCACAATTCTAAAACAACATCTTTTGCACAGAGTTCAATGGGATTTGAAAAGTAAAGTGGCAGTTGAAACTCTAGTGATAACATGTTTGCAGTGCATGATGGGGCTTCCTTAAATCATCCTCTGGGCACAGTATCTGCCATGTAACATAGTCATTGATACTGCATGTTTGAGGGCAGCATAACATGAGCACCAAAATCTGAACACAAGTGAATTCTAACATATTCATGTGTGTCAATATCCTTTAGTGTGACAAAATTGCAATTTTTGTTCTAAACGGAATTGATTTCCTCATCATTTGTGTTGATAAGGATCTCGTTTTACCGCCATTTCCTGAGCATAAAATAAAAATCGGTATGCGTGAATTGACATGCCTCCTGTGTCTCTTGTAGTTTCTCAATTTCATTTCAAGCACCAAGGATGATACATGTTCATGCATGTAATGGGGACTGCAATATGTTGCTGCTGATGTGGCTGTTACATAACCAAAATGAGGGATTTGTTGCTGAAGTTGATTTCAAGATATGACTAAAAGAAGCTGTCAAATTCTTTTATTTTTAATGTTAATAGTCACCCAAAAACAATCATATCTTGGGAAATTAGAAGTCAAATTTTCATATGATTTTCAGGATGTTGTAGGCTAAAGTGAATAAGAGTGCAAAACTTAAAAAAATGAAATTGAATTTCTTTGACATGTGATCTATTTTTCAAAGTTAAATCACTTGTATTCTATACTAGTATTTAGGATGCTTGTTATCAAAACAAAACAAGTGAACACTAACGTGTCGTTTTTACACTTCATGTGTGACAGCATTTTGTGAAATTGAAAGCGTATGGATCATTTGGGCTATTCTAGTTGGAATCCATACACCCTGTATGGAATACATGACCTTAATCTTCCACACAGGGAGTGTGAATTTCAAATCGAGTCACTTGAGTGGACTCCATTTGCAGTGGTGGTGGACGCATTAAAATTTACGGGGGGATGAGCATATTTTGTTCCGGGTTTACTGGGACATTTGATGCACACAATTTTGTTTAAATTTCCGGATATTTTAGCTCAAAATGAAGGTGGATTTTGCTATTTGATGGGCTAGTGAGTGTGAAGCGCCCAAAATTGTTCAATTTTATCCTGGCCTCAAACACTGTGTTTTTCAGGCTAAAAAGGAAGATGCACCATTCAATTATGGCTATATTTTTTCTTCACTTAGGATTTTTAGGGGGAGGGGACATCCCCATGGATAATTTTTGGGCCATGTGCCCCCCCCCCCCTTCTGCTGCTTATTTGAAATCTACACTCACCTGTGTGGGAGATTAAGGTCATGTCTTCCACAGGGGGTGTATGGATTTCAACTGGAATAGCCCATTTTTCATTCATTGTTTGGCAGCTTTTGTAAAATTGATCACTATGTAAAATGTAATGTTAAAGGGCAAATATATGATCCAAAGGGAACGGAAATGGGCGATCAACTTACACGGATATTTGCATCAGTAATTGAAGTCTTTCAGAACATATTTCTCACCTGCCGCTGAATTTTGTGTGAAGGCAACACATTCATGCTTCAACATGCTTATCAATAGTTATATTTTTATGACATATGGAAATGTATTTTTTTCAATTTGTTATGGATTTACAGAATATAACCTAGTTATGTATGGAAAAAATGTTTTAATTTGATGTTAGTATTCGGTGTTATTTTTGAAACCTAACAAATGCTTGACTTTCATATGCTGTCAAACTTATATCGCTATGATTTGTACAAATTAATGTAATTGTGTAATTTATGCCCGATTTAGAAGCAAAACTTGTTTTTGAAGGCAAACACTTTCAATTCGTTTAACATGCTGTCAAATTTATATTACTATGATTTATACAAATGTAATTGTGTAATTTATACCCGATTTAGAGATGAAACCTATTTTTGAAGGCAAACACTTCCAATTCATTAACATGCTGTCAAATTTATATTACTACGATTTATACAAATGTAGGCTAATTGTTTAATTTAACCCTGATTTAGAGACTATTTTTTAAAGGAAAACACTTTCTGTTTAATTTTAATAAGTACAAACATTTTCTCAGCATCGCCCGATAATGAGGGCTGATCGTTCCATGAAGTGCGCCGGATGAATCTGCTACGCACGTTGCATATTTTCATGGTCTTCTGTGTAAATGCGAGTATCGAGCATGGGGACTTTGACTGTTGATGGATCATCTGCAAGTTATCTGTGCATATACTACAAGGGCAAAACGTTGTGTTTGTCCTCAACATAGATTTTTTTAATGTAGATCATAACCAAAAACCTACATAAATAAATTTGATTTTCATTTCAGTAAGTCATCTCTCTAATAAAAAAAACTGGTGAGGCATTTTGAAAGTTTTTTGTCTGGATTTCTGTTCAAAAAAGAAAGTAAATTCATCAAAATTGCTCACACAAGTGATATATGAATGCCCAACTGAAGCTTCTTTTGTTTTTTAGCCTAATGCAATTATTTTTGTTATTGTTGTTGTTTCAATACAGGCAAGTTTAATATGTTGTTGTCAGGAAATGCCATCCAGAAACTACTTGTAGTTCCATTGACCTGTTTTACAGCTAGGCATGATGTAGTCTTATAAAGAGAGTAAGAATTATGAAATGTTAACTGGCAAAACATGAGAAGCAAATTCCAATGAATAAAATGCGGAGCTATGATTCAAATAACTCACTCTAAAGGTGACATTGTAATGTAGACTGATGGGTTATTATGAAAAGTGCCTATGACATGATGGAAAGTGTTAATTGCATTATTGTGTCTGCGACAGTGTATAGCAACATAAATATGCAAGATACACGTGGGTGCGGTAAATGCCCCCAAAGTACTCAGACGTTCGCTTCTCTTTATAGCTTAGACAATGAAATTCAATCGGGTAAGAAAACAAGGAAGATTAAAAGGTTCAGTGTGAAGAACTACATCATTTGATTAATAGAAACCTGTGCTGTTTTGTGAGTGAAGCATATGGGATGGAACCCAGATGGAAAAGTTTTGTTTCGGTTCAATTTAGTTGAACTTTTTTTGTGAAACTTGTATTTGTTATTGGTTTGTTTCTTTGTAAAAACATGATCTGAATGACCCCATTTATATTTTCCAAGGCATGTTCATATTGAGATATCTTTAAGAGCATCATTTGTTTTGAATTACGGCTTTTACTTTACCTCCGTCTTTTTTCCCAATACACTTAATTTTATTTTACTTGTGCATGCTTCCATGTAACATTTTTGCTTTGTCTTCTTTCCCAATATCCTTAATTTGATTTTACGTCTGCATGCTTCCCTGTAAAATTTCACCAAATTTCTTCCTTATTCACATATGTGACGCGATCAATGGAAATGAGTCGCATGTCGCTAATATTGATTTTGAGATATTGGCAAAGAAAGTGTTTCTTTTGTTTTACATTGTTTTCAGCGATTGATAAATTGATGTAACTTCGCAAAGGAAAGTCATATCAACATAGGGGTTTCAGTTTCTGAAAGCTCTAAATGTCCTCTTTAGGAATAAATGTAAAACTCATTTTCGACCAGGGTCGACATGTGACTCATTCCCCTTGATCATGTCACATATTTGCTACAAAATATTATTTATCTACTCTATTGCCCTCAGGGTCAACATGAGCTAAATGATTAGATAGAGACATGAATTGAAGATGGACCATATTTTTATGGACATGATTGCAAATGGGGTAACTTTTGACCCTTTGTGTGTTCTCTGCCTCAGGGAACCATAAAGCCAAGCTTAGCAGTGACATTACCCCACTTTTACAGCAGACCTGCCCAGCTTATTACAATGATTGACTGACAAAATGGTGAATTCCTTAATAGTGCTGTATAATTTTGTGTGTTGTTTGTTTATAGCTGCTATTAAATCGGCTATTGCCGTGTTGCAGGGACACTATGCAACACATACAGTATTTGTTCCATTAACCGCCCATGCTCCTATAAGCACCCACCCAGCGACTTTACAAGCAGAATGTGATATTATATACCACCCATCCAATACTGCACTTACATAGTGACTATACATGCATGCATGTGGGAAATTGAGCCTTAAATAAATATATTGAAGATATGCGTGGAAATTAAATTATGGTGCTATTTCATTGTGGGTATATTATGTTAAAAATGCTTATCAATAAACACCTGCAAATGCCTTTAAGGGGGTACTACACCCCTGCCCAATTTTGTGCCTATTTTTGTGTTTTACTCAAAATTATAGCGATTGGTGACAAGTAAGATATGTATATTATAGGGGCAAGGACTAGAACTACTGCACTGTAAATTTTATTTCAGCACAGACAACAGTTGTGGAGTTACAGTCAAAAATGAGGGAAAACCAATATTTGATCAATAAATCAATAACTACTTGCCTTGAGTTGCTGAATTTTCAGTGCAGTATTTGTAGTCCTTGCCCCTATAATATACATATCTTACTTACCACCAATGCGCTATAATTTTTGAGGAAAATACAAAAATAGGCACAAAATTGGCCAGTGGTGTAGTACCCCCTTAAAACACCAAGTGTGATGTAATTCTAACTTCAAAATCATATTTTATTTGCTGGCGGTCACCATTTGATGCCATTGGTAAATAAACATGGATATATCTGCACACCATATGTTTGGTGGTGTACTAACTGTGAGTAACTAAATACTATCAGATGGTGATTGATGACTATTTAACAATGTAAAAATTAAGCGCCCACCCAAAATGACTTTCTTAAGCGCTCTGGGTGGTTAATGGAACAAATATGGTAAGTCTTTATTTTCTAAAGGGACTAGAACTCATTAAAGTTAAAAGCCATACAGAGCAGAGATGCTCATGTTAGCTTAAGGCAGTCAGGCTTCATGTAATTGTGAGTGGGAGTTCACCAGGGCAGACGGCTATAGGAATCTACTGCTGTAAAATCCCCCTAAACTATCATATGATGTATAGGTCATATAGGATGGCAGACCCTGCCTGGAGACATCCACCTGTACACGGGAAACAAGAGGTTTAAAACATGAGCCATAGATGAAGGGTAGTTTTTTCTCATCAAGCTTAATTTGCTTAGGGTAGTGTTTTATTTTTTTTAAATATAAAATGAGGCCAGGAAAGGTATACAGTTTGGTCATAAAGTTGCTGTAAGGCAACATTTGGTGTGTATTTGTTGGTAGGATGAAATTTGTTTAAGGGTGTTTGGAAATTTAGTCATATATAAATACTCTTTATTTTATGTGGTTGGCCCAGTCCCTTTCGTGCTGTTGATAATGGTACTCATAGCAAGGTGTGTGATTTAGAGTATCTTCAGTAGATGGCAAGTTTTAGGGTTTAGATTATCTTCAGTAGATAATAAGGTGTGGCATTTAAACTATCTTCAGTAGATAGTAAGGAGCTTGATTAAAACTATCTTCAGTAGATAATAAGGTGTGGCATTTAAACTATCTTCAGTAGATAGTAAGGAGCTTGATTAAAACTATCTTCAGTAGATAATAAGGTGTGGCATTTAAACTATCTTCAGTAGATAGTAAGGAGCTTGATTAAAACTATCTTCAGTAGATAATAAGGTGTGGCATTTAAACTATCTTCAGTAGATAGTAAGGAGCTTGATTAAAACTATCTTCAGTAGATAATAAGGTGTGGCATTTAAACTATCTTCAGTAGATAGTAAGGAGCTTGATTAAAACTATCTTCAGTAGATAATAAGGTGTGGCATTTAAACTATCTTCAGTAGATAGTAAGGAGCTTGATTAAAACTATCTTCAGTAGATAATAAGGTGTGGCATTTAAACTATCTTCAGTAGATAGTAAGGAGCTTGATTAAAACTATCTTCAGTAGATAATAAGGTGTGGCATTTAAACTATCTTCAGTAGATAGTAAGGAGCTTGATTAAAACTATCTTCAGTAGATAATAATAAGGTGTGGCATTTAAACTATCTTCAGTAGATAGTAAGGAGCTTGATTAAAACTATCTTCAGTAGATAATAAGGTGTGGCATTTAAACTATCTTCAGTAGATAGTAAGGAGCTTGATTAAAACTATCTTCAGTAGATATATTAAGCTGTGTGATATAATGATTTACACCATCTTCAGTAGATAGTAAGCTGTGTGATTTAAACATCTTCAGTAGAGAATAAGCTGTGTGATTATAAACTATCTTCAGTAGATAGTAAGGTGCTCGATTTAAATTATATTCAGTAAAATAGCAAGGAATGTGATGTGAACTATCTTCAGTAGATATTAAGATGTGTTATTTCTTCAGTAGATAGGTGTGTGATTTAAACTATCTTCAGTAGACAGCAAGATGTGTGATTTATCATCAGTAGATCAAGGTCAGATCCTAGCTGATCAATTGAATTTTTAAACTTGATGGTGGCCTTGCTCGGAGATATTAAACGATATTATGAAATGTTTGAAATTGGGAAATAGTACAAGTGTCCATGATACAGTAATATGTATATCATCATCATTAACATTTCACTTACAATCACCCAGAAAAGTGCAGGACCTCAAATAACATTTATTCAAACGAGTATGTTTACATAGACACTAGGTACCATTAAAATATCCAAACTGTGTGTAGTACAATTTACCTAATAGCTCCGATGATCATTATTATGATATGCTTTTAAAGTATAATGTATCACACATGATCAATATTCCTGAGCATTAAGGCTCACATTAAGAGTGCTGTGGTATTAAGTTTAATCAACTCACAAAGCTTTCTATAGCTGACGATGATGTATAGTTATCCTGCGGTGCTTTATTAAAAACAAAGCGTACACTTGCCCTTTTGTAAACTGGGTCGCTCTGTTATTTACTATATTAAGCAAGCTATTGTGTGTATGATTAACTTTGGCATAGAGTTTTATGATGGAATAGAAATTATGGTCATGTGTTTTAGATAGTGTGAAAGGAAGGTTTTTTTCATTAAGCATATACTAGTAATTTGAATACATAATTACACCAAACTTGATTCAATTGTGGTCTATTATTAGAATGAGCTCCACAACGTCAGGGACAAGTTGTTGTGGTTTGAAATAGGTTGCTGAGTTCAGTCTCTAACTGTTTGCCAACTTAAAAGGGAGTTATACTGAATAGAAATGGCATTTAAAAAGCCAAAATGTATGAGTTTTAAAATGAATTAGGCTAATCATGTTAATTGTGACACAAAATATGACATGATCTGGTCCATGGGGGCCAAAGCCGGAAATTTGAAATTGAGATAAAGGCAAAAATATGGAGTAAAAAACAAGAAAATACATAAGAAAATGTACATCACAAAGCTTCAGAACTTTAAAACCAAGTATGCTAGACCTTTGGTGTTTCCAGTATCTGATAGCCTATACTTGTATAAGGTAATAATTATAGTAACTCAATTGTCAAAAATGCTTCCTTTGGGCCCCATGGAGCAGATTGTGTCACATATGATACCAAATTTTACCTTAAGTAAATTCTTTGTCAAAACGCTGCACCTGTGGAGCCCCCATCTCCCTGATCTGTTCTAGATCTGTTGCAGATTTTGTTGAAGACATAGAGGCCTACCCTGAGAGTAAATAAATATAGAAGACACATTGACAGCATTGTGAGCAGTCAATGTGACCTATGTCACTAAATGATCTTGAAATTGACATGGTAGACTTGGACAAAAACTGCTGCAGTCAGCTTGGTGAAATTTATGGGTAGATTGCTTATGCTGATATGAATGATAGTAAAATGTTTTGCATGGGGTATAAAGTGAAACCTGTATGGGAAAGATTCATTTCATCAGTTTCATAACTGAAGCATTCATTTTCATACAATTTCAATGCTGTAACATATATCCAACCGTAACTTTGCTATGTTGGGGTGCATGTGTGGATATGTCCCCACTTTGTTGGAAAAAATCATGTGTGTGCATCCCCAGTTAGATAGTATAGAATCAGATATGTGTATTTGTCTGATTCTGTACTATGCAATAGGGGGATCTCACAGCTCCATTTGTCAAACTACTGCCTTTTAGTGCTATCTATGGGGTTATAAATAGCCCCATTTATAGCATAAGAATATTGGGGATATCCCTGTTTGCAGGCGTATCCCCAGTTTATCAGGATGAAACGCAAATGTATCCCCATTTCACACATTATACAAACGCAGACCCCCCCCCACACACACACAAAATGAGTGGTGCAGTATTACTGTTCATGAAGAATGAACACCTGTGTGTACAAATATTTTCCTAATACTCCCAAACAAGTTTCACCCTCCCAGCAACTTAAACAATTCACTGTCGTAGTGCATGTTAGTGACCATTGGTTACTGCTCCAAGCCTGGGCTCATACACCTGTTCCGAATTTTGATATGCCATAGGCTTTGTGTTGTGATCATTTTGATCAGTGGTTCGTAACAAAGAAAGTGTTTACCACTATAACAGCGAATAGTTAGTACCTAATACAACAGTTTTAACCGCAAGCAAGTTTTTGGCAAAACAATGCACCTGTTCTCTATTCAGTTTGCAAAGAAATACCCTGAGCAAATTTAACAGTAGCCTTCTTTTAGATAATCAATCCCTTTGTTCTGTCACCAAGAAACCCTACACATTTTCCTTACTTAGCTAACAGCCTTGCTTGTGTACCATACAGGACTTGAGTGGCCCCTCCCCCAACGGCTGTTTTCATTTCCAAATATCACCAGGTAATATATCCTTATCACCTGGCAGGTCTTTGAGAAGATTTGGGCTATTCCATATGAAATCCAAACACCCCCATGCAAGACACAATCTTAATCTGCCATACAGAGGGTGTATATTTCAAATGGAGTCACTCATTCAGGTTACTCCATCAGAAATTCACACTCCCTGTGTGGAAGATTAAGGTCATATCTTCCTTAAAGGGTATATGGATTTCAACTGGAATAGTGCATATGAGCTCAGATTAACAGATGGCAGACAGACACGTTTACCTGGGAGAGTTACTGTAGACTGGATAAAGGCTTATAATTAAACCAATGGGAATTGTGAACAGATATATGCTATAACGTATGAGGTACTTCGATACTGACGAGGGGGCTTTCACTTAGAGACAAAAACCAGTGAGCATTTGAAAAATCTGTAAGAACCTGTAATCCAACACAAATTTGTCACAGATTTTTCAACAGATCACAGATTTTTCATTGGAAAATGTGTCCTAGTGATTGTTAGGTAAATACCAGTGACCGATTCGCTGTCGTAGTGCTCGTTAGAATATGACCGTTGCCAGGTCAACTGGATCACGCTTTCCTTGTTACGAACCACTGAACGAAATGATCATAACACAAAGCCTATGGCATATCAAAATTCGGAACAGGTGCTTGAGCCCAGGCTTGGAGCAGTAACCAATGGTTACTAATGTGCACTATGACAGCGAATTAACCACCAAACTGTTCTGAGGAAAGGTAATGTACTTTAAATCCAACAACTTTGCACATTCACTGTGACTCAGGGAGTTCCAGGGCAGACAGGCTCAGATTAGCTCAAATTGGCTGATGTGGCATGATTGTTGCAAATTTTGATACTTAATACTGCAATGTATTTGGCCACTTTGAAGAAAGTGAAGTACAGGGCTGTACCTTTTTGTGTGACAAAGTTATTTGAATGATTCTTCATATTGATCAACAATGCCGTTTTCTTTGTTTTGGCCAAATCTGTGTTTATGAAAAAATACTCTATCATGATTATGTTGACTTTTAATATCCATCACTTTTAAGTAATTCATACAATTTAAATTTTTTGTTTACATTATCCCTTAGATCACTGTCTTTGAAGTGATAGTTTTATTTTGTTCTAGCCTTGCCCCCTTTGCAACCCCCAGTCATTTTGCCATGCGATGATGTTGATTGTAATGCGTCTTTTAATAGGATTAATAGCTTGTTTGTGCAGCCATAAAAAGCAACCGTCTTTATCCTCAATCCAGTTATTAAGCCCTTTATTCAGTGCTTGAACATTCTAATAGTTATCGCATGATCTTACAAGTGTCCTATTGAAAAACATGATTGGGCATAGCCACTTTACTTATTGCTGATGATAATCATCTCTAGTAGCCAGGCCTGAACCGTAAACAGTCCATTTAGGTGAAAAAATATTTGTTTCCTGTAGCTGGCCTGGAATTCTAAATAAGAAATGTTTTTTTTAAATAAATTTTTAGACTCGGGATGTATATTAACACATGCCTCAAATTACTTATTTTATTTTTTAAATCAAGTGTACACAGAGAGTAAGTTAGATGTGTAAATTGATCATAGTTTTCTAGAAATTATAGACCCTGTTTACACAGAGTATGGCGTCGGCTTTAGTCGAACTTGAACACAACTTCGTTTTTGTGTAAAAATGATTGCCACATTTTGAACTTGACTTCAGAAGTTGACTTCAAATGACGACCTGGAGCAACTTTTCTCAACTTCAAACTTTTGAAGTATAAACGAACACGCAATTAAAAGTCAACTTCATAATGGTTATTTAAAGTATGGGCAAGTGATGGCATGAAAGTTGAATTCACAATTTGTTTTGAAGTAAACTACCTGGCAAACACCCTGTCAACAAATGCTAATCCTTAGTCGCAATCTGAATTTGATGTCACAATTGAAGGCAACTCCTTTCATAGATTAATTTGCCTGGGGTAAGATTCATGAAATACATTGTAAGATATAATTGGTGATTTTATATTGCTTGTAAACAAAAAATAAATTTGTCATAATGTTTTACTTGAAAAATGTAATTCCTTCTGGATTTGTCAAATAAAAACAACAAAATGTAGTAAAATTGCTTCCAAAAATGAATAGCGCAAAAGCCTTACAGAAAACAAACTTGCTGTTTGTATTTTGTGTGTTTGTTGAAGCTACAGCTTTGTCAGGCTTAAAGTACCAACTTGTGCTGAAAATGGTTTTAGATTTTACATTTTGAATATTTTGGCTACAGTGACTATTTGCTGGAAAAAAAGTTAGAACATTTTGACAAAATGACCCATCCATAAACCATATAAAATGGCAGATAATGCAACCTGTGTTTTCAGTTTATTCCAGGATTGGTCATTTTTTACTGATTACACCCCCTTCCGGATTTGTTTTTCAATTTCATATTCTTGATACTTTAATATTTCTCTTTTTTTCTCTCTCTTGTTTTTCAATCCAGGCATGGTCTTTTACCAGAAAAGAGTGATCAAAAGATAGCAAGTGGACAAAATGATGACGAAGACAGCGATTTAGATCTGGACTGATGATAATGTAACAAAAAGAAGAAGTAGTGTATTATTGTCCCTGGGCTATTCCATTTAAAATCCACACTACCTCTGTGGAAGATTTTGGAAATATCTGCCAGGGGGAGTATGAATTTCAGATGGAATGAGCACATGAGCTTCATTTGAATTTCATACACCCTCTAATTCAACCTAATCTTCCACAGAGGGAGGGTGAGTTTCAAATGGAGCTGCCTAATGTGTTCATTCCATTTGAAATTCATACTCCCCCTGTGGAAGATATTTCCAAAATCTTCCACAGGGGTAGTGTGGATTTCAACTGTAATAGCCTTGTTGTCCCTTATGTGTTTACGTTGTGTATCTTACCTTCGCATTTTGATATTTTTGTAAACGATCGCAATTTTATTAAATATGTGTGTTCAACTCATAGAAAATGTTCAAAAGATGCTCAATATTACATAAATATATTGAAGTACATAATGTACTTTTGAGATAAGGTTAAACTTGTTAGGATTCTATATTTTGCCCACAACTCAAGTACCTTTCTGCTGAAACTTCAAGCTTGTTTTTGAAATCCTTGAGACTTTTCATGAAAGATGCATAGTGCACTTTTCACAGAGGTTATAATTTCTGGAAAAACAAAAACACAACCAAACCAAGCCGGAGAGATATCCATGTAACATGTAGTAGAAACATACGTTTCTGCTTGTTTCTACTGGGAAAAGGTTGGCGGGTGATGCAGTTTAGTTTAGAGTGTCACCGTTTATGTGCTCAGTGGAAACAGATTGGTTCGAAGTGATGTGGTGTGGACACCTGACAATGGTCAAACACCTCCAGAGGTGTGATGCAGTTTGACACCGGGCATTTTTTGCAGTGGAAACATGACAGTTTGACGGTTCTGGGTGTTACACTTCTTTTACGTATCCCATCGTCAGTGACCTTAAAAGCAGCTTGGGGGTCAGGAAAACATTTTTAGTACTTCCGGTACACATCGCAACCCTTATTTTAAGCATCAGTAGAAACGTGCTGGTTGTTGGTGAATTGGATTGTGGGTTACCACCCGGTAACACTGGGTGAAAATACAGAGTGCTCGGTATTAACATTGATTTGATTGGAGCTGTGGATTGGTTTGAGTGCTGCTGTAAAATATTCTGCTTTTGGAAATATTTCTAATGTTTGTTATCAAAAGAGAACTTATTGTGCTATGGATTAGCAACGATACATATTTGGACTGCCAAATGGTTCCATTATATACAGCATGCCCAGTACAGCAGCAGTTCTTTGTATTTTAACATTTACGAGGTGTATCGAAATATTACAATTTTAAATAATTGCTTTTTGACTATCAAAAAGGATATCAAAAGTATTTTTCCATTGGTAGTGTGCAGCATGTTGTTGGCCAAGTCAGGAATTATTTTCTGTGTGATTTAGAGCTTTAGTTTTAAAGTGACAGTCTATTTACTGGGACATGCCAGAATTCAACTGGTCCAGTTCCTACACATTGCCCCATAGGCAATTCAAGAAGTGTTCATCACACCTTGCTTGATACAGGGAAAAGTGGACCAAGTAGAATTTGCTCTACTTTCTGTATATAATCAGAGAAGATATCTTACACTTCCCACAATGCATTTCTTCCTTTTCAATTATCTGTATTGTTTTGCTATCTAATGCAACATGGGTCGATAGTGACAAAACGTACCTCGATGAACAGAGCACATCCAGATCTTGCAAAATAAGTTTATTTCTTAACTATCACCCATATTCCCAACATGAAAACCTGTACAAAGTAATAGGACTGTTGATTGATGTAATGAGGTGATGCATCATGTTGCAAAGGTCTTCCCTGGTAAATCACCATCCTTATGGGTGTAGATGCTGAAATAGGATGTGACAAAATCCATGTTTAATAATTATGTTGCTTTCTACAGTAATAAGAGTCAGGCATACAAAAAGAGACCTTATATTTGTAATATTTTTTCTTTGGATTGTACAATGTTTTGAGATACGCATGCTGTATGTTCTAATGACCAAATATTTGTACCATCAATATGTTTTCAACCCGTGTCTTCTAAAGACCAGATTACATGCATTGTGGCTATTGCTTTGGCCCAATACAAACCCAGTCCCGGGACGCAATGAACAAGATTCAATTGTGATGTGCAGATTGTTCCACTGGCTATACCTTAACTTTGGTTCACCTCAAGTTCAGTAGGCCTACTGATGTAGGTGCATATTTTGCTGGCTGCAGCATTGATATGTGCACTTGAAGTTAATCATGCAGTGGTATATGCACACAAACATGGGTGGTTTGTCGGCTCATTTGTGGTGCAACTGCAAAAAAGCATTGATGTCGCTACTGAACTTGAAGTGAACCATAGTATGGTCTGGTAATACAGCTTTGGCCCAGAATTACCTTATTCAGTAACTTGTAGTTTTAACATGTTTCCTGATGTCTGTTACACTACATGCAGTGTTCCATGCATCTTTGGCCTGACCCAACAACTCAATATCAGGGTTGATAACAATTTTCAGCCCCTATCACAGGTCAGATAATCGAAAACTCACCCAATTTTCCTCTTAACCATCGGTTTTCTATTTGACAGGAAACTACTGTCACAGGAGCCAATGTTGAAAAGTTGCCCAATTTGTTCTCAACAATTGGTTTCTATGGGACATGAATGTTCTAGTCACTAGAAGTCACTAGAAAATCTACAAATTTTGCTCAATTGGGCTACTAAATCATGGGTCTGGCAACACTGCTCAATGTCTAACATGAAACAAGAAGAAAATAAAGGCTGATGACATTAAAGTGTATCATGAATATTTTATACCTCGTAAGTAATCTGTATGTAGAATTAATCTCATAGATGGCTCGCATTGCGCTGTATTGTTGCGACAGGTGCAAATTAAGCCGTGCAATTCTTTGCTTTATGAGGATCAGTAATCATGGTAATGCAGGCAGTTACATGATCTCATGCCATGTATCTCAAAATGAGTGGTACCCATTAATAGGCTGATCCATTTAAAGCTCACACTCCCCCGTGGAGGATTTTGTAAATATCTTTCACAGGGGAGTATGAATTTCAAATGGAATTAGCACATTAGCCTCTGTGGAAGATTCAGGTTGAATCTTTTTCAGAGCGTGTTTGAAATTCAAGTGGAGTTGCCTGATGTGTTCATTCCATTTGGATTTCATACTCCTTTGTGGGAGATATTTCTAACATCTTTCACAGGGGTAGGGTGGCTTTCAAATGGAATAGCCCAGTTGTAATATTTGTTGAAAAGGCTTCCCAATGTAACATTGGATTCTGTGGAAAAGAACTTGGTTTATAGTAATTACCTTTCAAAACATTAACTTAAGGCTCTTTGATGTGGGAGTCTTGTCCATAATCACTGCAAACTGATGGGTACCAATCATTTTGATACACCCTGTATAGTTATATGTTATTGATTGATTTTTCTTGTTAATCTGAAGAAATGTAAAAAAAAAGAGTCTGTGAAACGCTCCAAAGATGTAAAGTGACCTTCTTAGTGATAAATCCTATTGAAGGGAAAGAATGTAAATGTATGATTTTTCAAAAATTAATTTCTGTCTTGAAGACCTTTGTATGTTGGAATGCAGGAAAAGTTGATGAGTTCCAAAGTTTGATTGTCCTAAGTAGAGTAAAGATGGAGTAAGATTCATGAAATATATCCTAAGATATAATTTGGATATATTGTCTCAACCTCCCTATACTGAACACCTGCTTTGCAGCATTGTAAATCCATGAGATGGGAATACAGTTGACTGCACCCTGGCTTTGGGTAGTGGATGCCTTTACCATTCATGTAAATTCTAGAATAGCTAGATAGGTGTCTTAAACTCAAGAGGTATTAGCATCTGCCAGGTGGTCTTAGGCATGGATGTACAGTATGGTACCACACAATGGCAACACTGTCACACTGTACATAGAGGTTGATACACAGCTACAGCACGCCCGCTGAGAGAATTGTGTGTGAATCTGCCCTCTGTACTTTGACTTTGGGCTGTATCTGCATGCAGAATGGATGTCCACTTGTAAACAGTTATGGAACTCTTATGCTGGTTTCATACTTTCTGCCGCCCGCTTCATCATGCCGCTTGCACTTGTCTGCAAGCTGAGCGGCACACTGCTGAGCGGCAGCGGCGTGACTCTGAAAGCTACTCTTGCCGCTCAGCACCGCTTCAAAATCGTATTTTGTTCTCATACGTCAGAGCGGCACCGCTCCGAGTTGACTTGAATTCAACTCCCAGCGGTGCTGCCGCCGCGGCAAAGCGGTGGGGTGATCGATATATCGGCTTGCCACTGGTCACCGCTAGCGTTTTTGGTGCGATTGCGCAGTGAAGTAAAATCATCTTCAAAGCGGCAAGCGGCAGGAAAGTATGAAACCAGCATCATCGAGTGCTTTCCTACTTGTCAATATTTTCATTTTGGGTCAAAGAAATAGTATTTTGAATGGATATCCAAAAAAAAGAAACATCCAATTATGACAATAAATATGAGAAACAAAAATAATATCAGAACTTGAAAAGTGCAATAAATCAAAAAGAATTATCTAATATTTTATCATTAGGCTAGGAAGTAAGTGATTGATGAAAAAATGGTATAACAAACTTGTTACTGGGCAGGGGAAACCTCATAATGTGCATTTTACAGAGAATGACAAATTTTACAGAGGATACTTAAGTCCTGATGCAGTACAAAATTAGTGTTTTTGTATTAAGTGTGTTTTATGTCCCCTGCAAGATGAAAATATTGTTAAATTTGACATTAATGTTTTTATACAGTTCCCTATTTGCTAAATAGATAACAGTAAAAATACACTTATACTATGATCAGCTTGTAATATGTGTACATCCATATCAAAACGATGCACTTGTCGGCTGCTACATGTGCCTTATTTCACATAATAGCAAGGAATAAATACCAGACTCATCTCAAGTGGAGGTCACTTCAAATTATCCCCAAGTGAGTGACATGGTTATGGGATGTTCTCTGTATTAATAAGCCATGTGACTTGGGGATGATTTGAAGTGACCTCCACTTGAAATAAGTTTGGTATTTATTCCCAGTTATTATGTGAAATGAGACACATGTAGCAGCCGACAAGTGCATCCTTTTGATATGGATGTACACATATGTGGAATCATAACATTGTGGATTGGTATAGAATGGCATACACACAGCAAATTGTGTGATTGTGTTGCTTGCTTTTGTGAATTTATGCTGGCATAAGTTTAAAATGTGCAGTAATTGAATAATTTTAGCCTATTATGAGCTGATCATAGTATAGGTCGTTTTTCCTGCCCTGTGATAATATGTAATATGAATGTATTACAGAGTTTGCCACATTCAACCTAACACTGCCAGCTTTTCTTGCAAGGACTTCAGCCAGATGAATCAAATATAAGAACTTTTTATTCATAAATCTCAAAATTGATGAGCAAAACTGCCACATTTTAATTTAAAGTAATTTTCTAGCTGCAAAATTTTGAACTCGGATACAAAAAGATTAGGTGTATTTAAAAAGTAGTTATTCCATTTGAATCCATAAACCCCCTATGGAAGAAATGATGGTTAAGGTCATGTTGTTTCTGGATTTCAACTGGAATGGGCCAATCACTAGGATCCCCAACATGCTCATCAATCAGGGGAACAGTTCTTAAACCCCAATACATTTGTACATTCATTGAATGACCTTTGAAGATTTGGGTACAAAAACTCATACTCTGCAACTTGAGGTCAAATTTTGCACTATGATTATGTAATTGAGATTATTGGACTATGGCATTGGGATGAGGCTCTTGTGGTCCATAGTGAATATGGAAAAGCTGTGGAACAAATACATTACTGTTAGGCCAATGAAAGCCAATTCCTTGTTTCCCGTTACACAATTTTTCATGACTGTGTAGGTGACCATTTAATTTTTCATTATTCATTATTTCATACCATTTCATTATTGCATCTGTTACAGGTGTAAACCAATAACTACCCATGTATACATGTGATAAATCACAGTGAGTTTGTAGTTTACAGATGTAGTTTACAACCCCATGAAGGTGATTGTACAAATATTATCAAAAGTTTCATAATATTTTTTACGGGATGAGATGAGAGCAGATCAAAATGTGCGGGACACCTAAGTGAGTAGGTATTCATTATTAATTCATTATTAACCATATACCATGCTCCTACTGCAAAGAAAATCCCTAAAAATTAACTGAAAGAGATTTATGATATATTTAACACTACAATTATTTATTGGTATGTTAAAGTTTGTTAGAAATCAACATTTAATTCAAAATAATGAAATATTTGGTCAGCAAGTGGTTTTGAGCGGAGTAGGGTAACGGGAAACAAGGAATCGACTTTCATTAGCCTTATGATGCAAAAAAGTGCTTACTAAGTATAGTGAAATTATGCATAATTGTATTATTGCAAACTATGATATCTATCTGTATTTATTTATGTTTTATGGTTTTTGTTTAGATTTTGTAATGGTCAGTGTTGTGTGGTAAGTGTATTTCCAGTTTTATGAAAAATAAAAATTGACATTCATATTATGCAAAACCAAATTGATGCATTGCAGCGTGTTGTTGTTCAGACTCCTTATTTCTTTCTAATAAAATATGATATTATACGAGGGGGTATCCAAAAGTTTTTGACATGACCCAGAAGTGAAAGAGCTATACCGATGAAATTTTGTCAGTGTAATCACTGGTCCTTACGTACATTATGGTCCAAAAATGGTCTCATAAGTATGTTTAATTTCTTTACAGGTGGCGCTAGATGGACAGTAGGCGCATAACCTGCAAGATGGTGAACATTGAGGCACGCAGTATGATTAAGTTTCTGCATTTGAAGGGTTAGGCCTACAATGCTCAGAAAATCTATGATGAAATGAAAGCAATCTGCGGTGATGATTGCCCATTATATGGCACTATTGCTTTTTGAAAAAGGAATTTCCAAATTGGCCACATGTCCCTCACAGATGAGCCAAGAAGTAGACGTCCATCACTTACGGATGATGCGGCCACAGTGAAAAAACTCAAGAAAGTGGAGGATCTTATCATGAAAAGGTTATGCGCCTACTTCCCATCTAGTGCCACCTGTGAAGAATGTAAACATACTTATGAGACCATTTTTGGACCATAATGTACATAAGGACCAGTGATTACACTGACAAAATTTCATCGGTATAGCTCTTTCACTTCTGGTTGATGTCAAAAACTTTTGGATACCCCCTCGTACTTTGATAAGGCATGTTTATGTTTTTATATCTTCCTATTGCCACATAATGTAGAATATTTTATGTTTCATCTCAGCAGTTTACTTTCTATTAAAAAGATTAGAAGCTGGGTAGAGTTTGAAAGTAAAATGTTTTCAGTGAAAAACTGCTGTGATGAATGTTATAAATTTGTTGCAACAGATAAATGAACAAAAGCTGTTGGAGTGTAATTCAAGTCTATACACAGTTTGTATATTCTACATAAATCACATTATATCTACTCAAGTTTTGTAAGCTGCAAATACAGAATACCTGGAACAGAAACATAGTAATATACATACACAATGAACAGTTTTCTTTGTCTCTTTTACAATCATGGCAAAATGTGTACAAAAAAACAACAACCAAACTGCTAAAAAAAAAAGACAAAATTGGATTGCTATTCACCCATTGCACGGTTCCGCCATATGTAAGGAGAGCCTCGATCTGGCAGCATGCATGAATGGGAATTGAACCAGTCATATAACATTGCGTAAAGTCACGTAATACTTCCTTTCATGCCTATTGCCAGTTCGAGGCTCTCCTCGCATATGGCGGAACCGTGCAATAGGCGAATACAATACTGAAATGGTTTTTTTAAAGGAACATATGGGAAAAAAAATAAGAGAAATTTTTTTTACGGCCAATGCGTAGTGCAAAGCACTAAATTGGAGTTCACATAGCAATGCGCGTGGGTGTCTGAGACATACTTCATTTGATTTTTTTTGCCTAAGACTAGTATAAGAGGAGTCCTGCACATGTAAGTCTTCTTTTAATCAGGAGAGTATATTTTAATGTAAAGGCACTTTAACATAATAGCATCTGTAGTTAACTGTGCTGAATTGCTTAGCTTGAAGTGTGTGTGTGAGTATTCATGCAGTTATTTTTGCGTTATAACAAATGAAACGTAATTAATAAATTTGATTTATTTAATTGGTTTTTGACCAACTTTGAAATTTCACCCCTGCATAATTTTGGATTTATGCAAATTAGGCACTGCTCCACTAATTGAAATTTCCGGGACTTTTGATATGTTTTTGTGTGAGCTTTGGGAAGATGGATGGATGTAAAATGGATATGTTGCAATTAGTGGTGGGTTATTTCATACTTTGACTGGGCTATAATTTTACAGGGCTCCACCACTAGCATCCTCATCAAAATGTGTACGAGGAAGCGGAGTTGACGCTGCCTTGCTAGGTTGATGAGAGGCTGAGTGTCAGTCATGCAATAGATCAGAGTATTGCTCAGTCAAGGGACTTCATGTTAAGCATTATCCTGTAGTATGTGCATATGTGTGGTGAATGCCTTGATCTATTTTCTATATCACCCGATATTATCCAGGATTCACAGCCATATCAAAGTACTATTACACGATAGTGTTGAAAAGCCTGATTTTTACTGCGATGGAGAATGATAGACTTCTCCAGAGGTGCTCTAACTTCCAAAAAGTAGTCCAAGCAAGTGCTTTCCGCCTGGTTAGATCACTGGTACTATAAAGACCATCAATGATCCCATATATTTGAAGTTTGATCATGATTGATACAGATGTTAGTAAGACTGATTAAATTCTCTTATTGTGTTTTTAGCTTGGAGGCATTGGTGACTGAAATATGATATGAATGAAAACCAGTGTCATCTTGGATAATGATATTTGCATGTCTGCGTATTTGCTGTGTAAAGAACAATACAAGTGTTGCGTAGAACTCAACATGTTTATCTGAAAAAGACGAATGTGCACAGCACAACTACTTTTCGGTATGACAATTTTTTTCTAATCATTCCTCCAGTTTTCCGGAAACGATAAGCGAATAATAGGCACGCAATAAGTAGACCCGAGGTCAGACAAAAGTACTGCAGGCGAGAAGTGTAAATTAAGCTATTCCATCTAACATACACACTACCCCTGTGGAAGATTTTGGAAACATCTTCTATAGGGGGAGTATGTTTTTCAAACGTAATTGGTCAGAGTTAATCATTTTGAAACCCATACTCCCTCTGTATTATGGCTTTACATATATCTTCTACAATTGGAGTGAGTATTTCAAATGGAAGTTACCCAATTGTCTATTCTATTTGAAACTCATACTCCCCCTGTGGAACACTTCAGGCAAATCTTCCACAGGGGTTAGTGTGGAATTTAAATGGAAGAGCTCATTGCTCTCAAGCTCTCAGTTTTCAGGTTTTAGATCTTTGAAATTTTAGTTGATTTTTGTAAACATTCTAGAAATGTAGGAACTGTTCCTTTATTTATATTGCGCACTGCAGTAAATATTGAATGAACATGTCTAACCACTTCGAATTGAAAATATGTAAGTAACACTATCGTCATTTAAGTGTCAAAGTCGTCAGGACAGGCAGTGTAAATAAGATTGTCCATCCAGGTTAGGTACAATTTCATTTTTGGCGTGTCATCCTAGAAGATACATTTTTTGCAAAACCATAAGAGGTACAGACATGAATCTTTAATAAATAACAGATAGTGATTTACTAGTCAATAACAAGCTGTTGAGGGAAATGACTACATACAGAATACAAGTAAATGAATAAGACTTCAGTCAGTAATGTGTTGAATTGACGATAAGCGAATAATAAGCACGCAATAAGTACCCGAGGTCAGACAAAAGTACTTTTGGTGTTATAGATTCATAGATTTTTTATTTTAACTCATTCTAACATATCCGGGAACATAACTGTACAGTAATTATGAAACAAAATGTTTATTTGCGCCCTCAGTTTTGACCAAAGTCCAGTTTTTCACATACATGTACGCAATGTTTGTCCAAATCAGCATCTTTTAAGAGTTGAACTAAATTCAACGTTTCATGTGAAACTTCATGATTTTGTAATAAAGTCCCGATTCCGGACAAATGGGGATGAATATTAAGGCTTTGCTCCTCCATACTTAAGGGGATACTACACCCCTGGCCAATTTTGTGCCTATTTTTGCATTTCTCTCAAAAATTATAGTACATTGGTGACAAGTAAGATATGTATATTATAGGGGCAAGGACTACAACTACTGTACTGAAAATTCAGCAACTCAAAACACACAGTTATTGATTTATTGATCAAATATTGGTTTCCCTCATTTTTGACTGTAACTCCACAACTGTTGTCTGTGCTGAAATAAACTTTCCAGTGCAGTAATTGTAGTCCATGCCCCTATAATATACTTATCTTACTTGTCCCCAATGCACTAGAATTTTGAGAAAAATACAAAAATAGGCACAAAATTAGGTAGGGGTGTAGTACCCCCTTAAGTCCTGGCCACTGAATCAAGCTATCTATGTTTAATTATAGAAAGTTCAAAACAAAGATTGTCATCATTGTTTGTGGTGGAAATAACAGACGACACCAGATCATTAAATATGGGACATTAAATAAGGGTGTAACACAAACAGGGGATGTTGATTGTAGCCCGAAGCATTATTAGAAAAAAAATTGTAATTAATTTTAGTCGTCAGTGTATAAGTCAGAACAAATGAAATATGTACTGGAAAAGGAAAAGATAACAACAATTGAGTAAATAATTAGTTAAAGGAACCAATGCTTCAAGCAGATATATTGCCCTTCTTCAAGGACAAACACGAAGAGAGTATTGTATGAAAATGTTTGGTTACCAAATGGGCTATCCCAGTTTCAACTGGAATATTTTCATAGGGGGATTGTCTGTCCGATCACCCCCATGATGATGCTGCCTGTTTGTGGGTTTCTGACCAAATTAACCTCATATTTGACCATTTTAACCTAAAAAGTGCCAATTTTTTTTTTTTTTGCGTGAATTTATTCCACTTTTGTACCATGTTTGACCAGTTTTGACCAAAATTTGTACCATAAACTTATTTCGTCACCAAAATGTACTGGATTCATTATACTTCCAAGATTTCCAACCCCATCCCACATGTCAAAAAGAAATCGACGCCACTGAATGCAAGAACAAGAATAAAACTACTTTCTCCGACTTTACCATTGGTTAATAAAATGAGTTGAAAAATTTAAAAACATCCAATGGCGGCACCAGGATTTTTTTCGGTGGGGGCATTGGGGGAAAATGTTGGGTTTTTACTGGGGAGAAACGGAGGATGGGGCAAGTGTTCTGACTAGGAACATTCCCCCATACCCCCTGCCGACACTACTCAATACTCATGCTACTGAAAACATCGAATCCTGAATCCAACGCTGCATTTGGAAGAAGCTGATAGGTACCAATTATTTCCACTAAGATGAAAACTACCAGGCAGAGCGTATTTAAATTTTAAATCTGCCATCACTTCTTGGATATTTACAGCATATAGCACTTATATACTTTTCCACAATTTAAAAATTTAAGAGATAAAAAGCTCATGCCCTAAAACGAGATTACGTCGAGAAAGGAGCTGTATCTCTACAGAAAATGTAAGCTTGTCACATAGATCATTTTGATTTAACTGATAAACAAGTTTACCAGTCGTTTCAAATCAATATTTCTCTAGCAAATTCGAAATACTTTTTCAGTCTTTTCTTTAATGTGGTAGTTTTGGAATATCACATAATTTTTTATTCATAGCCTAAATGCATGATTTCCAGACATATTGTCTGCCATGTTAATTGGAAAATGTTCATTCATAATGCATTTTTCTCACAATAGCCATAATAAATGTCCCTGTGGTTGATCAAGCACAAATCCATCATGATAATATACTTAGTAGGATAATTTGCACCAACATACACCTTACTCAGCCCTCCTATTACATATCATTCCATATCTAAATGTTCAAACATTACGACCTGTCAGGAAATATATTCCTTCCGTGAAGTTCCGTCAGCAATCTGCATGGATGTATACGTGAAAGGCTGTGGGATAACCTCACATACTTGCGTGATAATATGTTCAAACATTGATACCTTCCTGTCGCGATATCTTCAAGGAATTTGCTGAAGAGCGAAATAAAGTTGACCTGATACTTAGTATCTATATTATCCTAATGCAATTGACTTCTATTCTCAAACTACTAAGACAATTGTTGAATTCAGTCAATTAATTCCCACATTTTACCCTCAATTTGTTCCACGCATGGCTTGATGCCCTCAGCATATGACATTTTCCAAATGAAAAACTGTGCTATTCGATTCGGTTCACTTTATATTTAGCCAAATTAATGTTGACAACGATGCAGTGTTGTAGGTGATAGAAGAGGTTTATTACACGGGGTTAATCCATTTATTGCTAATAGCAACAGAATGAAACGTGTGGCTGCTTTGCCTGATGACTCTGGAAACGAGAATGAGGAGATACCGAGCGTATAAAAGGTTAATAAGTCACCTGCATAATAAGTCTTGAAGTTATTAGTGATTGCATGATATTATCACGCAAGTATGTGAGGTTATCCCACAGCCTTTCACATACATCCAATGCATGTTGTTGACGAATGGATGCCTTTTTTTTGGATTGGTTGACCCGGAGATAATAGAACATGATTCAAATATTTATTTTTGTAATGTATTATTTTTTAAAACATGCGACGATATCCTCAAAAAATATCGTTACTATGTGTTGCTGTACTCCAGTTTCAAGAAAACAGAATAACAAGTATCCCATACTACTTATACATTTGGTGGACGGACCCGACGCAGGCGCGGATTATGTAAAAAAGAGGAAAGTAGAGAAGAGAAATTGGACCCCCCCCCTCCTCTGACTGATCTAGATTCGCCACTGCGACCCGCAGCTCTAGTATTTTTTAAGAAAGAAACTAATAAACTACGATCGTCGACACCTTTGCTTTTGAACATATATCAATGTATTTTGATGGTCTATGCTTTTGAATGTGGAAAAAATAAGTGGACATAAGACAGTTGTGCAGAAATGGTTTTTTGTTTCAGTAGACCGATATTAAAGATTTTGCCGACCGGCTTGGTGGGAATTACCTATCTCGTGATTGATCGCTTGCAATGTAGCATATGTCTGATGCAGTAACCATGTATTAACCCAGTTGTCAAAGTCTCATGTTCGATTTGATAATAAATAAAAGGTTTATCTGTTTGATGTTCGTTTCAGTAAGAAAGCGAGTTTTCACAAAAATATATTGCGCCCTCAGTTTTGGCCAAAGTCGAGTATTTGACGTATACGCAATGCTTGTTCATATACTAATCAGTATCTAAAAAGTAACTAAATTTAACGTCTTTCGTGTAAAACTCTACTGTATGATGATTTTGTGATAAAATTCCGGTTCCGAAATTATGTTCCACAACACAATTCAATAGCTCATAAGCTTAACGCGGCACTCGCACTGGCATTATGTCTCTTGTTTTCAATATTACAGATTTTATTTCTAAACGAGGCCTACTGCTCAATAGGCTTTTAGAATATTCAATTTATACAACGCTTTCTCATTTGACATTTTTTTACGAAATCTCTCAGAATCCAGTTAAAGCCATATTATAACATTTCTATAAGAAATTGTATTTTTTTTGGTATAAAATGTTAGTTTTCACTGTCAGATATGTCCTCCCCAAACAAGCAATACGAGGCAATACAACGAAAATCGCTATTCAACAACAGCGCATATGTCGCCAATGCGAGCCACTCATTCGAACGTGAGTCGTGTCGGCTCTTTTAATATGTCACGACTGCCCGCACGCCATCTACGTACTGTAATATCCACATCGCGCTCAACCAATATTTCCATCGTAATAATAAAAAGACGGTTCCTGCGGTTTATTCAAAATTCGACTAAACTACAGCACCTAAAGTTTGCAGGGTATGTTAGTTTACATAACAATCGAGTAAATAACAGAATTTTGAAAAATATTCACAGAACAGTCACTATGTGCAGAAGAAGAGCTTTCTGAGATGAGTGGTATACTTAACACTTTGCGGGGGGTCTGTTACTTAATTTACATTGCCATACAAGTTACACAATATGGTGCACTAAAATGTTTCTAACAGCTGAAAGACAAGAAATGCAATTTCAGTCTTGGGAATAAAAGATTTGGAACACTCTGCACACTTGAAATTCAATGCATGAGTTTTTCATGATCCGCTGAATAAAGTATATTGTCTTTTGACTTTCTGTACGTCAACGCATTTGATTTGAAACCCTTACCATTATTTTGTAATGTGTTTCTGATAGTACACCCTCTGATAGCACACCCTCATATATCACCTTTGTGATAGTGCACCATTATATTAAACCGAACTCATTATGCCAATTGAACTTCTCCACAGTCACTGTTCTAATTCTGGCTCAACAATTATCAATGGACCGATCACCCACTCACCCACCCGTGTTCATCCATAGAGTCTATGGTTCATCTGATAATGGAGTTTATTAGGACCCACCTCTTGTAATTAATTTTTTAATTTTTTGTAATTTTTATGTCATTTGTAAAGCACTGTAATACTTCTGTATTAGGTACCGTCATTACCTTCTTACTTCCTTCCTATCAAATTTGACATCTGGCACATAATTTGAGAAACGCCATACATTTACAACTGTGCAATGTTGTATTCTGTTTGTTCCGACATAGTGGCGTATCGATCATTTGTAAAAAATTTCATATACCGTAATTAATCACAATTTTGGTTCACAATTTGTGAGAAGATAGAGTATGGTCATTAATTGAGAAATTAAAACTACGGTATGCTAGGGCAGCGACGAAATGATTAGCTGTTTTCATGTTTCAGTGGAATATTTGGTCATTCATAGAACATTTACTGTGTGAAGCAGAAGGGCTCTTAAGGGAGTAGTAGAAAGCTTCACATTTAACGGAAGAATGTTTTAACTCTTTAAAAGTGCAACTATAAACGTGTGTTTTATGACATTTAGCCATGGCGTGTTCAAGTCAGCAGAGAATATGTTTTTATTTGTCTTATTTTCCCCTTTGTCGTCTTCATTTGTAGATGATACCCTTCAACCTTGTGTAAACCATTTAACCTCTACTTAATAGTGCTGATCATTTCTCAAGATACCATAAATTGTGTTAACCTGTTATGTTACCTCAAAACACGTTCTTCGCATCAACGGTTTTTTTCTTTAACTTCAAGGCTTTTTAACTTGAAGGCATATCTGATTCCAAGTTTTAAATGAAATTGCTCCTATGGTTTGGGTAAACGAAACAAAACTCATTATTGTAAACTGTAAGCACCAAGCGGCGATGGTACATTTTTGGTATTTGGCGGTTCATATCGCCTTAAGCAAAACATAAATTTACATACCTGATTATGAATAAAATAGGAGGAGGAATATTGAATAAAAAGTCTTTGTTCTTGCACAACACATAATTTCAAGCATGCACACGCATACTTCATATTTCCGTGAATTTCACGCTAGCTTCCTAGGGTGCACAAACGTAATTGAGTTAAAATCTTGAATAGCAGGTGCAAGATGCATTGTTTATTCTCGAAGATGATCGCTATTGTCGTAAATATCAAGTCAGATATGTACCTGACCTCATCTACCTGACACATATGAGATGTCATCCATTGCTCTCATTATATCATTTGAAGTGATACACTAAGTAATCACAACACATCATAGCAATATTCTATTTTGACTGGTTTGACTTGGCCTCAAGTACGAAGTGTTCTAAAATAGTTTTAACTATTAAAAATAGATATGCTGGTATATTATTGCCGCAGTGGCCTTACATTTGACCCGCTGCTTTCACCCATTGCTTAATGTCTTGTCAGATCGGTTGATCATTGACCAATGTGAAGGTTCGATTTTATTGTGTTGAAAATACATTCTAAGGCTAGTAACCAACCACTTGTCACTTATAATAGATAAATAGAGGGCGCGAGCTCTAGCAATCTCCATTAGGGTCGACTACTCATGGAATCATTTAAATTTGAGTAAAAATCGGATCAATTCGCAACTTTTGATCACTATGAAGTATCAAACGTGACCTAGGTCACATATAGGCAAAACTATTCATTATCTGGATCCTCATAAGCAGAAAAATACATTTACGAGGTTGTAAAAACAGTTTCTAGGTCTATCTCAGATAATGTCCGACAGGACAGGTACAATTATCTTTCAAATTGCTTGTCTGTATAAGTAAAATCCATCAAAAACAACACTTCAGGCGCCAAAACAGGTAAATATAGCTTGTGACAGGACTGCATTTGAATTTGTGGTATATATAATAATCTGTTCAAGAATACATTAAAATAGGAATATAATTATATATGCCAAGTATTATGAAATGTTTCTACTAAAATAAGCAGGATTGCAATGGGCTATTTCAGTTGAAATCCCTCCACATCCACATAGGAATGTGAATTCCCACGGGGATACTTGAAGTGGGAGATTTAGGTCATATCCTCTATAAGGGATGTATGGATTTCAGCTGCAATAGCCAAAATATTAAGCATGATCTCATACTTTACATTGAGGCACAAGGAACTCCATAGAAGTCTAGCTATAGACAAATATCAATCTGCTCGAAACATGTCCCAGTATATCGGCTATTTGCTGAGCTTTCAGCGGCTCAACTGATGAAACAAGAATATGGGTGAGAGAGGTAGTGTAAATAAAACCTGTCGCCTTACGCTTGCTTGTGAAAGCGAGAATTAGTTCACGGAGTGATTGATGAGAACGGTGTAAGTAACATGATATGGGTATTAAATGGACAGCGTTACGCATTGTGTTATTTAAATGCGAGTTATCTGTACTTGTGGAAAAGTTCAATTTAATCGTTGTTTTTTTGAGCTGGAAAATGTTGAGCTGTTGAATACCGGATAATTTACTAATATATATCTTATAATTGGGTGTCTGAAAATAATAATAAGACTTTCTGTTCTCTGGATCATTATCTACATTGGGTATCCAAATCAGTGTTCATGTTGACTGTTGAACATTGCTACATGAATGCCATAAATTGCAAGTTAAAAATAAGAGAATCAAGAGCTCATCAGGCAAAATGTTTCTTTGATATTTTACTCTCCCTTTTATCGTAATGTGTATTAAATTATGTTGGACGGCAAATTCTCTTCAAATGTCAGTCATGATCAGAATGTAAACTTTGTTCTGTGTAACCGACACTGTAAAGAATACAGAAAGTATAATTAAGAGTCAACGCTTCTCCCGCTGTCTCAAGCAACATTTACCTACCAAATAATGGTCTGAGACAGATCAAGTATCGGGCTTATCTAAACATCCGATGCACGGGTCCAATCGTCTGTTTGTCCATCTAGATGACCATTGTAATGAATGGATACACTAAGGTTTCAAACATTCTCATCTATCACAACACAGTTCTTTAACTCCAATGGCAATATGACTGTGAACTTGTAGATTGAATATATTGGATACAAAACCTCATACATCGCAACCCGAAGTTAATCTGTTGGCTGTGAAGGTCGTGAACAATGCCATGAGAGATGATGTTATATTGCTTCAGTTGTTGTGTCTTTTTATTTGCTTTCATGGGCACCTGAAACAGATCTGGTTTGTTTAACAGAATGGACAGGTGTAGGATAATACCCGCGGTAAAAGCTGCTATTTTATTGGGAATGATTGATCAAAAGATGCAAACGCGGCATATATATCTACTTGGGACATTGAATTTACTCTCATTCCCACTCAAGGACGAATGCGGATGTGGACATGTGATTCCAATTCACCCCGGCTATAAACCTCTTATATATGGCATTGCGAGTCCAAGTTCATTAGTCACAACACATAGTGACGTAGGATAATTTTGGTTATTTTTGGGAAATTTAGCCCAACGGTACACCAAGTTAGAATGTATAACTTTTATTAATTGATTTGGAATACTGACAAAGTGACAAATTTGATAAATTAATATTGACAATTCCGGAATAATCCAATATCTTCCTTTTCACATACTGACGTATGTTTAACATCCGCCGCTATGTGATGCGGTGAAAATCGGTTTTGTTAACATGTAGCCACATAATCAGCATCATCGGTCAAAGAAATGGCGCGAATTTGGCTTAGAAACGAGCCGAAAATTACAAATCTTCGGTTTCATGTAATGACAGATGATGAAGCCTACGGTAAAAAAGACACTGAAAGTTCGATATGCTGCGTTTTAGATAGTGACGTACGAGCGACCAAAGCTTCAAAACCGGACTTAGAGTTCGGTGCGTAAATGGTCACGTAAAAGCGGAGGTGGGTTCCAACGATCGATGAGTTAAACTTGATGCAGCAGGCTTCATCGAAAAGAACAGGATTCGTCGCTGCTTCGAAGATTGTTAACTGTATTCATCCGCCTTAAGTCTCAGAAAGAACTGCAACGTGATCTCCTGGACATTAAAGTTAGTCTAAAGGTGCACAATATTGGTAGATAGTAGGATATATATAGAAGATGATAGAAAAAAGAAACTGATTGAAGGAGGTAATACCATGGTAGAAAGAGGAAGATGGTTGTAGAGGAAGGAGATAATGGTTGTAGCTTTGAGTCCGCGTTTCATAGATAAGATATCCATAACCCTGTTACACACTCACTAATTGAAGCAAATCATACGCAATCCGAGAATGTTTTGTTATGACACTAGTATGGTGACATTATACCTTCATAGATACGGGGTAAACAGCCACAAGTTGAAAGTAAGTTTACGCCGTCATGTAAAAACTCACTCACCATTTATTTCGGTACTCTGCAGTTCCTTACCAAAATGTCGAAATAATACTGGTTGGTATGTAATTTAAACAGTTACCATTACAGCATTACCTCTACTGCAACAATATGTTCTATTTGCAAATTCTGAACTAAAACTGAATTTAAAGTTCAAATGATAAAGATACACGATTTCTTCTAGGCCATGATGCAAATAAACTGGTTTACATCGCCAGATAACGTCCCATTGCTGATGAATTAACAATGAACTCAGTTTAAGGTCATTATATCGCCAATAAACTCGGTTAATGTTTGCAATGTATGAAAGCAAGACGTGACTAAAGGCCAATAGAATAATGGGATGGGTCGTCACGTTTCATTTTGAGATCATATTTGCCAAAGAAAATGGATCATATTACAGCACCAGTCAACTATTGGGTTAGCTATAGCTAGTGGTGTTTTAGGCGGTCAGTGAACATAAGGAAAACGTCTCAATCATGAATCTTTAAGTTGCTTTTATTTAATGAACATTGGACGATTTAACGGAAAGGCTTCTCTCTTAACTTTCAAAGTGTGAAATCCACTCTTTTAGAGTAATTTTAAAACCCACAAATTTATTTTCAAAATCATCATATTATCACCATAATCATCATTATCATTAGCATCATCTTCTTCGTGTTCATCATCATCATTATCATCATCATCATTATTATCATCAGATCATGGATAGCAGCTACAACAGAGGACAACGACAATGAGAACAACAGCAACAACAAATTTCATCGCATACACAAAGCATTTAACAATATACTTTCTTTTAATTGTGGGATAGGCTTTTACGACGGGAATTCATAACAATTAGTAGGTTTTTAGCGGGTTCGCCGTCGGACAAGTTTAGTTTTCTTTTCTCAATCCGAGAATGTTTTGTTATGATACTAGCATTGCATCTAAGGCAATGATGCAAATAAACTGGTTTACATCGCCAGATAACGCCCCATTACTGAAGAATTAACAATGAACTCAGTTTAAGGTCATTATATCGCCAATAAACTCGGTTAATGTTTGCAATGTATGAAAGCAAGACGTGACTAAAGGCCAATAGAATAATGGGATGGGTCGTCACGTTTCATTTTGAGATCATATTTGCCAAAGAAAATGGATCATATTACAGCACCAGTCAACTATTGGGTTAGCTATAGCTAGTGGTGTTTTAGGCGGTCAATGACCATGAGCAATGAGGCTCATTGAGCATGAGGGAAACGTCTCAATCTTTAGAAACAGTTAGTTGCTTTAATCTAATGAATATCAGATGGTTTAATGGAATGGCTTCTCTATTAACTTTCGAAGAGTGAAATTCACTCTTTTAGAGTAATCAGATTTATGTACAAAATCATTATACTATCATCATAATTTTCATCGTTAGCATCATCTTCTTCGGATGAAAATTTAGCACTTGATACAAGATCACTTGATACATGGGCCTCAAGGAAGAACAGATGATTAATTGTGTTTTCAACTGATTGAGTGTCCCAGGGAAATAAAGCAAACAAACAAATACCGAAATTAACATCCTCAAATAAACGTATTATAGTATGTGTCAGTATTAGATGCTACATTATACTTTTTGCATTTTCCCGCCATCTAAGATCCCCTAGATCCCAAACAAATTGACGTGGCTTCTTGGCTCATTTTAATCATTATAACCATATACGAAAATAAACATGTCCGGGAGCATGTTGCCCATGAGGGTCGACGATAAGGGGCTGTGCAATAATTATTTTCCCCCCGGGGGGGTAAAATTTCCAAACGGCCCGCCAAAAATCGCTTGCCCCCCTCTCGGCCTGCCAAAATCGATTGCCCCCCCTCTCAGCCCGACAAAAAATCTTTGCCCCCCCCTTACACATGCCAAATGTTTGGGATCCCAATTTTCAAACCTTAAATGGTCTAGATATATGTTGCGAGCGCAGCGAGCAGGAAAATTTGCATATTAAAGCGTTTCCGCACTGTTTTCCTAAGCCTTTTTAGAGCGTTTTATTTAAAAGGCGCCCCATGAATGTGTGCCAAAAATCGCTTGCCCCCCTCTCGGCTGGCCAAAAATTGCTTGCCCCCCCCTTTCAGCTCGCCAAAATTTTTACCCTCCCCCAGGGCTCATAATTATTGCACAGCCCCTAAGTGAGGGGTGCCTTAGCAGCGAACTTAAAAATAGCGCAAACAGCGCGAGCGTACACAAAAGAGAGTTTGCGCGTAAGCGCTGACAATTTGAGCGCTCTGTTGAACGCTTTACCGGCGTCAGCTAAATTCAAGTACGCTTAAAGGGCACAGTCATGAAACATTCCAATCTATGTGTTATTAATCTATGCTGGTTATAACCCACGCAAAATCAGCAAATTTTGGTTGTGTAATAAATGATGGATTGTTTTGCATAAGCTGTTTCAAGAATAAAACTTGGTTTCTTCTAAGTTGTATACCATATTGTTCTCAGGCAACAGACTAGGTGTTTGACTATTTGAATATCGAATCTTGATCTTGTTTTTGTCCAGTCTGTTTCGTTTTTTCCAATTGTCATTACATCCTCTCTTTGTATAAATGCAAAATAAGAACATATTATTACCTATGAAAAAGAACAATAAATAAGAAAATACCGAGGAAAAATAACAAATAAGTCAATTGTGATGCGATACATATTACAATCAGCACAATAAATAAGGTAGCATTTCATAAATCATGACCTTATATAGCCAAAGTGACCATAATGACCGCAATGATGTTTTCTTTAATTTGTGATACAAATGATATCACAAATGAAAGAAAACACGGGAGAATCCTTGTGGTCATTTATAGTCACCTTGGTTTGAAAATCATCCCTCACTTTGGCTCAACATACTCGGTGCTTTATGTCATGTTTCTTGATATAATATGATAATGATTTTAGTCGCACAAAATTGCGGCCTGGAGGCCGAATCACATTGTACACAACATTATAAGCAAAACACAATAATGAGAAAAGCAATATAACAACATATGAAATAAATATAGGCAACAATTAATGAGATCAGAACTCAAGGTAGCCAAAAAGACTGAAAAGAAACGGGGCTCACAGCAAGGCAATGCAGGAGAGGAGACAGAATTAAAATGAGTTGCTGTTTATTAGCCTAACAAAGTAAGGAACTCGACTCCTAGCAAACTGGACTGTACGTTCACGGAGCTGGGAGAGATTAACATTGTTTCTTAATTGTCTACCATGAGCCTGACGTCTGCTGGGTGGAAGCAACTTGTTGGTCCTATCAGACTTGGACAATGAACGAGCGAAATTAAGAAAATGTTGCTCCCTCCTAGCAGATAACCTATCAAGATTACACACAACAAGAGCATTGTCATATGACACATAATTGGACCCAAGGATAATTCTCAGAGGTCTTTTCTGGATATTCTCAAGCTTGATGGATTGCTTGGATGTGAGCATGGAGTGCCAAATGACATCGGAATATTCAACCAGGGGTCTAATATATCCTCTGTAAACAGTCACTAACTCAGTTGTATTGAACCCGAACCTCTTTAGAGAACGAAGCTTGAAAGCCTTCTTTTGGAATTCTTACCCATATGGTTAATTTGACCATCCAATTTGAGGTCAGTTTGGAGTCAATACAACACTTTAGCAGGAGACACAAAAGAGAGAGGTATGGGACCAATTTTAACGTCTGGTTGAGGAGGGGAATCTTTCTTGAATCAAATTTGGCCGGACACTTGACGGGATTAAGTTTGAATTGATTATCTACCGACCACTTCAGGAAGTCATCAAAATCTGCCTGCAAATTGCTAGTCACATTAGAGGAACGGTTTTCAGCGAAGGTGAGGTCGTCAACATATTTCTAATAGTGTGACCTTCAAACGCTAGCCGCGTCATTGATGACTGCCTGAAAGCTTGTGGGCCAAGATTTGTTCCCTGTGGAACACCAGCGCAAATTAGGTACTACAACCTACATAATAAACTACAACCTAATTTATTGCAGTGACTATAGAGCTACTGACAGACCTACATGTAAAGCAATGGCGATACCAGTGTTTCTATTCTAGTTAATCCCCTGGACACTACTGGTCATCTAACAGCATTTCTGATTGGTTGATAACTTAAAATGCTCATTTCAATTGCCAATTATGGCTAGGCATTAAACTATTTATGGTCAAACTTGCATTTGCAGATATTCTTATTAATACCCTCATTGATTGGTTCAAAGTTATCGGCAGGTAGTTCTCATGTCTCCGTCAGCATTTTATACAACATTAAACACGTAAAACCAATCCAATGACGCATCAAGTAAATCTAGAGATACACACAGAAATCCATGACTGCAAATTAATTATGTTTGAAAGACAAGCGCATAAAGTGGGACACGACCAGAAGTTCTGAGCATACTGTTTCGACGGCTCCAGACTTACGCAGTTTTCAAACAAAATCTTGATACTTTGAAAGATGTGTGCTGAATGAATTCGCTACCTGATGCTACGTTTGAAAAAGAAACAAATATTTAACCAGACAATATAAAGCAACATTGAAGTAGTTTCAGGGTATTTGCCATTCACGAACTCCATACTGAATACATGATCAATCAAATTTGTTCAGTAAACTTCGTCTCTCAAATGTATAGTGTTTGATGTTACAGGGTCGGAGTTATATAAAAAAGAATTGATGCAGTATTAGCTTTCCGTGATAAGTTTACACAATTTATTTGCTGGCATATTGAATAGTTGTTACTAAAAATACGAAACCTGCCTGCATCTGTGGTTATGTATCAAACATGATTTAGACGGGCGGGTTTTTACATGAAGGCACAGCCGTTTCATCTATTCTGATCTGGACTGACATTTGAAGAACATTGTCAGACCAGCACAACTTTTAAAGTGAATGTTACATCTTCTCTGGCATGTCTGGTAATAAGGAAAGCTAACATTTTTAATGATTAGCCCTTAATTCTCTCTTCTTTTTGTTTAATTAAAAACTATTTTGTTTAACGTGATTGATAACTATTGATATAGCAATGTTCAACAGTAAACATAAACACTGATTTACTCCAATTGTTTCTTAGTTACCAAACTATACTTAGGCTCCAATCGCTCAAGAAAGATAAACCGCAAAAGCCGATGCGAAATTCCGCTAATCACCCGGGGTGGCGGCGCGGTCAATGGACGTTCGCGATTCGCCTTTCTTGCGTCATAAACTATATAGTACGTGATCATAGTCTGAGTATAGTCTGGTAACTAAGAAAAAACACCCGTTTGTCGGACTACACTGATTTGGATACCCAATATAGATAAGGTACCAGTGAATTAGAAAATTGTATGAATTTCAGACGTACAGTTTTACAAGTTAATAAAATAAGGATATTTAACATAACCCAGCAAAGAATAACATCGATTAAATTGAACTTTACCACAAGTACAGATAACTCGCATTTAAATAACACAATGCGTAACGCTGTCCATTTAATACCCATATCATGTTACTTACACAGTTCTCATCAATCACTCCGTGAACTAATTCTCGCTTTCACAAGCAAGCGTAAGGCGACAGGTTTTATTTACACTACCTCTCTCACCCATATTCTTGTTTCATCAGTTGAGTCGCTGAAAGCTCAGCAAATAGCCGGTATACTGGGACATGTTTCGAGCAGATTGATATTTGTCTACAGCTAGACTTCTATTGAGCTCTTTCACTGACACCAACAAAACTTCCTTGGGTTTCAATACAACGTATATGGTCGTGCGCCATGAGTTGGGATACCTAATTTGGCGATGGAGTAACACTTTTCCACTTTAAGTGATGTTTATGATGTCATAATTTCCATAATACTTGTCATACAATAATAAATATGTGTCATTTTAAAGAGTAATCTATACTCTTTCCATAGCAATAAATAAAATTGGTTCATATTGTTTTAGTTTTAATTAGGATTAATTAATTAATGAATTGGTGATTGCGGTGGTGGCTAGGGAGCCGGTGGCTGGGGAGCCATTTTCACACTTTTAAAAGTTAATTTTAAAGAAACGGGAAGGTCCATGTGTCATGAAAACCCAATTTTTGGATTAACAGACACCAAATACATATATATATAGACACCAAAATGAAATAAACAGCTTTAAAATAAAAAAATTAACATCATTTTATTAAAAATTTATATTTTTCAGACCCCCCTTCCTGAAAATGGTATTTTGGCCAGTAGCAGCTCATTTCTTGGCCGATTTTCATTAAAAAGGTGTCAAAATGCTCAGGAAAACATGCCTCATCAAGTAAGATGTTACTTAGCTGCAAGATGAAAGCCATTGTAATTTTCAAAATGTCCATGTGTTACCGAAAGGGGTCCCAACTCATGGTGCAGAACCACATGCGACTATTATGTATTCGATAAACTTAGAGCAGGTGTTGTTATTCAATATTCGACAAGTAGCGATAAATGTTGCTAAATATTGTCAGACCCGATAAGTTTATGCCACTAACCTACATGTACTAACCTACATAATAAAATACTGTGCTAATTGTAATGCATTATTGTACTGATTACCGGACTGATTGTATGGTTATGACATATCATAATTTTTATGAGTTTGGGAGAATGCCAAACATCCATTCGTATTTTTGTTAAATTCATGTTTCTCATGACTTACAGACCAGGGATGTCTATCACACGGTAGATGATAGTAAAATCAAAAATCGGTATCGTTCATTCTCTTAGTAAATCGATCAAATATGATCAAAATATCGATAAAAGAAGGCGATAACTGTCCAGTGGAAGCTATTTGAGGAACACAAATGCATAAAAAGAGAGACTAAACAACACTGAATGGCTCTCGTATGTATCCTAACTCCGCATTGTTTGTGACCACAGACCCGACATTGCGCCTATGGGCTCTCACCCTCCTGTGTATCACCGTGAATTACCGTTAAATTAAAGGACTCATGCGTAACATGAATTTCACAAGAAGGCGAATCGGTATTCGGCAATTAGCCAAACTTCTAACGATATACACGATATGCAATCCTGCCGCCGGTGCAAATTATACATGGTTGGATATCTGATGACCAGACGAATAATTTGACATACTTTTCAACAGGATTGAGACATTTTTGACCTTCATTATCCCCTACCAACAATGGCCAGAGCTTTGAAGAGGGTACCTGAAGACAATTTTGTTCAGTATATTTTTTCAGACCCCCCTTCCTGAAAATGGTATTTTGGCCAGTAGCAGCTCATTTCTTGGCCGATTTTCATTAAAAAGGTGTCAAAATGCTCAGGAAAACAAGCCTCATCAAGTAAGATGTTACTTAGCTGCAAGATGAAAGCCATTGTAATTTGTAAAATTTCCATGTGTTACCGAAAGGGGTCCCAACTCATGGCGCAGAACCACATGCGACTATTATGTATTCGATAAACTTAGAGCAGGTGTTGTTATTCAATATTCGACAAGTAGCGATAAATGTTGCTAAATATTGTCAGACCCGATAAGTTTATGCCACTAACCTGCATGTACTAACCTACATAATAAAATACTGTGCTAATTGTAATGCATTATTGTACTGATTACCGGACTGATTGTATGGTTATGACATATCACAATTTTTATGAGTTTGGGAGAATGCCAAACATCCATTCGTATTTTTGTTAAATTCATGTTTCTCATGACTTACATACCAGGGATGTCTATCACACGGTAGATGATAGTAAAATCAAAAATTGGTATCGTTCATTCTCTTAGTAAAGACAATCAATATGAAAGATAACTTTAACAGCCCTTGAGTCGGCTTGAGATACGGACTAGACAGGATTAGATGCTCGTGAAATTGTGACGTCAATTCGAGATCACTTCAACCGATGTAACCGTTCGGCCCCGTTTTTAATCACATCAACTTGCCGTCATACGTTCCCGGGCATGCGTTTACATACGGAAATCTAATCACGCCTACTGTTTTTAAGACCTCATCAAAATGGCTATCAAAGTTGCAATATGCCCCGATTTTCACCAACATTTAACGATTTCATGAGTAGTCGAGTTTATTAATAAAGAGTGCTAGGACTCACTCTCTGTTTACAAAAATTGTCGTAAGTAATAAGCGATCGGTTCCTGACCTTGGAATAAATGCAATACATATCGAGCTGGTCAATGATCAACCGATCTGACAAGACATGAAGCAATGAGTGAGACACAGCAGGTCAAATATAATACCACCGCGGCAATAATATCTATTCTATCTATTCTATCTATCTATCTATTTTTAATAGTTAAAACTATTTTAGAACACTTCGTACTTGAGGTCAAGCCAAACTCTGTCAAAATAGAATATTGCTTACCTATCTCACCTGCAAGGTTTGTTGTGATCACTTATTGTATCACTTCAATGTGTCGGATAGATTCATCAGAGAGGTCGGGTACATATCTGACTTGACATCCACGACAATAGCGATCATCTTTGAGAATGCCAATGCATCTTGCACCTGCCATTCACGATTTTAATTTAATAACATTTGTGCATACTGCAAAGCTAGTTTAAAGAAAATATAAAGTTTCCAGTCCAGTACATGCTTTGTTTTGAATTGTTTGCTGCTCAAGAAAAGGTGATTTGTCTACACCTAACCTCCTCCTAATACTTGTTAAAAGTGGGTTTTCCCACTTGATTTGCATAATCCCACACCTTACCACATCAAAATTGACAGAAATCAAATCTGGAGAAAGCTCATAAAAGAGACGGTATAAATCTCGCCCCAATGGTGATATAATACCACTCCAACATAAATGAGCCATTTCTGATACCCAAAACTCTGGAGGAACTTAACTCAGAACTAAGAAACTTACAATGGAATAAGATTGCAGTGATAACAACATAATGTATGAAAAATTCTTTAATGTTAAGTAGTAAGAAAAATGGCTTGTTTGTGAGTAAATAATTATGAATGATATCTTTGGTAATGATCAATTCTAAGAAGTAGAGGTGACATGGTTTTTAAAAAGTTGACGTGTACCATTATCCATAAATGAAGATAGAAAAGTGAAGAAGAAAAAAATAAAGCATATTCTCGGTGGACTTGGAAAATGCTGTGGCTAATGTCATAAAAAACACTATAGTTTCACTTTTTAAAGAGTTCTGCATTAGGTTGTTAGTGTTAGAAATATGAAAACGTTCCCTCGTGTGGCAAGGTATATATCATTAACATGCAAAATGGGCGCTGTCTTGAGCTGCTGCCACTGCTAAATGTCTCTCTCAATTTGTTGTGTTTAAATGGATATTTGTTGCCAGATCTTCATGAATTTCTACAAACTACTAGAGCTAAGGGTAGTGACAAACCTGACTGACTTTTAAAAGGATTGTAGCTGGATAAGTACTGAAATTTCATGATGAAATTATTTTCTATTTTTCCAATATTGGTACTGTGTCTGTATTTTCACATACTTGGTTCATTGAACCTATATCTCCATCACTGGATACACTCTCAAGTGGAGGGATCAATAACTTCCTCAACTGATAACTCAATCACTTGCCCACTTGAGCACCTCAAGATGAATGGAACCAGTCCACTTCAGTTATCAAGTACTGTAACTACTCAGGTTCAGCCCAATGCTGGCCTACTGCAGTATAGTAGACATGAACTCATAACACTACGTAAAGGTGTTGGTAACTGGATAGCACCTACCACCTATGCTAATCTTAAGAACTTTGGCATTTTTCGACCCAGGGGTATTCGTGGTGGTGTACGCACTCGTCGTCAGACCCCAAAATTTGAAACAACAAACAGTGCTCAAGAAAACTCCTCAGAAAGATCAATACCAGTTTTGTCATCTCATAGACCCTCTCCACTAGAACTGAACATGTTGAAAAAAGATCTGATCGGAATCTAATGATTAGAAATGCATCTAATCTTCGTCCAATAGCACGTACTAAACCATATTCCAATCTTACTGTCCATCACTGGAATGCTAACCGTATAACAAATAAAACAACAACTCTGGTTGATCATGTTATTGAGTATGATGTCGACATAATGTTCATTACCGAAACTTGGCTTGCTGAAAATGACTTGGTCGTAATTGGCGAGTGTAAACCCCTGGTTATGAGTTTTGAATTCCCCAAGAGGGGTGGCCGAGATGGAGGTGGGATTGGCGTTTTGTACAAAAAGACACTCAATCTGATCATTTCTCACACAGGTTTCAACTCTGTGAATTTTGAACATTACGCTGTCACATTGAAAAACTCAATCCAGTTCATTGTTATATATCATCCTCCACCATCCAAAGTTAACGGTCTTAAAACTTCTGAATTTTTGGATGACATTGAAATGTTTCTTGATGAACTGTGTGTTGTTCCAGAATCGCTTGTGCTTATCGGTGATTTTAACGTACATATGGATAGGCCTGACAAGTGGGACACAAAGAGGTTTAATGATAGCTTAATGACCACTGGGTTTCGTCAATTTATTGACAAACCCACCCACAAGTCGAATCATATCCTTGATTTACTTATTACAAGGGAAACTGATGATCTTATTCAAGTACACGACGTCCATCCTGAGTTTTACTCTGATCACCATATAATCACTTGCATTGTTAAGTGTGCCAAACCACCTCCGTTGAAGATTGTTACAAGTTCTCGTCCTTATGGGAAACTGGACCCTGATTTGTTCAATCAACTACTTAAAGATCGCTTGGTTGATTTCCCCTACGAATCTAATGACCCCAATGTCTTGGCTGAGGCTTATGAGACTATAACGTCATCTGTCCTCGATGAAGTGTGTCCAGTCGTTACTAAAGAGCGTACCATTAGGCCGCAGTTACCTTGGTACAATGAGAATGTCCATATCCAGAGACGCGAGCGCAGAAGACTTGAACGAAAATGGCGGAAAAGTCGGAAGGAAGAAGATTATGAAGCTTTTCAGACCCAGAAAGAACTTGTTAATAAATCAATCATCACAGCTAAAACTGAGTACTTTTCGGACAAATTTTCTAACGCTAACGCAAAGGATATGTATGCAACAATCAATGGACTTCTGAATAAATCAACAAAAGCTCTTCCTGCTTTGGAATCCAAATCTGAAAAAGAACTGGCGGATGACTTTCTATCATTTTTTATATCTAAGGTTGAGAAAATCAGAGCTAATGTTGATTTTGTTGATCAGGGAAACATCACTGATCCTAATCAAGTTATTTGTACAAGTATGCATGGCTTTGAATCTCTAGAAACAGGTGATGTTGAGAAGATTGTTATGAAGTTCCCCAGTAAGACCTGCTCCTTGGACACACTGCCCACCTGGCTAGTCAAGGACAATTTGGCTATTTTAATACCTATAATAACCAAGGTTGTTAACAGTTCTCTGTTTTCTGGAACATTCCCTGACACTCTTAAGCAATCTATAATAACACCTGTTCTAAAGAAATCAAACCTTGATCATAACATTCTTAAGCACTACAGGCCCGTGGCCAATATCAAGTTCTTGTCAAAGGTCATCGAGAAAGCGGCGTCATGTCAAGTAGGTAGCCATATAGACAGGAATGATCTGGGCGAAAGAAATCAGTCTTCCTACAAACAGTTTCATAGCACGGAAACTGCTCTGCTAAAGGTGAAGAACGACCTTCTCCAGTACGTTGACGACAGCAAGACTGTACTGTTGGTGCTACTTGACATGTCGGCCGCTTTCGATACGGTTGACCACCCCATTCTCCTTCAGAGGCTTAGAGATAGGTTTGGAATGTGTGATTCCGTTGTTTCCTGGTTTCGATCTTATTTTGAAAACCGTACCACCAGGGTGTCCATAAAGAATGCCTTATCCAATGAACACGTCCTCACTTATTCTCTGCCTCAAGGGTCTATCATAGGTCCTCAAGGTTTTATATTGTATATTTCACCAATAGGGATATAATTCGCCGTCATAATATTAGTTTTCACTGCTATGCAGATGACATCCAATTATATGCTGCTTTTGATCATAAAGTCCCGGGGAGCGTGAACGGACCATGGATCGTATTACCAATTGCATATCTGATCTTAATATGTGGATGTTGCGCAACAAACTGCAATTGAACCAAGAAAAACAGAGTTTTTTGTTGTTGCGGGCCCAAGAGTGTTAAATTTAGTGTCTGATATCCAACTGAAGCTCGATGGTAAAACAATTGAGCCTTCAATCTCTGTTAAGAACCTGGGTGTAACCTTTGACGGTGTAATGAACATGTCCATCCATATTAGTACCCTGTGTAAAACTATCAATTTCCACATTCGCAATCTGTGGCGCATACGTCGTTTTATTTCTCAGGAAGCCTGTCATCATGCCGTTAGAGCACTTGTCCTGTCCCGCATAGACTATGCTAATTCTCTTTGTTTGGTGCTCGTGAGGCCGACCTCAAACGGCTACAACGTGTCCAAAATAAGGCGGCCAGGCTAGTTTTTGCTTGTGGACGGGACAGTGGTGCTCTGCGGATCTCCTGAACTCCTTGCATTGGCTTCAAGTGAAGGATAGAATACAGTTTAAAATATTGTTGTATGTCTATAAGTGTTTGATGAATGTCGCTCCACCATATTTATGTGACCTGCTTACCTTGCTCAGCGACACGGTAACGCACGAAAATAGGCCCAGACTCCGCTCCTCTTCAGATACCACAAGGCTCTTGGTTCCACGATCAAATAAGAGAGCTGGTGATCATTCGTTTGCTGTTGCCTCTCCACGGCTCTGGAATGAGTTGCCTATCCAGTTGAGGGAGACGGTGTCTGTGCCTGCTTTCAAGCGTTTGCTTAAAACACATTTGTATTAATGTTGGTTGTATTTATTTCTTGCTTCATTTTGCCTGTATATTTTGTAAGGCGCTGTGCTCTTTGTTAGAGCGCCATATAAGTGTTGATTAATAATAACAGCTTCTCCATAAGAATGTAAAGGATCCCTCTCCTCGATCCCTTAAGTTTCCTTGTTCTTCACATAGTGAGTTTTCAGTGCATTATCAGCTAATCAAGGGCACGTTGGCGCAGCGGTACAGGCTCTGCCTTATAATCGGTGGATTGCAAGTTCGAGCCCCAGCGGTGCCATCGTGTTGTGTTCTTGGGCAAGGCGCTTTACCTTACTTGCCTTTCTCTACACAGGAGTGAAATGGGAAGCTGTTATGGATATTGTCCATTGAGCGCCGCCAAAGGTATGAGCATGCCTTGGGCATTGTATGGCAGCTGACATTATTCGACAGCGGAATAAATGTAAAGCGATTTGGTACATGTAGACATGTGAAAGGCGCTGTATAAATACCAACATTTATTATTTATTTATCAGCTACACAAATAATCCACTGAAATGTAAAAACAACTAATCATTTAATTGCCACTACAGATCTTAGTGATTTAAACGTTTACAAAAACGATCACATTGTAACACCATAGATGGTGGTGCTAAATAATTATCATTCGGAACTGACTTGCTGCTGCAGGCATATAGATTTACACAGTGTTTACACGCTTTTGGAAAAAGTAGACTTTTAGGGTTTTGTCGCTTAATAAAAGCCCAGACATGAGTTCAGTTGTCAAAGAAATCAAATATAATACAATGAAAAGAACGCATTTCTATCATAAAAACAGGAGCATATTTGATTAAATTATACTCGTTTTTATTTCCCTCATGTTTGATAACTGGGTTAAAACATGAATACTGCACCAGACATATACTACATTGAAAACGATCAATCACGTGATAGGTAATTCTCACCCACCCACCAAGATCTTTAATATTGGCCTGCTGAAAGGGCAACCATTTCTCAAGTGCACAAATTACTTATTTTTATCACCTTCGAAAGCAGGGAAAGTTGCGACGCCATACTTCATCAGTTTCTTTGTTAAAATAAAAGAGAGCTATGGGACCGTCCACAAAATATAAGTACGTAGTATCATTGTTAGGTTATAACATATCGGGTGCTGGTTATTCTGTCTTCTGGAGATTGGAGTACAGCATCCCACGTTGACGATCTTGGTATTCGAGAGGATTATCTTACAAAATATCACTACACGTTTATTTTCTACTAAATAGATTGAATGAATAGTCAGCAAATCAAAATAGCTTCGATTTTCACTAAGTGATATGAGAGTATTAGGCTTACGACCCCGATTAGCTGAGAGTACATTAATCATTTTAACAACTATCAATTTCTACCCGTCAAAACATAGCATTAAATCTATCATGCAATCACTAATAACTTCAAGACTTTACTATGCAGCTTATTTATTAACACTTTATACGCTTGGCGTTGCCTCATTCTCGTTTTCAGAGTCACCAGGCAAAACAGCTACACGTTTCATTCTGTTGCTATTAGCAATAAATGGATTAACGCCGTGTAATAAACCTCTTCTATCACCTACAACACTGCATCGGTGTCAACATTAATTTGGCTAAATATAAAGTGAACCGAATCGAATAGCACACATTTCATTTGGAAAATGTCATATGCTGAGGGCATCAAGCCATGCGTGGAACAGATTGAGGGTAAAATGTGGGAATTAATTGACTGAATTCAACAGTTGCCTTGGTAGAGAATAGAAGACAATTACAAGAGATGTCACTGGGATACACAAATATCGGGTCAACTTTATTTCGCTCTTAGTATGCAAATTTCTTGAAGATATCGCGGCAGGAAGGTATCAATGTTTGAAAATTTAAATATTAGATATGAAATGACATCTAATAGAGGACTGACTAGCAACTAATGTGCATGTTTGGTGCAAATTATTGCATTCAAAGGTATTTTGGTCATGATAGTTATGTGCTTGATCAATCGCAGGGACAATTCCGCTATTCGCAATAAGGGCGCCGCCAGCGGTTTGCGATGTAATCGTGATGTATCATGGGAAAATCGTGATGTATCATGGGAAAAGGTCGACATCCAAGTCCGCGCAATACGAATATTACCATGCTATTACATAGGAACACGTGACAATATTTTTTCCCATGATACATCACGATTACATCGCAAACCGCTGGCGGCGCCCTTATTGCGAATAGCGAGAATTATTGTCAGTATTACGAGAAAAATCGCATTATGAATGAGCATTTCCAATTGATATGGTAGACAATTTGTCTGGAAATAGTGCGCTCGGGCTTTAATGTGGGTATATTAATCACGTGCTAGAGCAGCACCATTAAAGAACATAAAGGATTTCAAACTTACTAGAAATAGTAAGAAATAGTTTGAAAAGACATGTACAATTGTTTGTTACTGTGATTTAAAACAAAATTATTTTGTGACAAGCCTGCATTTTCTGCAGAGACATAGCTCTTTTCTCGAACACTGGGTTAAGGAATCTTAGTTTCAAAATGTTTCATTTTAGCAAATGAGCTCATGAAAGCTCAGGTTTATTCTTGCATTTAAGGTATAGTGGGTACCAATCATTTTCATACAGGTTACACGACTATTTATTTTCTTGTTCGTCCTTGAAGAAGGGTAGTGTATCTGCTTGAAACATCGGTTTCTTTAACTGATCATGCTGATTATTTACTCAGTTGCTGTTTGTCTATTTTCCACGTGAGTTTCGTCACCTTGGCAAGTGCAAATCTTGTTTGTCCTGACTTACTGGTCGATTTTTGAAGTAGGTTCTTGTTTCTCTTAAGTTGAAGGTTATTATCTTCACTTTTAACGTTTGTTTATGTAAAACTGTAGATAATGAATGCAAAAAATCACGTGATTTTGTTTATAAACAGCACGCCATGTTTAGAATCATGCAGAAAGTATCTTGCCGTATTCTCTACAAAATAAGCTACATTGTTATGATGAGGTGGCGTACTCCAGATGACAGAATGCTCGTTCCATTTTTACTATGATGTGATGCTATCCAATCAAACTAAAACAAATATAGCTGTAATGGACAGTTATCTAACAAAATCAACAACATCAACTGCAACAATGACAGTGACGACGTCAACAACAACAACGAAAACAAAAGCAACAACAAAGTCAAGGTATACTTTCCCTTTAAATAATTCTACCACTTCATTTCTTCATAAATATTATACACCTGTAAATGCTTTCAAGTGTTCTTCAAATACGCCGACTTTTCTCAGACGTCTACTATCAGGTAGTTTGGTAATGATTTGTACTTCCTGATGTGGTAAATGATCCGTGATCCACGCGATCAATGGTAATCGGCTGTGTAATAGTCTGGTATAGCTCAGGTAAAAGCTACCATTTGTATGCCATATAACCACAGACTGTTGCAAGGATTAAAATGAACCCTGGACAGGAGGCCACTACCATGTTTCATTTGGACCATGGCACAAAACCCAACTTAGTAACGTCAAATAAACGCATAGAATATGTTACTGGACAAAAAGTCAAAAGTGCTTTCTATTTTCTGAGATGCAATGTTTATCTCCACTCCAGTTTTCCTAAAATAAGATTCAGGTAGTAAAGTATTGAACTGACAAGAGAATAGCTCGCAATTAAACGTGTTCAGTTTCTTGTGATTTAGTCGTGTTGGAAATAGATATAAATATCTATAAAAATATATACACACAAATTCAAAGTATAGACCTCTGGCAAGGCAACCGTTACTTAAAGTTTCACGGAATACCCTCACTTACGATCATTGGGTAAACCGATCATCAGACGGATAGTTTGTCATGATTTCAAATTTACAGAAATGTTTATACGAGTATATACATTCTGTGGTGTCAAAATCATGACGAACCAAGCCAACCAGAACAGTCTCTACTCCAAAAAGTAGTCGAGAGTGCTCAACCACTAAAAATAGTGGGGGCGTATTATAACAAGTTTACTTTACAAGTGACTAACTTTGGAATTTAAAGTGCTCAAACCCATTACAGGTGAGCTATAGAAACAAATTCAAAGTATAGACCTCTGGCAAGGCAACCGTTACTTAAAGTTTCACGGAATACCCTCACTTACGATCATTGGGTAAACCGATCATCAGACGGATAGTTTGTCATGATTTCAAATTTACAGAAATGTTTATACGAGTATATACATTCTGTGGTGTCAAAATCATGACGAACCAAGCCAACCAGAACAGTCTCTACTCCAAAAGTAGTCGAGAGTGCTCAACCACTAAAAATAGTGGGGGCGTATTATAACAAGTTTACTTTACAAGTGACTAACTTTGGAATTTAAAGTGCTCAAACCCATTACAGGTGAGCTATAGAAACAAATTCAAAGTATAGACCTCTGGCAAGGCAACCGTTACTTAAAGTTTCACGGAATACCCTCACTTACGATCATTGGGTAAACCGATCATCAGACGGATAGTTTGTCATGATTTCAAATTTACAGAAATGTTTATACGAGTATATACATTCTGTGGTGTCAAAATCATGACGAACCAAGCCAACCAGAACAGTCTCTACTCCAAAAGTAGTCGAGAGTGCTCAACCACTAAAAATAGTGGGGCGTATTATAACAAGTTTACTTTACAAGTGACTAACTTTGGAATTTAAAGTGCTCAAACCCATTACAGGTGAGCTATAGAAACAAATTCAAAGTATAGACCTCTGGCAAGGCAACCGTTACTTAAAGTTTCACGGAATACCCTCACTTACGATCATTGGGTAAACCGATCATCAGACGGATAGTTTGTCATGATTTCAAATTTACAGAAATGTTTATACGAGTATATACATTCTGTGGTGTCAAAATCATGACGAACCAAGACAACCAGAACAGTCTCTACTCCAAAAGTAGTCGAGAGTGCTCAACCACTAAAAATAGTGGGGGCGTATTATAACAAGTTTACTTTACAAGTGACTAACTTTGGAATTTAAAGTGCTCAAACCCATTACAGGTGAGCTATAGAAACAAATTCAAAGTATAGACCTCTGGCAAGGCAACCGTTACTTAAAGTTTCACGGAATACCCTCACTTACGATCATTGGGTAAACCGATCATCAGACGGATAGTTTGTCATGATTTCAAATTTACAGAAATGTTTATACGAGTATATACATTCTGTGGTGTCAAAATCATGACGAACCAAGCCAACCAGAACAGTCTCTACTCCAAAAGTAGTCGAGAGTGCTCAACCACTAAAAATAGTGGGGGCGTATTATAACAAGTTTACTTTACAAGTGACTAACTTTGGAATTTAAAGTGCTCAAACCCATTACAGGTGAGCTATAGAAACAAATTCAAAGTATAGACCTCTGGCAAGGCAACCGTTACTTAAAGTTTCACGGAATACCCTCACTTACGATCATTGGGTAAACCGATCATCAGACGGATAGTTTGTCATGATTTCAAATTTACAGAAATGTTTATACGAGTATATACATTCTGTGGTGTCAAAATCATGACGAACCAAGCCAACCAGAACAGTCTCTACTCCAAAAGTAGTCGAGAGTGCTCAACCACTAAAAATAGTGGGGCGTATTATAACAAGTTTACTTTACAAGTGACTAACTTTGGAATTTAAAGTGCTCAAACCCATTACAGGTGAGCTATAGAAACAAATTCAAAGTATAGACCTCTGGCAAGGCAACCGTTACTTAAAGTTTCACGGAATACCCTCACTTACGATCATTGGGTAAACCGATCATCAGACGGATAGTTTGTCATGATTTCAAATTTACAGAAATGTTTATACAGTATATACATTCTGTGGTGTCAAAATCATGACGAACCAAGCCAACCAGAACAGTCTCTACTCCAAAAGTAGTCGAGAGTGCTCAACCACTAAAAATAGTGGGGGCGTATTATAACAAGTTTACTTTACAAGTGACTAACTTTGGAATTTAAAGTGCTCAAACCCATTACAGGTGAGCTATAGAAACAAATTCAAAGTATAGACCTCTGGCAAGGCAACCGTTACTTAAAGTTTCACGGAATACCCTCACTTACGATCATTGGGTAAACCGATCATCAGACGGATAGTTTGTCATGATTTCAAATTTACAGAAATGTTTATACGAGTATATACATTCTGTGGTGTCAAAATCATGACGAACCAAGCCAACCAGAACAGTCTCTACTCCAAAAGTAGTCGAGAGTGCTCAACCACTAAAAATAGTGGGGCGTATTATAACAAGTTTACTTTACAAGTGACTAACTTTGGAATTTAAAGTGCTCAAACCCATTACAGGTGAGCTATAGAAACAAATTCAAAGTATAGACCTCTGGCAAGGCAACCGTTACTATATAAATATCTATTTATAACGCTGATGAAGATATTGAAGATAATGATGATGAATATGATGATGAAAAAAATGAAGATAATGATGATGATCTTGATACAGAAGATAATACTTAACGCGGCTGTGTACTCTAGCCATTGTTTCTTTCTCAAAATTGAGTTTTTATGATATGTTTGTACCTTGTTATGTTTTTTATAAATACAAGGAATGAAAATCCAGATTTGTAAACTCCAACTGCAATATTTTAAGGATTTTATTTCACTATTCCACTCGTGTTTGAAATTGAAAAGGAAGAAAATCTTTGTTGTACCAGCAAGGTACACGCGCGCAACAACTAATCGCGTTGCGTATCGCGCAATTTGTTAACGCACAAATACGCGACGCATACGCGACGCTTGTCTGCATGCGCGGCGCATCTAATGGAAACACCACGGAAGCACTGATTTCACAAAAACCTAGTGGTCAAATGGCTCCGTTTTAGCTGATAAAATGTGGGTTTTTCAAGTTCTTTCCCCGATTTAAATATCAAGTTATGAATGGATTTCGCTCAAACTTCTCAAGGGGCTGTGGATTTACCCGATGTTTACGTAATATAAGTTTCAAAAACGAAAACTGTCGCATTCTCCTGTGAGATTCGATGAAAGTGCAAAATGTGACCACTTTAAACTTTAACGGCCATTATTTCAATGTTCATTTTCTCGGTAAAATGACGATTTAGGTACACGATAACTCAATAAATACAGCATCTTTAGGTAAGCAAATATGATCATCGTAAAAAGCATGATCGACTCAAGAAACGGTTTTCTCATTTTTTTATATTTTGGTCTATTTCCGATTTTGGGCATCATTTTGTGCAAATAGGCGTTTTGAATTTTAAAAAGTTCATTTTGATGCCTTATATGGTCAATAGCTCAAAAAATAAGGCCAATATCAAAAAACAAAAAAAACCCGTTTTTGGAATGGAGCCTCAAGATTGAGCTAAAAACAAAATAAAATATTTTGGAAAGAGTGTTTTTTGTTATGATGTACCTAACAAATATTGCCAAAAACTCACTTTTTGTGATTTTCTTCAAAATTGTTGTTTTTACCCCAAATCTGTATTTATATTAAGATTTATTGATGTCTTGCCTTCATAAAAATGTATACTTTTATATGTTTTGCGCGAATAATTACAAAGTTATTGCACTTTTACTACATGCATGTCTGAGAGTACACAGCCACCTTAATGAAGATAATGTTGCTGCTGTTGTTGCCGCTGCTGATAATAATGATCATGATAATGATGAAGATGATTTATGTGGAATTTTTCCACACCCATAAAGAGCCACGTTTACTCGTGTTAACTTCTAAGGGGTCCTTCAGATTATTCCCAAAATAGTGAATTTAAGTACTCTATCAATTCAACTATCCGATGTTCATTAAAACAACTGAATTGCTTCTTACAAGACTAAGGCGTAGGCAGCCCACAATCCCCGGCCACAATCACCTCTAGCTAGATAACCCAATAGTTGAAAGATGTTGTAATATGATCCATTTTCTTAAGCAAATATGATCTAAAATGAAACGTGTCAAGTCATGACATTATTCTTTTATAGTCCGCTTTTATAGTCACGTCTTGCTTTCCGATATCGCAAACATTAGCCGAGTTTTGGCGATATGATGACCTTAAACTGAGTTCATTGTTAATTCGACATCAATTTGTCATTTCCTTTTTGTGATGTCCTCCAGTTAATGGCCTAGAAGCGATCACGTATCTTTTTTTCCTTTGTTTTTGTTTAAATTTAGCTTTAAAATGTTTCCATCTTTGATGTCTAAAGATTAAGATACAGCATTACACCGTTTGGACGAAGTATTCGTTTAAAGTCAAATTAATGGATTTTCGCTTATAGCTCCTCATATCAGAGAAGTGGAAAATACATTGTGTTTAAACTAAGGTTTTACATCTATATATATTTGGCATCAAAATAACAACTGCTAAGACCAGTGATGCAAATAAAGGCCTCGATGCTTTTAAAGGATCAGTGACTGCCCATCTAGACCAATGTTGTTCAAGATTCTTCGGACATAATACCAGAACGTTGCACGTTTACTAACCGACATTTGTCAGTGGCGCGTGATATTAGCGCCACAATGTTCGGTTCACATCATATTGGGCAGTTCTGGGCAATTTACTCTCACAAGAATCATCAAAAAAGGGAACAATCGGATGTCAAAGGAAGTAAACAGGTGCACAACCCGTTGGTGTCCCAAGGAATCGAACCCATGCGCGCCTCGAGCTACCCCGCGATTATGCGTCGAAGTCGTTACTGCCTTCAAATAAGCATGGTTTGTTGTTGTTGTTATTGCACTTCATATTTGATAAGAGAGTGTAAGTTCAGCTTGGCTTACTAGTACTTAACGATTCTGTAGTACTTGCCCGTTGATGATGACAACAAGTGAGCTAAACACGTAAACATCCATTAAATTGTACATCGATCCGATAAAAATACTTACACATGCGGCACTGTATTTAGATTTTTGACCTGCTGGATTTCAAATAAAGTATCACCTGCGTCCTAGTTATTTATTCTTGATCAGAGATGAGATTTCAATAAATTCACACGAAATTTACTTCAAAAACAAGTGGTAAGGCAAATAACAAATAACAAATGTCAAATTTCAAACTCTCACTGAATTGACCATTGCATTCCGATCATTCGTTTCATCACAACCGCATGACAAAGACCTCGCAGCCAATTATAATTAAATATTACTGGCTGTTTTAAGTAGAGAACTATGGGATAAGGCTACAACGATACTGTTGCAACATGCCTCAGATTTTCATTTCGGTGGACAAAATAGGTCACCAAAAAGTGACTCGTTACTTCCCCTTCGGACAAAACCTTAACTAAGCATGATATATAAACAAAACAGTGAATATCCTAAAACTTCTTTCTGTCTCAACTTTTCCCTAGCAGTATCAAAACATCCTGTTCAGCTCAGACGTTTGTAACAGTTTACATGGTTTAGCACATAACAAACATTCGACCTATATTTAGTACAGCACTTCCGATATTTGCTTCTGTTCATGAGGACATTATTAAGCTTATGATGTCATTGCGACGTCATTCTATGGTTGTTAGGAGATTCAGTGGTAAATCACTAACTGATACCTTAGTATGATAGGAGATATATTGCAATTGGATATGACAGAGGGCATACAGGGTGTATCAAAAATGTTGGTACCTATCAGTTTCCAGTGATTACTAGTGAAGAATACCACAACAAAATGCTACCTTATCTATAGATGAATGTTATGAAAGGTCATAAAACTATAAATCCTGGGCATTTCAAGAGGATACAATATTGCATATTGAAGAACATGCTTGTCAATAAACACCAAAAACTGATGGGTACCAAATTTTTTGATATAGTCTGTATGAACCAATCGGCAAACTTGTGCTGATTTGAGATAACAGGAACACGTGTGACGCGTAACACATTGCTACACTACTTATCTGTTGCCGTTGAACACTTAGGAAGGTATTCCTCTCTAGTTTCTAAAGACTTGGTCCAACAAGTTTTCAATTTAAAGCCCGTATAAAGTAGCAGCTGTTTTGCGAGATATACAACTTTTTTCAAAGTGCGATTTGTGATTTGAAATATGGATGGAATTTTGGATGAAATCGTGGAATTTTGTCCATTTTGTTTAGGTTACTATTATTGGCCAGGGTATTAATAATACCACGATGATATTTGTGTGAATTTTGCTGATGAATGTAATGATTATTAACAGACAGTAGCAAAACATCTGGCACAGTTCGGAAGTTTATAATAATAACAATGTTAGCCCCGAACCAGCATTTGACCTATATTTAGTACATCACTTCAAGTATTCAATATAGGAGGGCATGTCTAACAAATGATTTCATAACAGCTACAGACTCTGTTAGAGTCAAGATGGTAAAAGACAAGTTGAGAATGTGACAAATTGGTCTAGCAATGTGAGCAAGAGAATTGGTGGCCGTATCGGGGTCAATATCATCCGCCCTAGCTCTTTTTCCTTCCTTGAGTAATTTTGAGAGATCAGCGATTTCTCAGTTGTTACTAGAATGAGGTAAATTTAGTTAATGATGGTGTAGTATTAGTTTGAGCTCGGTAAATCTGGCAGCCAGAATCAATATAAAGGTCTTTCTCTGTAGAGATCGCAATAACACTTCAAAAAGTAGTAAACATCACCAATATGGATTCTGGATTTAACGCTGTGCAGATTGCGCCCTTTTATATTTGATCAAGATTGATTGAAGTTCGTGCCTATCAATATCAAGGATATACATGTACTATGTGTATTTTGGCTTGATGTGTCATAGGGTTTATGTGATGCGGGTCTGATGGGTCATGGGGGTTTTGACTAACAGTCAGTTAGTCTATAGTCAGTCTGCCGTGTGTATTTGTCATGTTTTTCATCTATTGGGAGTTATATGTCTGTCATTATGTGGATTTATTGTCTAAATAAATTGCCACGCAGGATGTTGCCTGTCACGCTGTCGAGATCTTCTTTTCATTTTTTTAAAAATTCCATAGGAAATAGATCGGGTTATGTAAAGAAACAGGTTACTGTTGAAGAGTTATTAAAAAAATGACCTAGAAAATAGGAAAATTAAAACCCATAACAATAATGAAGCCGGTGTGCTAACTTGAAACCTTTTTATAGCATTTTGTAATTTGAAACTAACAGATTAGGTGTCTTTCACGGAATTGTGAGCATTAGTTTTTAATCAAAGATTGCTATTATTAACGTTAAGATGATACTTGTGGGGGTTTTTGTTGGACATTTTGAATATAAACTTACAGCTATAAAATATTAGATATAAGATGTTTATGACTTTGTTAACCCATAGCAACATAAATTATAACTTATATCATAAACGGCCTGCTTTTTTGCACTAGCTATTTGGTCCATTTTGCTTCCTCGAGAAAGTGACATCAATGTGTGCTCCAGTACACGTAGCATGGAATCGTACGCGTTAATTCAAAATATTGACCTGTTTGTCCTGTTTACAAGGCTACAAGCGCTATCAAAGGCAGTACATTTGTACACGAACGAAGTAACTGCAACAAAGTACTGACGTCACTCTCTCGAGGAAGCAAAATGTTACTACTGCCATTACTATTAAAAGTATTAAACTTCACCAACATGGTGAGATGTCGACATTGTAAAATTCTGGTGATTTTGTCCTTTCAGTCAATTTTTGCGAAATTGATTGAATTGTGTGCCTGTCAAAAGATACCTTGATATACAGGATATACTATGTATACTTATTTAGTTTTATGTGTCATAGGGTTTACGTGATGCCGGTCTAACGTGTCATATGGGTCAGCCTGTATCGAAACATTTGAGATGCCTACGTTGTGTACTTGTTTTCCATCTATTTAAAATTTATCAATCACCGTGTGGGTTTTTCATTCAACCCAGGAAACCGAATAGGATGTTGCCTATAAAACGCTGTTTTGAACTTATTCCATTCCATGGGAAGCACATCGGTGACACAAATTTACAGGTTTCTGTTGAAATAAAGCTAACAATCTTGGCTTGGAAAATTGGAAATTCAAAACTAGTACCAATAAAATACCTGTATTGTGAACTTAAAACCCAGTACCTAAAGATGCGATTCGTAAATTGAATCTATTAGATTGGGTTTCTTTTGTGGATTTGTTTCCCTAGATTTTCGAGATTAGAATTATTGATTACGTAATAATTTTTATGCGGTTGTTGACGAATTGTTAATGAATATGGATGAGGAAAATATGGCATGACACAAAGTGAGGTTTAGTGTAATCTCTGAAGAGGTAATAAGCCTTTTTAGTCTCAAATAGTACAGCATTTGACGTACTACTGGGTATATTATGCTGCTTTCGTATGTGATAAAAAAATAACGTAAAGCACTGACTTCGATCATAATTGAAAGATTTAGCACCATATTGCGCCTGTAGTGTTAAATTGAACCAAAACATTAGTATGGTACTCGATATTTGTCTAATATCAACACTAAAAGTGTGGTGTAATTTGAGTTGCAAGTACTACAAACTAATTGTAATGCTAAACCACATGTAGCAGCCCCGGGGTTTATTATGTCGGAACGACTGACTTTAAAAATATATCTTTAATATAGAAGTAGAAGCGATGATGCAACAGGATTAACTACCATAGCAATAGGTTATGTTTTTTAATATATCGCCCTGCACTACAAGCAGGTTACACGTATCACCTGTATAATGTCTGCAATCATAGATTGAATACAATACCGCTCTTTTCAGTTACGAGTGATCAGCAGGATATGGTTTAATGCAGAGGTACCGCGTAAACGTACCAGTGCAGTGTGATATATTCAAAAATTGTTTTTAACTATTGCTATGGTAGTTAATCCTATTACATCATCAATTCTACGGCGAAAGTTTATGTTTATATTCAAGAGATAGTAAAGAAAACGAGTCAGATCATGAGTGATACATATGCATGTCATGTTAAACGTGCAAAATGGCGTATTTCTTGAGACATGTCCCTCGTTTTTAGAATTTCAAACACGGGCTATTTGCACTTGAATGCTACTGTAAAAATTGGTGGAAGTTGATGATGCCGCTCCGTCATGTAATCTTCTTGCCCGGGTCTCCATGTACTCAGTCATGAAAGCTGTTTATATGCTAGACATAATAAAAAAAAAAGTAATAATTATCTGGACAATTCTGATAAAGCACATGGCTGCCACAACTTATCACAACTCAACAGAAATTAACAATATAAGGTAAAGTTAAATCGAATTCTGGAAATAAAATTTGCAACTTACATGCGACAGTTGCGTCCGGTAACTCCGAACTTCATCAGGCATCTGATTGGTCACGTGACAAACGACGGGGAAGATCCTGCAAAGCCTGGTCCCAAGCGTGCGGCAGTTGAAAGCGGAGTCCCCCTTTTTTGTTGATGGCTGGCTGCTCCACTCTCTCCCAAATGGCTTCCCTGACACCCCGCTCGAACCACTTTTCTTCTTTGTCGAGGATCACAACCTCCTCTGGCTTAAAGAAGTGTTCCGTTGTTTTGCAGTGATTGAAAACTGCAGAGTTCTGAGCTTCGCTGGAGCTAGGTCTCCGATGTTGATTTATCCTAGCCCTGAGAGACTGTTTGGTCTCTCCTACGTAGGCTTCACCACAGTCAGTAGCCGCACAGGTTATGCCATACACCAAATTACTCTGCTTGTCCTTGGGGGGTTTATCCTTAACGTGGACTAACTTCCCCCCTGATGATGTTGGTGGGTTTGTAAGACGTTGCGATCCCAAAGGACTTAAGAGTATTCTTGATCCTTTCTGACAAGCCAGATATGTAGGGTATTGTTACCTGGGTACCCGTGCCCGTTTCTGCGTTTTGATTCTGTGTGTGCTCTTTGGTCTTTTTAGCTTTGGTGAAGGCCCAGTTGGGGTAGCCACAGCAACCCAGGGATTTCTGAATGTGATTTTGTTCTCCAGGAAGATCCTCTTGGTCGCTGATAATGGTATTAGCCCGATGTTGCAGGGATCTGATCACCCCGAGTTTATGTATTAGGGGATGATGAGAGTCAAATTGTAAGTAAAAGTCCGTATGAGTTGGTTTCCTGTAAACCGTGGACTTGAGTGATCCGTCCTCGTGAATGTGAACTTGACAGTCCAAAAAGGCTAGCTTGTTATCAACACACTCCTCCTGGGTAAACTTGATGTTTGGGTCTACCTCGTTGATGAATTTGTAAAAAGAGGCAGCCTCATTCCTATCAATAACAACAAAAGTATCATCGACGTAGCGCAGCCACAATTTAGGAGGGTTTCCCGGATATTTGTCTAGCACGATCTGCTCAAAATTCTCCATGTAGATGTTAACAACAATAGGTGAGACAGCTGAACCCATGGCACAGCCATATTGTTGAATGAAGAATTTGTTGTTATATGAGAAATACGTAGTCTTGAGACAGATGGTTAAGAGTTCAATGATTTGGTCCACCGATAAATTCGTTCGGTCACCTAGAGTCTTGTCCTTGGAGAGATATTCTTTCACCACTGTTATAGCATCGTCGGGAGGAATGGATGTGAATAGAGCGGTCACGTCGTATGATGTGATAATCTCATTCCCTGTAAGCTTGATGTCCTGGATTTTATGAACAAAATCCTGAGTGTTCTTTAAGTGGTGGGGGGACTGACCAACTAGGGGGCCAATGATCTTGGCAGCGTGCTTGGCTAAATTATATGTCACTGATCCGATGCTACTAATAATCGGTCTGACAGGAATGGGTTCCGGCTTGTGCACTTTCGGTAAACCGTGAAAGCTGGGACACTAGGTTCTGTGGGAGGGTCAGTCTGTATTTTAAGCTGACGTCAATAGCTCCCTGCGAATGAACTTTGTTAATATATTCTGTAACCTGTTTCCTGTAACCGCTAGTAGGGTTGTAGCCGATAGACTTATAGGTCTTTTTATCTTTCAGAAGGAGTTGGCATTTCTTATCGTAGTCCGATATATTTAAAACTACAACACACTTGCCTTTGTCCGCTGGCACGATGACAATGTCCTTGTCCTTAGCTAACTCATCAAGGGCTTTTCTTTCTTCCTTGGTGGTATTTGGAGGTGGGAGTTTAGCGTTACATAAAGTAGTGCTAACCTTATGCCGTAGGCTTTCAGCTTTAGATTGATCTAGCTTAGCTTGTTTGATCGCAGTCTCTGTGGCAGTGACAATATCAGCGATTGGAACTTTATTAGGAGTCACAGCAAAGTTCAATCCTTTGGCTAGAACCGACACTTCACTTTCACTCAGCGATCTATCAGACAAGTTTTTCACCCACTTCTGCTTAGATTCTAAGTCAATTTGACCACCAGTAGAACGCCAGTTAGTGTCTAAATCCGCTTTAGAAAACTTGTCACGTGACCAATCAGATGCCTGATGAAGTTCGGAGTTACCGAACGCAACTGTCGCATGTAAGTTGCAAATTTTATTTCCAGAATTCGATTTAACTTTACCTTATATGTTATTTACTGGATGACTAGTCTACACCAAGAGAAATTAACAATATTGCTGAAAGATTTCATCTATTCAATGGAGAAACAATTAGAATAGAAACGTTTAACTGAGTCGACCCTAACACACAATTTCTCAATTTGGAACAGTATTTTTTGTTACTTGACTTGTCCCCAGTGCTGTAATTATACATACAAATCTCACTTCCCTTTTTGGAAATTCTCTGCAAAAAAAAAAAAAAAAAAAAAAAAAAAAAAAAAAAGAAAAAGAAGTTGCCGATGTTCACCAATGTCTTGAAAAGATATTGTTAATCGACATAAAGGTGTCAAAATAACAAAATGTTTACTTATATCTGCCGTATGCCCAAAGTGTTCCATAAATGTTGCATTTTACACCAATTATCAAACGATATAGAACATACTCCTTTGGGAAAATTTTGTATGCTGCAAATACTCGCGTTGTACGTTTTCATTGTTCGTATGCACGTCAACAAGAACACTTCATTCTTTATTTTACCTGTGGATTTAAAAGGTTATTCTCGTATCTTGAGGGAACTTGAGGAAACCGGAAAAGAGACTATGGTAGACATGTAAAATGAGTCATTGTGAATGAATATTTCATAAACCATGGTAAAATAGGGGAATGATTACTTGGAAGTCGAGTGCAATCGTCGGCTTTATGAAGTGTGTAATTGCTAAGGCATAGAAAATGTACTCTTACCGTATCCTGCTTCACCAGGTAAATATTACGTTTGGTGTTACTGCATTATAGAGGACGGATTGGGGCATTCGGCAGTGAACACTTCACCCTTATTGACTGACATTATGAAACTGACTATGAAGTATACGTAAAGCTGTGGGTCGACGGCACACACCGACACCGCCTGGCTAACAATTATTTGGTGCAGCAGAGACACTAAAATGAACACACGGGATCGATACACGTGAATTGCTATGCACGATTTTGATATCAGACGAAAATCTTCGGATACCGGGTTAGAAAATGATGAATATCTCCCGTAAATGAATTTTTCTCAAGAAACCAGATGTGGTCTCATACACTTGAAAATACGTGTTGAACAGATATGATGGTCGCTAGAATGCGCTTTGAAAATTGGCCGTGCGCTTTGAACTCAAAATCGGACCAAAACTCTAATTTTATATTGCGTTGGTCCTGTATGAACTACATCGTTTAGTACAGCTGCACTCACTACTAGGCAGAATAAAAGTCGATGACCATTGACCTCAATGGGGTATACAAGCTTATTCACGCACAACCAAGATCAATTACCCGGCTATTGTGAGTAGCCTTAGTCATGCCCCTCGACTAATTATTCGTCTCAAAGAGCTTCAAAGGTCTGAACCAAATGGCCAATCGTGGCTGTGGATTCAACCTACCATGGCGATTTCTGCCATGAAGATATATGTCGATGACACTGTGCGGCATAACGTCCCGCCTGGAGGACGGAACACTCTCACATGGTTCATAAACGCCATTCTAAGTATATCGTAGGTAGAGCTAAATCTGAATTTAATCTTCTGATATCCAATTTTTATGCAAGTTAAATACTGGATTGCCGCTTGCCGCATTACAAAACGAACCAATATCAATTATCATAAAAGCAAAACAGTTTCTTGGAACTTGTACAACGGCACCGTTCTGATCTGACGCTGTACGACTCGTAAATTACGGTTAAAGCTAAAAACAAACATATTTGATAATTGTTTTATCAATTCTTTCCGCCAAACTATCACAAAAGGTATTTAACACGATCATCTCCTTATAGCAATATTACCACATTAGGTTAACACTGTCCCTATCATAAAACTTTAATGTCTTTATTTATGTTGCGGGCCCTATAAGTACCTAACAAAAGGTTGATCGCGATTGCATTTGAGTCGTTGCCAGTATTATTCATATTACTTTTGACTTATCCCATGGTTCATAAGAAGGTTTTAATTCTATACACAGACCTTCAAGGTTTTACATCTATATTTGGCATCAAAATAAAAACTGTTAAGACCAGCGATTCAAAGAAAGGCCTCGATGCTTTTAAAGGATCAGTGACTGCCCATCTAGACCAATATTGTTCAAGATTCTTCGGGCATAATACCAGAACGTTGCACTTTTACTAACCGCCACACACCGTCATCGTCCCTATATCTTCGTGTCAAAATTGCCGTGATAGTACGATGAATCCTCACGTTTTCAACAGCTACGCATGGTGATTTTGTTCGAGATAGGCCGAGCGACTCAGGCTAAGCATACAATTATGAGATTTTGATCAGTATATGGCTGGCCGTAACCGCCACAACGTGGAGCTGCTACGCGTAGCTTACTTTTCGCTTCGCGGAGCTAAATTGACCAATCATGTTAGATCTTTTCATTACGCGGAGCCAGTGGATGCATCCTCGTTCCAGAGAGAGAAAACTCTTGCCAAAATTAATGTTTACTATGGGGATTTTAAATGAATCGATTGTAAATAAACCACGACCAGTTGTACAGGATCAATACCATTGTTTGATTAGTGTATAGTCAATGTTACCTTGCATGCATGTGTCATGTGTGTGGCGTGTTTGTTTGTTTGTTTGTTTGTCTACTGTGTCAGGCCAGGATCACTGACACCCACGGTACTGATACTGTCATACTATCACGGTGATCATATTGTTGAATGTTGTTGACTTTAAAATAACCATGATGCAGTCATGTCTACAGTAGAATTCACCACGACCTTTGAAGGACTTAAACCCCATTAAAAGCTATTAAACCAAGATAACACTCAATGAAAACAGCTCAACTATGTTACATCAGATCTTCTCTGCACTTGTGTCTGTTTTACCTGTGCAATGAGCAATGAGCTGGTATTATAGTTTCAGTTGGGTGAACGATTATAAAGCGAACGCAAGGTAACAATACTGTGGGCTTTTGTTTACGAAATGAGACAATAGTCTGCTTATTGTTAACCAGCGTTCTTGAAAATGAGAAGCTTAATGACTTAACACGGTTTAGAAATAATTTCTTCATATTTTTTTGTGCTATCTGTCGTTTACATATCCTTCCTAAAACACAAAAGTACCAATATTTCCAAACACCTAAATTAGCTAAAAATTTAGGACATGTTACAAAACTATATTTTCTAGAATTTCAGAGAATACTTTAAATATTGGCCGGTTATTTTTTACACAGTGACGTCAACTAGGCAATGGCTTATACTTCTAACATACACTATTTGTAGAGGTCACGCGTCAATGGTGAGCGCACTGAGTATTGTGTATAGGAAAACGGACAGTAACTACAGTATGTATGGCCTACTACTAGTATATAAAGTAAATCCGAACTGGTTTGCAGTTTGCTGAAGGTCGAATTCCGCAGGCCACACCGCGCAAGTTATACAAATTAGCTCCCGGCGATACACTGCAGATCGCAGAACTGTGTGCATGGTTTACCACCACTCTGCCTAGCTATATAGTTATGTACAATACTGTATGAGTTTCTTATGAGTGCATGTCCATCTTAATAATAAGTCGGTTCGTACTTTTCATAAACTACTTTTTGAATCATAACTTTCGTGACCGAGGATATCTTGCAACTACGTGACGCTCGTCTGGCAAATTCTTAATGAATAAAGTCGCTTCACGTAATGAGTAAGTCGTACTTGATTGGTCAGTTTTACCTCCGAGTAATGAAAAACTCTAACATGATCATGATTGGTCAATTTGGCTCCACGGAGCAAAAAGTCAGCTACGCGTAGCAGCTCCACGTTGTGGCGGTTGCGGCCTACCATATCAGTATCCCATATGATATTTCTATTGCAAGAAAATTTTATTTGTTGTCAGGTAAATCACAGGTTTTATCTTAAATACACTAACTGGAAATTAAATACACTAATTAGTGAGGACCGGTATTTTGCTGTGGATATGTTTAACTGCAATTTTGCGGTAAAAAATTTGAAATCCTGGGTAAAAATTGTGATCATATTCAACTCTTTGAGAAAGTAATTATATAAAGGAATCCAGGTGCAATACAATGTACATTATTGACACACTATCACTCTCTTTATCTACGTCAATAATAGAATATCGATTTCAATCGAATTGAATACATTGCTCAGTTTTGAGTTTGTAGTTGACTACTAAGCGACCTAAGCGATCGATTGCTAGCCAATCAGATAGAACTCCTTTTCTTGTGTTCGGTGAAATACCACTCGCCCGTCGCTCACCAACGGAGAATTAAATTATATTGATCGTATAGGACGTCGACACTGTGCGCCACTTGTCAGTGGCGCGTGATATTAGCGTCACAATGTTCGGTTCACATCATATTGGGCAGTTCTGGACAATTAATCTCACATAGAGATTATCGCAATAACACTTCAAAAAATAGTAAACATCACCAATATGGATTCTGGATTTAACGCTGTGCAGATTGCACCCTTTTATATTTGATCAAGTTTGATTGAATTTCGTGCCTATCAATATATACCTTGATATCCAGGATATACTATGTGTATTTAGGTTTTATGTGTCATAGGGTTTATGTTATGCGGGTCTGATGTGTCATGGGGCTTACAATCAGTCAGTTAGTCTATAGGCCTAGTCAGTGTGTATTTGTCATGTTTTTCATCTATCGGGAGTATGTCTATCATTCTATTGGTTTCTTGTTTAAAACAGTTACCACACAGGATGTTGCTTGTCAGGAAATAAATCGGGTTATATAAAGATATAGGTTGCTGTTGAAGCGTTATACAAAAAATGGCCCAGATAATAGGAAACTTAAAACCCATAACAATAATGAAGCCGGTGTGTAAACTCGAAACCTCTTTATAGCGGTTCGTAATTTGAAACTAAAAGATTAGGTTTCTTTCGCGGAATTGTGCGCATTATTTCTTAAGATTGTTATTATTAACATTAAGATGATACTTTTAGGGATTTTCGTTGGAAATGTTGAATATGAACTTACAGCTACAAAATATCTGGCGCAGATCAGTTCAGATGTTTATGACATCTGTAAACCATAGCTAACATGAATTACGACCTATATTATATATGCCCTGCTTTTTGTGAGGTTGTTTGATTGAATCTTGTTGAAAACCTTTTAGTTATCCTTTGAAGAACATTTGGTAAAATCTGTGCAATTTGGTGTATTTATATATATTGTATTGAGGGCTCCTACGGAAAGCAGTGCTTTCACTCAGGCGGCGGATGACATGATCGAGCCGGCAACTCGTGAAACCGCCCGGCCGTATGGCATTTTCCATATACTCAGTTAGTTTTGTGGGGTTCATTAGCGAACCCCAACGGTTTTAGCTTGTATTTATATTATTTATTAAAATAAGACTATTTGTTTGTGATATTTCAAGCGTTTTACAATTTCAAAATAATCCCATTCAATTACACGGTTGACGATGAAAATTTACTGAATTTAGGGACTGCACGTCATACACCACCTGCTTTCACTGATCCGAGATTACCCACGTTAAAGCTGTCATTAATTAAATAAATAAATAAATAAATAAATAAATAAATAAATAAATAAATAAATAAATAAATAAATAAATAAATAAATAAATAAATAAATAAATAAATAAATAAATATATGACATATTTTTTCGCAAAATTCCAAGACTGGTCTAAAAGGGTCTGCATAAACCGCACGTGCTAAATATTAATTGGTGTGTGTCCGGAGATGGTGTAAAATAATATTTTGACAGAAAATGTGCTTTCCATTAATTTACATTATTTGGCTCATAATGTAGTGAATTAGCCTAAAAATGCGGTTTTAAGGAGACTAAATTGGATTTACAAGACATGCATATTCATCATTCATTATCTGACTCGTTTTCTTTACTCTCTTTTGAATATACAATGAGGATATATTTTTCAAGTCAGTCGTTCCGACATGAAAATCCTTCAGGCTGCCAAATGTGGTTTAGCATTACAATTTGTTTCTAGCACTTGCAACTCGAATTACACCACACTTTTAGTGTTGGTATTGGTCAAATATCAAGCATCTTCCAAATGTTTTGGTTCAATACGATGCTGAATTTCAATGTCAAATATGATGCAAGTCAATGTTTTACGTTATTTTTATCACATACGAAAACAGCATAATATGCCCAGTAAAGTAGTAAAATGTAGTACTATTTAAGACTAAAAGGCTTATAACCTCGTCATTACGAAAAAGATTACACTAAACCCCACTAAATATAATTCAATACTTTCCTCATCCACATTCATAGCTATTCATTAAGAATTCGTCGACAACAGCATACATTATTGCCGTAATCAATAATTCTAATCTCGAAAATCTAGGAAAACAAGTCCACAAAAGAAACCCAATCTAATAGATTCAATTTACGAATCGCATCTTTAGGTACTGGGTTGTTCACGCAACAACATTCTGAACAAGCTCACTGGATCCAGATGGGGAGCTTGACCAGACACTCTCAGATCAACAGCATTGGCCTTATGCTACTCTAGTGCTGAATATGCCTGCCCAGTGTGGGGAAGATCAACTCAGGCCAAGAAGGTGGACCAAGCACTCAACTCATGCTGTCGACTTATCACTGGATGCCTCCGATCAACATTAACACCAACGGAGAGTCTCTACACCTTAGCTGCTATAGCCCCTCCAGATGTACGTCGACAAGTGATCAGCATGCAGGAGCGTGAGCGTCAGACCACTAATGCACCCAAACGCCTTAGATCCAGAGGAAGCTTCCTAAGCAAAGTTCATCCTCTTGGGACAGTCTCCAAGGAAGCGGAAAGACTCACCCTGTGGAAAGAGAGATCTCCCAATTCACCAGCTATGGGACTGTAGCCCAGTCGGATCAGGGGTCGGAAGGTGCAAGGTCGCTTTGCAGAAATGGGGCTACCTACCAGAAGGACAAAACACTACCTGTGAGTGTGGAACGGTTCCACAGACTATGGACACCTGCTGGTCTGTCCACAGATGGGGCAACATTGCACACATGAGGACCTAGCTGAATTCAACGATTCTGCTCGTCACTGCGTCAGCTATTGGCTCGGGCGCATTTGACCCTGCGCTTGGACATGCTAAGAAGAAGAAGGTACTGGGTTCACAATGCAGGTACTTGATTGATACTGGTTTTGAATTTCCAATTTCCTACGCCAAGTTAGTTAGCTTTATTTCAACAGAAACCTGTGAATTTATGTCACCTATTCCAAACTTTAAACGACTTATTTTTTAATATACTTTGAGAGCTTACAATAATTTGAGTATTTATGCGGAACTGTTAATAATTTGTGTTGACAAGCGATCTGACAGATCTTGAACTTGCAATGTTGTGGTCCTTTTGTGTATATATTTGATGCATGAGAAGGTTTGTAGTACATACATTCTATCGGTTTGTGTAATAGTAAAAACATTACACGTGCATTACGCCTGTTCGTCGTGTGTAAGTAGTTGCGCTACAACTTGATAAGGGACTACAGAAAAATATCACCGCATCACACATTTCCTTATTGTTTGTTATTACCATCAGATATTTGCTTCCAATTTTATTTATTTATTTATTTATTTATTTATTTATTTATTTATTTATTTATTTATTTATTTATTTATTTATTTATTTATTTATTTATTTATTTATTTATTTATTTTTTTATTTGAAAGCACTGCTTGCCGTAGGAGCCCTCAATACAATATAAATACACCCAAATGCACTCATAAATGTAATACAGTGAATAATACATACACAATATCAAATAATGAAAATATACGTAACATAACAAATTTTACCAAATGTTCTTCAAAGGATAACTAAAAGGTTTATATGTCATAAACATCTGAACTGATCTGCGCAAGATATTTTGCAGCTGAAAGTTCATATTCAAAATTTCCAACGAAAATCCCCCAACGTATCCTCTTAACGTTAATAATAGCAATCTTTGATTAAAAATAATTCCGCGAAAGTAACCTAATCTTGTAGTTTCAAATTACGAAACGCTATAAAGAGGTTTCACGTTAGCACACCGGCTTCATTATTGTTATGGGTTTTAAGTGTCCTATTTTCTAGGTCATTTACTATTTTCTAGGTACAACAGCAACCTGTATCTTTGTATAACCCGATCTATTTCCTAGATCTCGACGGCATGACAAGCAACATCCTGTGTGCTAACTGTTTTAAATAAGAAATCCACAGAATGATACTCCCGATAGATGAAAAACATGACAAGTACACACGGCAGACGTCATGTACCAGGCCAGACTGACTATAGACGGGCTGACTGTTTACAAGCCCCATGACACATCAGACCCGCATCACATAAACCCTATGACACATAAAACCTAAATACACATAGTATTTCCTGGATATCAAGGTATATATTGATAGGCACAGAATTCAATCAAACTTGATCAAATAGAAAAGGGTGCAATATGCACAGCGTTAAATCTAGAAATCTAGAATACATATGTGATGCGATCAAGCAAAATCAGTCGGAACTCGGAAATATTGATTTTGAGATATAGCCAAACAAACGAACTATTTCCTTTTGTTTCCTCTTGTTTTGGAAACTCTTTAATTGCCCATATCTTTCGAAATGGTTGTTCAATTTCAATGGGGTTTTCTACAAAATCCAGCTTTGTAAATGCTTTTTACTATCCTATAAGAAATTGAAAATTTAATATTTCCGAGTTCCGACTGATTTTGCTTGATCTCATCACATATTGGCGATGTTTACTACTTTGTGACGTGTTATTGCGATCTCCACAGAGAAAGACCTTTATATTGATTGTGGCTGCCAGATTTACTGACCTCAAACTAATACTAGGCATATCACCTCAAAAATAATCGCAGCAGAAACACGTTATTTAATGTTCCTACATTATTGAGCTTTATTAAAGCATCAAAAATCAAAAAACAGAATTGAAATCGGTCAATGCATTGTGACGTAGTGTCAATTTAAAGATGCTCGTAGATGGAATGAAATCCTGCCACAAATGGCTGTAATGACAAAATTGGCACATTTCAAAATTTTGAAGGTATATTTGGACGCTTGCTTGAAAAAGCAGCGTTAATATAAATATCACATGTTAAATGCCTATCTTTCCTGACTTCGTTACAGAAAACAAAATTTAAAAATCTATCATTGAATAATTATAATAAATTAACCAAATATACTATTTTAGCAATTTCGGCCAATCTGCAGACAAATTAAATCTCAAAAAATGTTCAGCTAATTAATATGCAAAATTGATGCCAATAGAAAACCGTACATGATATAAAGGTGTGGGTTTTTTGCACACATATGTATGCAAAGTTCTTTCAATTGATAACAAAAATACACAAAAAGTAATTAATTATGCAAATTAGGTAATTACAGCTAATTATGTATTTATGATTTTATTATGCAAATTAGGCATGAGTAATTTTAGGTTTTTTCAATATTTAATGAACGTCTGTTCATTCATCATAAATTTTTAAGTATGATCCTGTTATGAGGTTGAATAAATGAACTGCAGTTAATTATTTAAAAACAATACAAAAAATAAAAAGTTTGACATTTTGACGGTGTCTGGAATATAATTTTAATTTTTACTGTAAACATGGTATGTGTCACCATTACTCAAAGCCAAGTCCGAAAAGTAAAAAGTAAAATTCAGTTGCAATGAGACTTTAAATTAACATTTTGTCATCTGGATTAACATGGGAGGACAATCAGTAAAAGCAATAGCCATTTTACTGTACCGCGTATACAAAAATAGTATGGCCTTGGACACACACAATGGCTTAGTGCTATTGTGGTTTGGAAAATTACTCCCTAAAAATATCATTGATTAATGTTTTGCTTCAACTAGTTTTAGGGAAGTGTTTCATTCGTTGTCGACGGACTTAATTTACATGCTAAGAAAGATTAGTATTTCAGCTAAATGGTGGTAGTTCCTTTACTTCAATAGGCCTATATTTACTGATTTATGAGCGATCTTCAAAAATCCATAAAAACAGTCAGTAGCTCTTAAACAAAACAATTTTTAATTTTTGAGGACCCGATGTTAGCCTCGGAAAGGCTTCACACACCATATATTAAAAATTTAAACAATTTGGATAAATGAAGCATATGAAGAAATTCATTTAATGACATGGATGTTTTCTAAAATTGGCCAAATTTGAAGCGCGCCCTTTTCAATTCACTGTTATGCTTGCATGCACAGTGTAGCAGAATTATTGTGCAGCCACTGTGACATACCTACTAATACTATACGATCATCTTACCTAAAAAACAGCATCATTAACTAAATTGTCTCATTCTAGTTAGAACTGAAGAAATCACTCATCTCACAAAATTGCTCATGAAGAGGAAAAAGAGCTAGGGCGGATGATATTGACCCTGACACGGACATATATTCTTTTCCTCACATTGCTAGACCAATTTGTCACATTCTCAATTCGTCTCTTACCAACGGCACTATTCATAGCACCCTCAAACTAGCAAAAGTATTTCATATTCACAAATAAAATAATCCATCTTCATTTAATAATTACCGCCCAGTATACATCCTTCCATCATTATCTAAACTTCTTTAATAGATTATGTATAACCGTCTCATCTCATTAACAAACATAACATACTACTCATCAGTATTTCTGTCGTAGTAGGCACACTACACACAAATGAAATTGACATTTCTAGATTTACTAATAAAAACCAACGCACTAATATCAAAAAGCACCACATGGATCTTTCATAATTTATCAGAAGCTTTCGACACCATCAATCACGACATTGCTAAACTTGAATAATACAGTATCCATGCCACTGCACCTCAATGTTTCCAAAACTACCTCCTCACCGATCGCCAGCAATATGTAAAATTTCACAGTTCCAAACTTTTCACTCACTTGGGGTCCCTCAGGTATCCATCTTGAGGCCTCTACTTTTCCTCATACACATAAACGACATCATTACCACTAGCTCCAGGTTGCTGATGATACCAACCAAACAAAAACTCACTTACAAGACAGACATCAAGAGTATGAAAGGCTTCATCCTTTGTGGCTCTTTTACATAAGGAATCTATAAGGTGATGGAACACAAAAACACTATGTATAATAGGCGTCCCATATAGAGGAATCATATTATTGATGCAAATCTCTCCTTACGTTTCAGTACGTACTGTGCTATCACATAACAACATTTAGGCCTATACCTCAGCCCGCCACTGTTTTGCACCCCTGTCAATGAATCTCTTGACTCCAACAACCCACAACCCTTTAATGTATAGTTGTTATGAAATCATTTGTTAGACATGCCCTCAGGAATATTGAAGTGACGTACTAAATATAGGTCAAATGTTGGTTTGGGGCTAACATTGTTAAAATCTTCCGATCTGTACCAGATGTTTTGCTACTGTCAGGTAATATTTATATACATTCATCAGCAAAATTCTCACAAATACCATCGTAGTAATAATAATACCCTGGTCAATAATAGTAATCTAGACAAAATTCCTCGAAAGGAGCCTTATCCATATATCAAATAACAAATCGCACTCTAAAATAAGATTTGTTGCTCGCAAAACAGCTGCTACTTTATACGGGCTTTAAATTGGAAACTTGTTGGGCCAAGTCTTTAGAAACTACATATATATAGGGATACCTTCCTAATGTAATTGTTCAACGGCAACGGGTAGGTAGTGTAACAATGCGTTACGCGTCATACATGTTCCTATTATGTCAAATCAGCACAAGCCCTGGAGCGCAAGTTTGCCGATTGGTTCATATGCCCTCTGCCATATCCAATTGCAATTTCCTACCATACCTAGGTATCAGTTAGTGATTTACCACTGAATCTCCTAACAACCATAGAATGACGTCGCAATGACATCATAAGCTTAATAATGTCCTCATGAACAGAAGCAAATATCGGAAGTACTGAACTAGGTCGAATGTTTGTTATGTGCTTAAATGTTACAAACATCTGAACTGCACCGGATGTTTTGATACTGCTAGGGAAAAGCTGAGGCATTGAAAGAAGTTTTAGGATATTCACTGTTTTGTTTATATATCATGCTTAGTTAAGGTTTTGTCCGGAGGGGAAGTAACGAGTCTGTTTGGTGACCTATTTTGTCCACCGATACGAAAATCTGAGGCATGTTGCAACATTATCCTTGAAGCCTTATCCTTTAGTTCTCTACTTTGGTCGTGGTTATACTGTTTATATAATTATAATTGGCTGCAAGGTCTTTGTCATGTGGTCGTGATGAAACGAATGATCTGAATTAAATGGTTTTTAATGGTCAATGCAGTGAGAGTTTGAAATTCGACATTTGTCATTACCTTAACAATAATTCTACTATTATGAAGACCTTCCGTTGTTACAACATGCAGGTATCAATTTATGGCTAAATTTAAGGCCACAGTAACAATCCATTTAATTGGTCAAAATCGAGCACTCGTTGTCATCAATCAAAGTTTTCAAATTAAATTTAGTTCGTGAGCATTTATTTAAATCTCTTCTCTGATCAAGAATAAATAATAGAAACTTTTAACTGTGAGTCGATACTAACACCCAATTTCTCAAATTGGAACAGTATTTTTTTGTCACGAGTGAATCTCCTTACTTGTCCCAGTGCTGTAATTATACATAATCATCTTACTTTCCTTTTTGTAAATATTCTGCAAAAACATCCTGTTACCGATGTTCAACAATGTTACATTTATACCCCAATTATCAAACGATATAAAACATACTCCTTTGAAAAAAGTTTGTATACTGCAAATACTCGCGTTGTACGTTTTCATTGTTCGTATGCACGTCAACAAGAACACTGCCTTTTTCATTTTACCTGTAGATTTAAAAGGTTATTCACGTTTCATGAGTGAACGTGAGGAGGCCGGAAAAGAGATTATGGTAGAAATGTAATTTGAGTCATTGTGAATGAATATGTTATAACCCATGGTAAAATATGTGGATGATTACTTGAAAGTCGAGTGCAATCGTCGGCTTTATGAAGTGTGTAATTGCTAAGGCATAGAAAATGTACTCCTACCGTATCCTGCTTCACCAGGTAAATATTACGTTTGGTGTTACTGCATTATAGAGGACGGATTGGGGCATTCGGCGGTGAACACTTCCCCTTATTGACTATGAGGTACACGTATAGCTGTGAGTCGACGGCATAATGTCCCGTTTGGAGGACGGGACACTCTCACACACCGACTGGCTAATAATTACTTGGTACAGCAGAGATACTAAAATAAATACCCGGGATCGATACACGTGAATGTACTTTGCACGATGTTGATAGTCAGACGAAAATCTTTGGATACCGGGGTAGAAAATGATGCATATCTCCCGTTAATGATTTCGTTTAAAGAAGCCAGATGTGGTTCATTGCACTTGAATATACATGTTGAACAGATATGATAGTCGTTAGCTAGCGTCTTGAGAAAGAAGCTTGCGTCTTGAATTCAAAAACTGACAATAATTCTGATTTTATATGTGCCGAATTATATAGCGCAGTGTATAGGTCAATCGTGGAGGTAGTCTAAAAGCAGTGACCTATGGCGTACCATGCTAACTCACACCATTGATTTTTGATAATCTATGCTCACACACAGCGAGGTCATCTCTCACCGGGCCAGGGGCGTCGCTAGACCAATATGATTCGGGGGGTGTACAGTATGGTTTGCCGACGTAAATTTTTTGTAATTTGTTGACCCAAAATTTTTTTTAGCCAGGACGACGTTCAGAAATCTAAAAAGTGTGTGTGTGTGTGGGGGGGGGGGGGTAGGGGGGGGTAGGAGTCTCACTTGAAATTTCCTAGTAAGTCATGTCTGCTGGATACTATGCCCTCATGGTTAGTAAAATAGAACTTTCCTACCATGCTTCCTGTAATAACAAAAATTGTCAATGCTTCTCTTGCATCAGGTGTATTTCCATCAAGGTTGAAACATTCCATCATAAAATCTGTTATTAAGAAGAACACCATGGATCCAAACTCATTAAAGAGCTATCGCCCTGTTGCGAATATTACCTTTCTGTCTAAAGTAGTGGAAAAGGCAGTGACATTTAGGCGAAACCATAGTACGGAGACTGCATTGTTAAAAGTTAAGAACGATATCCTGCAGTCTCTTGACAAAGGTAATGCTGTCTTCATGGTTCTACTGGACATGTTCGCTGCCTTTGATACTGTGGATCATAGTATCTTACTTCATAAGCTAAAGCTTCAGACTAGGTTTGACATGGGCGGTGCCGTTAAATCTTGGTTTAGTACATATCTTCATAACCGCACCGTAAAGGTAAACGTCAAGAACACATTTTCCAAAGAGCATTTGCTCACATACTCACTTCCTCAGGGCTCTATAATAGGTCCACAGGGGTTTACGTTATATACCGCCCCTCTAGGTGACATCATTCGTGCATATGATGTTTCTTTTCATGCTTACGCGGATGACATCCAACTTTTTGCTGAATTCAATCCTAAGATCATAGGGGACTTTGAATGTGTTCTTGATAAATTAACACCTTGTGTTGCTAGAATAAATGAATCGATGGTGGACAATATGCTCCAACTTAATCAAGACAAAAGAGAATTGTATTGTCTTTACAAATAACCGTGTTTTGCCTACGCTTCAGAATTTTCAACTCAAACTTGGTAACCTGTGTATTCATCCAAAATCATCTGTGAAAAATCTTGGTGTTATGCTTGATTCTTCTCTAGATATGTCTGTTCACATAAATTAAATATGTAGTTTTGTTAATTTTCATATACGCAATCTGTGGCATATTCGCCGTTTTATATCACAGGAAGCTTGTCACAATGCTGTCAGAGGGTTGGTAACTGTCTCGTCTAGATTACGCCAATTCGCTTTTACTAGGTGCACGTGCGAAAGATCTTATGCGTTTGCAGCGCCTCCAAATTACAGCTGCGCGCCTCGTTTTTAGTTGTGGACGGGACCCGTCCTCTGCCAGCTTACTTGACGAGCTTCACTGGCTTCCAGTTAAACAAAGGGTTCATTTCAAATTACTTCTGTACATTTTCAAATGCATTAATGCTCAAGCTCCAGGTTACCTGACTGATCTAATTCATCTCTTGAATAGTAGTGTTGCGCTTGGTCTCATATCTCGGCTTCGTTCCTCATCTGATCTCACCCGCCTTTGGGTTCCTCGCTCTTTTAGAAAGGCTGGGGATGCTTCGTTTGCCATAGTTGCTCCCAAAATATGGAATGAGCTCCCTACTGAGATCAGAGAGGCGGAGTCGGTGTCTGGGTTCAAGCGCATGCTCAAAACTCATCTTTTTTCAGATTAGTATTGCTGCTTGTTTTTGTATTTTTGATTCAATTGTTGGAATTGCTTTGTATATTTGCTTATTGATATTGTATATGTTTTCTTGTAAGGCGCTCTGTGCTTTGCGGAGCGCCATATAAATGTTTTTTAATAATAATAATAATAATAATTTCATATTTATTTTATAAATTCTTTCCGCCAACCTATCACGAAATGTATTCAACACAATCATCTCCGTGTAGCACTGTTACGTCCGTATGTTAACAATATCCCTGTTATAAAACTCTAATGTCTTTATTTAAGTTGCAGCTCCTATAACTACCAAAAAGGTTTATCGCGATTACATTTGAGACATTGCCAGTATTATTCAATAATCTAGTCATTTCCGTAAGCTACTTTGACATTTATATAGACTAAAATGTAATTTGCTTCCATAAAAGAAGAATCACATGATTTCATCAAAAGTATATAAAAACGTAACTTGATGTTACAGGGTGGCTGAAAAAATAAAATTCACAACCTTCTATTAAAACCCTTTGACATTATTAGGTAGATTTAACAGATCCAATCAGGACACTTTCTCAACTAAAACACCGGCTTATAAAAAGTTGTAGCCAAAGTCTACCAAGTGATAGCCGATGACGTTCAGATGAGAGGTCCAGATGTCAATCCAACGATCGATTGCATCACATTGGTATTATTACGACATCGAAATCAATATTCATCGATTTTTTGGAGCGTATGTAAGTGTATGTTACCATTAATGTTTGGTCGGTAAGTATTATTTGTAATGATGATGAATTTGCTTTGTCATGTACCTCGAGATGGCTATTCTAGACACAACAACAACAGCGAATGTGTATTGAGCAAATATGATGTAATAATGAACATTTTGGATTTTTGTTTGACAAAACCAAGTGAATACTCACTACAATATTTCGTCCTACTCATCGGAGGACTTCATCAGGTATGACTGATATGGTCATCTGATCCACTTTCCCGGCAAACAAGTTTGAGTGGTTTCCAGTGTTCCTTAGTCTCTTTTGCAGACTTCAGTAGTGGATCATAGACGTGACTTAGGAGGTATGTGCCCTCCTCCCTGTTTAGGGTCTTGGTGCCCCGTCTCCTTATTTCCATTGCTTCCCGCACTTCTCTAGACCTTTTATCGTGTTCCCGTCCAAGGATCTTAGACTCTTCCCAGTCTATAACGTGGTTTGCCCGTGCAACGTGATCTGAAATTGCTGATTTTGTTTGTTCCATTTCGGATGTCCTTCGTTCAGAGCGGGTGTACTTTTTCTCACTCGCCTTTTTCACTTCTGCGTGAAGTTTCTCCGACATAACTGAGGTCACAATTTTTGCAACCAATTTCATATATGCAGTTACCGGTTTTTGCTTTTTCCCGTTTGTCTTTTGGATGGACTAAGATTTGTCTAAGGGTGCGGTGGGGTTTCATAGCCGTGTCAACTTTGTGTTTCTTGAGGACTCTTTGGATACGCTCCGAAAGGCCACTGACGTACGGGATAACCACCATACCCTTGCTCTTTTCCTCATTGGTCTTACTTTTCTTTGATCTTAATTTTTCAGCATCTTTGTTTTTATTATGCATTTGGTTTTTGACTCTGTCCATTGCCCAATCTGGGTAGCCACAAGTTTTTAAGGCTGCACGTACACGCTCTTCTTCTTGGGTTCTGTCTTCCGTTTCTGTTACTACAGAGTTCATGCGGTCGAATAACGTTCTGATCACACCCATTTTTTGGTGGAGAGGATGTTCTGATTTGAAATTAAGGTACTGATCAGTGTGCGTCGGTTTGCGGTACACTAATAGCTTAACTGATCCGTCTGGTTTCCTAACAATGAGTGTATCTAAAAATGGGATTTGGCCATTTTTCTCTTCTTCAAAAGTAAATTTTATGCTCTCAGTTTCATCTATGGTGTTCAGATGGTCGGTTAAGTTTTGCACTTGTCCTTCTTTTACTATCTCTAGCACGTCGTCGACATAGCGCCGCCAATACCGTGGCTTAAACTCTAATGGGGCAGTCGCAATGGCCTGCTGCTCTAGGAATTCCATGAAAAAGTTGGCTATGATGGGGATAACTGGGCTGCCCATCGCGGCACCAAAGCGTTGCCTATAAATGGTGCCCCGAAATTCAAAGTAGGTTATTGTTAATATGAATTCAAGCAGCTCAATTATGTCATCGACTTCAAGTTTTGTGCGCTTCTTAAGGTCTTTATCCTCAATCAGTCTTTGTTTAACAATGCCGAGGGCTTCTTTGATAGGTGTATTTGTAAAAAGCGACACTACATCGTGGGAGTTAAAAATTTCATGTTCTTCAATGAAAACTCCACTGAGCTCTTCTGCTAAGTCTTTGGAATTTTTAACATGGTGCTCAGTGTTTCCGATGAGCGGATTGAGAAAGTCGGCTAGCGCTTTGGATGTTTGGTAACCAAGAGAGTCAGTGTAATCTACTATGGGTCTTACTGGATTACAGTAATCCTCCCTAAACAGGGAGGAGGGCACATACCTCCTAAGTCACGTCTATGATCCACTACTGAAGTCTGCAAAAGAGACTAAGGAACACCGGAAACCACTCAAACTTGTTTGCCGGGAAAGTGGATCAGATGACCATATCAGTCATACCTGATGAAGTCCTCCGATGAGTAGGACGAAATATTGTAGTGAGTATTCACTTGGTTTTGTCAAACAAAAATCCAAAATGTTTATTTACTGAACAAACCTGATGAATCTATTCAACGATGTAATAATGATATTTATAGTAAACATGGTAAAGTATGAGTAAATACATACATTGACAGCTTTTGAGAACAAAAATATCAAACAAAGCAATATGATAAAACACAATTGATACACCACACCAATTCTTGTGTGACTACTAGGCTAAGAATTACAATGCATTATGCAGCCCTATTTCCTTAGAAATGCACATAGATTTGGCTAGATGCTGTTTGTTTATGGATAAGACTAGTTCTAGGGTACGTTATTGCATTGGACTGCATACTTAGGGTCTTTTTATCTTTTCAATTTCCGTAAGTCTATTGTTCAGATACGAAAACGCAAGGGATTCAGTAAGTTTACTATAATCTGACTTCATTGTTAACTTTGAAGTACCAATCAGCTTATTTCAATAGAGGCGCATGCCTATGTCAATAAAAGCGGGATAGACAATTGATATGACTCAGAACTGATATGAAAACCCACTCGCCAATTATTTGGTTATAGAAATTAAACCAGATACGTGGCCAATGGATCTCACAGTTCGACGGGGAGACTCGCTAAATACTCGAACAGAAATATACGGATAACAAAATATAACTTCACAAATAAACTTTAATTCCGTATCAACAAAGTGATCACAACATAATATAGAGGATTGAATATGCTTACGTCCTCCCTCCACAGCGGCTGACTATCGACTACCCAGGATAATAGGCGAGGGTAATTGATGACACGAAGCCGCGGAGCGATATATTGAAATGAGGAACTATAGAAAGAAAATAGCGCCATAACACAATATTATGGAACACCGGTGTTAACACCGGTGTTTTTAATGGTCTAGCGCCCTCTCGTCTTTGACAATGTTAAATAGATCTACATTAATTTGACAAAATGCATGCCAATCCGAATGACAAAGTCCACTTTTTTCTGTAAAAACGTTGAAAATAAGCCCTTAAATCACAAAAGGTCCGCTTATGAGCCTGTCGCACCCCAATGCACTTGTGCAGGGGCACAGTGTCGCCCTTCTTCCCTCGTATCAATATCTATCTCCCTATTTTGCTTCCTCCTGCCCCCCCCCCCCCATGATCAGTCTCCCCACTCCCTCCCCGGTCCCTGCTCTCTCCTCTCGAGTTCTTCTCTTTCTAGTCTTTCCGTCTCTCCCTCTCCTCTCTTTCTTCCAGGCTCACCCCTCCCACTCTCACTTGTTCAGTCTCAAGCATCTCCCTCCCTCACTCCCTCCCTCCCTCCCTCCCCCTCCATGTGAAATTTATCAGTATGATCCATGACTGAAAATAAGCTCTACAAAAATAAACATTTAAAATAAACTCGAGTCTTGCATATAGGCCCAACCAATTATCGGATTAGCTTGCGTATGAATAGAATAAATTATCTTTGCTCCAATCAATACTTTGATCCAATGCAATTCTTTTGTATTGCATTTCAATATAAAACATGATTACCAAATCGTCACTTGTACGCGTTTCATTGGGAGATATTTGGCTATTTCAGACGCTCGTTTCATCGCCAATATGAAATACTTTTGCTTATAACTTGGCAACATGGTTAGTATATATTTCAATGCAAGACTATTTTTACGAGCTACTTACGTCTAGGCGTAAGTGCATATACACCAAACACAAGTCAATTGAAGCCGTACAATTTACCGCGAATTTAGGACCGTAAAATTTAGATTCTTCTTTTGTCTAGATTAGCACCCAACCGCACATCTCAAGGTTTTATGTCAAAAATCAATATAACTTACCAAAACGAAAACTGAAATTCACGAGCTTCAAATTTTCAGTAACTAACAAAAGGCTAGAATAAAAGATTGGTCACACCTGGGAGACTACCACTTCAGAATAACAATGACTTACAAAAACGGATACGGATACGGAAACAGAAACTGAAAAGAAAACGACGGTTAGGAAAGTCGCTTTCATATGTAATTTTACTATTGAAGCTGTAATATTAATATTAAAACACTTGGAACACATTATTGAGACAATCTGTAAAACGTGAGGTAAAGCGACTTCATTACCAGTCGTCTTAGGGCATTTAAATAAAGGCACTTAATTTAATGCCCACATGACCAGATGGGCGCAGACATTACAGCGTCTAGACAGGATGTCTTGAAAAGTGACCTTTGGCACAGTAGGTGGTCTTCCTGTGTATTTCAATTGAAAACGCGGGATGCATATCCAAATGTTCTAGCAAATTTGTCATATTTTTGCAACTTTGTAGTATTATAGAGGTTATCCATGTTCTATAAGCTGCATATCCTATCAACTACTGCTATACCTTGTTTAGGACATTCTAAAGAAGTACCTGCATGTGCAACCATGACTGTTTCAAAATAGCCCGCCAAAGTGATGCAGGTAACTCCGAGGTCGTGCATTGAATTAGTTTGAATGAGGAATACTACGGGAACCAGTGCCTTTTGTTAGAAATCACACATGAGTGAAGTGGATAACCTCTATTGTAAGAGTTTCCTATAACCTTTTTTCCGTCGACCAAAACTTTCAAAATTTAGTTCTTGAAAACATACTAAAAAAACAGAATCCCCGTATGTATAATTAAGTTGCCTATTAAATTTTCAGCAATTGTGATGATATTTGTCTGAAAAATTCCTATCTGTAGCACATCTACTGATCACTTGGTGGTCTTGGTATGGCGGCGCCCATGGGTCACGTGGGCATTATATATAGTGCCTTTTATTTAATACCCTAAAGATTGCCTGTCATTCTGTTCCACAATGGTTCTGAGCACACAGACAGTATTGGTACTTCTGTGATATAAAAACCTTCTAAAAGTACCAATACATGTCTGTTTGAAAGGACCATGTAATTTTCATTAAACACCGATTAATATTATTTTGTTCAATGAACTGCGCCCTGAAACCGATGGAGAAGTGCCCCATAAACAGTCCAAGAGAGCGCCAAATATGGATCAGGAGTATTACATAATAATACCCTGCTATGACAATAGCTGCACTAGGTTAATCGTATAATCTCCTTATGTGGTTAGCATGGCTGGGCCAGGAAATCCACAAGGTCAGCCAATGTATGTTCATGTATTCGGTACATGTGCCATATCTTTTACAATGGGTGATAAATTTCTGGTTTGTTTTATTTCAAAACGCAACAGTCGATATTCTAAAGCTTGGTCCAAATCCAAGAGAAGAACCAACTCTAGTAATTTATGTGGTTTCAAATTATATCGGCCGTTGCCTTTTTGATAGAAATGGTGTTTGTTGATGTGCACAGTTTCCCATTAGATCATAACATGCTGTTGTACATCCAAGGTCAAAGGTCTTTTAATCCATATTTGGCGTTGTTCTGGGACTGATAAAGTAACTCTCCCATTGACCTCTATTAACAGGTCAGTGAGCTCTCCATACACAAATGAACAAGTACAATAGGACAAAGCCAGCACCTACAGGAGGGTGAAAGTGCATAACAATGCCGGAAACTACGTCACGCTATTGTTCGACCTAGGCTACATCATTTTTAACGCATGCGTGTTCGTCAATACAGCTTTAGTCTCATCCACCTTCGCAACACGGTACGTGGTGTGTCTGGAATCACATTGACGGCGGAGGAGAATACTAGCTGGTCAGACAGCAAGCATATAATACCTGAACAATCACCGTCATTTGATCGATTTACTACAGAATATATTGTATATTCAAAATATAATTTTAATATTGTAAACCTGTTAACTTATATATTTGTGTACTAAAGTATAAGGACACGTGAATAAAATCATGTCGAAGACAAAATGGCCGCTAATCCGCCTATTGTCTAGACCTAGGATACATCTTCCGGTTTGGTTATGTAACCTAGGATGCTTATCCCTTCGTATAGATCCCTGGCACCTATTACCTGCTTAGTAACATGTTATTTTGAAGTCTTCTAAAGCTTAATATCTTGAAGATTAGTAATCGTCTGTGCATATGGACTGCGCATTTATGATGCAAAATATTAGTTTTAATATAAAATTACAAATATTGGTATTCTGACACACGGTATAGGTGATATATAAAACGACTAATAAAATCATGTCATCATGGCGTCATGTCAAAGGTTCATTATATCCCGTATGTTTGTCTAAATTCATATATATTTGAAAACAATTTCTACACCCATTTAATATGTACTCAGGTAGAACCTTGCTTTTTTAAATTTTCATTTCTTTTCATGTAACAAATTCAGGTTTTTTCATTACGCGGGGCCGCCGGCCAATACAAATTAAATGCTAACATTGAATGAACGCAGAATCAAGAATGGGCGTTTCTAGTACATACAGCGTCTGACGCTACCTGATGACCTAGCCTAAGTCCCATGGGCTCCAAGAGTGGCTCTCCATACACAAGTGAACAAATACACTGACGGGTCGCCATTGCTCCCCATACACAAATTATCAAATACAATGGAGAGTCCGACCATAGACTGTGGTCCGACTGCCATGCAAACGAGCCAAGTGCCCTCTCAAGGGTCTGCTAGGTTCGAATGATGTTCGTCGTATTCCTAGCCTAATAGGCATCAGAACTGCATATTATTTATAACAAATACACAAAGTCATGAGAGGTATGAGAGTTAGTGATTGTTCATTAATGTCAGCAATATAGGTTAATGTTTTCTACTGAACCGATATGTTACGCTACTTTGGGTTTGGTAACGTTAATTGCCTCATACCAGGTTAAGTGCAATAAATGAGGACACATTTGTATGAATTCGTGTGCATACGTTGTTAGGTAATCATTGAAATAATATTAGGTTATAAGTTCAGGCTTATAAGTATGTCATATAGATTCAGCTTATTCATTAGTAAATTAATAGTACTAATAGATCATCAGGAGGTTTCATTTTATGTTACAGTTATTATGATGTATGTGTAACAAAATGTCAACGAGTGATGTTACCGGTAATTTAATGTCAATTGTAAATGAGTGATCTCATTTTCAAAATACAGTAAGCCTGTTTAAGTCTTTATTTAGGATATTCAGGGGTGAACATAACTGGTACCTTAATTGTTTGGCTTACTGTAAAGTGAACACTGGCACTAGTGGGCAGCATCTTCGTAAGTATTGATATGCAATTGGAAATTCTGATTCAGCGAAAGTTGCTGTCAAGTCGACATGGCTGCATGTGAGGTGTCATCAATCTCACATGTCAAGTTTAAATCTAAAGTGCTCTCCGCCCAAAGCATATAGTTGGGTGTCCATCCGCCCCAGAGTATCTGACCATCATCATGATCAGCGCTCTCGAGGTACTACTACATGTATGATGCATTTTCCTTTTCATATGCAATGAATTATCAGGCATATGAACATGGCCTCCAGGCTTAGACATTTTCTCCCCTGAAAAAAGGATGCATAATGCAATCCATGAATTTTTTAAGACACTGTTAAAGGTCAATGATAAATATAGAAGAGACATGAAAATGTGTATTCTGTACTAGCCTCTACACATAACTGATATGTGAACATCCAGCACAACTGAGCCCTGAAGTCGCCAATCATCATTTTTGAGATATTCAACCAAAATATTCTGCTTGAAATTAGCTTTAAAATGATGTATATCATGTCTATAGTACTTGACATTTAAGTAGTGAAAAATCAATAAAACAGTCAATAAATCCTTTGTTTCCTATTGTTTATTGTTAAGTTCAATCGAGCATATCTCAATAGTGGCACTGGCGACATCCGGGCTCAGTTGTGGAGGATGGTCACATATATGGAAGAAATCGATGGTCATTTTACCCTTGGGCGCCATAAAGGCAGTGTGTAATATAATGCCGACACCTGTTACTATATCAGCTTAAAACACTAAGGGACTGTGCAAGAATAAATAGTCGGAGGGGCTAAAATTTCTAAACGGCGTTCCAAAAACTGCTTACGCCCTCCTCGGCTTACCATTAAAATCGTTTGCCCCCGCCTCTTGCGTTAATAATCATGACTACGTAATCGGCGGGAATTGTTCGGCCTTTAGCACTACACCGAAAAGTAGACCCACATTAAAAGTGTCATAGTTGACCTGTCTGTTCTCTATTGTGCTTGTTAATGAAAATAGACAGCGTATTGGACTTGGATGAATAATTTGTGATGCTTCTGGCAAGATGTCACAAGACAATTCTCGAAATAAAATATATAGATATTAATTCGCGATGTTATACGGCCCGCCGATTACGAGCTGATCATAGTATAAGTATAGTAATAGAATAAGAATAATCAATCATTAATTATTTGTTACATACATTACAGTCTGCGAATAATGATTGAAGACGAAAAGAACATCTTTAAATATATCATCAGTTAGCGAAAAAAAAACTCGCCCTACTTTATATCCTGTATGGTATGGGAAATATGTTTCAGATAAAATATAAAAGAAGCGAAACCAACTCTAGTGTTAATAAACTAAACGACAAATCGTGGCTAAAGGCTATTCCAATGCTGTCATTCTGCTTTTCCTGCTCCGCATCCTATAAACTTGATCAAGGAAACCATAAGAAATTATGTGGTTGGGTTTATGTATTCTTCTTGTACTGTCTTTAAATTTTCTACCCCCGGCGTTCCATTGTATGATTATATATTGTGGGTGAATCTGATGAGACTGTATGCATTGAAACAACACATTTTACACTGCTGATGGCCACACATAAAGCTAATGAACGTTTTGCGTTCAAAAATATCATTGTGAAAACAAACCACAATTGGCAGGAGTGGTGTTATAACTACTCTAGTTTATTATTGAAAACCCCGAACAGAATAAAAAACACCCCATATCCAAAACTATCGAAGACAAAAAATAAACACTCACACACACCAACACACAAACTCACCCCGCACACAAAATGTTTGTATTTTTATCAGGAGGAATGGATGAAAAAATCCCGTTTTAATTTTTCAATTCTTGAAATTGTTTATGCTCCCCACTCATTTACCTCATTCCCTTTGCGCAAATATTGATCGATCACACATATCATATGTGATGCGATCAAGCAAAATCAGTCGGAACTCGGAAATATTTGATTTTCAGTTTCTTATAGGATAGTAACAAGCATTAACAAAGCTGGATTTTGCAGAAAACCCATTGAAATTGAACAACCAGTTCCAAAGATATGAGCAATTTAAGAGTTTCCAAAACAATAGGAAACAAAAGGAAATAGTTCCTTTGTTTGGCTATATCTCAAAATCAATATTTCCGAGTTCCGACTGATTTTGCTTGATCGCATCACATATCATGTTTAGATTTCTATCCTGGATGTATGCAAAAACCGTCGTGTCGTCATCTGCGGGGAAAATCCCAACAGATTTGGGCATCGAATGTGACAATTGTACATCATTACCATGTGTAAGATTTGAAAGTAAGCGTAACGTGACGACGGTTCATTGTTCCCTATGTCAAAGAAAGATGATGTCAACATTTACCACATTGGGACGTGCCTGGAAATATGGGCACGAACAAAATTGGGCACGCGCAATAGAGGCCCTGCATGCTTTTATCGATTGGCTCCAAACAAAGGATTTGAACCGGTTTCCTTCCCCGTAATCATTGTGCAGTGCAGTCCATTCAATCAAATGTTGTCATCAACCTATTTGATCGTAGTGAATTTGCTATGTGTGTGAAACGAACTGTCGCGGTAGATGCAATCATACTTTTGTTGAATGCATTTGAGTAGTCCGCCATATTTACGGGATGATACGTCATATGCACAACCTCTACATGTATATTACCGATTTTGTTTTTAATTTCATACGATAAGGTTTCATTTAAATCTGTATAGTCGGATATCATTGATGGGCTCCTATCCCTATGTAACTATAATACTACTTAACTGGCGACTACCATATATACACAATACAATATAATGTTAAATCGAAATTATTCTGCCATGTTTCATCTATAAATGTATGCAGACATCAATTCATATAAAATGTTTACATATGTTGAAATATAAGAGGATATTGTCAATAGAAATCAACAGGTGACGACAAAACAAAGTCAAACGCAAAACATTGATTAAGAAGTGAAATGTGAAATTAAGGAATTGATTCTCGATGCAAGAAACGCATCGTGATGTTACGTTCAATTAATGGTAGGTACGAATTACAAGTGAAATATCTGCTTTGCATATACATCATATCGCAATAAAAAAAAGTTTGAAACTGCGTCTATTAAAAAGTATTCTTAGTTGCTGGATTTTGATTCTTTAGAAATTTTTTGGTTGGATTTTTTTTCTATCTAGTCCTTTTACACAGCATTTGCCCAGACAATATGTATAGTTTTCTTACGACTTTATTGCTCTTTTTCTAAGGTATGTGGTCTTTCGTTTCTTTAATTACAATTTCGTACAATAATAAATAATGAGCATACATAGCGATTACAGATAATTTTGTTTTAAAGCGAGTTTTGGTTTTGATGTCTGAAGTCTGACAACTGGAGTACGATATTCAAAGACGGCGTTCGGTTCAATTGGCAACCTCGTGATACGCTAAATACGAAGGTCTTTCTCGGTGCTTATCGCACTAACACTACTTCACGACCTAAATATTACCAATATGGATTCTGAGATACCTAGAGATTCAATGCTCTGTATAGATCGTGTCCTTTTATTCTATTTGATGGAATTTTCGTGTCTGTTATAAAATCTAATATAGACACCCTGATATCCAGGATATACTTTATGTGTTTAGGTTTTATGTGTCACAGGGGTTGCGTGGTGCAGGTCTAAAATGTCATGGGGATTTATGAACATAAGGCGGAGATAGACTATGCCATAGTCGAATTTTATTAAAAATATGTTATTATTAGTCATGATGAACCCATTTCGTTGAACTCAAAATTATACTGATGTTTATTAAAATTAAAGTATTCAATAGTAAAATGGTCATAAAGAGTTAAAAAATATCAGATAATTAGTGACAATAAAAGTAACTGAATGCAGCATTATCTTGCATAATGGCTCACTTTAATACTGAACAATTCTGATTTTGGAATCTACCAGTTTATTGATAGCGAACCCCGAAAATCCGACTATGGACTTTGAATTGTAAGCAGAACTTTACCCCGGGACTTTGCTCTCTAAAAACACACAGTCAAGCATACTTGTTTATCAGTCCATTAACCACAAGTACTAAGCATGGTATAGTACAAGACGCGCCAGATGTTTGATGATAGATTAACTTTCGCGTCAACACAAAAGCGCCGCAAATACCACAGATAGTTGTGTACGGTGTAGTTAATGGTAATGGCGCGGGCCCGGAAGATTTAAACAATAGCGAGATATGGGCGACCAATCACAAGGCAGATCCATTTAAAGATGCATTACATCATGGCCAATTTTAGTTAGGCCAGAAATTGGCCTAACTCTCCATAGAGTCCCGTGTTATAAATCTTAACCGCAAGGCAAAGTCAGTAGTCCACTTGGGAAGCTAACAAACAGAGGGAGTGCGGTGACTGAAAAGATCAGATACAGATGTGAACATCTATCAGTTGCACACAAATCAATATAAATCAGAGTTTTATGCTTAAATGTAATGGCCAGAGTATGCAAAATGGGCAAGTGGACTACGGAGCCGCTACGGAGAAGTCTAAAGGCGGAGACGGCTGAGCCTGCCCAATAGTGTAATTTAAAGAATCAGTCTCAGTGAGTTATAATATGGGACCCTATACACTGTGAACTTGTCTTGTATCTATTGGGATTGGATTTATTCAAACCAGCGACCGAACAAGATGTGGCCTAATATAAGATGCTCTAACATCAACGCATGCTTGAACTAATCCCATTCAGTAGCAAACATATTGATGACATTAAATTCACAGGTTGCCTTTGAAATGATCCCAACAAAATAGGCCTAAAAATAGAAATTTAAACCCATACCTATAGAGTATATAATTATACTGTGACCTTTTAAACACAGCACCTATGGGAATTCGTAATTTGAATCTGTTGTTGACGAATTGCTGGTGAATATGGATGAGGAAAATATGCCATGGAAAGTTTGGTACAAGCCTTAGTTTATGCCTTAGTTAAATTATTCTGTACTTGATGTACTTTGTTAATACTTTAAATATACATTATTACTTTGCTTTCTTATGTGATAAAAGTAACAGTGAAAAGGAACATTAACTTGTATCATATTTGACACTGAAATTCAGTATCGCCTGTTGTGTTACATTGAAACCAAACATGTGTATGTGCTCGATATTTATCTAATACCAACACTAAAAGTGTGATCTAAATTGAGTTGCAAGTGCTACAAGCTAATTGTAATTCTTAACCGCATGTAGCAGCCTGAGGGATTTGTTAATGTCGGAACTACTAACTTACATATAAGTTAAGTTAACTAACTAAATAATATCCTCATTGCATTAATTATAAGAAGGACATATTTAAATTCAGGGGCAGAGTAACGAAAACGAGTCAGACCGTGAGTGATAAATAAACATGTCGTATTTCTTGAAATCATACCTATCGTCTTTGGGACTTTAAAAGGATTTCATCTATTCAATAAAGAAGTACTTACAACAAGTGATTAGAATTGTGATTAATAAGAAAAGGGATTTCTTTTAACTGTGAGTCGATCCTACCACACAATGTGTTAATTTGTTTTGTTTTTGTCACTAGCGTATAACGGAAATTACTCGTCATTCTGTTTCTATAATGTACATCTCCCTTTCCTTTTCCATTTTGTTCAATATTCCGCGACAAAATATCATGTTCCTGATGTTCACCACTCTTATGTTGATAATCTGGCATAAAAGTGTCAAAATAACACAAGTGTTCCATAAATGTTACATTTTACACCAATTATATAACAAGCGATATAAAACGTACTCTTTTGGGAACATTTTGTATGCTGCAAATGCCCGCATTGTTCGTTGCCATTGTTCGTATGTGCTGTAACAAGAACACTTCATTCTTTATTTTACCTGTAGATTTTAAAGGTTTATTCTCGTATCTCGAGGGAACTTGAGGAAGCCGTTAAAGAGATTATGGTAGGAATACAATTCGAGTCATTGTGAATGAATATTTTAAAAACTATGGTAAAATAGGGGGATGATTACTTGACAGTCGAGTGCAATCGTCGGCTTTATGAAGTGTGTAATTGCTAAGGCATAGAAAATGTACTCTTACCTGCTTCTTTACCAGGTAAAATAGTACGTGGCGTTGCATTATAAGTTATGGGCCGACGGCATAACGTTCCTTCTAGAAGATGTTACATTAACATATGGCTCATTTACGCCACTTATAAATATATGCGAGTGGACGCGGCGAATCAGCCGTAAGCTCGGCAAATTGTATTCTGAGTTAAAGTTTAAAATGTATGTGAAGGTCGTATTCATAGGTGTATCAATTCGTTGCGACAAGTATCTTATCAAACGCTGTTTAAATCAATCAATAATACTACTGCTGAAGAGGATAATAAGCTTCTACCTATTTCTATAGAATAGTTCTTGTCTTTGTTTGCTTTGGCTAAATCCTGTTCAAGTGGTAGATAACAAAGCATAACAAAGGTATGTATAATCAACAATGAACAATGAGAGGATATTTCTGAACCTCGTTGACTTGGGGATGATTTGAAATGACCGCCAATACGCCGTAGAAGTGACGTAGTTAATCGGATTAACTACCATAGCAATAGATGAATACAATTTTGGCTATATCGCCCCTCACTACAACGTTCATGCGGTACAGATGCATTGAACTACAGAAGTCATAGAAATGCTAATCATTTGCACCTGTACGATTAGCCTCTTTGAAAAGAGCGGTATTGTATTCAATCTATTATTATGATTGAAGACAGGTGATGAGTGCAATCTGCTGCAGTGCAGCGCGGTGTATTCAAATATTGTATTCATCTATTGCTATGGTAGTTAATCCGATTATGACGTCACTTCTACGGCGTATTATGACTGTTGGATATTTATTACCAGAAATGTAGAAAAAAAGACACATGTAGAACTGATAAAAAATACAATTTTGTCGAAGGAACAGAGTTCAACAAATCATAACCCCGCTTCTGGATATCGTTTGAAGTCAAATGATATACCATTTTAAAGCTTATGGTATATATTTTCTAAACACGAAAGGAATACAAAAATACAAAATAATCCGCTGATTCGCCGCGTCCAGTCACATATACGATTTTCGATATTCTATAATGTGAGACAATATCATCGAAGGAAAACAATTTGTACATTACGATGCAATCCATGTAGTCAACTAATCCTTTGAGTTTAAAATCAAAACAGCGCCGTCTTGCACTGTCGATCCTCATACATCACGATTCAATTTACAAATAATAGCATTTGGAATTTATTTTATAAAAACCTTTCCACCAACCTATCACAAAAGGCATTCACCGCAATCATCTCGTTCTAGGATAACGCTCTCCCTGTTATAAAAGTCTCATGTTTTTATTGATGTAGCAGATCCTATAACTACTAAAAAGATTTATCGCGATTACATTTGAGACATTACCAGAACTATTCAATAATCTAGTCATTTCCTTGAGCTACTTTGACATTTATATAGACTAAAACGTAATTTGCTTGCATAAAAGAAGAATTATATGATTACATCAAAATGTATATGCAAAAAAGTAATATGTTACAGGGTGGTCGAATAAAATTCACAACTTCGTCTCAAAACCGTTAGATTTTACAGATACTTTCTCAATTAAAACATCGGCCCATAAAAACTTATAGCCAATGTACACCAGACACAAAAAGAAACTCGTCAGTTAGAGTCATCCTCGCTGTTCAACATCCTGACATTTTTGGATTATTCTGAAATAAACATTTTGTTAATGGTGGTATTACACCCCTTGATAAATTTGCAACTTTTGTTTTTGGGGTTTGAGGGCTTAGAGGCGCATCGTCAATTCTTGTTCGTTTTTCACGAACAGGGTGTCAAATAAGAAAGCAAAGTCCAATTAACAAAATGTATATTTCAGAATAATCCAAAATTATCAGGTTGTTGAACAGCAAGGATGAATATAACTGACGAGTTTCTTTTGGTGCCTGGTGTACAGCAAATGGGAGCCGATTTACTCCTACGTGAAGCAAGTCCAAAAGTTGAACTGCAGCGATATCTAGTAATATTAAGCTACATGTATTTGCCCTGAACAGGATCTACAATATTATAGAAAAAATACCGAAAATATCCTTCTCTATAGAACTAATCGCCATAGTACCAGGACCTGTCAAAAAGGGCTTGTACCCCGAAATCAGGCCCCCAATCATGGTCGGTGCCCCCATAGGATGACTAACGTTATACCGCTGTGACTATGCACAATAATAAAATATGAATAATCCATCATTTATAATTTGTTGCAGTCTGCAGATCATGATTGAAGACGACAAGAACGTCTTTAAATGTATCATCAAACAAATACCACAAAACGTCCTAATATATATCCTGTATCACCGATGATGATTATAGACATATACTAAGGGAACAACCCAAAAGTTCGATGAAGCCCTATAAACGAAAGTCCTTTCGTTAGGGAGGGAGGGGGTCAAAAAGTCGGATTACGTTTGTAAAAAAGTAGTTAAAACATCGGTCAAAGTTGATCTTTTTTTAAGGATTTAAAATATAATTTTAAAATTTTAGTATTTTTTGAAGTACGATATTGACATTTTAAAGTGGTTGCTTCAAAATAATTTCAAATCGATATAGAGTGCAGTACTCGCAACCTGCAATTTGTAAGTTCATTTTTTAAATCAGCTGTACCACCCCTTGATTCTTTTTTATTTTTTATAAAATAGATATTGGTTTCTTCCATAAACGTGATCAATATCATTGCACTGTCGCACTCCTCCACATCCCCATCCACCATAGCGACGGCCCTGTATCCTATGAATCCGGGGTTGGAATTTTCGATATTTGAAAACTTACGTTAGAGGGGAGGGGAGGGGTTAGCCTTCTAACGAAAGGACTTTCGTTTATAGGGCTTCATCGAACTTTTGGGTTGTTCCCTAAAGAAAAGACAACAAGATGAAGCAGTTAGTAATCCTGGCCAAAGGCTACTGCAAAGCTGTCATTCTGCTTTCCACGCTCCGCATCTATAAAGGAAAAAGTGATGTAGCGTCGGTCACCCGATTGGGGGGCGCATCGACCATGATGGGGGGGTATACCGGGCATAATGGGGGGGGGGGTCCACAAGACGTATTTTGCCAACATTTCTATGTGATTTTCTAAAATTTCATATCGATTGCGACTGAGTTGAAACAACAAGAAAGAATGTGTTGGGTTTATGTATTCGTCATGTGTCTTTAGATTTCTGCACCGCCGTTCCATTGTATGATGATAATATAATATAGGTGAGTTTGATGAGACTATATTTTACAATCGTCTAGAAAGTAAGTGGTGTGTTAATAATCATGGATATTATATAGTAATAGAATACGAAGAATCCATCATACAGTCTGCGGATAATGATTGAAGACTACAAAAACACCTTTAAATGTATCATAAGTTAGCTGTAAAAAACCGCCCTACTTTATATCCTGTCTGGTAAGGAAAATGTGTTTCAGATAAAACTGAAAAGAAGAGAAATTAACTCTTTGGTGAAAATAAACTAACGATAAACTGTGGCCAAAGGCTACGGCTGCCATTCTGCTTTCCCTGTTCCCCACCATAAGTAAAAACTATCAAAAAATTGCAAATTGATGATTCTAAAGCAGCAATTTATTAAATATGACCAAAAACTATAAAAAGATTCCAAATTGATATTCTAAAGCGGTAATTTATTAAATAAATACCAACATTTTGAACACATCTTTGGAGGTTTGGCTGATTATTTTGTATTTTTGTATTCCTTTTCGTTAACGAAGGTAAAATAAAAGGTAAAGGTAAAATGGACGAACCTGTGTTCCCAGGCCGGGCTACCCATTTCTCTTTCGAAGTGATTTGACCAGAATCTTCCATGTGCGGAGGGTCGCTACACCTCCTCCACAGCGAATCTGTTATCTTACCAGCATTAGATAAAGTCGGTTCCTATTTCTACACCTGGATGGGAGAGAGGTAATAGGGTTGACAAGCCGTGCCTAAATTACACACACATTGCCGCACTGGTGAATTACCTCGAGCTCCTTCACGAATATGAGTTGAAGTCTTATACCGTTGTGCCACCGTCCAGGCAATAATGTTAAGGTAATAATATTGTTGTATTACCGTAAAGGTTCGCCTAATGGCGCTATGGGATCCCTTGACATAAGTGGAATTTTAGGCACAACCTAAAAGTGCCCTCCCGTAAAATCCCTTCCAGCAAATAAGGGCACGTAACCTTAATTCTTGTTTAGGTTTCAGAGGAGGGTGCTCCCTATATATACATGAAATTTACCCCAAGGCAAATGAACCCAAGTGCGCCATTAGGCAAATCTTTACGGTATTTTCTTTAAGACCGACTAAGCCACAACAATTTTATGCTTTGGTATTAAGGACAAACCACCGTTAGAAAATCAAAATGTAATTCAGAACATCATGTACTAAAGGAATTATTGGTGTGGTAAGAAATTAATGCCTGTATATTTCAGCATCTAATCAATAAATGATAAACAAGTGATCCTTGTTTGTATACATTTTTACCAGGAGGAATGGTGGGAATGCGCCATTTTTGACAGAAAAGCATCGCGCTATTTCGCTTTCGATCAAAAGCTTGCTCTGGTTCTTCATCTAAAAATACGTAAAGAAGTGCCCCTTTTCTGTTCACCACTTATTTTCCACATTTCCCGACGCAAATGTTGATCGATTCCATGTATCATGTTTCGTTCTCTATCCTGGATGTATGTAATAAACACATGTCGTCATCTGCGGGGAAATCCCAACAGGTTTGAGCATTGAATGTGCCACTTGTACGTCATTACTGTGTAAGATTTGAATGTAAGCGTAACGTGACGAAAGTTCATTGTTCACTATGTCAAAAAAAGATGATGTCAACAGAAGAAGACGTGCCCAGCAAACACAAAAACGTTTTAAAAACGTTTTAAATAAGTTATATTTTGGCTTTTGGTTTAGATAAAAACGTTTTAATAACATTAAAATGTCGGGTTATACAAATGTCATGATAACGTTTTAAAACGTTTTGTACGAAAACACACAACAACAATATTTTTAAATGTTTTCAAAAAATGTTATTGTAAACTATTTTTGCAAACATTGTTGCTAAATATTGTGTCAATACTTAAATAACATTATGTTAAAATATTTGAACCCAGCAAACACAGAAATGTTCTTAAAATGTTTTTTCAAAACCTTTTAATAACATTTAAATGTCGGGTTATATAAAGGTCATGAAAACGTTTTTAAAACGTTATTGAAAATATTTTGGGCAAACATTTTTCGCAAAATATTTTTCAACCCCCAAAATAACATTCTGTTTAGAATGTTTTGTATCAAGTTTTCAAGAATGTTTTTGGAATGTTATTAAAACGTTTTTATTCCCTTTATATAACCCGACATTTAAATGTTTTCTGTAAAACATTTTGTTTGCTGAGCAGTAGATTATCAAAAATGTTTTTTAAGGTTATGAAAACGTTTTATAGTCTGAATATACCCTTTATAAAACCCGACATTTAAACGTTTTCTGACAACCTTTTATAACCTTTTGCGAATGATGTCGAAAACGTTTTGTGTTTGCTGGGTGCCTGGAAAAATAGGCACGCACAAAATTGGGTACGGGCAATTTTACCGATTTTGTATTTGATTTCACACGATCAAGTTTCACTTAAATCAATTTAGTCAGATATCGTTGATGGGGCTCCTATCTCTAGTATGTGACTATATTACTATTTTATTTTCTCATTGACGACTGCCATGTATGTATAATGGAAGATTTCATATAACAATAATATTAAATCGACCTTTTACCATCTGTAAAGTTTGATCTATAAATGTAAACAGATGTGTATAAATGGTGTTTTGCTTCAAAAGATGATCATCATAAACAGTAATGTCAATATCGATTCAGATAAAAGTTTGCATTATGTTGAAATATTAGAGAACGTTGTCATTAGAAACCAATAGGTGACAAAATAAAAATACAAAACATTGCCTTAAGGGTAACCAGTCAACTCGGAAATTAAAGAATTGATTATCGATTTATGAGACAAATCATGTTATGTTAGAAATATCAAACATTTTCATTGCATTATTACATCTACCACCGCATTGTAAAAGTAATACACATCAGCAATATCAGATGGTGAGATGTCTAGAGAATAACTAAGCGCACATAGTGGCCATTTAGTGTATGTGCTCGAGTTTGGTTGAATTTCGTGCCTGTCAATAGATACTTTGATATCTAGGATATACTATGTATATTTAGGTTTTTTTTTATGTCTTATGGTTTACGTGATATGTGTATGATCCCAGCAAACACAAAACGTTTTCGACATCATTCGCAAAAGGTTATAAAAGGTTGTCAGAAAACGTTTAAATATCGGGTTATATAAAGGGTATATTAAGAGTATAAAACGTTTTCATAACCTTAAAAAACATTTTTGATAATCTACTGCTCAGCAAATAAAAATGTTTTACAGAAAACGTTTAAATGTCGGGTTATACAAAGGGTATAAAAACGTTTTAATAACATTCCAAAAACATTCTTGAAAACTTGATACAAAACATTCTAAACAGAACGTTATTTTGGGGTTGAAAAAATATTTTTGCGAAAAATGTTTTCCCAAAATATTTTCAATAACGTTTTAAAAACGTTTTCATGACCTTTATATAACCCGACATTTAAATGTTATTAAAAGGTTTAGTAAAAAACATTTTAAGAACATTTCTGTGTTTGCTAAGATCAAATATTTTAACATAATGTTATTTAAATATTGACACAATATTTGGCAAAAATGTTTGCAAAAAAGTTTACAATAACATTTTTGAAAACATTTAAAAAATATTGTTGTAGTGTGTTTTCATACAAAATATTTTAAAACGTTATCATGACCTCAGCAAAGAGATTCATTTGGTAGGATTGTTGAGATCATAAACTGGTTAATTATGTTAGCCAAATCAATAAATATTACTCACCTCGTGCGCTTTCGCCATCTTGGCTGATGAAGCGACCCACTGATGAACTGGTCAACTGCACCCGCGAAACTTGGATTGCTATAGCAACCATCCTCGAAAAGCGGACCAGTGATGTTGATTTAAGCAGTGGGAAAGTCATTCATGTGAGTAAAGTACGATTTGGCTACCCATAATTAACCAGTTTATGATCTCAACAATCCTACCAAATGAATCTCTTTGCTGAAGTTAGAAATCGTTATGGTCAACACGCAGTAAAGTCTATTCGTGATCTAGAAAGTACAGAAAGGAAACTAGTCCGTCATCGTCAACACCTCACGTTTACCCACCGTTGCAAAGATAATGGAGTTACACCTTCCAGTTTGAAAATACGTTGCCCGATTAATACGGAAAAGGCGAGAAATATCATCCGTAAAACGGAGAAAGATCTGATCGGTGAGCGAATTCGTGTGGTTAAAAACAAAATCAAATCGCTAAAACAAACACAAGAAAGTAAAGTTCAGAATCTAGAAACACTCAACATCGACGATGAGTCACGCCGCCATGTTGATTCGTTCCTCGAAAGGAAACGTAAACAAGAGGAAGTTACGACCAAAGAAAGACAGAAACAGAAGTTAAAATGCCTGGTTTTAAAGCAAGAAATCAAATCTCGTAGTAAGGAAAATACCGAATTGGACCTCAGCGGCACTCAACTCAAGAAATGGAGAGAGAAATGGGTGAAAAACATCTCCGACAAGGAATTGTCAGACCCTCAACAAAAACTGCTCGCTCGTGGGTTGAATTTCGCGGTGAGTGTGGACAAGATCCCCCACACGGAGTATATCGTAGCATGTGAAACTGCGTGTGCTAAGCTCCCATGGCAAGAGGCCAAAAGTCTTCGTGCAGAAGTAACAGGTATGCTTAAATCAGCTACAGTTCCAAAATCTAATATCACAAAGGAAGAAAGATTGGCAATGAATGAGTTGAAAAAGTCAAAAGATCTGCTTATAATGGGTGCAGATAAAGGTAGATGCACCATTGTCAAGACTACAACCGAGTATGAAAACAAAGTGCATGCCATGTTAAGCGATGAGCGTACTTATGAAAAGCTTAAGAAAGACCCGACCCAAATATACAAGCGCAAATTGTTAGAAAATTTAAAGCGGTTGAAGGAAGAAAAAAAGATCGACGAGGGGCAATATAGGTTGCTGTATCCCACGGCAGAGAGCGTTCCAAGACTATATTGTACCACCAAAATCCATAAAGAAGGAAATCCCATCAGACCTATTGTGGATTATACTGGGTCGTTAGGCTACCAAACTTCCAAAGCTCTTGCGGAAATTCTGGGCCCCTTAGTTGGCAACACAGATCATCATGTTGTCAATTCAAAGCAACTGGCTGAAGAGATGACAGGTGTGCTTATAGAGGAAAATGACATCTTTAATTCCCATGACGTGGTGTCATTATTTACGAACACGCCCATTGACAAGTCACTTGACATCATCAAAGACAGGCTGGAAAAAGACAAGACGCTCAATACAAGAACAAATCTCACTCCAGATGACATCATCCAACTCCTCCAATTTGTATTAACTACCACATATTTTAGCTTCCGCGGGTCTATATACCGCCAGGTGTTTGGAGCCGCGATGGGTAGTCCCGTCAGTCCGATCGTAGCAAATCTCTTCATGGAGTGGCTGGAGCAGGAAGCAATAACAACTGCGCCGCTAGATTGCAAGCCCAAGCTATGGAGGAGATATGTTGATGACATTTTGGAAATTATCAACAAAGACAGCACACAAAAGCTTACTGATCATCTCAACACCACTGATCAATCTGGGAACATTAAGTTTACGTATGAAGAAGAGAAAGAGGGCCAAATACCATTCTTGGACACATTGCTCATCCGTAAACAAGATGGTACAGTCAAACTTCTTGTGTATCGCAAAAAAACCCACACCGACCAATATTTAAGCTTCAAATCTCAACACCCCCTTCACCAAAAATTAGGGGTGATCCGGACATTAATGGACAGAAAAGACAAGATTGTTACGGAGGAAGACGACAAGAAAGACGAGGAACAAAGAATCAGAAAGGCATTGGCGGTTTGTGAATACCCCAAGTGGGCGATGGACAAGGTGAAACAACAAATGAAGGACAAAACAACAGCAAAACCTCAGAAGAAGACAACGGAGACTCCAATCAAAGGCATGGTGGTTATACCATATGTGGAGGGTACCTCTGAAAAATTGCAAAGAGTTTTCCGCAAGCATGGTTTTACAACAGCCATGAAGCCAACCAACACTCTAAAAAGTGTCCTTGTCCACCCGAAAGACAAAAAAGACATCGATCAGACCAGTGAAGTTGTTTATGACATCCCGTGCAAAGGGTGTAATAAATCATACATAGGTGAGACTGGTAGACCATTTGGGGTAAGGAAGAAGGAGCATCAGAAAGACACTGAAAAGATCGCCACCAAAAATTTCACCAGAGCCAGCAGAAAGCTCTCTACCACTGAACAGCACAAGTCCGCAATAACCGACCACGTAGCACAAGAAAATCACGTCATCGACTGGGAGGGGGCCAAATTACTGGATAGAGACTCCAACGCCTTCTCAAGAGGAGTCAGGGAGGCCATCCAAATCAGAAAAAAGGGGAAGAACTCACTTAACCGCGACGAGGGTGCGTACTTTCTAGATCATGTATATGACCCACTGCTTAAATCAACATCACTTCCGGGTAACGAGGATGCGTCTATAGCAACCAAGTTTCGCGGGAAAAGCAGTGGACCAGTTCATCTGTGATCAAGCCATCAGCCAAGATGGCGAAAGCTCAGTTCCGTGAGTAATATTTATTGGATTTGGCTAACATAATTAACCAGTTTTTGTTATCATGACCTTTATACAACCCGACATTTTAATGTTATTAAAACGTTTTTACCTAAACCAAAAATATAACTTATTTAAAACGTTTTTAAAACGTTTTTGTGTTTGCTGGGATGTGTCATAAGGTATATATATAAACATAAACCGGAGACAGTGTGAATGGTAATTTAAAGAGCCACTACTTATTACGCAGCTCCTATCGGGAACTTATTCGATATCATAGGAATCATCCGTTATTTGAATCGCTTAGATCTTCCTCCATTTTTGAGATTAAATTTATTGAATGCGGTAATATTTTATACGCTTTGTTGATATAGATGAAGAAAATACGGAATGACACTTACTGACTCTCCCAATGTCCAAACTTTCAAAAAGAACCTAAAAACTCACCTTTTCACCTAATGTTTCCTCCCTCTTGCAATTTTCCTTTTCCATAGCGCTTTGTTTCTTCATTTAAAAAACGCTCTCTAAATCTGTGTATTATTATTATTATTATTATTATTACTGATGCTTAGCGTAAACATTCTTGCGATGAATAAGCAAAATGCGTTCTTGGTTTAGCATATAACTTACAGTTGAAGCTATTTGAAGTACTCTACCAAGCATACATTAATTTAGTTGCTTTCTTATGTGATAAGATCAGAAGCGTACCGACGGTACCGGGGCCACCAAGCAAGACAATTCCCTGCCCGGGATTCCCGGTTCGTCAAAGTTGCAATTTTAATGCTAAAATGGGCCAAGAGAAGATGCATATTACAACGTTCACTTTTGATCAAATTTGTCCAGTCATTTCTAGCCAAGAACTTCCCAGCAAACACAAAAACGTTTTTAAAACGTTTTAAATTAGTTATATTTTGGGTTTGGGTTTAGGTAAAAACGTTTTAATAACATTAAAATGTCGGGTTATATAAAGGCCATGAAATCGTTTTTAAACGTTTTGTATGAAAATACACTACAACAATATTTTTAAAATTTTTCGAAATGTCATTGTAAACTATTTTTGCAAACATTTTTGGCCAAACATTTTGTCAACACTTAAATAACATTATGTTAAAATATTTGCACCCAGCAAACACAGAAATGTTCTTAAAATGTTTTTTTGCAAAACGTTTTAATAACATTTAAATGTCGGGTTATATAAAGGTCTGGAAAACATTTTTAAAATGTTATTGTAAATATTTTGGGCAAACATGTTTTGCAAAATATTTTTCAACCCCAAAATAACATTCTGTTTAGAATGATTTGTACCAAGTTTTCAAAAATGTTTTTGGAATGTTATTAAAACGTTTTTATACCCTTTATATAACCCAACATTTAAATGTTTTCTGTAAAACATTTGTGTTTGCTGTGCAATAGATTACCAACAAATGTTATTTAATGTTATGAAAACGTTTTATACCATAACTGTACCCTTTATATAACCCGACATTTAAACGTTTTCTGACAACCTTTTATAACCTTTTGCGAATGATTTCGAAAACGTTTTGTGTTTGCTGGGTTGCACCCTGATTCCGGTCGGTATGCCTCTGAATTAAAGTGACGTTAAATGAAAAGTTGCATCATTAGAGCGCCTTTAGTCTTTGTACACGAACATTTGAATGATTCGCGATATTTATCATAACACCAACGCGGAAAGTTTACAGCGTGTCGATATTTATCTTAACACCAACGCGGAAAGTTTACAGCGTGTCATTTGAGCTGAAAGTGCTACAAAATGATTTCAATGCTAAATCACAGTGTGGCGGCCTGAAGAATTTTCATGTCGGAACGACTGACTTGAAAAGTATATCCTCATTGCATTGGTTATGAAAAGGACATGTTTAAATCATAGGGAGAGTAAAGAAACCGAGCCGGATCGTGACAGATGAATACACATATCATGTAAAACATTTCAGACTTCAAACATGGTGTAATTTGCACTTGTTTGGCGATGGCGATGCCGCTCCGTCAAGTTGTAATGTAGTATTCATGTTGACCACAAAGACATGCTGATAGTTATTTAGATAATAGTGATAATACTACTGTATTTTGAATTCCGTGACTTATCAAAAACATTTGAAATCAAGTCAAATAAAACGTCTATAGCTCTAGGTTACTTTTAAATAGTATGTAATTTCCGGCTTTTCACATGAAGAAAACGATGGTTGCAAAAACTTCAAATTATGTCGTTTTTGTGTTTAATCAGTACAGTCAAGAAAAACTATCTATTTTTACTATATATCACCTAGTCCCTTTTTTCTTTTAGGCTAGCAAGATCTATTGTCGTCTTACCACAATTTATGAGAATTAGAGAAATTAGCCGTATCGCTGAAATATTTCATCAGTTCAATGGCAAAGCACTTAGAAAAGTGATTTTCTACAACTGTAAGTCAATCCCACCACCGCTCTATTTTTAAATATTCTGCGACAAAATATCCTGCCGATGTCAATGACACACATTTGTGACATAATGGTGCCAAAAAATAAAAATTTTTAGTTTTATATCGGCAAATAGAGCTCCTTGAATACTACACTTGACATCAATTACCAAAATATATAATATGCATAAAACATTGCGTATGCTGAATGTGCCCCTCGCAGTTCATGTACCTGTAGATTGGAAAGGTTACTCTCGTATCTCCAGAGGAACAGGAAACAGGAAAAGAGGTTATGGTAAGATGTAATTTGAGTCACTGTGTATGAATAGTTTATAGCTCATGGTAATATAGAGAATCATTACTTTAAAATTGAGTACAGCTTTAGCAAGTCTGTACTTTTGACAAACCCAAGAGTCATTATTATTAATATGGGATGCTGTGTTGAAGATGGCAGAATAACCAGCATCCCATGTTTATCTTAATATGATACTGAACTGCATTTGGTACGTAACAAACGTGAGATGTGGTTAATTTTGGTCGATCGGTTTGAGCAAATCATAACATAAGCATAACATCCTTGGAACTTGTTGGATTCGATCAAGTTCTCAAATGCTCATTAGAAACAACTACGGTATACAGTAACAGCCAAACATATTTAAAAGGAATAAATTAAATCGACCTTCTGAGTAGTGCAGATGCTATTCCCGAATTCCAGACACACCCTGCATTTAAAATAATTTGTAAATTTGTTGCAACTCAGTTTTTGGCCTCCAAACATGTGTGGGGCTTATGTTATCATCCAAATGGTTTATATAGTTGTCTGGCTGGCTGGCTGTTTGGCTGGCTGGCTGTTTGGCTGCCTGACTGTCCGGGCGGAAGCAAATTCATTAACCCACAGTGCTGTTCAAATGCAATAACCGATCAACTTCAAACTTGGTATGGTGATTGGATATGGTGACTTCATGTGCTGTACAGTTTTGTGTCATGCTATTTGCATATTTATGAATATTAATTAGCTTATTGGCACATTTTGCCTACATTTTTATCAATCCTCTCTGCAGCATAAACGCAATAACCGATCTACCTCAAACTTGGTTTTTTTGTGTCATGTTATTTGAATATGTTATTTTATTTTACAAGCCTTTGTTATTTACATACCTTTGTGTGGGACCACTTTAATTACGAACCGCGTAATTCTAGTTATACTGTGGAGACAATTTGTAATACACCGTTAATGAATGAATGAGGTATAGAATTTCTTTTAACATTCGGAAAACGAAGTAATGTTTAACGGATAGCTAGTTGCATAAGGTATATACATAATCGTATCCCCGGATCGTATCATCTGAATTGTAAATGTCAAGGGATCAGTCATGCCTGAATAAGCGGATGTGGGAGAATTTAGGACGGAACAAAGAAGGAGTCTGACCTTTTTCAGCGTATAAACAAACCACCGTTAGAAAATCGAAATAAATTCCATATAATTCAGAACATCATGTACTTAAGGAATTATTTGGGTGTTAAGAAATTAATGCCTGTATTATTTCAGCTTCTAATCGGTAAACAACACACATAAGTGATCCATGTTTTTACCGCATCCACCTATAAACAATCTTGCTCTTTTGGTTCTTCATCTAAAAATAGTGCATTTGTTTCTGTTCCCTACTCATTTTCCACATCCCCTGGCGCAAATATTGATCGCGCCAATAACATGTTTAGCTCTCTATCCTGGATGTATACGATAAACGTCATCTGCGGGGAAAATCCCAACAGATTCGGCCATTGAATGGGATAATTGTACGTCATCACCGTGTGAGATTTATATGCAAGTGTAACGTGAGACAGTTCATTGTTCACTATGTCAAAAAAAGATGATGTCAACAGAAGGAGACGTGCCTGGAAAAATGGGCACGCACAAAATTGGTACTGGCAATTTTACCGATTTTGTATTTGATTTCACACGATCAAGTTTCTGAAATCAGTCTATTCAGATATCATGATTTCTCATTGACGACTGTCATTTATACAATGGAAGATTTCAGAGAAACTGTAATGTTAAATTAACCTTTTTACCGTATGTCACGTTTCATCTATATAATATGCAGAGACTTCAAAGTGTGCTTCGCTTCTAAATATGATCATGATGATCAGTATAGATAAAATCAGGTCATACAAAAGATTACATGTTGCAATGTAAGAGGAATTTCGCTGTAGAAGTGACGTAAGACTACCACAGCAATAGATGAATACAATTTTGACTATATCGCCCTGAACTACAACGTTCACACGGTACATATGCATTGAACCATATGCTGATCACTCGCACCTGTAAAATTAGTATCTTTGAAAAGAGCGGTATTGTATTCAATCTATGATTGCAGATATACACAGGTGATGAGTGCAATCTGCTTGTAGTGCAAGGCGATGTAATCAGAAATTGTATTCATCTATTGCTATGGTAGTTAATCCGATTATGACGTCACTTCTACAGCAAACAGTCATGTGACAACAAAAAAACAACCACAAAACAATGCCTTATTGTTAAGTAGTCAAATCCATCAATTTAAGAATTGATTCTCGATTCATGAAACACAACATATTATGTTGACGATGGTAGAATAACCAGCATCCCATGTTTAAAATGTGTGTTTATTTGTATAAGGGGTGGTACAATAATGTGTTCCTCAGGATGGTGAATTATTGGAGGGGGGGGGGCAAAGATATTTTCACATAAAAAATGGGGAACAAACAATTTTTGGTAGACCAGAGGGCAAAGATTTTTTGGCACATATATCTGGGCATAATTTCGATTTTACTTTTTTGATTGTCAGTCAACATTAATAGGTAAATTTTCTCGGGAAAATTTTCTGGACACGTGCCCAAATGCGTATCAATGTGAGTGTAACCTCGAGCCTGATCTCTGACCCCCGGCGGTGACCTCGCTATTCAAGTCTTAGTAATTTTGAATTGGAATAGTATTTTTGACCACAATTTTGATAGAAGGTTGTCTTCCTATTCAAATACATTGGAAGAACACCCGCTGTGCTCGGGGTCACATTCCATAATGCTAATATGTCTGCGCCCATGGGTGTCACGTGTCCAGAAAATTTTCCCGTGAAAATTTACATATTAATTCTGACTGATTGTTGCGCTCTCATCACATGATAAGACAATGTCAGGTTTTACTTGACTTACTCTCATAAAATGAACACAAAGTTAACAAAATAACTTTCTGAGATTTCCCAGATTGAAATTCCTATTTGATACCATTGAAAATGATACCAAACATGTCAGGATGACACCGTTTTGCATTTCGAAAGGGATGCAATCAATTTTTGACAGACCATTTTGAGAATTCATCATGGAACCAGACTCAGGCGAAACACCCAAGCCAAGCATAAAAGCTTATCCATGCTGGCATTTATATGAAGAGAAAGAAAAGAAACAGAAGATAAAAGAAATGCCACTCCTAACAAATCAAGCATACACAGGGCTGTCTTTTGGAATTTGCATGGTCATTTAAGGGCTGGGGTATGAACGTTTGGACAGTATTTATTTTGGGACATCAGAGCACATCAGACATATCGAATTCCATTCTGAATACGAAGAATGTCATTCTGATATCAAATAATTTTGATTTTTTGAAATTCGCAATTTAATACACATTTTATGGCAAATCATTAAAAATTGATATTTTTGATATTTAACAGTATTTTGAAGTAAACTTTAGAAATGTGATGATTTATACTTAAAGTGTATGTAGGTGGGATGAAAAGCCGACGATCAATTGAAAATTTTGACCTTTCGTATTGAAGATATGGATTTTTCCCCAAAACACCAAAAAAAATTAGGTCTTTTGGGAAAACAATCCATATCTTCAATATGAAAGGTCAAAATTTTCAATTGACCGTCGGCTTTTCCTCCCTGCTACATACACTTTAAGAATATAACATGAGATTTATATAATTTACTTCGAGGACTGTTATATATCAAAAAATTGAAAAATATCAAATTTGTATAATTTGTCATAAAATTTGTATTATATTGTGATTTTCAAAAATGAAAATTATTTGATATCAGAAAGACATGCTTCGTATTCAGAATGCAATTCGATAGGTCTGAGGTGCTCTCATGTCCCACAAAAAAATACTGTCGAAACGCAATAAACGCTCATTTTAGATCCCTTAAGGAGAGCTAAAAACCACTCTCCTATATCAGATTTAAGTAGAGCAGTATAGAGCATACAATTTTGAAATAAGAAAATGGAAATTCTTACTGTGTGCCCTGATGCAAAGGCTATGCTTAACTAAATTGGTTAAACAAATGTGAGAATGATGAATACTTTAGACGATCAGTTGCGAACAAGTCACATTCAAAGCGCTTATTGTGATCCGTAGAACTTGTTGGTAAATGCTCATTAAAAAACAACTATGCAGTAACAGCAAGAAAATAAAGATTTAAAAGGAAAAGTTCTTACTAAGATCATGTTTAGTTATGATTCGTCATTTTTGGTCGTCAGGATATTGTGATAAATGAAATCGACCTTCCCAAATGGGCAGTGGAGATGGTATTCCAGGCACTGACTGCAATTAAAATACATGTTACTTCCTTTAATATTGATGACAATGCATTTTGTCAATGATATTAGCTCAGTTCTCCGTTGTACTTGCCTCTTCGATCAAAACAGTTGAACAAATTGAAAAATTATGTCAACTATATTATTACTTGTGCCTATATCATGCCTCGCCACGACGAAGATGTGACGTTTGATTTTGAGACTGATGATGATGTTTTTGTTGTTGATTTTAGCCAACAGGCAGCACCCAGCAATGATTGCATCAACTGATATCCGAGTGCCATCAAAAAATATCAAGATATAGTGAGAATCTTGAATTTGAATGAGTCTAAATATAAATTTTGACAATAACCTTGACAACACCGAATATACCCTAACAATTATTGCAATTTCTGGTTTGAAGTAAAAGAAGTGGGATACGAAATTGATTGAAAGCGACAAGAGGACGCAAAATTTCGAAAAAGGACACGTTTTGAAAGCATTTCTTGGTATTATAACATTTATATTCAATTACCGTCAGGGTATGTTGCTAGTGTAAACCGTTCTTGTTTGGTTGGTACGTATTATTTACGATAATGTTGTTATTACACTGTAATATGTACCTCGAGATGGCCTGTGATGTGGACATCAATAAGGACTAGACAAAACAAAAACAGCAAATGTGTATTGTCGTACTGTATGGACAAATAGATAAACTGACATGTTTAGCGAAAGGAAATGTCAAACAAAGCATATAATACCAAAACGATACAACCAATTCTTGTTTGACGATGACGCGGCCGTCAGTTTATTGTACCCTTTCAGATCTACCGTAAAATGGGGTAACTTCAGTCAGCGGGGTAACTTTGGTCAGTCGAATATATTTTTTTAAATGGTCATATTTTCGTACAGCAATATTGTTTTTAGTCATATTTGGTGTCAATCTGTTAAGAAATATATTTGGAAGAAATAATACTCACTCATGTCCAATCCAGGATTTTTGACCAAAAATAAGCATTTTTATATATTAAATAAAAAAAAAATAAAAATCGATATTTGTGAGCAAGGATGTTTGCTTGATTAATGAAGGGGTCAAATGTCACAAAAAACAACAACTTGCCCATATATAGCGAAGATCAATTTTTTTGATTTTTTTTTCTTCGTGGAATGTAATACTCTGTCCAAAGTTTCCCCAAATGCGGGGTAACTTTGGTCAGGCTATTTTAACCCCCCTAGGGCACCCTTAAAAATTATTAAATTTTTTTTTTTTCAACTTCAAAGTGAAGAAGGAGCCCTAATGTCACAAAAAAGAGATAATTAGAAATACAATTTGTTTTGTTTGGAAGCAGTGGTTTAAAAACTCTCAAAAGTGCCCAAAGTTACCCCATTTTACGGTACTTGCTTTCTGAAATATAGATTCCATACAATTTTAAGTACCCAAACTTGTGCTTTAGAAGGACTTATAAATACGCTTTCTTTACTACCTTGAAATAGAAAAACCTCAAATGATTTACGATAAATCAGCGTACGAGCAGATTAGGCGAATCAGAATGAAACGCAACTATGAGGCATTTTCTCTAACAAATAGACGGAATTTTTGCCGTCATCATGGTCATGGTCTGGTATATTTTGTAGATATCATTTCCCATTGGGGAATATTATGAGCTCGTGGACTTAAACAGGAACTGACAATTCATCGTGGGAATCAAGGGAGTGGCTTTGAACTTCCCTTCCTGGAGCCATGTATGGAGATGCAGCCCCTGCAATATTCAAACTATCACAATGTGTCAAAAGACATCAAAAATGGACGATACACAATGAACTTGAACTTCATCCTAAAAAGGACAGATTTCTTCGTAATCTCTTCTACAAACCATGTAAAAAGCTTTCAAGATACCAATCTTCACTTTGATGGTGCTGTCATGTCTGTCCCTCTAAGGGACCGATCGTTATTTACGGCAGGGGGTAATGGGCGTTTTGGAAAAATATCGACAAAAAATTCGCGTCCCCCTCGCGTCCGCTCAAAATTTTCGGATTCCCCCTTGTTTTCCCGAATTTCTCCATTTAAAACTTAACATTCCCCTCCTGGTTCAACGAAAAATTCGGATTCCCCCCTCAAAACGCCCATTCCCCCCTGTCGTAAATAACGATCGCTCCCTAATTGTTTGCAACTTAAATATCGGTCTTGACTGCAATATGACTCTATCTCAATAACTAGTAACTAGAGTCAATCTATTAACTGACAAATTCATGATTCGCAGACACATGTGCTAACATTGTTAGATCTCACATTATCTTCCGTTTAGACCACTGTAATCTTGTGTTCAATGCTATCAAAAAACAATTGAACCGTCTGCAAAAGTTTCAAAACAAATGTACTCGTCTGATTTATCAATAACCAAAATCATGTTACACTACCCATCTGTCTCTGTACTAGCGCTGGATCACATTCAGATCACATTATCGAAGATCTAAACTCCCCTTTGTCATAAAGTAGATTATTATGAAAGACTGCCTTGTGGGGAATATACCTCGTCTTGGCTCAGTAATCACCCGTTCAGGTCACAGTCTGATCGGCCAGGATCTTTTAGACACGTAAATGTGCAGGAGACAGAGTCTTCTCAGTAACTGGTCCCAGACTATGGTACATTCACCGAATACACACACCTACGCTATGCTCCCACTGTTTAGAGCTTTAAATATTCTATCAAAACATACTTGTTTCAGGAATTTTACGTTTAGGTTTTTTTTCATGTTTACTTTGTTTTTATTTTATATCGCTTTGAATCCCCAGGTAAAAGCGCATTATCAAGTATTGGTTAAATGTAAGGTTACAGTTGCAGGCATTTCAGAGCAGGAAATACAAATGCATATTGATCACATAGTAATTGGCAAGGATGCTCATTTAAAGTACATTTCCTTCTACGATGTAATTCTAGTCATGTCTTGTATGTCAGAGCACTAGTAAAGCTCACATTCCTGTCTTGTGCTAATTCAAAACAGGTGTTAATTGTTTACACTATTTTACTTCAATTTTGTTACCGTGACTACATTTTATATTGTATTGTGTGTAACGTTTTAAGGTAGTGCATTTTTCTCTACGGTCTGAAATAAAGATTTTGTTTGCAAAACCAATCAATGATTGTCGTAATTTGTTCTTGAACCTGGGTTTCAAGAGTACAGCAAATATTTTGAGAGAAAAGGGCAACACCAAAGTGTTTTTCCTGAGGTAGACAGAATCCATAACATCTTCTTGTGGCGTATATTATCCATACAACTAAGCAAACCTCTATAAAATGTTCTGGACCATGTAACAGTACACTTAGTCACGGTTGTTTGATGTGATCATTTATTAATGGTTCTAACAAAAACATTACATTAATTTCAATTCCAGACCTTTTAAATACCAACAGCTATTATAGTAATATACACACATTTTTTTTTTTAACATTTCTATTCTTTTATCAAAATTTTCATCTTTTTGTGTTATTTTTATTCTATGCACTGTATATTTGTGTGGAAATTGAGGGCGCTATTTACACATATATTTTTAATTTAATTTAGCCCAATAATATGAGTTATTCCTTTCAATTCGTGATAAAAAAGTAGTTTGAAAATTATTTCGAATTGATCTGGATTAAATAAATACATTATGAAAATAGCTCAATGGGGTTGCTGGACAGCATATACATAATTTAATGCGATTTCTCAATAAAGATTTGCAGAGGATTTGATTGCTTAAATGTTGAAATCTAACCGTTTCTTCCAATACTAATGCGTTATCCGTTTCAGGGAAAAGGAGATTACCAAACCGACGTGATGTTTATTTTTGATATATGAAATCGAACTCTGTGTATTAAAAACTCGATTTACGTACAGGCAGTTAATCCTGAAAATGATGAATGTCCTACTTATTCAAACGGTTGTGATGATTTATTTGAAAGGCAGCTTTAAAGTCACCCGTGTGAAGTAGATGTGATTTCCTTCTTATAATCTAAAGAGACAAATGTGACAGGTTTGTGCATATGACAACCCAACCTGGTCTGTTTTTACTAAACTGTGGTTTATAGTTTAGCTCTAAACTATCTATATTATAGAGCAGTTTAGGGCTACAAAGAAACAATAGCGACCAAGATTTTAACTATAAATTAGCCCCTCGATAGAGGGCACTGACTGAAGAATGAGGGGGTAAAACTAAAAATTAAAAAAATATGACATTCCTTAAGGTTACGCATTCACCTTGCTTTCTTGCCCTACGGGGCCTTTATAAATTGGAACTCTATTAGTTGCAAGTTCTCACTGTGGGAGTTTCTGGTCTCAGCCCTAACGGGCTTGCGCCCTTGATGCTTTTTGTTGATACTGGGCCCCAGCCCGTAAGGAAAAAATGAAGGTCGCAAGCTTGATTGTCATTGTTTCTTTGTAGCCCTGCGGGACAACCTTGATGGCTATTTAACAAATTTTAATTGCCAGCGCATATGGTGTCTTCTCAGAGCCACACCAGGCCAAATCAGCAGAAGAAGTGGCTAGACCGTAGCCAAAACTATACATGGTCCTCCGACTATCCGAAATCGTGGCTTCCACGCCTGTTCCCCATTGCCCAAGTTAGCGTGACCCATCCGACACCGCGTGGAGGTTTGGGTTGGGTTGCCCGCATACAATCACTATTCCAACTCTGCGGGCCTTGCCGGACCCTTCCACATACTTCATTGAGTAATTTAACTTATCAAATTGCTCGTTTATATATTCTATGGTGTCAATTTAGTCAGAGAACCAACATTCGCTTAGATAGCTTACCATTTCAAAAACAAACAGAAATTGTTTTCCTTCCTGGATAGATTGAAAGCACTTCAACATCAATACATAAATACCCTATAGCTCCCGGATTGCTCATATTGATCACCGGTGATCGATGGAGTGGTTTATGAGACTTCAGCAACTCTTTTGAACTCTTAATAGTAATATTTTGGCCCAAAATAGGGTGTTTTCCGGCCAAAATGGAAGATGCACACTGCACAGGACAATTTTGGGGGACTCAAAATTTGGGGGCCCTGGGCCAGGGCCCATCTGGCCCTATATGGTAAATCCGGCCCTGGATCACTAAGCTTGTTGCCGTCAATATACTCTCTAATCTGACTGCTTCTGTGTTTGCTATTAAAAAAAACTTACTTACGAAATTGATTTTTTTCCAACAAAGGTTAATTATTTCGGAATGCTACGATTTCGTCATGAGAAGCCCGTTAATGATGCGGATCGGGTATGGTTGGCGACGGAGAAATCATATGAACTGTTTAATGCTAAAGACAAAGTACCGTACCAATACATGTTTTAAAGATATTCTGAACAGGCTTATGCGCTTTTAATTAAATAGTATGACTCACATTAATTTACATTAAACAATAATCGTTGCTAAAATGGATAACTACAACATAATTAATATGCGGGTTGGATGAGAGTCAGTGAACCGAAATCATGTCGGAACCATCAGAAAGTTGATGTTATATTAACTGTTTCCCTGAGGTACGAAGCCCAAACGACATAAATTGGTGTTTTTCTGACTATTCTAAATTGAGCTTTTAACATTGTACCGTCGTTACAATCTTACAAATAAGACACAAAACTAAGTGCACCAAGTTAATCATCATTAATACAGTAAAAATAATCCATCATGCATTATTGCAGTCTGCCGATCATGATTGATCTTTAAGCTTATCATTAGTCTGCTGCAAATAAGTCATACTCTATATCCTGTATGTAAAGTCGGTCACCCATGGTACATGTATTAAAGGAAAACGTACGTGTATCAGATTGAAGAGAAATGAACAGAGAAGCATAATTTATTGCGCTAACCAGCGAGCAATTGTGGCCAAAGGCTACTCAAAAGCTGTTATTCTACTTTTCCCGTTCCACATCATATAAAGCAAAATACAACGAGGTTGACATTGTATATTAATCTTGTTCTGTCTTAAGATTTCTACCTCTGGCGTTCCCTTGTAGGATTATATTGTAGGTGAATTAAATAAGATTGTCTGAATTGTAATTACATATTTTAACAGCTATGGATATTATATAGCCCAACTTATAGCTCATTTACTCTATACTCTAGCCAAATCAGCTGTCTACAAATGGCGGGAGCATTGTTACATACCAAAATATTCTTTTGAAAAAACACACACACACAATGACACAAACGCACCCCCTACGCACTATCGTACAGGACAAGGACCCCAACGCATGTGGTCTCAATAACCATAGGCAAAAATGGAGGCGGAACGTCAATAATCATACATTCGTTCAGCTTGGTTTAGGTACGAATAAGTTGAATAATATGATTTTGAAGAAAATAAAACGATCATCAAAGCGCAGAGCAGTTTATCGGTAATTTATTACATAGGGTTGACATTTCGAACAAGTGTTTTGGCAGGTTTGATGTTATGAAATTTAGCCGCAGGGAGGGGAGGTCCCGGTACCGATTGTTAACAAAGAGACAATAAATTATTGTTATATAACATTTAGGAGCCGGTACTCTTGCTAACCATAGACCATCGGCAAATGGTCAACAATTCACAATTTCGAGCGTTTCGATCTAAGCACTAATATTGCCATGTAAATATTAAATGTGTGTTGGTAGTAGCATGTGATGTTGTAAAGAAATAGTGACCTGGTTAGAAAATTGTATCTTCCTTCTTAGATTCTGGAGCGTCATGAGGACAAAAATTGGATCTACAATTCACAATTTCAGTCGGCAAAATATTTCCGTAGGTACATAAGTTTGTGCCTCACTTATTCCGAAGACCAGGGAAGCACCATTTGATTGGGGGATGGGAGTTTTGGTCAGGAGAAATATCTTTGTTTAGCCTCCCCTAGAAATCAAATGGTCCGCCCCTTCATTAGCTACGAAAAGTGCTTACTTTAAGGGTAGACTAGGTATTGTTGGTCGAAGTAGTAAAAACAAATCATGATCTAAATCAATATGTTATTGAAAAATAACACTGTGATGTTTGGCAAAGGTTCATTCTGCAAATCATATACTTTGAAAACGTGCTTGATTTATTGTTGTTAATGAGTTATGTATATTTTACAAAAGTGTTCTTGTTTCAGCTCTCTTTACATCATAACTTAAGAACCAAATGTCCTACAAAAGTATATCTGTGATATGTGAATTCTTCTATACACTCGCTATGAATTGATCAATGAAATTTTTGCAAAAGCTCACTAACATTCGCAAGATGCTGTGAACTACCAAATCGCAACAGTTTAAGATAGTTGCTAACATCATCGCTCATTGTCTGAAAGCAGATTCAGCTATAATCGGCATTCTTTATATACAGACCCAGTGGCGTAACCAGACCTGACCTTCGGGGGGTGGGCAAGATTTAAAAAAAATTCCCAATTACTGATCAAAAGTTGTAGTAACAGGTGGGGTCCAGGGGCACGCCTTAGGGCCCCGGCGGTGGTCCAGGGGGCGGAGCACATGGAAGCTCCTGGTTTTGGACATATTAGAAGCTAAAAAAAAATCAGTATTTCAGAGCACAAATTTCACAATGAAAGTAGTATAGATGTGTTTGAAGCTGCACTAAAATTTGTACAACTTATCACGCGGCTAAATTTGTTGTGGACATTAATATTGCACCACTTGTAGGCCAGCCCCCACACCATGCAGGGTTTCCCAGAAACAAATTACCGGGCGAACAAATTTGAACGTAAGTCGAGAAATAGACATCAAAATCCAAAAATCTAAACATCAGCGTGTAGCCCATCTAATGCTGCATCTTATACGCCAATTTCGCTGGAATCGGTTGACTGATCGCGAAGAAATGAGCGATTACATAACGCATGTGTCAATTCACTTCATTCCAAGTTTGAATATAATGCATTTCAACATAATGCACACTAGTTAACTGTCAATGGGCTCCATATTTTCTTCTGTGAAATACTCGTTTTTTTAAACAATCTGTTTCTTGCACAACATTTAATTAGGTTTTGTTCAAATTTGAAAACCTGCATGGCATTGAAAATGAAAGCTTGCATATAAGATGATGCTCGGTACTTGTAAATATATATTTTTCGTTAATGTCGCATAAAGAATTATTGCATAAAGAATTCCAGCTGGCTTAAAAATTTCTCACACACATTAATGTTTTTGGAATATTTCCAAGAAATTGCAATGCAAAGTTAAAACTTAAACAGTAATGATGTTGCATGGTATCAAAAATCACACGTAAAGCTGTAAGCACTTGAACATTGTTATTCTTGTCTCAAATGTTCTTTGGAAAGTTAAAATATAACATATTTGCACTACATAAAGAATTGAAGTTGGAAAGCTTCCAATTGCAGAAATCAAAGTTTTACGGACACACTGTTCATCTTCAGTGAAAGCATGAATGACATAACACCGTCCGATTGTAAAATTGATAATATGGACTAAATTTAATGAGATACACACACTTTAGGCAGCGGTGAGCGAGTATGAAAAAAGTGTCTGTTGATCAAACTTGGAATGAACTGAATTGATGCACACATTATGTAATCGTTCATTTGTTCGCAACCAGTCAACCGAATCAAATAAAATGTTTGTATGTGGATGCACAACAAAATAAGCTATGCGCTACATTTTAATTGTTTTGATTCTGATGCCTATTTCTCGACTTACGTTCAATTTTATTTGCTCGGTAATTTTTTCTGGGACACCCTGTATTAAGAACTCTGCGGATTTCGCTGAATGAGTGGGGAACCTCACACTACATGAAGGTGAATTCTTGGTGTCGTACGATGTAACCGGACTGTTTACTTTCACCCCAGTTCCGGATGCCCTCCGCAATACCAGGAGAAGATTGGAGGGACACGTCACCCTTCCTGATTGCACAACACTATCTGTTGATGATGTCATGGAAATTCTTACTTTTTGCGCTACTTCAACATACATGATGGGATTGGGCAAAATTGTCCAACAAATCGAAGTTTTTGCGTTGGGATCGCCGGTCTCGCCGCTCGCATCCAACATTTTCATGGAATGGTTTGAGGTCCGCGCACTAGGTACCGCCCCTATGTACCATCCTTCTGGGCCCATGACGACGATGATACTTTTGTTGTAATTCGTGAGGAATATATCGACGAAATTACCACCCACATCAACAATATTTCGCCCATCATCACCTTTACCATGGGACAGGAGGAAAACCACCAGTTTCCAACACTCTTATACACAGAATGGAGACTACCTCAAGCCCACACACACCAATCAGTACTTGCTCCTGGACTCGCAGTACCTCTTCAACATATGCTGGGGGTCATCAGAACACTAGTTCATAGAGCAAAATCATCAGTCACAGTAGAAGAGGATAAAGTTGTAGAGTTGGAAAAGATACGGAAAACGCTTGGTGTGTGTGGCTACAAACGGTCACATTTCACTATTGCCAATACTCGCAATCCTCCTAACCGTCAACCCTCCACTACTGCTGTTTCCAAGGGTTCCAGCATCCTTCCCTATATTAAGGGAGCTTTGGAAGGACTTCGCCGAATGCTGTGCAAACGCGGTATCCAAATGCATTTTAAGCCAGGAAATACTCTTCGGCAATTCCTGGTGTCACCAAAGGACAAAATCCATGAGAGGTGCCATACCGTGTACAACATCCAATGCCAGAACTGCAACGCCGCTCATATTGGCGAAACCAAACGCCCTCTAGGCATCAGAGCATCAGAACATATGAGGGAGGCCTCCCGGTAGCGGAACACGTTAAGAACACTGGACACAATATCCCTACCGCGGATGCCAAAATCCAAACTTAGCAAGAATACAGGTACGGCGGCCGGTACCACCTACCAAAGATTTACACCTCACTATTGACACGTCCTGCACCGTCAGACGGTGTTGAGTCTCAATAGCACATCCAACAGCACCCCATGTGTTTTTTAGGGGCTGAATAAAGTTTAGTGAATTGCAGATAGAGAGTTACCCAAAGTTGAGCTATTTTTGCTGTTTTGAGAAAGAAGATTCGTTTAATTTATAATAATTATAAGTAACATTCTGAATGAAAGTATTCAATTCCAATCAACCTTCGTGTGCTGATAACAAAAATTTGAAGGAAAGTGTATGACGCGGACGCGTCACTTTTCAAGTGAAGTTCAACTGTTCCACATAAAGAACAAATTCAGGTACTGAACTAATCAAATTAGTTAATGAAATTAATAAAATTAGATAATGAAATTAATTAATGAAACTAATGAAATTAGATAATGAAATTAATGAAATTAGATAATGAAATTAATAATGCACACCGTACATACATAAAACATGTACATAAACTGATCCAACCAATAAGTTTTTTGAGTGTTTTGCAAGTTGCAACACACATAGCTTTCAAAGTGTAACAAAATCACATTGGTGTCTGAAGTTTGGAATCTAGACCAAAATATTCGAATTAAGATGTTTAGTGCAATTTGCAGCGTCATCATATATGCCATAACGCTAGCAATAATTATGAAGATCTTTCTCTGCGGTCAACGCACTAATACTAATGGTCTAAAAGTATATATACATCACCATTATGGACTATAAGATGGTGTCGAGGTTGAACACTGTCCTTTTATTATATTTGATCAAGTTTGATTGAATTTCGTGCCTGTCAATAGATACCCTGATATCTAGGATATACTTTGGTTATTTGAGTATTATGTGTCATAGGGTTTACGTGATGCGAGTCTAATGTGTCATGGGGTTTATAAACACAGGGAGGAGACAGAGTGTACGGTAATTTAAAGAGTCAGTCGGGCTTCTTATTACAGGAGACTTACATTGTGTTCTTGTGTTTCATCTATTGGGATTAATATTATAGTTATCACCTTATGAAATTCTTATTTAAACCAGCAACCGGATGGAGCCTGTTATGAAATGCTCTAACCCCAGCTCCTATTTTCTACATATTCCATTCCATTCAGGAAACACATTGGTGAAATAAATTCACAGGTTGCTTAGAAAAATAGAAATTCAAAACCTGTATCAATAAAGTTTTTTAGGTTGGGTTTCGTTTGTGGATTTGTTCCCCCTAGATTCAGAATTATTGATTACGGTAATAATTTTCATGCCGTTTGTTGATGAATTGTTAACGAATATGGATGAGGAAAAACAGGATGATACTTTGTTATGTTTAATATAAGCCTTTTTGTGATGAATAAGCAATAAGCCTGTTTGGTTTAGATAATACTGAATATGACGTACTCTAATAATACTACACTGCGCCCAGAAAGTATCCGTACACTTTGAAAAAAAAATCATAATTTGAACTCTAAACCTTACTTTTTTAAATAGATGCATTCATGCTGCACATTATGACAGTGTATTGAATCCAATGCTAGTTCTAGAAGCAAAGTTACAAGCATGGACGAAGGTCCAATTTTAAAAGTGACAATAACTGTTGTTACACAAAATATTGATGGAAAAAAGGAACTAAAAAACGGAAACAAAAGAACTAAAAAATAAAATAAAAGTTTTAAGAACAGAGAAGACCTTTGTCCATTCAAATAATGTGCATGCTCAAATGTGGTTTAGTTTTAAGATTATGATTCAAGTGTTCGGATACCTTCTGGGCGCAGAATATAAAGTATATTACATTGCTTTCTTATGTGATAAAAGTGATATAAAAGAAAACATCAACCTTCATCTTATATTGCACTTAAATTCAGTATTCTAAAGCGCCTGTAGTATTACATTGAACTAAACATTTGGATGATGCTCGATATTTGTCTCAACGCCAAAACTAAAAGCTTGCCGCATGTAAGTTGAGCTGCAAGTGCTACAAACTAATTGTAATGCTAAACCACATTTGACGGCCTGAGGGATTTTCATGTCGGAACGACTGACTTGAAAAATATATCCTCCTTGCATTGCATATCAAAGGACATGATCAAATACAAGGAAAAGAAAACGAGTCAGATCATGAGTGATGAATATGCATGTCATGTAAAACATAAGCCATATTGTATTTCTTGAATCATGCATCTCGTGTTTGTGACTTCAAACATGGTGTAAATTGTAAGTTAATGACTCCGAACTGTCATTTAGTCTTCATGTAATCAGTCATGAAAGGTCTTTTGTATGCTAGGCATAATGAAGATTTACTAATCGGGAAAAATGTTCTGACAAACATATTGAAGATGTACCATGCCTTTATGAAAATGCGCCCGAATATTGAAGGGTACGAAAAAGTAGTGCAAAAGGTCACCCCAAAGTCCCAGCCAGGCCCAGAGAGTTTCGCCCGCTATTGTTCCCTTCCATTTAATTAGGTCATAGTCACGAAAGGGAAAACGATGTTCGTAAATTAAAAACAAATGTCAAACAAACTGGTTATAAATATGGCACATTCTCCGATAAAGCGTTCAAAAAGCCAAATTTGTGTCGCCCATAGTTTCAAGTCGTATTCAGACTTGTTTCGTCTGAAAGAGATGACTTTTTTTAATATAACTAATACTTAGGAGTTGCTTTCTAAAATGTGTGGGGCTAGAGGTTCTAACATGCCTGGAAAGTATAAAACAATAAAGCTGATTATGCATATCCATTGTTTTCCTCCATGTCGCCAGCCAAGGTGCGTTCCGTATAATGTGTCCCTGTTCGCTATACATGCGCGCATAATAATGGATTATAGGTACTTTTCATTAGCTGGTATCATGCCCTAATTATAAAGTATAAAACATCACAACGCAGGTTATTAAATTTTTCCAACAGGTCTTTGAGACTATGTCGCCAATATTGTTCACAGATACGTTACCATATTTCTAATGGATAGCAATCTGTCAAAATAACTAGCTATATGAATGTTCTCATATGTGATGGATCAAGCAGGCTCCATAGTTATATTATATATGTGGTACATAACACAATGGTTTCAAAGTAAAAAAATCAGGTCTATTAACGGCAAAAAATCCTGACGTTACGTTCATGTCGTCACAGATACGTTACCTAAATTCTACTCCCCTCGGAAAAAACGCTGTGATAAATGAAGCCAAATACCATACCAGACTTTAGTACTTTGGGTGATGACTGATCAAGTATGAGTATTAAGTCGGTAAGTTTTTACACTTGCACGATTAAGACAAAAGTGTGAAAAGGCTTCACAGATACGTTACCACTGATACGTTACCACCAATGCGTACAAGTAATATTGCTCAAAAATTAAGTATTGTTGAAAAATCACCCATGCATTGTTTTGTGCCCTGAAACTATTAAAGTTTACGATTCTGAATGATTTTCATGAATTCTTCGTGGTTGGAATTTTGCAATTTGCGAGACCAAACTTGGACGCTTTATCGGAGAATGGGCCATATAATATTGTTAATACACGCGTAGTGTATACCGATTTTGTCCTAAATGACTTCTAAGAAACAGAGACATAAGCCGTATCAGATAAAGATTTTATCTGCTCAATAGTAATGGAGAATCATTTCTGATGATATCATTTAAATGTAAGCCTATCAAACCACAGAAACGTTACATTTTTAACGCCGTTTTGTCAACTTAATGGGAATTATGTGTCATCAGTGCTGTGTTTTCACATTCCAGTTTCCTTTTCTACTGCTTGAAAATTTGCACGCCTTTTATTCATAATTCACATAGATTTTTATGATTTTTTTAAATATTCTGGGACAAAATATCCTGGTGCGGATGCTCACCACTCTGTCTTAATAGATGTGGATAACCTGTCATAAAGGGGGTATAATTGTATAATATTACTATATATGTCTGCACAAAGTGTTCCATAAATTATAAATTTTACACCAATAATCAGCGATATAAAACTTTACTCTTTTGGGAACATTTTATATGCTGCAAATAACTCGTGTTTATGCGGCAACAAGACACCTCATATTACTTGAATATTTGATCGGTTACTTTCGTATCACATGGGAACTTGAGGAAACTAGAAAAGAAATTATGGTAGAAATGTAATTTCAGTCGTAATGAATAAATGTTTTCTAATAGGCTTTATGATGAATTGAATCATTCTTTATTCATAAAAAACAACACAAAAATAATGTACAAGAAACTCAATATACGGGGTGAGTAAAAAAAAGTGCAATAGAGAAAAGAATCTATTTTTATTTAAGAACCGAGTTGAATCGTATAGGTTTTAAAACATTTTATGTATGATATATCCATCAGTGACCGTGTGTGAAAAATCAAGGAATTACCATTTACCGTTTTGATTTTATGACACATTTTATAGCGATACCCAATTTTAATGTTTGTCCAAGAGACATCTAAAATTTGAATGTCAGCCCACTTTGTGTAAGGTTGATTTGGAACAACTACCATTTTCTTAACCTCATTGGCATTGAAATAAAAAGGAGCACCCAAAGTGTTATTGCCCTTGGTCTAGTTTAAGGAGAAGAAACATTATTTGTTGTTATTTTCATTTTACCTTTACTTTAAAGATATTTATTCTCTATCAAAAACATAATAATTTGTAGTCGGGTTTTTCAAATGTCAAAATGAAATGCGCGCAAATTGCAGTGGAGTGAATTACAAAATATGCAGTAAGTTGGACATATTGGGATTAAAAAAACTTGAGTTGGAGTCGAGTGAGGTATGAAGGACTTATTAAGTAATGTTAGAAAGTTTGTTTGAACAGAAAAGAGAAATTTAAATAACTCAAAAAGCAACTTTATTTAAGTTAAAGTCAGTTTCAGAGCTGGTGCCTTTACCGTGCATTGTGTGCTGTCTTTCAAAATACATGGTACCTCGTGGACAAATAACGAAATTGGGTATTGCAGCAAAAGGAATCATAAAAATTAAACGGTAGTCGTGATTCACTTCATATTTTCACAGAAGGTGACTATTGAGTGTGCATAAATATCGATTCTTTGCTCTATTGCACTTTTTTTGACCCACCCTGTAAAAACACATACTATTATCCAGGCCTGGCAAAATGGTAAGGAATAACAAATACGGTATACTTTTACAACATCCTGCTTCACCACGTAAATTATTACGTTTGACTTTTTCTGCATTATATAATGATCATTGATGAGAACAGATTGGAACAGTCGGTGGGGAACACTTCATCATTCTCGAAAAAAAAACACCCAGTGAGGTACAAGTAAAACAGTTGTAAACTGTAGGTCGATGGCATAACGTCCCTTCCGGAGGATGAAACACTCTCATATGGTTCATTCACGCTATTTTAAGTATCATAGGTAAAGTAGTGGTCTGACTTTAATCCGGACTTTAATATCTTTTGATACTAGATTTGTTTGGATATCTTACAATCTGAACCATTACTTATATCATAAAAGAATACAATTTTCTTGGAACTTGAACATTAAGATCTAATCCAAGAACTATTGTATACAGCGTCTCTGCGTGAATCAACAAAAGCCTCGGTTTTGTATTTGTCCAGCCAACTTTTAAGAAACACTTGCTAGAGCAATATGATTCAAAATTTGGAAATATAATGTTTAATGGTAGGGGCTCAATGTTGGATAGAAAATTAGACTACGATCTTCTAAGCTTCTATATCATTTATTAATATACAAAAATTAATTTAATTTTACAAGGCGGTCGTATAACAAAATTCAAACTTCTTCTTAAAACCCCTTCCAGTTCCTATTAATATCTAGATATACCAGATCCAGTCAGGATACTTCATCAACTAAAACACCAGATAATCAAATCTTGACTTGACCGATGACTGGCAGACGAGAGGCCCATACCCCAATCCAGGCCAGCGATCAATGTATCGACCGATATCCGAGTGTCATCGCATGATATCATTACGACTTGATTACACAAATTTACTACCTTGAATAAGTCAACCTTGTAAGTCCTGACGAACCACTTCAATAATGTTGTTCAAGATAAGGTCTGATATAAGTGAACATTTCCACGTTGCATTATATTCAGTAAAATACTAGCCTGATTTTGTCTGAAATTTGATAAAATAAAGCTCTAAACCAGCAGTGTGCCAATTGACATGAACAAACGAGCATCATGCAGTTATTGTTAACTACATGTATACACACAACACAGGGGCACTCACAATAGGCAATTGACCCGTACTGGTAGCGCTGTGTTGTAGATATAGGAGATGAACTAGTTAGCGTCATATATCAAAAAGTATAAAAGCTATGATTTTAGTACTTGCTCTATGTTTCAATTACTTATTCTTTTCTTCTTTTTTTAAACCCGGTACAAGCTTTAATAACGGGGGACCATACATTTGTATGAGAAAGGAAATCTACATCTTATCCAAACTCCCGTGTTAATCCAATGCACATTTTGCTTCACCGGGCCGCCCTGACTTGGTCGCATTTGCAACAGGTACAAATTTGTATAGGTTTAAACTCTACCAATAGGTACAAATTTAGTACTTTCTGTCAAGCAAGTATGGTTTATTCTCTACATGTCAATCTTTAAATTATTAGCATAGTCCTTATAATAACGGGGACCGCCTTGATAAGTAAATGATAGCAAACCAGTGAAAAATACCCCAAAACTCAGTCAGTGGAGCTCCGCCCGTACATGTCAATAGCGTCATTATCGATTGGATTAGTCGACCGTAGCGGACAATTCGATCGCTCATTGGATTAATATTATCACATGGTAAGAAATTTGCATTCGACAATCGATTACTATAATGGTTTAGTACTGCATATTTCGGTTTAATCTTCATTAAGCGGGTTTATGGCTGAAAAGGTCACGGTGAATTTGCCGTGGACAAAACTGCAATATGGTCTGCTTAATAAAAACTATTGATACTCATATATTGTTCTTTAATATTCCGTCTAAACCTTCGCAGTCTTGTTCAGTATTGTACGCGTGGAAGCGTCTTCAACTCTTTATGTCTTGACACCTGAAGTATTGAATTCAAAACATGATATGAATACATAAATCATTCAGTTATAGCATATTGTCGAGCCATTGCTCCAAAACATAATTTATAATTACGGACCGAATTAAAAAGACTAGTTTGCGTATGACGTCATGTCAACTACACCGAAAATGCCGTACTGCGCAGGTCGGTAACCAATCACATCGGGCCTTTGCTCTGACGTCAGACGCAAACTAGTCTTTTTAATTCGGTCTTTGATAATAGTAGGTACATTTAGTTTCAGGTGGATCGTTTTTCTTCCAAATTTTCGCTTTCAAAATAGTCTTTTATTCTACCAGGATTTTTGTATACATAACTCCTTGGTTGATACAATATGTTTAGTAATAATATTGCATTAACTTGGATTTGTAAGCAACGTTCTTTGCGTTAAAATGGTATGAAGATTACCCTAGTTTTGTCTTTTGTCCACTCTATTGCATTTTTTTCTCTATATATGGAGAGATCAATTAGACAAAGTAGCAGAACCATATTGTTATTTGTGAAAAGTGCTTATAAATATCACTTTTATATTCAAATACCACTGCACCGGACTATATACAATAGGTCTCATTTGTTGTATGAATAACTAAGAGCACACACTTCCACGTAGTATTGTTTCAGTAAAATATCAAACTAATCATTATCTGAAAATTGAAAAATTAACACTTTAACTTAGCAGAGTGAGTTTTGACATGAACAAATGAGTCTTTTAAACTAATGGCCGAAATCATAGATTATGTTCTTTAATATTCCGTCCATATATCTCTACAGTATCCATCAGTATTGTACATGTTCTACGTGTCGAAACGTTTGGAGTTCTTTTCTGCCGTGACATTTGAAGTAACCCTCCTCTAAAAAGCTACATTCATGTTGCACATTGACCCTACTTAAAGCTTGCATGAATTCTTTCAAGTACGCACGATAACAGTTGTGGTCTTAAGTAATAATGCGCCTTTACCATTGAGCGCAATACATGATATGAATACATAATCCATTCAGTTACGACATATTGTCGAGCCATTGCTCCCAAACATTATTTAGTAGGTACACTTAGCTTCAAATGGATCATTTTTCATCAAGATTTTGGCTTTCAAAATATTCTTTTATTCTACTAGGATTTTTTGTGTATATAACTCTTTGGTTGATACAATATGTATAGTATTAAATAATATTGCATTCGCTTTGATTTGTAACAACGTTCTTTTCATTGAAATGGTATGAAGATTACAAACTTGCATGGTGTAGCCTAGTTTTGTCTTTAGTCCACTCTATTGCATTTTTGTATAAAATAATTATTAGACAAAGTAACAAAACCATTATTGTACTTTGTGTTAGGATTATTTTGTGATATTTTGTATATACTCACTAATTTTTTCAGAAAGTTTGCTTGTAACACTTCCAAAAAGTTCAGTAATTTCTTTACTCCAGGTAGATATTGGAAGGATAGTAAAATTTGAACCTTTTCATATCAAATACGACCTGCTTTTATGTTTTATTGGGACACAATACTTGACACAGCTACGGAACAAGTAGGAACAATACAATGAAAAACTTGCAGGATTGTGTAGAGTGTTAGTGAGACATCACATAACGAGTAGTGAATATAGAGTTCAACACCGTCTTGCACAGAAGCTTGCCGATACCATCGACCTATGAAGTGTACGCCGTGTAACGTGATTAGTCATTTATCATTCATGTAGATGTCACATTATACGCTGAACCTGTTATGATTGCTTTATCCGAGCCCAGATTTAACACGATCAGACTGTTTTGTTGTCATGTGTTCCCATGGTAGTATAGAATTTCTCTGTTTTCTTTTTATTATTTTGACAGCGATGCAATGTTTTAACAGATAGCTAGTTGCATAACATATAATGCTCAATTGGGATGTATTGTCTGTATTTAGAGAAAAACAGACCAACCTTAGTGTATGCCGGAGAGCTAGCGTGTGGGGCGATGCATTTAGAAGGGGAGGGAGCACGAACTTATTCAAGATACAAATGTAGGAGCCGATATAACAACAACATTTTATTAATAGAAATGTGAAATAAAAAGGGAAACACAATATTTTGGAGCAAACGAGAGAGATCAGTACGAAATATGATCATCCGAAAATATCTGAATTTTCTCATTTCCCCTTTCCGGTGTAAATATTAATCGTTCCCTGATATAATGTATATGCTAAGTAGGGACCTAAAGATGATGCATGTATCATGAGCATAATCAATTTGGAGTTATAGGTTTTCATTAGAAATACAGGTTTTTGGTTTCATGCAAAAATGTCAAAATCAGAACAATGTCATCTAGAAACACTGGGACATGGGATTCAAGAATTAACCCTTTCATGGAAGATGATTTCATCATATCTTATGCATGGACGAACTTTGGAATGCTTTTCCAACCTCGAAGGTCAGATGGGTTAAAAAAAAAAAAAGAAGAAAAAAACACCCTTAATATTCTTGGGTCGATTTCAGTAATAAGTCCAAACCCAGCGTATGATATGAAGACCGATCAATTGCTCTTTGTGGAAACATACTTGGGTCCTGATAGGCCCAGGCTCAAACAAAATATGGAAAGAGAAGTGAAGATCTGTGCCAATTCCAAACAGGTGTTTTGGTCTACCTTGCTCTCACTTGAGTAGTAAATATAGAGTTCAACACCGTCTCGCACAGAAGCTTACCGACACCATCGACATGTGTACGCTGTGAAACGTGATTAGTCATTTAGCAATCATGTAGATGTCACATTATACGCTGAACCTGTTATGATTGCTCTATCCGAGCTAAGATTTAATACTATAAGACTGTTTTGTTGTCATGTGTTCCCATGGTAGTGTACTATTTCACTGCTTTTTACCATTTTACCATTCTGACAGCGATGCAATGTTTTAGCAGAAAGCTAGTTGCATAAAATATAATGCTGAATTGGGAATATTGTATTGCCTGTATTCAGGGGATAACGGACCAACTATATATTGTATGACGGGGAGTGTGGGTGATGAGTTTAGAAGGGGAGGGAGCAAGAACTTAGTCAGGATAAAAAAATGTAGGAGCCGATATATTTTTAGGAAACAGCAACAACGACAACAACAACAACAACAATAACGACAACAACAACAGTAATAACAACAACATTTTATTGATAGAAATGTGAAATAAAAAGGGAAACACTATAATTTGAAGCAAACGCGAGATATCAGTACGAAATATTATCATCGGAAAATATTAAATGTTTCCATTCCCACTTCCAGTGTAAATATTGATTGGCCCAAGATATAATGTATAATGTACATGCTAAGTAGGAACCCTAAGATGGTGATGCAGTCTGAGCACAATCAATTTGGATATGTTTGGTTTTCAACTAGAAATACATGTCTTTGGTTTCATGCAAAAAACGTCCCAAATCAGCATAATTAGACAAATTTCATCTAGAAACACTTGATATTTGATTCAAGAATTATCATTTTCACGGAATATGGGTCATCATATCTGATGTAGGATCAACTTTGGAATTATTTTTCCACCAGCCCTCATCATAAAGCGTTAGGTGGGTTGCAAAAAACAAAAACACCCTTAATGTTCTTTTCTTTGTTAGGTCGATTTCAGTAATAATTGCTAATAATTATAGGCGTCGTATTAAAAGTCCAAACCCATCATACCATATAAACACCGATGGGATAGTTATGATGGGTTTAAGACTTTTGATGCGTCGTAACTTTTTGTGATATGCACGCTTGTTATGTCCTAGCACCGGCAATTAAGGCTCATATTCTTAGCTATGTGCCAATTCCAAACAGGTGTTTTGGTCTACTTTTCTCTCTTCAGTTACCATGGATACCGTTGCTACAGCTTGCATTATGTTGTGTGTAAAATATTGGAGATTTCCCCATGGTTTGAAGGCAAAATAATTTCTTTGTAAACCAATGATTAATAGTATTATTTTGTGCTTGAAACTGAAACTTAAGAGCATAAGCAAATATTAAAAGAGACGAGAGCAAAATCAAGTGATTTTACTTATGTGCACTAAATCCTCTGTTGTTGATTAATTATTTAAGTACCTTTTTATTTTTTATTGAAAGATGGTATCGTCAAACTAGGGCACATGCCAGCTACAGATATAACAGAACCATGCAATGGAGGCAGCTTTATGGCTAGGTTAGCTCCAGTTTCATCTGGACTAAATGAGACGGGAACAAAATACGCAGTTCAACCGGATGTGTACTCCTAAGGGTACCATCACCTCCTCTTCCTGATGCAGTTTGATTTGATTAGGATTATTTTCATTTGTGTTTATAATATATGGTGTCACTGTGATCAATCGATACATTGATATCTGGGTTGATGTATTGATCTCTCGTCTGCCAATCATGATCATCGTCTCTCAATTCCTAGACTTTGGCTACAAGAGTTTTATTAGCCGGTGTTTTTTTTAGCTGAGTATCCTGATAGATCTGTTAAATCTACCTAATATTGGGAATAGGTTTTAAAAAGAAGGTTGAATTTTATTATCCGGCCACCCTGTAACATTAAATCACTGTTGTTTTGTATTATGTATTTGATGTAATCACATAATTCTGCTTTACTGCAAGCTATTACATTTCATCATCTGAGTAGATGTCGACGCAACTTAAGGAAATTACAAGATTATTGGATAGGTATGGTAATGTCTCATATGTAATCCTGATAAACGTTAATGAAATATCACGTTAACTTGATGAGAATCATGAGATGCCAGTTTTTCTGCTTATAACTGCAGCCGTGTGAGTCGTACGTGTATCGCAGCTGTCATTGATTCAGAACTCAAAGAAGCAGTATAAAATGCTACTTGAATTAGATGTGTGAAAGTTTCGAGAAAATTATATTCCTTTTATAATATTGGTAACGGTTAAGATTGTAAGATATTAAACTCGAATATTCGGAAATTAAATTCAGATTACCGCGGCGTACCTAGGGTATTTAAAATAGCGTGGATGATACATGAGAGAGTTCCGTCCCTAGGAGTGGTCGGCCAAAAGCTGTAAGTGTACCTCACAATCAGTGTCAATAACGGCGAAGTCTTTTTGCATCAACGCAATGTGTAACATTTTACGTGGTGAATGAGGATACGGTAGAGTACATCTGCTATATTCCTTTGAAATTGTAGACTTCATCAAATTGTCTGCACTCATCGTTTAAGAAATGATCCCCTGTATTACCATGAGTCATAAACTATTCATACACAATGCACCGAATAACATGTCTACCATAATCCCTTTTCCGGTTTCGTCAGGTTCCCTGGAGATACGACTGTAACCTTTCAAATCTACAGGTAAAATGAGGTGTTCTTGTTACAGCACACACGAACAATGAAAACGTACAACGTGGGTATTTGACTGATACAAAATGTTACCAAAGGAGTATGTTTTATATCGCTTGTTATATAATTGGTGTAAAATGAAGAACAGGATATTTTGTCGCAAAATATTTCTCAGATTCTCAAAATTCTGCGTGAATCATAAATAAAAGTGTCACATGACCGAGGTCAGTTGCCTGATGAAGTCTGATGGTTTCAGACGCAACGTAGCAAGTTGCAAAAAATGTAAGTTTCAGTATTTGATTTAATTCAAAAACCTTGTGATTTTAACGACTGGATGACTGAGAATATTCACTATCATGAATAAAAGACATTAAGAAGAAAGGGAAAGGAGAGCTTTGTATATAAAAACACAGTATTAACGCCAAATAATTCCGTAATATAGACACAGCCGAGAAAAAAAATGAAAAGAACAAACAAACATTTCTGGTGGAATGACCCATAGTCACTTTTCTATCAGTGAATAGATGAAATCTTTTCGCAATACGACTAATTTCGCTGTTACTAAAAAACTGCTGTAAGACAAAAATAGATCATGCTTACGATCTCAAAAAAGTAATGCACGGTAAGTAAGTAATGTTTATGTTGATTAACTCATGACACATTAGACCTGCATCACGTAAAACCTATGACACATATGTGATGCGATCAAGCAAAATAAGTCGGAACTCGGAAATATTAAATTTTCAGTTTCTTATAGGATAGCAAAAAGCATTTACAAATCCGGATTTTGCAGAAAATTCCGTTGAAATTGAACACCCAGTTCCAAAGATATGAGCAATTAAAGAGTTTCCAAAACAATAGGAAACAAAAGGAAATATGTCCTTTGTTTGGCTATATCTCAAAATCAATATTTCCGAGTTCCGCCTGATTTTGCTTGATCGCATCACATATCCTAGTTATCCTGGGTATTAATTTATCTATTGACAGAACTTCAATCAAACTTGATAAAATAGATTAAAAGGGCACAATATGCAGAGTGTTAAATCTCTGCATAGCTAAATCTCAGAATTCATATCGGTGATGCTTTTAACTTTTAGTGGCAGTATTAAGTATCACTGCAATGAATGGGAAGGACGACCGATGGATGTATTGTTATGATGAGAGTGTCAATTGAATTGAACATCCACCTTCTGATATTTTGTTCCAGACTGATTTTAGTCTGTTTGCTTTGAAAGCTTTGTATACTTCATAATATTCATACTTTATACTTCATAAGTTATTAATTTTGCCACATACATGTATAAATTGGATCATTCGTAAACTTATAAATGGTGTGTGCGAAAAAACACTCTAAAAGAACCTAAATTACCAATGTTGTAACCGCATCACATCATGCCGAGTTTCATAAATTTTTTCTTAAAATTTTGGAAATGCTTTTTGTTTGTGGTGTTGTCACCTGTTGATACCAGCATTTAAACGTTTATATAATCTAATGTTGACTATACTGATCATCGTGACCATCTTTTTAGGCAAAACACACTCTGCACTCTGTAGTCTGTACAGTTTTATATGAAACGTGAGAGATGGTAACATTATCGATTTAACATTATGTGAAATCTTCAATTGTATATATTCCAGTATTTAGCAAAGAATAAAATCGTAATCGGTAGATGACCTCCCAATGATATCATGACTAGACCGATTTAAATAAAACCTGATTATGTGAAATCAAACTACGAAATCGGTAATATTGCGAGTGCCCAATTTTGTTCTTGACCATTTTTCTAGGCACGTCTTCTTTCCCAAAGTGATAAATGTTGACACCATCTTTATGATATAGTGAACAACGAACTGTCATCACTTTACGTTTACATACAAATCTTATACGGCAATGACGTGTAATGTCACATTCATGGCCCGTTTTTTCCTGTAGATGACGGCATGTGTCTTTTTGCATACATCTGTTATGGAATGGAATGTTCCACGTACTTGACCAATACGGGAGAAAGAGTGATGTGGCATGGATGTCTTGATCAAACATGAGAGAACTTGACAATTTCTTTCAAGAATGGCAAATTCCTGCCATGTCCCCTGGTCAATACACGAAATTGGGCCACTTACTTTGTTTATCGATAAGCAGCTAACCTTTGATGATGGCGTTTATTTCTAAATACCACAATAAGTACGTTTTTGTACAAATTATGTTGTTTGCGTAAGTATGTCTGTTTGTGGATTTATCTCTGTGTTTGTGGTGGTGGTGGTGGTGGTGCATATCGTCATCATTTTTTATATTTTCGTGTTAAAAATTGCCGTGATAGTACAGCGCATCCTCTCGTTTTTTAACAGCTACGCATCGCGATTTTGTTCGAGATAGGCCGAGCGGCTCAGGCTAAGCATACCATGACTATCATATGAGATACCACAGCGTTTCTATATTCTACACATTATTACGATTTGTACATGCTCTAGTACCCCATATGATGTTTCTATTACAATTGTTTTCAGGTAAAACCAGGGTTTTGTTTCCAGTACACTCACTCGAAAAGCAGTACACTAATTAGCGGGGCCTTGCAGCTTGCTGTGGATATCTTTTACTGCATTTTTAATGTAAAAAATTTGAAATCCAATATAAAAATTGAGATATATTTAATTTTGAGAATGACAATTATACTTTATAGGTATAAAGGAATGCGTTTAGCCCATTTAGTTAAGTTCCAGGTGCACGTCCTATAACACAATGCATATGGAAACTTTCTTTATCTGTGTCAATAATATAATATTGATTTCAACGGAGTATTGAGCTGTATGGAAAAAAATATTTATAATACAGGGTGTTGACACTGTGTGGTGGTACATTGTGGTTTCATTTATAGGATGGGGAGCAAGAGAAACAGGATGACAGCTTTGAAGTAACCTTTGGTCATGATTCCTTGCTAATTTATCAACACCATACAGTTGGCTTTACTCCATTTCAGTGTAATATGAAACACGTTTTTCTTACCATCGGTAACCGACTTTGTATCTGGGATATAGTAAGACATGCTTTTGCAGCTGAGTGGTTAAAAACTAAAAGGTATTATTGTCGTCTTCAATCATGATCCGGAGGCTATTACAAATTATAAATGATGGATTCCTCTTATTGTATTAATTAGCCATAACGATGTTATTAGAAGATGCAACGACAGTACTATGTTTTAAAAATACTCAGACAGACTCTAGAAAAAATCATAAAAATATAAGTTGTATTCACTTGTATGGATTGCGCGTCATTCGTTGGGAAGTTAATTAACACCGATAATTGTTACGAGATTTTTCGGTTCACTGTCTTTTCTTCAAAAGCACATTATATTTTGCTGTTGTCAGAACTGCCAATGAGCGATAATAAATTGTGCAATTACGGTAATGTATGTAAATTACACTTCATTGCTGCTTTCACGCTTGGCACTGTATGAGAATTTCAGACGTACAATACTGACTGTTTGCTTTCGACTATAACCCAGTTTGTGATGCGCAAGTGGTCAATTGAAAGACAAAGCAACATTGGACCATTTTTGTATCCCTAACCGTAATCTTTACTCTAACTCTAACCCTAATCCTTAACCCTAACCCTAAACTCTAACCCGAAACCCTAAAACCAAACTTAAAAATTCCGGATAATGCTTACATGTAGAACCCATATACCCCTTTAATTTAACTATAACAGCCAAAATATGCAACAATTGCAGTGCTATGAGGGCCGAAGTCACGACAGGTGTTGAAATTGCATCCCTTGCCATTCCCCTACCATGCCAGGTGCACATAGCCATAGGTAACATGTCACACCGATATCTTCCTTTATTTTTCCGTCATGAATACATTTACGCCATCCACTAGGTATAAGTGCAGTTCCCTCACATAAACACACTGTTATGTCTCTTTTTTATCATTGACCTTTAGAATCATGAAAATTCATGGTTGTATTATGCATCCGTTTTTAGGGGAGAAATGTCAAGGCAGGTAGGCCTTGCCATGAAGCCGAAGATATGTAAATCGAATATATCTCAGTAACACCTTGGGAACATTGATGGCTAGATACTCCCGGGTGGACGGACATCAAACTGTATTCTTTAGGCGGAAAGTGTTTGAGATGCTAAATGAGATCTATACACCTCACATGCAGACTTGTCGATATCGGAGCAAAACTAGACAGTTTCTATCGCAGAATTTCAAATGGCATGACAGTAAACAAGAGCCTTGAACGTCTGTTCGAGCTAATTTGAATTAATATTAAATTACATGAAAAGACAGCAATTTTAATGCTAGCACTTTTCAATATTATCCATCATGTCTACTGTATAGGCTTCCTCTTTCTTAAAGCGATAATTCTTCACAATATATGTGTAATAAATTACCCATAACATAAATTACAACACGACATAGCATTTCATTTATTTTGTTACTTTCAATGCCTAACACTGGGATCCACAACTGCTCATCTATCAGGGAACAGTTCTTAAACCCCAATATATTTGTACATTCATTGAATGACCTTTGAAGATTTGGGTACAAAAACTCTTGCCCTATGATTATGTAATTGAGGTTATTAGACCATGCCATTAGGATGAGGCTCTTGTGGTCCATAGTGTAAGGAAATAAGATTAAATGCACATATCATACATATCAGCACTTGATAAAAATGCAATACAGGCTGTATCAAAATGTTTGGTACCCATAAGGTCTTCGTGTTTACTTACAAGCTTGTTCTTCAATATGCAACATTGGATCCTCTTGAAATGACCACGATTCATAGTTTTATGACCTTACATAACATTTATCTATGAATAATGTAGCTCGAATGTTGCATTGTGTTGTGGTACTATTGTCCGTAATCCCTGGAATTTGATGGGTACCAATCATTTTGATACACCCTGTATACTGTTTGAATTTGTTCGCATATGTTTTTAATTTAATGAATTTTTGAATGGTAGCACCAGTTTTTATGAGTCGCGATATTCCTATTCAGGCAAAAGGAAATTATGTGTGTCTCAAAATTGTGTTCATCGCTTTCCACATACGATGTTCAAGGTTTTAACATGATGTAATGACACAATCATTGATAAAAGTGGGCAGCAATGGACAGTAATTTATCATAACGATGATAAATGTAAAGCTCAAAAGCTTCTAAAGTTGAAATAGGACAAACAAGGTATAATAATTGAAAGCTGCTGCTTAATGAACTACCTTGAGGTCTCGGATCTATACAAGGCCACAGTCCATACTGCTGACTACAGACACATGTCTCGGATCTATACAAGGCCACAGTCCATACTGTTGACTACAGACACATGTCTCGGATCTATACAAGGCCACAGTCCATACTACTGACTGCAGAAACATGTCTCGGATATATACAAGGCCATAGTCCAAACTACTGACTACAGACACATGTCTCGGATCTATACAAGGATGCAGTCCATACTACTGACTACAGACACATGTCTCGGATCTATACAAGGCCATAGTCCAAACTGCTGACTACAGATACATGTCTGGGATCTATACAAGGCCACAGTCCATACTACTGACTACATAAACCTGTCTCGGATCTATACTACTGACTACAGACACGTGTATCGGATCTATACAAGGCCATAGTCCAAACTGCTGACTACAGATACATGTCTGGGATCTATACTACCCACTACAGACACATGTCTCGGATCTATACAAGGCCACAGACACAGACACATGTCTCGGATCTATACAAGGCCACAGACCATACTACTCCCATACTATTGACAACAGACAATTCCTTTCTTTATTTCCTTGTTTAGATTTTGGTAAATCTCGAATAATAATGCTTGAACTCAATTTCATCTCAATGCTTCAATTATTATCTAACAGCGATTGTATCCGAATTAATACGTGCTCTTCATTACACATAATGATAATGTATTAATTACTTTTACCAAACGCAGTAGCATATCGCTTCAGAAGAAGACATTAACCTATATTGCTGACACTAATGAATAATTAGTCAACGGTCCATGAATTCTAATTCAATACAAATAACAAGAGTGTCAAGAAGTTGAAGGTAAACAGGGTTTCAGTTAATGATGCATTAACTCATTGCATCGTTATCAACTTTCCTTCAGCTGCAGAATACTCTTTAATCTACGATGGACTTTGTTAAAATAAATTCCGGGATCCATCTCGTGAGTTGTAACATCCATCGATGATACGCTTCGTACGTAAAACAGGGCTTCCATCAGTATGTGCTTCCATACAGATAAACCATAGACTCTAGAAAGTAAGAGTCTGTGGATAAACAGTGAGTTATCATCAGTAATCTTAACATAAGGACGGGCTAATACGGGACGTAGGGTTTGACGATTTTGTGATAGGGATGCTATCAAAGAATTTAATCTTAAATTCTTATTCCGAGGTAAACCTTAGAGACATTGACCCACATTGACACACGATATATGTTACTAATTGCTCTTTGCACGAAAAAGAATGGTAAATTCTCATATTTTGTTATTCCAAATCGTTCAACAAGATACGTCGTATATAACAAGTGAGTATTTGCACACATTCTCACAATAAATAGCACTATAACGCATACATTCCTGTTCAGCATGTGTCCCTCACCTTGGTCTGGGGCGGACATTTTAAAACTGAATTTAGAAGAGCAGCAACAACATCACTTGCATTACATTCCAGATGTTAAATCTACATCATATGCAAAATTTGAGGAAATTCGCACGAGTCCGTTTTATTTTAGGGCCATTTGTCTGTAACTGGTCTTTACATGTAGCCCTATGGAGAGAGTGCCCGCTGAGGGCGCTATAACCCCTATTTTAGGAACAAAAATGTGATTTTTAAAAAACGGACTCGTGCGAATTTTCTAAAATTTTCAGAGTATGTAGTATGAACATGTAGAAATATAATCAAGTAGTTGCCCTACCTGCTCTTCTCCGAAAAAATAAAAAGTCCTATACCTCAATGATAATGAAACCTAGGTGGGCCCTTGCCAACCTTCTCAATTCTTACCTTCAATGCAAAGTCATGCTCTGAGACAGGAAAAATTATCTCTGAAAGACAATTTCATCATTAAAATCTTAAATTTTTGCAGAAAAATTAAAGAAATAGTTCTGAAAAATTCCTCTGGTGAAACAATAATATGAATTGGAGATAATTGAACATTTTCAGAGCCAGTTTGTGATGAACCTGAGTTTCTCCTATTGCTCAGTGCAGTGTACAGTGCATTGTTTGTCCTGCAGCAAAATCGCCAAAGCATGGATCAATATTTGACCTTGCAGGAAGTAGTAGGCAGTGCAAGCACTTTATTGGTTTAGGATATGGATTGTCTTCAAACTTACATACAATATCAAATATCGTCCCCTTTATGTATCTATGTGAGAAAACGAGAATATTTTTCAGCGTAAATGTGAATAATTAGCACAATCAGCAAGCCAATCATTGCGTGAATTGCATATGTTCCGACATCGGCATCCAGAAACATGCAGCAACGTTGCCGTATCCCCGTCGCCATACCACTACGCCCATCATTCTTGACAATATATCTCAATCTTTTTGTTTTAATTCGACCCTGAAATTTTTTTTTTTTAATTTTGTATATCATTATGTACATTAAACATTTTGTCATTTATTTTATAATTTTTGTAAATTAAGTTTTCATTCTTGTAGTTTTAATTAATTAATTAATTTTGAAGAGGGGTGCGTTTTTTCCTTTCTTTTTTTCATGTTCCTCGTATCATGCTTGAGAAGATAAGGTCTTGTTTTGTATTTATTTCGCCCCTATTTCTTTATTTTTGTTTTCAGCGTTTCATTATTAAAATATGTTGGACGTAATTTATTTCTCGAGCCGGGCCGAGGTGTGTTTTTAGCTGTTATTGGCCCCGTTACAGAACAAAATATATTTCCCAATGTAATGTATACATTTTCACATAAAAACAAATAATTTAGTTAAAATGGATGTGAAAAACAATTACCGAAATTACTCCACCGGGAATCGAACCCGGGCCTCCCCCGTGGTAGGCGAGAATTCTACCACTGGACCACGCGAACAGTTGAACAAATACGGGAATTTAAAAAAAATGATATATTCAAGTCAAATAATTGCAGTCTCTTCAGCAGCGTTTGGTTCCGCTCTTTCCAGCCACGATATATACAAAGTCACACGTAGCATTATACAAATTATAATGAGGCGATTTACAGGGGTGAAACCCCTGATTCCCAAAACGCCGTCTGATGGCGAAAACGCGACCCTTTTCCCACGTGTTTATTACAGGTATACGTAGCTCCTACGGTAGCTGTAAAAGACAGAAAACAGAAATAACAGAAATGACAGAAAAGACAGAAAAGTTTGGAGTTATGAATTAGAGAGTTGTCAAGAAGCTGTGGGAGTTAAAATGTTGGGAGTTAATTGTCCAGAAAATTTTCCCGTGAAAATTTACCTGATCATCGTGACCATCTTTTTAGGCAAAACACACTCTGTAGTCTGTACACAGTTTTATATGAATCGTGAGAGATGGTAAAATTATCGATTTAACATTATGTGAAATCTTCAATTGTATATATTCCAGTATTTAGCAAAGAATAAAATCGTAATAGGTAGATGACCTCCCAATGATATCATGACTAGACCGATTTAAATAAAACCTGATTATGTGAAATCAAACTACGAAATCGGTAATATTGCGAGTGCCCAATTTTGTTCTTGACCATTTTTCTAGGCACGTCTTCTTTCCCAAAGTGATAAATGTTGACATCATCTTTATGATATAGTGAACAACGAACTGTCATCACGTTACGTTTACATACAAATCTTATACGGCAATGACGTGTAATGTCACATTCATGGCCCGTTTTTCCTGTAGATGACGGCATGTGTCTTTTTGCATACATCTGTTATGGAATGGAATGTTCCACGTACTTGACCAATACGGGAGAAAGAGTGATGTGGCATGGATGTCTTGATCAAACATGAGAGAACTTGACAATTTCTTTCAAGAATGGCAAATTCCTGCCATGTCCCCTGGTCAATACACGAAATTGGGCCACTTACTTTGTTTATCGATAAGCAGCTAACCTTTGATGATGGCGTTTATTTCTAAATACCACAATAAGTACGTTTTTGTACAAATTATGTTGTTTGCGTAAGTATGTCTGTTTGTGGATTTATCTCTGTGTTTGTGGTGGTGGTGGTGGTGGTGGTGCACATCGTCATCATCCCTATATCTTCGTGTTAAAAATTGCCGTGATAGTACAGCGCATCCTCTCGTTTTTTAACAGCTACGCATCGCGATTTTGTTCGAGATAGGCCGAGCGGCTCAGGCTAAGCATACCATGACTATCATATGAGATACCACAGCGTTTCTATATTCTACACATTATTACGATTTGTACATGCTCTAGTACCCCATATGATGTTTCTATTACAATTGTTTTCAGGTAAAATCCAGTACACTCACTCGAAAAGCAGTACACTAATTAGCGGGGCCTTGCAGCTTGCTGTGGATATCTTTTACTGCATTTTTAATGTAAACAATTTGAAATCCAATGTAAAAATTGAGATATATTTAATTTTGAGAATGACAATTATTATACTTTATAGGTATAAAGGAATGCGTTTAGCCCATTTAGTTAAGTTCCGGGTGCACGTCCTATAACACAATGCATATGGAAACTTTCTTTATCTGTGTCAATAATAGAATATTGATTTCAACGGAGTATTGAGCTGTATGGAAAAAAATATTTATAATACAGGGTGTTGACACTGTGTGGTGGTACATTGTGGTTTCATTTATAGGATGGGGAGCAAGAGAAACAGGATGACAGCTTTGAAGTAACCTTTGGTCATGATTCCTTGCTAATTTATCAACACCATACAGTTGGCTTTACTCCATTTCAGTGTAATATGAAACACGTTTTTCTTACCATCGGTAACCGACTTTGTATCTGGGATATAGTAAGACATGTTTTTGCAGCTGAGTGGTTAAAAACTAAAAGGTATTATTGTCGTCTTCAATCATGATCCGGAGGCTATTACAAATTATAAATGATGGATTCCTCTTATTGTATTAATTAGCCATAACGATGTTATTAGAAGATGCAACGACAGTACTATGTTTTAAAAATACTCAGACAGACTCTAGAAAAAATCATAAAAATATAAGTTGTATTCACTTGTATGGATTGCGCATCATTCGTTAAGGGAAGTTAATTAACACCGATAATTGTTACGAGATTTTTCGGTTCACTGTCTTTTCTTCAAAAGCACATTATATTTTGCTGTAGTCAGAACTGCCAATGAGCGATAATAAATTGTGCAATTACGGTAATGTATGTAAATTACACTTCATTGCTGCTTTCACGCTTGGCATTGTATGAGAATTTCAGACGTACAATACTGACTGACTGTTTGCTTTCGACTATAACCCAGTTTGTGATGCGCAAGTGGTCCAATTGAAAGACAAAGCAACATTGGACCATTTTTGTATCCCTAACCGTAATCTTTACTCTAACTCTAACCCTAATCCTTAACCCTAACCCTACCCCTAACCCGAAACCCTAAACCCAAACTTAAAAATTCCGGATAATGCTTACATGTAGAACCCATATACCCCTTTAATTTTTTTAGACTATAACACCCAAAATATGCAACAATTGCAGTGCTATGAGGGCCGAAGTCACGACAGGTGTTGAAATTGCATCCCTTGCCATTCCCCTACCATGCCAGGTGCACATAGCCATAGGTAACATGTCACACCGATATCTTCCTTTATTTTTTCCGTCATGAATACATTTACGCCATCCGCTAGGTATAAGTGCAGTTCCCTCACATAAACACACTGTTATGTCTCCTTTTTTATCATTGACCTTTAGAACCATGAAAATTCATGGTTGTATTATGCATCCGTTTTTAGGGGAGAAATGTCAAGGCAGGTAGGCCTTGCCATGAAGCCGAAGATATGTAAATGGAATATATCTCAGTAACACCTTGGGAACATTGATGGCTAGATACTCCCGGGTGGACGGACATCAAACTGTATTCTTTAGGCGGAGAGTGTTTGAGATGCTAAATGAGATCTATACACCTCACATGCAGACTTGTCGATATCGGAGCAAAACTAGACAGTTTCTATCGCAGAATTTCAAATGGCATGACAGTAAACAAGAGCCTTGAACGTCTGTTCGAGCTAATTTGAATTAATATTAAATTACATGAAAAGACAGCAATTTTAATGCTAGCACTTTTCAATATTATCCATCATGTCTACTGTATAGGCTTCCTCTTTCTTAAAGCGATAATTCTTCACGATATATGTGTAATAAATTACCCATAACATAAATTACAACACGACATAGCATTTCATTTATTTTGTTACTTTCAATGCCTAACACTGGGATCCACAACTGCTCATCTATCAGGGGAACAGTTCTTAAACCCCAATATATTTGTACATTCATTGAATGACCTTTGAAGATTTGGGTACAAAAACTCTTGCCCTATGATTATGTAATTGAGGTTATTGGACCATGCCATTAGGATGAGGCTCTTGTGGTCCATAGTGTAAGGAAATAAGATTAAATGCACATATCATACATATCAGCACTTGATAAAAATGCAATATACTGTTTGAATTTGTTCGCATATGTTTTTAATTTAATGAATTTTTGAATGGTAGCACCAGTTTTTATGAGTCGCGATATTCCTATTCAGGCAAAAGGAAATTATGTGTGTCTCAAAATTGTGTTCATCGCTTTCCACATACGATGTTCAAGGTTTTAACATGATGTAATGACACAATCATTGATAAAAGTGGGCAGCAATGGACACTAATTTATCATAACGATGATAAATGTAAAGCTCAAAAGCTTCTAAAGTTGAAATAGGACAAACAAGGTATAATAATTGAAAGCTGCTGCTTAATGAACTACCTTGATGTGATTGTCAGATCTGCGGCTCCTGCAGCAGCTACCACTTCCTCTCTGGTCTCCTTTCCTTTCCAACTCGCTTTTTTTGATTGTTTTACACACCAAGATTTCAGAGGCTTCGTCTTCTCACATCCTCTTTCTGTAGTGTCCATGTCTCGGATCTATACAAGGCCACAGTCCATACTTCTGACTACAGACACATGTCTCGGATCTATACAAGGCTACAGTCCATACTACTGACTACAGACACATGTTTCGGATCTATACAAGGCCACAGTCCATACTGCTGACTACAGACACATGTCTCGGATCTATACAAGGCCACAGTCCATACTGTTGACTACATACACATGTCTCGGATCTATTCAAGGCCACAGTCCATACTACTGACTGCAGATACATGTCTCGGATCTATACAAGGCCATAGTCCAAACTACTGACTACAGACACATGTCTCGGATCTATACAAGGATGCAGTCCATACTACTGACTACAGACACATGTCTCGGATCTATACAAGGCCATAGTCCAAACTGCTGACTACAGATACATGTCTGGGATCTATACAAGGCCACAGTCCATACTACTGACTACATAAACCTGTCTCGGATCTATACTACTGACTACAGACACGTGTCTCGGATCTATACAAGGCCATAGTCCAAACTGCTGACTACAGATACATGTCTGGGATCTATACTACCGACTACAGACACATGTCTCGGATCTATACAAGGCCACAGACACAGACACATGTCTCGGACCTATACAAGGCCACAGACCATACTACTCCCATACTATTGACAACAGACAATTCCTTTCTTTATTTCCTTGTTTAGATTTTGGTAAATCTCGAATAATAATGCTTGAACTCAATTTCACCTCAATGCTTCAATTATTATCTAACAGCGATTGTATCCGAATTAATACGTGCTCTTCATTACACATAATGATAATGTATTAATTACTTTTACCAAACGCAGTAGCATATCGCTTCAGAAGAAGACATTAACCTATATTGCTGACACTAATGAATAATTAGTCAACGGTCCATGAATTCTAATTCAATACAAATAACAAGAGTGTCAAGAAGTTGAAGGTAAACAGGGTTTCAGTTAATGATGCATTAACTCATTGCATTGTTATCAACTTTCCTTCAGCTGTAGAATACTATTTAATCTACGATGGACTTATATAAATTCCGGGTCCATCTCGTGAGTTGTAACATCCATTGATGATACGCTTCGTACGTAAAACAGGGCTTCCATCAGTATGTGCTTCCATACAGATAAACCATAGACTCTAGAAAGTAAGAGTCTGTGGATAAACAGTGAGTTATCATCAGTAATCTTAACATAAGGACGGGCTAATACGGGACGTCGGGTTTGACGATTTTGTGATAGGGATGCTTTCAAAGAATTTAATCTTAAATTCTTATTCCGAGGTAAACCTTAGAGACATTGACCCACATTGACACACGATATATGTTACTAATAATTGCTCTTTGCACGAAAAAGAATGGTAAATAATCTTATTTTGTTATTCCAAATCGTCCAACTTTCATAGATACGTCGTACATAACAAGTGAGTATTTGCACACATTCTCACAATAAATATCACTTAAACGCATACATTCCTCTTCAGCATGTATCCCTTGCCAACCTTCTCAATTCTTACCATTAAAATTCCCGGGTGTACTCACAATCTTCATGAACAGAATGCCAGGGAAGTGTTTTGATAGATTTTATTCTATAGCTTCAATAGGACCATTTCATATTAAAACGACTTTCCTGAGCAGGGAGTCTTTCAATACTGTATATGCCCTAGAACTAGTTCTATTAATAAAGAAATCAGTATTTTACCGAGTCTATCTGCATTTCTATAGAACTAAAGAAATAGGGCTGCATAATACAGATTATATTAACGTTTAATTCTCGAGAGATTTTCCCCTCAAACTTTACCATGGTAAATAACTAAATATTTTACTCTATTGTAAAAATTTAATCTATAACTCCATTCGTTTCGATGTCAAGAAATAGGCTGTTAACACTTGCTGGTATATTTAGTAAACTTAGATTTGTTGTCAGATTTTATTGATATGTATTCAGGTAACAATGTAAAATTAATGATTGTAAATATATAATGCGCCCAGAAAGTATCCGAACACTTGAAAAAAAAGATCATAATCACACCCTGCACATTATGACACTGTCTGTATTGAATCCAATAGAGGCCCTGCATGAAATTATCGATTGGCTCCAAACAAAGGATTTGAGCCGGTGTCCTTCACCGTAGTTATGGCGGAGTGCAGTCCATTCAATCAAATGTTGTTATCAACCTATTTGATCGTAGTGCAGGGTTATGTGTGTGAGACGAACTGTCACGGTAGATTGCAATCATGCTTTTGTTGAATGCATTTGAGTAGTCCGCCATATTTACGGGATGATACGTCACATGCAAGACCTCTATGCGACCTCTAGAAGCAAAGTATTTGAATGGACGAATGTCCAATTTTAAAAGCTATACTTTGACCTATTCCTATCCTATACAAGGAGAAAAGATTGCAACCGGTGCAACAAAGAGACCAATACTTTCTTCACTCAAGCTTTATTTGAAGCAGTAAAGTTTGTTTCACGTTTTTCTTCTCTGTACTTTTCACAACTTTAATTTTTAAACTTTTGTTTCAGTTTTCTTTAGTTCCTTTTGTTTCAGTTATTGTGCTTCCATCAATAGATTGTGTGACAACCATTATTGTCTAAAAAAAAAGCGCAAAGTCGTCGCATATAAAAATTTGTTCTCCTTGTACGAGCGTATAGGTCAAAGTGTCACTTTTAAAATTGGAATTTCGTCCATTCAAATGCTTGTAACTTTGCTTCTAAAGGTCGCATTCGTACAGCGTCATGATGTGCAGGATGAGTGCATCTATTACAAAACCAAATTCACTGAAATATGGTTTAGTTTTTGATTTTGTCAAAGTTTGTATGTAAATGTGTCAACCAATTTAAATCTGATGATCTGTGAGTCAATATAAACAGATAAAGCAACGGATTTACATATTGACAAACATAACCCCAGAAACCTACACTATTGTTATGGACTATTCAATGATTTTTTTATATACCTTTCTCTAAAGCTGTTATTATATTCATTAAATTTATTCTGTTCCAACTACCGTCATGTTTGTTTAATATATAGGCTACATTCGCTGTCGTTGTTGTATCTAGTTCTTATTGATGTCCACATTCACAGGACATCTCGATACACATTACAATGCAATAACAACATCATCGTAAATAATTCTTACCAACAAAACAGGAATATGGTTTACATTAGTAATATACCCTTGCGGTAATAGAATACATACATACATACACGGATTATGTATTATATGCACCATTTCATTAAGACCACGGCGCAAAGAAGAATACAAATGTGATATTACCAAGATGTGTTTTTAAAACTTGTCCTTTTTTGACCTTAAAGCCATAATGTGTGATTTGCTCCACAGCGACGCAGTCAATGTTTCCTCGAATTCGTGCTTTTTGTATAATTATAATGCCCAATGGTGAACTAAAATACCACCTGAAAGACTAAGCCTGAAGTGCTTAAATTACAGTAACATTTTTATTAAGTTTTTATAAAATTAAAAAGCCCAGAGATCTCCGGTTTTATTCCGAGTTCACCGATCGAGTGATGGCTGACACATTCGTGCATGTGTATCATTGAATCAGAGACGTATAAACTGTGCGTATATCGCTATTCGTCTTATGTCTTATTCAGTGTGTCCCAACGACCGGCGAGCAAATGCACACATTGACAATAATAATATTTTAATAGGCGCTGGAATGAAATAGCAATTTCCTTTGTTTTACCTCATTTGTTTCCTCGAAATTAAAAGGGGAAATGATTTGATCAGTGAAAACCGCGTTCAAATCGCGTATTATTGCTTTAAGGGGAGGCGATCTTTTGTGCGTAATTATAGAGGGCCAGGGGATTCACCCTATCATTATAAAAAAATATTTGAAGAAATCAAAGAGCCCTAGGAATAAAAACTGTAATTCACGCCAGCCACAATTTCTTTTAATGACAAAAATTATTTTTTTGTAATCGATCAAAAACCAAACGTTTTATACCAATTTTGAATTTAGCCTGAATCCGTAAATATGGCACCTCTCGCTCTTTTTTAGGTCAAGGCTGTTTTTACCATTATGCAGCGAAGCATTGTTGAAGCTATTTCACATACATGTTCAAAACATTCCAGAGACAAAGAATGAGGCCATATACTGCTGAAATATCTTTTGTTGATTTCGAATGATAATGTCATGACGTCGTAAATTTTAAGGTCAAATTCCTAAAATCAAAACAAAACATTGCGACGCAGATATTCCCCGACTTATGCAATTTCATCATCGTATCAGTGTCTTTTATTATTTGTTTGAGACCTTTTCCAAACTTTCGTGCTATTTATGCATAAAACGGCCAATCTAACTTTACAAAATGCGTCATTTTTATGTAAACAAAAGGCTAAAGATAGCATTATGAGATTTATCTTTTATTATTACCCTCTTTTGTTCATCTGCCTCCGTGGCCGAGCGGTAAAGACAGGGACTGATAATCAATGACGCTTGGGATCGTTGGTTCGAGTCCCATCGATGCCTGTGGAAAGTTTTTTTCAATTCAAAATTCATGATTGCATTCCGAAATGAATCACTTGTCGGTAAATCGTGTATCGTATCCTTAAGGGAGGAGGAATGGGCAGACTCCAAGACCCCAATAACATTGCGATTTCCAAACGTAGACATCGGACGTACGTTGATCTATTCAAAACCACTCTCCTGTATCGAAGCGAGGTCACGTATTTAGCTATTTTGAAGATATTCCACGTGCGAAATCGACGTAGATACATCGTTGAAAATTCACAAAATTTGTCCATTTCCCAATATATTAAAGACAGTCAAAGATAATGAACATATGAAGGAAAGTCTAATTATTATTATGATCCTTTTTGTTTGTAACAAAATTACATTGCGATTTCCATTTTGGATTCCAACGTAGAATAAAAACGCAGATGCTACGTTGAAATATGCTGATTTTACCTCATGTCTAAGTCCATGCAACGCGCCCAAATTTCAGGACGAATAAGTCTCATTTTGAAAGTAAAGTCATGATGTATGTAGTGATCTTTAATCTACCAAAATATATGTTTTGGGGCAACTATAATATTTGGGGAGCACAAAAAACAATTAGGTTTAATCAGCATGTAGGTCAAAATTTTAATCAAAATCAAAAGCGGTCTGTTTGAATTTAGGCAGAGTCTCAGCTCACTGTTATTTTTCAATCACTATGCCCTCTATCGACTTAGGTTAGAAGCTGTTAGATATTGAGCAAATATTATAGTCTTTATTCTGACTTTCTTGTTCTCCATCGTGACGAATGAGCACAATCCAGTCTGGAACAGAGACTAGCCATATTCAACACCGTATTAACGTACGCGAAAACGTACGCGAAAACGTACGTGCCACGTGCTGCGTTTGAAAAATCGCAATGTCTCTGATATGTCGTCAATCACAGGACGGCTATAAACTAGCGTACACGAGACTAATTTTATAACCAAATTGGGGGACAGTATATCGATATAGAAGAAGATAGAAGAAGAAATATGATTGGTGGAATATTTCATCAAGTAACCAAATTGACCAATAGAGAAGCAAGTCTCATCGAATCTGGCCTTGCATGAAAAATGGATAATAGCGTGGTGTTCAAAACATTGTGGAGAGTTTTCCGACAAGGATTAGCCTCCAAATAAGGCAAAAGGCAAAGTCAAATCATAAAATGAAATAATCGCAAGATTTCTCGTTTCATGCAGTAACAGCAGGGTAAGTAGGAAAACGCGAATAAACAAATTGGCCTCAGAAATCGATGTTTTAATCCAATAAGTACAACCTCGGGTTTTTCGAAATATGATGTTATAGCTTGTACTCGTTGTTTTATCACTTGCAAACTTTGATAACAACCAAAGTGCACTTGGAGAGTGATTTAAAATAAATGCGCATGTAGTCAGCATAATGTTTTCAAGAATTTCCGACGGTCAAACCAAAATTTTGAGCATGCTATCGTGAAAAATGATTCTTAATTCAAGTATATGTGTAAAACCGTCAGAAAACAGTGAAATGGGAAGACAAATCAAAGTGTAACAGTAAATTGGGAAACTCACAGCTGCTAAAACCTTACTGAAATTTTGTGTATATGTATGTATAACAAATGTCCAAAAGCGATTGCGTCTGACATTTCTCTTGTTTGAAAAATGTGCAAAAAACCGATTTTTCACTAATTTGCCCCAAAAATCTTACCAGATACAAAAGTTAGTAAAAAAAGAGTACACATGTCATGTACTGACCCATGGCACTTCTCACACTAAATAGTAGGTGTAGGTCGTGTTTACTTTTCAAGAGGGGCTACCCTAAAGAACGTCGCTACCCCAGCCCTTAAGTACCGATCAACATTTACACCGGGAGATGAGATATTGAGGAGTTCAAACTTTATACAATAACATTTCTACAGTTACTATTTTGACCGGTCCCTTTCAAATTCAGATAATACGACCCACACGACATATGAAGCCACCCATTCCCAACATGCCGTTAATCATTACATCGATATGAGAATGTGAAATTTTATATAAAGAAGGGAACACATAACAACTAACCATTAAATCGTATTACCTCTTGGCTCAGATTGAGCACTCATTACAGGTTCAGCGTCTGCAATGTGACATCTTCAGGAATGATAAATCACTAATCACGTTACACATTTCATAGGTCGGTGGTATCGATAAACTTCTGTATCAGACAGTATTGAATTCTATATCAGACAGTAGGTCTCACTAACACTCGACAAAATCCTGCGAATAGTAGTTGTGTCAAATATTTTGTGTCTGGATAAAATAAAGCACTCAAAATCAGGTCGTTTTCTATTTATTTCATACAAAAGGGTCCAATTTGTAGAAGTATTTTAAAGAATGCTTTAGAAGCACTTTTCTTTCCTAAATAGTAAGTGAGTTTATTCGAATAGTTAAATTAATACAAAATCAGAAACTGCAATAATTGTTGGCAAACAACAGGTATACTACCAACAACAACAAGCCGGAGAAAGGGCCTGGATCCCGTGTTGGCTAAGTTCACAAGACCTTTGATGTATTTGACTTATTCAAAGTCAAAGACTCTCATCCTGTCAGGATGCTTCACACAAAAGCCCTTCTTCATCTTGATGTCCTGATGATACTTACTGATAAGAACTTTGAATTTAGAGGTATAGGACTTTTTTTTTCAGAGAAGAGCAGGTAGGGCAACTACTTGGTTATATTTCTACATGTTCATAATACATGTAGCATTAGTTATTTTTTAAATCACATTTTTGTTACTAAAATGAGGATTATAGCGCTATCAACGAACACTCTCTCCATAGGGCTACATGTAAAGACTAGTTATTGAAAAACGGCTCTAAAATAAAAACGGCACATTCATTTGTTCTCAAATATTGCATAATGATGTAGATTTAACATCTAGAATGTAATGTAAGTGGTGTCGTTGCCGCTCTCCTAAATTCATTTATAAAATGTCCCCCAGACCAAGGTGCTACTTTATATTCAAGCAAATTACATTTCAGTCATGACCCAGCAAGTACACAAATGTTCTTAAAACGTTTATTAAAACGTTTTAATAACATTTAAGTGTCGGATTATATAAAGATCATGAAACGTTACTATAACATTTGGGGGGGCAACATTTTTGCAAAATATTTTGTCAATAGTTAAATAACATTCTGTTAGCATGTTTTGCATCACATTTTCAGATCTTTTTTTAATGTTATTAAAACGTTTTTATACCCTTTATACAACCCAACATTTAAACATTTTACTAGGGAAAACCATAAACAACTACAACAATATCATCATGGCTAAAATCCAGAAAAGCATCATCCGAGAGCAAAGTACACTGAGTTCGAATCACGAAATGCATGTTTTCAAAAATTCAGCATGGCTTATCTTTTACATGACATTTTTATTCATTACTCATTTTGATAACCGATGCAATGAGGATATATTTTTTGAGTCAGTCGTTCCGACATGAAAGTCCCTCAGGCCACCAAATGTGGTTTAGCATTACAATTAGTTTGTTGCACTTGCAGCTCAAATTACTGCAAGCTTTACATCATCCAAATGTAGGAGGTTCAATGTAACACTAAATGCGCTGTACAATATTCGCCAGTTAATCTTGCCTTGTATCACTTTTATCACATCAGAAAGCGACATAATATGTTCAATAGATTATGTTAAAAGTAATGTTTTTTAATTAAGAAGGCTTATTGCCAATTCAAAACAAAAAAGATTACACTAAACCTCGCTAAGTGTCCTCCCATATTTCCTCATCGAAATTCATTAACAATTCATCAACAAATCTCGAAGACTTAGAAGAACTAAGAAATTCAAAATGTCAAATCCCATTTCTGGGATTTGCGTGAATAATTGAAGTACTGTTTTGGTACAGGTTTTGAATTTCCAATTTTCTATAATGCCAATATTTCAACGGCATCCTGTAAATTTATGCCATCAGTGTGCTTCTTAATAAATTAGAAAATGTTCAAACAGGGGCTCGAGACCATTTCACAAAAGACTACGTCCTATTCGCTTGATATTTAATTGTGCATCCATAAGGAGATATACTGACCTATTAATCCTAATAGATGGACAACAGGTACACAAGGGCCATAGGAAGCCTGACAAATTCTTGAAAAGCCTTTTTAAATTACTGTACACGCCGTCTTTCCCCTATGTTTATAAATCCCAATGACACATTAGACATATATATCACGTAAACCCAATGACACATAAAACCTAAATAAACGAAGAATATCCTGCATAGGGACGAAATTCAATCAAACTTGTTTAAATAGAAAAGGGCACAATCTGCCCAGCGTTAAATCTCCAGACATCTCCCACTCCTCATTGGTGATGTTTATTACTTTCAGTAGTAGTATAAATGCGATGAACACAGTTGTTAGGTTCGGTATTGAGGCTGTGAATTGTACTGAACATTCCCCTTTGATTTTCTTGGTTCAGATTCAAGAATCCACATACATCCACATATATTTATTTTATGCATAATACTTTGAAAGTTGTGTAAATTATACTTCATAACTCATATTATAGCCTTGGTCATAAGTGCAATTTTGCCATACACATACTTAAACATCTACATGTACTTATAATTTTATGTATTAAAAAGATCTAACAGATCTTGAAATTGTAGTGTTGCGGTTAGTTGGGACATGAGTAATTAACACTTTTTTGTTCAGAAAAAAGGGCATGGTTTTAATTTTTATATCCAAAATTTTAACAATAAGGGTGAAGAGAAATTCGTTGACCAAACGTGAATTGGACGGGACATTTTTTCCCAAATCTACCTGATGAAAATACGAAAATGTAGGCCTAACACTTATCGGTTGAAGCTGACCTTGAATTATGAAGGCATTAATTTCTAGGCACCACAATAATTACGTTTTATATCTCGATGTTCTAATTACATTAGGCTTATTTGGAGTTTCTATATGTTTGCCAGTACAAAATTGTCATTTTCGCAAAATAATCGCAAATAATGTCGTGTGCGCAAGTGGTGACTATAACAGTTATTCGTTTCCACACAAGGTACTTTCGGACTGAAGGCAAAGAAAGGCAAACGTACTTTAGATTTAAACCAAAGCAGAGTAAATGTGTTCTCCGGAACAGGGGGTGGAGATGGGGTCCGGCACCTCCAACAGTTTTGGCTGGGCCAAATACCACTCAATATTCCAAAGTTAAATTCACATTGTTAAGGTAATTACATTGGGCCTTAAAATACAAGACAAAAATTCCAAGTCAGCAATAACATATGCATCCAGCGATGCTGAGGTCTTCATCAGTGCTTGAGCTCCAGTTCTTTAAAGAAAAAATATTGGGAGACTCGTTTCTGACTAGAAAACATTTGTACGAACGTGTTTCCATACCCGTACGATACATAAACCATTAACACATATTGGTTCTTGTGATTCCTTTATAGGATACAGAGACCAAAGAAAGTAGAATGACAGCTTTGGAGTCACTTCTTCTCGTCATTTGTGTAATTTAAAACACGTTTTTCTCTCCATCGGTGACCGATTTCCTGTATAGTAGGACATGTTTTTGCACCTGAATGACGATAAACAGAAATGTCGTCAATTATGATCCGGCGGCTATAGTATAAGAAACAAAATGTGATGGATTCTTCTTATTACATTGATTAGTCATGATGCCTAACTTCGTGCACTTAATTTGGATGTTTCATTTGTAAGATTGCAAAGACAGCACAGTGTTGAACACGTAATTAATTGTTGTATTCAGAATTTGTCGTAGAAGTGACGTAATTAATCGGATTAACTACCATAGGTATATATAAATACAATTTTGAATATATCGCCCTTCACTACATCGTTCACGCGGTACCTATGCATTTGACCATAGATGTCAAAGAAAGGCTAATCACTCGCACCTGTAAGATTAGTATCTTTGAAAAGAGCGGTATTGTATTCAATCTGTGTTTGCTGGCATACACAGGTGATTAGTGCAATCTGTTTGTAATGCTATGGTAGTTAATCCGATTATTACGTCACTTCTACGGCAAATAGTCTGAAAAGGAAGGATTGAATTCTTCATTGTATTTTTCATTGCATTGCATTACATGGTTTGTACGCCACTATAAAAAAAAAAGCAGTTAATTAATCAATTATATCTTGATTATTACGATATGCTTTCGATGCTTACTGTCTTTTCTTTTCTCTCCCGCTTTAAATTATGTGATAGACAGCCTTTGGGCGATATAATGCTATTGCTTAATATCTAAAATGCACTTTTTTCTGCTATAACGCTTGACACGTTACATTATATACGTACGTACTTGAGATGTACATGTACACAACTATCGCCAAATATGTGGTGCTTCAAATGGTCCAATTGAATGACAATCAAATTCCTTGAACATTTCTTTGATCTAAATGGTCCGACCTTAAAACTTTAATCTGAAAACTTTAATTTGATAATAATGTACTGGTTTGACCTTGGAATCTAATCTAGTCTAGTCCGTATCTGTTCAATCTCGTCCTCTCATGTTCCTCCCTAGCTACTACGGAAAGGGCGCAACTATTGTAATGCTTAAAGCTGATATCACAGCAGGTGTTGGAACTACATCACATACTTCCGCTATGGCATCCATAGGTAACATTTTGCTACATACGAGTTCGATTTCTGCCTCACCATTTCGTCATACATACACCAATATAACGTCATCTGCTAGGTGCGGAGGATATCCTCTCGCGGAAAAGAAATTTGCACGTCTCTTCTAGTTATCATTGACCTTTAACAGTGTCGTTGACTGGGATATATATTGTGCATCCTTTTTTTAGGGGAGAGAATGTCAGAGCCTGCAGGCCTTGTCATGTGGTTTCAAATTCATCGTCATCGGGTATGTCATGGGTAATACATCCTAGTAACACTATGGGAACGATGGTGGATCCTCATGGACTAACAGAAATTAGATTGTCCGCTTTGGAAGGAGAGTGCGGAGATTTCAAGCTTGTTATATGAGATTGATAAACATCACATAAAACATTGTCGATGTCGAAATGAAAACTATATTTCGCCGACATGTGCCTAAACAAGGGCCTGAAACGCCTATTCAATCTAAGTTAAAGATAAAGGTCAAAGTACCCAGACTTACTGATGTTAAATCTCCAGGTCTCTTAAATACTTGGTTGCAAACTTATGAACCTTTTATTTGTTTATTTCCTTACGGTTTTTTTTTGGTTTTTTCCTCCTCACTTTTTGCTTATATCTCAGTTTCATTATTGCCGACTTTAACCTGATTGCGCTAGATTTGGTCACATTTGTACATTTTGACTATTGGATAATTGTTACATAATCAATTTAAGACTAGTTTAAAAAAAACCCAATAAAAAACCCTTGTTCTACTCCAAGAACAGGTTCTTCTCCAGCTGGTCATTTACGTTGAAAAATAGATCAATCATTCGCAGTTGTCATTTTGTATATCTCATTTAATTACCGTTGAACATCACTCTTCACATTTGACTTGGTAAGACGACCTTTCCGTTTCCGTGTTTTACTCGATATTTTTAAGAATAATTTATTACTCGCATTATTTAGTTTTATAATAAAATTGAATTGAATTAAATTAGCTTAACCATCGTATATAACATAGAATAAAGTCAAAATAATATGTGATGCGATCAAGCAAAATCAGTCGGAACTCGGAAATATTAAATTTTCAGTTTCTTATAGGATAGTTAAAAGCAATTACAAAGCTGCATTTCGCAGAAAACCCCATTTAAATTGAACGACCAGTTCCAAAGATATGAACAATTAAATAGTTTCCAAAACAGCAGGAAACAAAAAGAAATATTACCTTTGTTTGGCTATATCTCTAAATCAATATTTCCGAGTTCCGTCTGATTTTGCTTGATCGCATACATATACAGTATTAAATACAGACTTGACATTTAATATGGAATATTTTTCGCAAAGTTCCAAGACTGGTCTGAACGGAGACTGCATAGACCGCACGGGCTAAATATTAATTGGGGTGTGTCGGGAGATGGTGAAAAATAGTTGTTTGATAGAAAATGTGCTTTCGATATGTTTACATTATGGTGTTATAATGTAGCGAATTTGCCTAAAATGGCGGATTTAGGGAGGCTGAATTTGAGCTTTGAGGGGGACACAATTTCGGACTTTATGCAACGTGGTACTGTTATTATCAAATTTGTAGCGGTTTGAGGTGATATTTCTTAAACTTCGTTAGCAACTGGCATTCATCACAGCTAAATTACACTTACAATGTACCAAGTTTTTGAACAGGGGAGGAGCTTACAAATAGGGCTCTTAAAAGCTGTACGTACTCAGAAAGTTTGAATGGCCCCCTGGGGTCAAATGTTATAAACTTGCGGTACAAAAACAACTGTGCGGATTCCTGGTTGTCCAATAAACTCACACTGTTTCTTTGTGTACAGTAAGTTTATAACATTTGGCCCCAGGGGACCATTCAAATTTTCTGAGTGCATACTACTTTATAGAGCCATATTTTTCAAAGCTCCTCCCACTTTCAAAACTAGTAGATCACCGGTGCATTTTAGTTCTGACGATCACTTATCGGTATTTAGGTTCAATAAAATTGCCTCAAACCTCAATAAATTTGATTATATCAGATTATTGTTGCTCAAATTCAGAAATTTTACCCCCACAAAATTCAAATTCAGTCTCCTTTAATCCGCCATTTTAGGCTAATTTACTACATTATGAGCGCCATAATATAAACTAATGGAAAGCACATTTTCTGGCAAACAATTAGTTAACACCATCTCCCGACACACCCCAATTAATATTTAGCCCGTGCCGTTTATGCAGACCTCTACCAGACCAGTCTTGGAATTTTGCGAAAAAGTATTCCATATTAAATGTCAAGTCTGTATAATCAAACACAGGTCATATAAATTCATCTCATTCATTGGTTAATTAATAATAGATCATCGAGGGGAACTCAATTTCACCTTATTACTTCAATTATTAATTAGCGACGTTTGTACGTGAATTAATATACTTTATTGCACTTAATGGTAATTTAATCGATTCACCAAATGTAATCAGTAGTTTAGCATATCGGAATTGATACAAATGTGTCCTCCTTCATTACACTTAATGATGATTTAATCGCTTTAGCACCTTCAGTACACTTACTGATACTTTAATAGCTTTAACACACTCAATTGGTAGCGTAGCATATCGCTTCAGAGGAAGACATTAACCTACATTGCTGACACTAATGAATAGTTAGTCAACGGTCCATGAATTCTAATTCAATACAAATGACAAGAGTGTTCCCAAACGAAACCAATACTAAGAAATTGAAGTTCAAACAGGATTTAATTTCATTAAGAATTTACTCGCTAAATTGTTAAAACATAGGAACTCTTACACTCCAAAAGTTATAATCCAAACAACAAAAAGGTTCATTTTATCCTGTCAATGAAGTTCATTTGTATTACGCATTCCAAATCGTCTCAATAATTTTTTCCAAGTGTTTTGATATTTATCTTACAACTTCAATAAAACCATTGCATATGAACACGGCTCCTAAGTATATAGTCTTTCAATGCAATATGTGTCCTATAACTAGTTCTGTTCATAGAGAATCAGCATCTTGTTGAATGTGCGTTTTTAAGGAAATAGGATCGCATAATACATATTATATTGACGTCTATTTCCCAAGAGAAAATTTCCCTTAGACATTACCATGGTGAAGGACTAAACTTACAGCTCTATTCCATTTTTAAAAGATATAATACCGTATGAAGAAATGTACCATTTACAGTGAGTACAATCAGATTAAAAAAATATTTAAAACTAAATTATCGAGCCTCATCATTCACTGGCATAAATACTGACCGATCCCTTATCTTTAAAATTGCAGATAATACGACCAACATCCCATTATATGTTATCATAAAATATTGCATCGTTGTCAGAATGTTAAAATAAGCAGAGAAATTCAATACCTGCATGGGAACACATTCCAACAAAGCAGTCTTCATCTTGTTAAATCTTTGTCCGGACAGAGCAATCGTAATAGGTTTAGTCTCTGTAATGTGACATCTGCATGAATGATAAATGACTAATCACATTGCACACTCCTTAGGTCGATGGCATTCGTAAGCTTCTGCATAAGGCGGTGTTGTACTCTATTCTTGCTATTCAATATGTCTCACTGATACTCAACGCATGCCTATGAATTTTCATGGTATTGTTCTACTTGTTAGTACCGTAGGTGTATCAAGTAGTGTGGGGGTGTGTGTACCGATAAAATAAAACACCCCAAATCAGGTCGCTTCAATTTGATATAAAAGGGTTCAGATTGGTAGAGGTACTTTAAAGAACGTTTAAGAAGTACCTTATTTTTCCGAACTGAGTAATTGGTGAACATATTTGATTGATTATAAGAAATTGCAATAATGCTTCTACTAATAAAAGCAAATGTGCAGAGCAGTAGAAAAAAAACAAAATCACATAAATGCTAAAAAATTCTGAAAAATCAAAGCGATTACATTAGTTTTATTCAAATTTGTTGTATCATCCATAATCCGAGTGATAAATGGAATAACTTAAATTGAGGAAAAAGACATTAAATACCTTCATTTAAGTGTTTTGGAGCAACAGCTTAAGAATATGTTCATTCTGGAATGTATTCGTAACCAATGATAAAAGCGCATCTTCGCTTAAGATCGTAGCTCATATGTGCGTATATACTTAACAGAGTGCATGCGATACACATGAAATAGAAGTGAAGCTCTAAGATGTAGAGTCACTTCAAAATTCAAGGCAGAAAGAGCATACTTTGCAGCGCACGTACATATTGAAGAAGAGAAGAGAGAGGCTTATAAAAGGAAGATAAAATTACATAATTGATGATTTCCAGGAAAAATTTCAATAGTTAAAAGAACATTTTGTTCTTCTCAATACTCTTTGCTAATTCACGAGGGTTACTTTAACAATTTCAGATTTGATCAGGCTATGCTTTTACTGAAAACTAATATGCGTTGAAGAATTATCTTTCATAAAATGGACCATACCTAACGTTTGACTTTGGTTCTCGGAAAGCCACCATTAAAGAGAAACGTCATGTCTTATATTTGAACTTGTTGAAAGTAGAAATGAATGTCATTGCCTCTCATCTGCTAAACCTAATTGTTTTGACTAGCTGGTATTTAAGTGTAGAAAATATTCAAATTGGATCTATTAAATCTACCTAATAATGGGAAACGGTTTTAAGAACTTGTGAATTTTATTATCCAGCCACCCTGTAACATCAAATTACTTTTTCGTATATATTTAGGCAATCAATATGCTTTTGTGCAATGAAATTTTATTTAAGTCTAGGTAAATGTCAATGTATCTTAAGAAAATGAGTAGATTATTGATAATTCTGGTAATGTCTCAAATCCAATTAAGATAAACCTTCTTGATAGATTTAGGATCTTCAACTTAAATTGAAAGAGGAAATTGTTATGACAGAGATATAGTTTACCTTTTGTGGTGATATTACTATTATACGTAGATAATACGTTGGATGCGTTTCGTAAAGGTCGACGGAAACATTTTATTATATAAAAAGAGTACCAAATGCTTCTGTTTTAACTTCAGCTGTGACATACGTACATCTTAGAACTAAATGCGGCTGTTACTCATTCAAAACTGACAGAGGAAGTATAAAATAATACTTTGATTGAATCTTCAAGTTTCAAGAACATTCGGCTTTTATGGTATCGGATAATGTTGAAAGATATCGCAAATATAATATCAGAAAATATCATATGTTTAGAATGTTTAGGAGGGGCCCGGAGATGGGACGTTATATTAGCTTTACACACGTACCTAATTGTCATAGCTAGTTTCGATACGGGTGCAGTATGTTACGTAGCGAAGTAGGATATGGTAAGAGTATAGTACTGCTATATGCCTCAGTAATAATAGACTTCTTAGAACTGTCAATTACACTCAACTTTCCAAAGTAATGATCCCCTATATTAACGTGGGTTATAAGCTACTCACGCACAATGACGCGAACTACATTTCTACTATAATCCCCTTTTCGGCTTTTTTGAGTTCCTTAGAATTAGATTTTATACCTGTTAACTTTACTTGAGCAATTTTGCTAAAAATGGTTTTAACGGTAACAAGGCGAAAATACCCAGGCACGGGCCTTTATAAGAGGATTGGAGCAGAGACAGAGAAAAGGCACAAGCAAAAGGTTAGCCATTTCAAAGTAGTTGCACTGGACAGAAGTTGAAGTTGGAGGACAACATTTTTGAATGAAGAATAATTTTTTTCTAAAGACAGAGCACATCTTGTCTATATTTCATGAACCGGTCTCAGCGGCGGTGTGGTTATCGTAATTATCCATATTATTATCAGTATCTTCAGTATACCTAGCATACGAAAGGGTTTTTTTATGACAGTTAGATAAACACTGCATGACAACTTCGCGAAGAGGCATCATCAAATCCCACTAATATTTGAGGTGGCCTCCGAGTGCAAACGTTTGAGGGCCCAAGCACGAGGTGTGTGTGCAAGAAATTCAGTAAGGCTTATGTTTTACATGACATGCATATTCATCACTCATGATCCGGCTCGTTTTTTTGCTCTCCTAGATTTCAACATGTTCTTTTGATAACCAATGCAATGAGGATATATTTGTTCAAGTCAGTCGTTCCGACATGAAAATCCCTCAGGACACCAAATGTGGTTTAGCATTACAATTAGTTTGGAGCACATGAAGCTCAAATTACTGCAAGCTTTTAGTGATGGCAATAGACAAATATCCAGCACCACTTTTTATGCCACAGAAGAAAGCAACATAATCAAATGTAGTATTATTTAATTGAAGAAAGCTTATTGCCTATTCATCACTAAAAGGATTACAGTAAACTTCGCTAACTGTCATTCTGAATATTTCTCATTCATTTGCATTAATAATTCATCAACAAACCATATAAAATTATACTATTTTTGGAAACATAGTGGAACAAATTCACGAAAGAATCCTATCTAATGGATTCAAATTACGACTCACATTTTTATATACTGAGTTCGAACATTTGCAATGCAACTACTTTATTGGTATGGGTTTTAAATTACCAATTTTCTGAGTCAATGTTATCAAAACTTCACTAGCATCTGTGAATTATTTCGCACAATATGATTCATATGGAATAAAACAAAATTTAAACGAAGACCTGGAGAGCATTTCATCACAGACTATATCCTGTGTGGTTGCTGTTTAAACAATTAATATGTACGTAGAGAGACAAAAATATTAATGGAAAATAATTATGTCAAGTTCACAAGGTAGACTCCCAATCTAGGAAGCCGCGACCGACTCTTTAAATAACGCTATGTTTATAAACCCCTATGACGTCACACCTGTATCATGAAAACCTCTACAAGAACTTGAATCTTAATGTTCTGGTCAATTTTATGTACATGTTTAATGCATGTACTTCTGTTATTGTCTCTTCCTTCGTTCGTTTTAAAGGGTAATGTAAAATGCGAGTAATTTTATCACGAGCAAAGGGTTTTTGTTTTTTATTTTGCTATGCTTTCTTCAGTGTCTGTTATCATATTATTTCAGCAGAAGCAAAACTCGGCTTAAAATAGGACAATCTGAAACTGAGAAATCCAGTGTGAAAATAAATACAGAATCGGTAATATTGCGAGTGCCCAATTTTGTGCGTGCCCATTTTCCCAGGCACGTCTTCATTCCCAATGTGCTAAATGTTGACATCATCATTGTGCCATAGTGAACAATGAACTATCGTCATGTTACGCTTACGTGCAAAGCGAATACGATAATGACATGCAATTGTCATATTCAGACGAATAGACATATGTGATGCGATCAAGCAAAATCAGTCGGAACTCGGAAATATTGATTTTGAGATATAGCCACGCAAAGGAAATATTTCCTTTTGTTTGCTGTTGTTTTGGAAACTCTTTAATTGCTCATATCTTTGGAAGTGGTTGTTCAATTTCAATGGGGTTTTCTGCAAAATGCAGCTTTGTACATGCTTTTTACTATCCTATACTATATTTCCGAGTTCCGACTGATTTTGCTTGATCGCATCACATATATGATATACACATCACCTCGTTTGTTGTGGTTTTGTTTATAAGATGCAGAACACAATAGCAGAATGACAGATTAGGAGTAGCCTTTGGTCACGATTCCTCAGTGCTTCATCTTGTTGGGTTCTCTTCATTTCTAACTAATCTGAAACACGATTTCCTTTATATCGGTGACCCACTTTATTTTGCAGCTGACATTGTCTTCAATCATGATCGGATGGATTTTTCTTATTATATTAATTATCAATGATGAAGATTGCAACCTCAGTATGACAATGCTAAGGATGTACCCTATTTTGCATTTGGCAAAGACAAAGTAATTTGCAAGGAAATGATGAAAGGAATTCAACTTTATCTCCAAAAATATGAAAAATTGCCTACTTTTGAAAAGATCCTCGCCAAAATATTTGATCCACCATTAATATTAAAACTCAAAATATATACGCCAAAATGAGTGCAGCTTTAATTTAAAAACTATAGGGTGTTCAAGAATTGATGTACCCATTCATATGATGATGTATTACTTGCTACATAAATCAATTGAAAATGATTTAATTTGTGATTTAAAAGTGAGGTTAACTTAACAATTATTTTCTCCATTTTTTTTAACGTTGGGTCCAGTAATCGTTGACAAGCGCCCCTAACGTCTCTGGGTATGGAATTCCAGTATCTTGTTGGAATCAATAATCAATCAATAATCAACAGCATCAATTGGTGGGACTTGGCTTGTTTTCTTGACTCCACCAGTATTTTACCCACATCTCAGTCCATCCAAGTGTTTCAGCAACTTCCTTGGTTGTTTTCCCAACTCTTTTAAGTGTATGCAATTCTTTTTTCTTCATGAATTGTTGGTTCTTTCTTTCATGCCTCCAAGCGCCATCTTAAATGTCCAGCACAATCTTGGGAACTTTCGGTATAATTAATTTTCACCAATTCACAAAAATATCCAGAACTCAACGAAAACTTGGTCGATTTTGATGAACTAAAAGGTAGAGAAAGCTTAAGATGCAATCAAGACAGGTGTATGTGTATTTGAGTTGCATCACAATTTTTTCCTCCACTAATGATATGATAACAAAAAGTGCTAGGGGTACATCAATTCTTGAGCACCCTACTAGGACTAGCACCCGGTGTTTTGTTGTATTCTTCATTTTTTCTCCTCTTTGATTTGATACCACCCCGTTGTCATACTTTGGTTTTATTTTTAAATATTTAATGTAAAAAAGGATTTAAAATATGAATCACTCTGGGTTGGAAAATATTTTTGACTCTTTTCTTTTTCATTTGAAACCAACCATGGAAGCACTGATCTCACAAAAACTTCATGGTCGAATGGCTCCGTTTTAGTGTTCTAAATGAAATAAATTACCTTATTGTTTTAGAACCAAACAACAAGTTACTACTTTTTCAATTTTAAAAATATATTTGCTTTTATCCATCTAATCCTTCTAATAATCCCTGGACAATTGTGTACCGGTACGTTAGATTACCACAACCAACGGGATCCTCAGCCACCATATACGTTGCCCATCAGCATGCTTTGCAGAGATTTCACCCGGGAGATTTCATGCCAAATAAAAATAATTTTTACAGGTTTGTTATAGACAGCAAATATTATTGCATGTCTGCATTTTCATTACAACCACACAACGAGATGTTTGATACGTAGGTTTAATAAAGTATTACGAATCGAAATAATTAAAAAGGTCTCTTAAAAGGAACATAAAACGCCTTTTCTCTGTTTAGACAGAATACAGACGTACACAACACTTGTTCTACTCCAAGAACGGGTTCATCTCCAGCAGGTCATTTACGTTGACAATAGATCAATCATTCGCAGTTGTCATTTTGTAAATCTCATTTAATTACCGTTGAACATCACTCTTCACATTTGACTTGGTAAGACGACCTTTCCGTTTCCGTGCTTTACTCGACATTTTTTAGAATAATATATTACTCTCAGTATTTTATTGTATAAGTTATATTAATTCAATTAGCCTCACCACCGTATATAACATTATAACATAGAATCGAGTCAAGATAACATACCGTATTAAATATAATCAAACAAAAGTCACATAAATTCATCTCTTTCATTGTTAATTAATAATAGATCATCGAGGGGAACTCAATTTCACCTTATTACTTCAATGATTAATTAGCAACGTTTGTACCTGAATTAATACACTTTATTACACTTAATAGTAATTTAATCGATTTACCAAACGTAGTAGTGTAGCATATCGGAATTAATACAAATGTGTCCTCCTTCATTACACTTAATGATGATTTAATAGCTTTACAACCTTCGTTACACGTAACTGATAATTTAATCGCCTTACCAAACGTAATTGGTAGCGTAGCATATCGCTTTAGAAGAAGACATTAACCTATATTGCTGACACTAATGAATAATTAGTCAACGATCCATGAATTCTAATTCAATACAAATGACAAGAGTGTTCCCAAACGAAACCAATACTAAGAAATTGAAGTTTAAACAGGATTTTTAAAATTTCATTAAGAATTTACTCGCTAAATTGTTAAAACATAGGAAATCTTGCACTCCATAAGTTAAATCCAAACGACAAAAAAGCAGGTTTTATCTACGACTCCCGGCAATGAAGTTCATTTGTATTACGCATTTCAGATCGTCTCAATAATTTGTTCCAAGTGTTTTGATATTTATCTCACAACTTTAATAAAACCATTATATATGAACACGGCTCCTAAGTGTATAGCATTTCAATGCAGTATGTGTTCTAGAACTAGTTCTGTTCATCAGCATTTTTTCCGAATGTGCGCTTCTAAGGAAATAGGGTTGCATAAAACAAATTATATATTGACGTCTATTCCTCGAGAATAAATTCCCCTCAGACATTACCATGGTGAATAACTAAACTTATAGCTCTATTACATTTTTAAAAGATATAATACCGTATGAAGAAATGTGCCATTAACGCTTTACATATACAGTGAGTACAATCATATTAAGAAAAATATTTAAAACTAAAATTATCCGGCCTTATCTTTCACTGGCATTAATACTGACCGATCCCTTATCCTTTAAATGGTAGATAATACGACCAACATCCCATTATATTTTATCATAAATATTGCATCGCTGTCAGAATGTTAAAATAAGCAGAGAAATTCAATACCTGCATGGGAACACATTCCAACAACGCAGTCTTCATCTTGTTAATCTTAGTCCGGATAGAACAATCATAATAGGTTTAGCGTCTGTAATGTGACATCTACATGAATGATAAACGACTAATCACATTGCACACTCCATAGGTCGATGGCATTCGTAATCTTTTGCATAAGGCGGTGTTGAACTAAACTGAGCTCAAAAAGAAACTTATAATTTTTTACAACTTGTGAATCACAAGGTCATATCTTAAAATACTGTCAATCAAAATGAACCAAAATTACACAAAGGATTACTTTAATACTCTACTCAAAACACATGTCAGTAACCAAGCAGTTGTCCAACTGACACAACAGCAAAATGCACTGTCATGGGACAGCTTCCTGGACTTCTTCCACTTTCACAGCCCAACATTTGGCACCCAGGATAAACAATCTGTGAGAATGCACACAAGATCCTTGCTCTGATGATAAAACGGTGCTGCTTTCTGCTTTTCATACACTTTTTTCGTGAAACAGGGCTGGGCTGTGAATGTGGTCCAGGAAGCTGTTCCATGTCAGTGCATTTTGCTGTTGTGTCAGTTGATAACTATTTGGTTACTGACATGTGTTAAGAGTAGAGCATTGAAGTAAACATGTGTGTAATTTTGGTATAATTTGATAGACAGGATTTCAAGATATGACCTTGTGAAAAATGATAAGTTTCTTTTTGAGCTCAGTTTATATTCTCGTTACTCAATATGTCTCACTGACACTCAACGCTAGCCTACGAATCTCAATATGTCTCACTGATACTCAATACAAGCCTACGAATCTCAATATGTCTCACTGATACTCAACGCAAGCCTACGAATTTTCATGGTATTGTTCTTACTTGTTAGTACCGCAGGTGTATCAAGTAGTGTGTGTCCTGATAAAATAAAACACCCAAAATCAGGTCGCTTTTAATTGATTTGATATAAAAGGGTTGAGATTTGTAGAGGTACTTTATAGAACGTTTAAGAAATACCTTATGTTTCTGAAGTAATTGGTGAACCTATTCGAATGATTACATTGTTATAATGCTTCTGCTAATTACAGTAGAAAAAGAAAAATCACGTAAATGCAAAAAAAAAAAAAAAAATGCTGAAATATCGAAGCGAGTACTATAGATTTTCTATCCTCCAAGGAGCTATGTATACAGCCGAGTGATAAATTAAAGAACATGGAATAAGAGGATATTTTGAAAGCCAAGATTTAAAGAAGAAAAAAGACATTAAATATCTTCATTAAGGTTGTTTGGAGTAATAGCATAAGAATATACCCATTCTAGAATGTATGGCACCCAATGGTAAAAGTGCATCTTCGCTTATATTTAAAGATCGTAGCTCGTATGGCGCTTACGAAACAAGTAGGATCGATGTGAAATAGAAATGTGGCTCTAATATGTGGAGTCACTTCAAAATTCGAGGCAGAAAGAGCATACTTTGCTAGTGCACGTACATATTTAAGAAGGGTGGAGAGAGGATTATAAAAGGAAGATTAAATAACATAATTGATGATTACCAGGAAATATTTCAATAGTAGTAAAAGAACCTTTCGTTCTTCTCAATACTCTTTGCTAATTCAAGAGGGCTACTCAAACAATTTCAGACTTGATCAATAGAGCAAAGCATATTTAACTTTTGACTATGGTTCTCGAAAAGACATCATTAAAGAGTGCGTCAGAACTTATATTTGAACTTATTGAAAGTAGAAATGAACTTGATGTCGTATAGAAATTAGTCAATCAATCGCCGGATTAAAGTGTGGACCACTCGTCTGAATGTCATCGCATCTCATCTGCTATACCTATTTGTTTTGACTTATTAAATCTACCTAATAATGGGAAACAGCTTTAAGAACTTTTGAATTTTATTATCCAGCCACAACCTCAAATTACTTTTTTTAATATATATTTTAGGTAATCATGCTGCTTTTATGCAATGAAATTACATTTAAGTCTAGGTAAATGTCTTTATGTATCTTATGAAAATGAGTAGATTATGTGATAGTTCTGGTAATGTCTCAAATGCAATTAAGATAGACCTTCTTGATAGATTTAGGATCTTCAACTTAAATTGAGAGACGAAATTGTTTTGACAGAGATATAATTTACCTTTTACAGTAATATTGCTATAAGTAGATAATGCGTTAAATGCATTTCGTAAAGGTCGATGGAAACATTTTTTAAGATAAAAAAGTACCAAATGCTTCTGTTTTTAACTTCAACTGTGACGTACGTACATCTTAGAACTAAATGCCGCTGTTACTCATTCAAAACTCACAGAAGAAAAATCACTAAAATCATACTACTTGGATTGAATCTTGATGTTCAAGTTATGGTATCGCAAATCTAATATCAGAAAATATCATATGTTTAGAATGTTTAGGAGGGACCCGGAGAGGTGACGTTATATCATAACCCACAGCTTTACACATGTACTTTATCGTCATAGCTAGTTTTGATACGGGTGCAGTATGTTAAGTAGCGAAGCAGGATATGGTAAGAGTACAGTACTGCTATATGCCTCAGTAATAATAGACTTCTTAGAACTGTCCATTACACTTAACTTTCCAAAGTAATGATCCCCTATATCAACATGGGTTATAAACTACTCACGTACAAATTATGACGCGAACTACATTTCTACTATAACCACTTTTCCGGCTTCTTTGAGTTCCTTAGAATTAGATTTTATACACCTTGAGCAATTTTACTAAAAATGGTGTTGACGATAACAAGGCGAAACATACCCAGGCCTGGGCCTTTAATATAGGATTGAAGCAGTGGCAGAGAAAACGCACAATCAAAAGATTAGCCATTTTAAAGTAGTTGCACTTGACAGAAGTTGAAGTTGGAGGTCAAAGTTTTAGTATGAAGAATATTCTTTTTCTAAAGACAGAGCACATCTTGTCTATATTTTATGAACCGGTCAAGCTCTCAACGGCCGTGTCTTTTATCGTAATCCATATTATTATCAGTATCTTCAGTATACCTAGCATACGAAAAGGTTTTTTTAATGACAGTTAGATAAACACTGCATGACAACTTCGCGAAGAGGCATCATCAAATCCCACTAATATTTGCGGTGGCCTCCGAGTGCAAACTACGCCACGTTTGAGGTCCCAAGCACTAGGTGTGTGTGTGTGCAAGAAATTCAGTATGTCTTATGTTTTACATGACATGCATATTCATCACTCTGATCTGGCTTGTTTTCTTTGCTCTCCCTAGATTTAAACATGTCTATATGATAACCAATGCAATGAGGATATATTTGTTCAAGTCAGTCGTTCCGACATGAAAATCCCTCAGGCCACCAAATGTGGTTTAGCATTACAATTAGTTTGTAGCACATGAAGCTCAAATTACTGCAAGCTTTTAGTGATAGCAATAGACAAATATCGAGAACCATTCGAATGTTTGGGTTCAATGTAACACTACATGCGCTTTATAATACTTAATTTCAGTGCCACATATGATGCAAAATGTTTCTTTTATGCCACTTTTATCACAGAAGATTAAACTTCGCTAACTGTCACTCTGTATATTTCTCATTCATTTGCATTAATAATTCATCAACAAACCATATAAATACTACTACTTTAGGAAACATAGTGGAACAAAGTCACGAAAGAATCATATCTAATGGGTTCAAATTACGACTCACATTTTATACTAAATTCTAACATTTCGCAATGCAACTACTTATTGGGTTTTAAATTACCAATTTTCTGAGTCAATATGTTTCCTAAACTTCACTAACATCTGTGAATTATTTCGTACAATGTGATTCATATGGAATAAAATAAAATTAAACCAAGACCTGGAGAGCATTTCATCACAGACTACATCCTGTGTGGTTGCTGTGTAAATATTGGATCTGAAGTAGAAAGACAAAAATATAAATCCCTATAAATGGAAAATATGTCAAGTTCACAAGGTAGCCTCCCAATCTAGGAAGACGCGACTGACTCTTTAAATAACGCTATGTTTATAAACCCCTATGACGTTAGACCTGCCTCATGAAAACACTCTACTAGAACTTGAATCGTAATGTTCTGGTCAATTTGATGTACATGTTTAATGCATGTACTGCTGCGAGATATTTTATCACGTGATCAAATGTTTTTTTTTCTTTTCTTTTTTTTGCTATGCTTTCTTCAGTGTCTGTTATTATCTAATGTCTGCAGAAGCAAATATATGCTGATTTTTTTATTGATTTATGATTGTAGGTATCGAAAGATGGAGAAATAAAGCTTGGTTATTGTTAAGAAATGGCCTAGGAAAATACAGCCGATTGCCGAGGAATAGTTCTCAGATAATCAATAGGCAGCAGCTAAGCATGATTATTACTTATGCAAAGCAGATAGGCTTCTCCAATCGAAAATCATTTCCGAGTTAATACCTAGTGTTTTGCATTCGTTTGGCTTGTGCTTTTATTAGTGACAAAGTCCGTACATTCCACTGTCATGTACCCGTTTATCTGATCATGTTGATCATCTTTAGACGCTAAACAAACTGTGTAGTACGTACATGACATACCGTAAAATTCCGTCTACAAACGAGGTTTTTTTGACACAAGAGACAAGAGGCAGACACTCTCAACAAAAACGTTATTTGGAGTTTGAACAACTATATTACTGATAAAGGCGGCTGTACAAAACATGTATATTTGTAAGACCAATCTATTACAATGTTTTTGAGAAGGGTATTGGCCTTTCATATCTTTCGTTCAAAAAAACCTCGTTTAGAGGCATATATGCTTCTAGACGGAATTCTACGGTATGGTAAATATGTCGATTTAACTTTTTGTGAAATCGTCCAAACTCAAAAATCTTTTGCCGGAGAAAAATTAGAAATCCCCTTGATCAGTTGCTACATTATTAGAAGCCCCCTTGATCAGTTGCAACGTAAATTGCAAATATACAAAGTGTAAAATATGGTATAAGGATCCATACTATCTTGTCAAATTTATCCACAATATAATTATACAACGGAACGCCGGGAATAGAAATCTAAAAACAAACTAGTGGCAAATGGGTAGTCATGGACCACAAACCTAGGTGGGGCATGTTTTGGAGGATCTGACCCCTTCAAAATGTTCCAAAATGTTCCCCTGGTCATCAAGTTTGAGCCCCATACTCCTTACAGATGTCCAGAAAATTAAATTCTAATATTTGACCCCAGATAACTTTTGACCTGACCCCTGCACAGCGTTCCAAAGTGTCCCCCCTGGTCAGTAAGTTTGTTGTCACGGAGTTTGAGCCCTGTACCCCTTACAGATGTCCAGAAAATGCATTTCTAACATTTGACCTCTGCATGACCTTTGACCTGACCCCTGCAAACTGTTCCCCTGGTCATGAGATTTGTTGTCGCTGAGTTTGAGCACAACAGCCCTTACAGATGTCGAGATAAGGCAATTGTAAGATTCTACCCCCTTAATGACATTTGACCCCAAGCCGATGTACATGTGTAAGTAACGTCACTGTGATATGTAATATGTGGCAGAAGAAGCATTTTGAAGGTATTTGGTTATATACCGATAACTCCCCCTTAATGACATTGGACCCCAAGCCGATGCACATGTCGTCGTCCGTATTCCATAGTGGCGTATAGTGGGGCGCCGCGAATAAACAACTTTTCGAGAAAATCGGGTTTGAAGAAATGCCAATTTAAAATCGAGTTGTGTAAATCAGACATTCATTATATTTTGTAAATGATGTGAAATTTCTGAAGTAAACTAAATAGATTTTATTGTTATATATTTTTCAAAAGAAATAAATACATATAATTTTGCTGGCAAACTGACAATAAAACTATACGTCACTATGGAAAACGAACAAAACGCAATACCCTAACCTTACGTTAACCGTACGCCACCTCGGTCGCCGTGTAATCCCGATGGCGTTACTTTTCGTCGTTCGTATTCCATAGTGGCGTATAGGTCCGATACGCGTACGCCACTATGACATACGATGTTTTTCATTTTGCCGATATTTCATAATTATAAAATGTGTATAAAAAGTGGCGTATGGTCGATACGCCACTATGGAATACAAAAAATGTCACTTTGTAACTATACGCCACATTTAATTAATTAATTACTAATTAATTAGCTAATTATGACTGATGAGACTTAGAAAAAATGAAAGAGAACATCATTAAAAACATATGTGCCAATTTTCAAAAAAATGACCAAAAATCACTATACGCCACTATGGAATACAGCCGACGATGTGTAAGTAACGTCACTGTGATATGTAATATGTGGCAGAAGAAGCATTTTGAAGGTATTTGGTTATATACCGGTAATTCCCCCTTAATGACATTTGACCCCAAATCTGTTTGCACCCTATGGGCACTGGATATAGCCCATACAAATGTGCAACTTACATAATTGTAGGGTGTAACATGTAAGAGGAGAAGCATTTTGAAGTTTGTTGCCAGAAGAAGAAGAATGAAGAATCGGATAGAAAAACAGGACCTACCGTGGGTGGGGGGGGGTTACAATCCCCAGCTAGGTAATTACTCGTATTCAAGACCAATATACATATATAAACCCAACCACATTGTTTCTGGTGGTTTCGTTTATAGGATGCAGAACTTTGTATCCACGTTTATAGAAAAAACGTGACAGATTAAATATTTTTTTAAATCGTCCAGGGTACATAATGTGAACGTATTGAATAAAGAAAGCAACAGCAATATTAAGGATTGGAGCCTCATCAATGTTATCTTACATTTAAATGATAACTGACCGTTGAAATTAAATACAGAATCGGTAATATTGCGAGTGCCCAATTTTGTGCGTGCCCAGTTTTCCAGGCACTTCTTCTCTCCTAATGTTGTAAATATTAGCATCATCTTTATGACATACTGAACAATGATCTACCGTCACATTACGCTGCAAAGCGTATACGGTAATGAAATGCAATTTAGAACCAAACAACAAGTTACTACTTTTTCAATTTCAATTTGCTTCTATCAATTTAATCCATCTAGTTCTCATCTGTGCCTCATTTTTTGCCGGCTCCTTGTTTTTGCTCTGTTTTCTTTCTCCCGGCTCGGCTCCCCACCTAAGAGTTGCTGTGTGCTTCCAATCTTGTGCAATATACCCGGTCATTTTCTTGCAATATTGTGTATGTGTTATAGTATGTTTAAGTTAGGCTAAATATTGTATTTAAAATTTTTGTTCCCTAGGTTTTATGTTTTGTAAAGCGCCCAGAGGCTATTTGCGTTGGGCGCTATTTTAAATCTTTATTATTATTATTATTATTATTATTATTATTATTATTATTATTATTATTATTATTATTATTATTATTATTATTATTATTATTATATAATTATTATTATTATTATTATTATTATTATTATTATTATTATTATTATTATTATTATTATTATTATTATTATTATTATTATTATTATTATTATTATTATTATTATTATTATTATTATTATTATTATTATTATTATTATTATTATTAACTCCCAGGACAGTTTTGTGCGTTAGATCACCACAACCAACGGGATCCTTGGCCACCGTATACATTGCTCATCAACATGCTTTGCAGAGATTTCATGGCAAAAAGAAAGAATTTTACCGGTTTGTTATAGACAGCAAATATTATTGCTTTTCTGCATTTTTTATTGACTACAACCACACAACGAGATGTGCGATACGTAGGTTTAATATAGTAATACGAAATAATTAATCCGGTTTATATATTTAGAAGATCTTTTAAAAGGAACGTAAAACGCCTTTTCGTTACAGACGTACTAAACACTAGTTCTCCCCCAAGAACGGGTTCAACTCCAGCAGGTCATTTACGTTGAAAAATATATAGATCAATCATTCGCAGTTGTCATTTTGTATATCTCATTTAATTACCGTTCAACATCACTCTTCACATTTGACTTGACATTTGACCTTTCTGTTTCAGTGCTTTACTCGATAATTTTTAGAATATTTTATTATTCTCATTATTCTATTGTATAAGTTATATTAATTGAATTCAATAAGTTTTACCACCGTATATGGCCAAAAATATATTTGGTTGCCCTCAGAGACCGACCTAAAAAATTAGAAATCTTGGGTCGTGTTTTTTTAAATCACTTTTTGAGAAGAAACCTTAAATTTGGACAGAATCAAGGACATTTTATATTTGTTATTCACTCATTTTATTTATTAAATGCATATTATTTTGATTAAAAACAAGAAGTATTTCCATTTAAATTAAGTTCAAAAACGCACAATTTTCAAACTGTAGGGAAAATGGAGGAAGATCCTATGAAAAAAAAAAAAAAAAAAAAAAAGATCGACCTACCGACCCTCCAAATTTTGATCTTGGAAGGGCAACCAAACATTTTTTTAGACTAAACATAGAATGAAGTCGAAATGATATACAGTATTAAATATAATCAAACACAAGTCATATAAATTCATCTCATTCATTGGTTAATTAATAATAGATGATCGAGGGAACTCAATTTCACCTTATTACTTCAATTATTAATTAGCAACGCTTGTATCTTAATTAATACACTTCATTACACTTAATGGTAATTTAATCGATTTACCAAATGTAGTAGTGTAGCATATCAGAATTAATACAACTGTGTCCTCCTTCATTACACTTAATGATGATTTAATCGCTTTACAACCTTCGTTACACTTAACTGATAATTTAATCGCTTTACCAAACGCAATTGGTAGCGTAGAATATCGCTTTAGAAGAAGATATCAACCTATATAGCTAACACTAATGAACAATTAGTCAACAGTCCATACATTCAATTCAATACAAATGACAAGAGTGTTCCCAAACGAAACCAATACTAAAAATTTGAAGTTTAAACAGGATTTAATTTCATCAAGACTTTACTCGATAAATTGTTAAACTCCTTTAAGTTAAATCCAAACGACAAAAAAGCAGGTTTTATCTACGACTCCCGGCAATGAATGTTAATTTGTATTACGCTTTTCAGATCGTCTCAATAATGTGTTCCAAGTGTTTTGATATTTATCTTACAGCTTCAATAAAACTATTGCATTATGAACACGGCTCCTAAGTATACAGTCTTTCAATGCGGTATGTGTCCTAGAACTAGTTATGTTAATAAAGAATCAGCATCTTGCCGAATGTGTGTTTCTAAGGAAATAGGGTTGCATAATACAAATTATATATTATATTATTAGTCTATTCCTCAAGAACAAATTCCCCTCAGACATTACCATGGTGAATAACTAAACTTACAGCTCTATTTCCTTTTTTAAAAGATATAATACCGTATGAGGAAATGTACTATTTACGCTTTACATAATACAGTGAGTATAATCAGATAAAAATATTTAAAACTAAATTATCCGGCCTTATCTTTCTATCTATTTCTATCTAGGCTATGTCAATCCATTGTTGGATGTAACCCTCCTCATGACCACTCCAGACCTTTCTATTTACTGCTACTCTCGCCCATGTTGTGCCAATATATGATGTTATATCATCTCTCCATCTCCTCTTCTGGCTCTTCTTCTTTTTCCCCATTTTTGGTTGCCATTTTAACAATCTCTTTTCTTCTGGCAACATGTCCATTTTGATTGTTTGATTTTTCTCAAAATGTCTGTAACACCGGTCAGCTGTCTGATTGTTGAGCACCTAACTTTGTCTCGCAGTGAGATGTTTAATATTTCTCTAAATCCCGCCTGCTCTCCTGGTTGATGTTTATCTAGTTCTTTCTTTAGTCTACGTTGAAGAATTTTTGAGAAAATTTGGTACAGATGTGAGAGAAGACTAATGCGTCTGTAATTCTTGATGTCTGCTTTGTCTCCCTTCTTGTGAAGAAGAATGATTTTTGCTTCTTTCCAAGATTGTGGGATGCATTTCTTTGGTTAAACAGTTTTGCTAGATGGGTTATTATTCCACTTCCTCCATCCTCGAGAATATCCTTTGTTATTTCATCTGATCGCGGTGCCTTGTTTTTCTTCATCTCCTTGATTGCTGTTTCTACTTCACGAAATGTGATGTCTGGTAATTCTGAGTTTTCTGGTGATGTTATTTTGGCTTCTAGGCTCTTGGCCTCTGTATGTGAATTGTATAGTTCTTAATAGAATTCTGAACATATTTGGAGGATTTCCTCCCTATTTGAAGTTGGTGAACCATCTTTTTTGCGCAGTTTTTTGGATTCTGACCTTCTTTCGACTTGTTTTTATTAATTTCTTTGGGACCTTTTCCCATTTCCAGTATGCTTTGAATCTGTTTCTCCTTCCTCTTTCTATTTCCCTGTCTTCGTTTCTTTCTGGTTGTTTTAACACGTGCAGCATATTCTACTTTCTCTCTTGCTGACTTGTTATTTTTTCCCTGAGTTGCTTTCTGTTTGAGTTCAATTGGTCGATTTCAATATCCTCCTTTGTCTTCTGTTTGGAGCTTTTACTTGGAGGTGCTACAGATGCAGCCTCTTCTTTCATTTGCATAAATACTGGCCGATCCCTTATCCTTTAAATTGCAAATAATACGATAAACACCACATATATTTTATGCAATCAGTGAAACATTGCATTGCTGTCAGAATGTTAAAAGAAAGCAAATTCAATACCTGCATGAGAACACATACCAACAAACATGACAAAGCAGTCTTCATCTTGTTAAATCTTAGCTCGGATACAGCAATCATAATAGGTTTAGCCTCTGTATGTGACATCTGCATGAATGATAAATGACTAATCACGTTGCACACTCCATAGGGCGATGGCATTCGTAAGCTTCTGCATAAGGCGGTGTTGAACTCTTCTCGTTACTCAATATTTCTCACTGATACTCAATACAAGCCTACGAATTTTCATGGTGTTGTTCTTACTTGTTAGTACCGTAGGTGTATCAAGTAGTGTGTGCCCCGATAAAATAAAACACCCAAAATCAGGTCGCTTTTAATTGATTTGATATAAAAGGGTTCACACTTTAAAGAACGTTTTGCATTTACGTGATTTTTCTTTTTCTACTGCTTTGGACATTTGCTTTTATTAGCAGAAGCATTTTTGCAATTACAATATAATGAGAAAAATGCTTCTGCTAATAAAAGCAAATGTCCAAAGCAATAGATAATGAAAAATCACGTAAATGCTAAAATTTTAGCTGAAATATCGATATCAAAGCGAGTACAATAGTTTTATTTGAATATTTTATATCTTCCAAGAAGCTATATATACATAAACAGCTTGGAATCAGAGGATATTTTGAAAGCCAAGAAAGAAGAAAACAGACAATACCTTCATTGATGTGGTTTGGAGTAATAGCTTAAGAATACCCCTATTCTGGAATATATGTAGACTTCTCAGTAGTCCACTTGCCCATTGTGCATACTCTTAAAACTCTGATTTAATTAATTTGTGCACAATTGACAGATTTTCACATCTGATCTTTTTAGTCACCGTACGTACTCCCTCTGTTTGTTAGTTTCCCAAGTGGACTAAAAACTTTCGATTGCGGTTAACCATGATGCAGTCATGTCTACAGTAGAATTCATCTCGACCTTTGCAGGACTTAACCCCATTAAAAGCTATTAAACCAAGATAACACTCATTGAAACAGCTCAACTGATTAAATCGGATCTTCTCTGGTTGTGCACAAGTGACTGTTTTCATGTGCGATATCGCAATAAATCTGGTATTCATAGCTTCAGTTGGGTAACCGATTATAAAGGAAACGAAAGGAAACAATGTTATGTGTGGCTTTGTTCACGAAATCAGACAATGTCGTGCTTTTTGTAAACCAGCATTCTTGAAAATGAGCAACATAATGATTTTTGACTTAACACGGTTTAGAAATAATTTCTTCATATTTTTGGTGTTATCTGTCGTTTACATATCCTTCCTAAAACACCAAAGTACGAGTATTTCCAAACATCTAAATTTGCTAAAAATTTAGGACATGTTACAAAACTATATTGTCTAGAATTTTAGAAGAGTACTTTTAATATTGGCCGGTTATTTTTCACACAGCGACGTTAACTAGGCAATGTACTATTACCTATAACATTAACTAAAACACCAAAGTACGAATATTTCCAAACATCTAAATTAGCTAAAATTTAGGACATGTTAAAAACTATATTTTCTAGAACTTTAGAAGAGTACTTTTAATATTGGCCGGTTATTTTTCACACAGCGACGTTAACTAGTCATATCCCCATACTGTTAACGTAGGGCTATTTGTAAAGGTCACGCGTCAATGGGAAAGAGCACTGTGTGTTGTGTATAGGAAAACGGACAGTAACTGCAGTATGCATGTTTAACACGGTTGTCTATGGATGAGATTGTCGGATTTCTGGCCTACTAAAATTGGCCATGATGTAATCCGGGGGGGCACATCAAACATTTTTGGTGGGTATGCTCCCCCGGAATTTTGAGGTGGTGGGTCTTTGGGAGCTGATGGCGTACCGGTAAAAGGGGTCTTTCGGAGCTGCGAACCGGGCTGTGAACAAGTAAAATGGGGTCTTTTGGAGCTGCGAAAAGTCAAAATCAAGGGTCTTTCTTGGCTTTTTGGCTGAAAATCGCCTGAAATTTTTGGGTCTTTTAGAGCTGAAATGATCAAAATCAAGGGTCTTTCGGAGCTGTATTTTGGTCAAATATAGGGGGTCTTTCGGATCTGCGAAACCCAAAAAGGGGGTCTTTCCGGGGGAGCATATCCGTATGGTCATTTGTGTTGAGTGCCCCCCCCCGGGGATGTAATGCATCTTTAAATGGATCTGGCTTGTGATTGGTCGCCAGATCTCAAATGTATACAGTGTAAAATATGATATAAGGATCCATACTATATCGTCAAACTCACCCACAATATTCATACAATGATAATGGAATACCGGGGGTAGAAATCTAAAGACAATTCAGACGAATATACAAATATAATACACCCAACCACATTCTTTATTGTTTATAGGATGCAGGACAGAAAAGCAGAATGGCAGTTTTAGAGTAGCCTTTGGCCACGATTCCTAACCACTTCATCTTGGTTGGGTTCTCATCTAATCTGAATCACGTTTTCCTTACTATCGGTGACCCACTTTACATAGGATATAGTGAGACATATTTTGCGGCTAAATGATGATAAAATATTATATTCCTGTGTCTTCAATCATGATCCGGATGCTATTACATATAATAAATGATGGATTTTTCTTACTGTATTAATTATCCATGATGATATATCATTAGCATTGTATAGTGGTTGCAATCTTGCATATAACACACAGAAATAAAGATTACGGAGTTTACGCAGTGATGCGTTTGGCGGTTATGTTTTCGCGCCAAAATGTTTGATCCACTATAAATATTTTTACACTTTTTGAGATGTTTAAATTGAAAAATATATAAGTGGTACCCGGTGTTTTATTGTATGCCTTACCTTTTCCTCTCTTTGGTTTGGCAACACCGGGTCAGACTTTCTTTAAAAAATATTTAATGTAAAAAAGGACCTAAAATATGAATATTGACCCGAGTCTTATAAACACTGTTACCCCGGGTTGGGAAATATTTGTTATTCTTTTCTCTTTTATTTGACAACATCCATGGTAGCACTGATCTCACAAGAACCTCGTTGTCGAACGGCTGTGTTACCACTTACTTAAATTTTAAAATATTGCTTCTACCCATTTATCACTAGTATATTGTAACTCCCAGGACAGCTTTAGATTACCACAACCAACAGGATCCTCGGCCACCGTATACGTTGCCCATCAACATGCTTTGCAGAGATTTCAGAGGCTCTGGGTCGCTTAGGGTATTATTGAAGAGGTGTTATTTTCGTGCTAGCCATGCGCTTAAATGGAAAAAGTTCAAGTTTTCAAATTATTTTCTCAAAATATCAAAAGCTATCTTAAGAACTAATGAATCAATACTAGGCTTGTTTGTACTCATTTTAATGCATTTTTCATTCCAAATATGTTCATGAAAATTTACATTTCTGAAATTTTTGAATTTAAAAAAAAAGAAGAGAGTTAAACAAAATATTTGAGAAAAATTACGCCCTCATTTATATACCGTAAAGGTTCGCCTAATGGCGCACATGGACTCCTTTGCCTTGGAGTAAATTTTATGTACAAATTAATTGAGAGCCCCCTCCTCTGAAAATCCTAACAAGAATTAAGGATACGTGCCGTTATTTGCTGGTGTGATTATTACGAGAGGGCACTTAGGTTGTTCTTAAAATTACAATTAGATCAAAGCAGCCTATAGCGCCATTACGCGAATCTTGAAGGTAGTACAAGATATATTTTTTACCAAAGACTGTTATTATATGCGTCCTTGTGACACACATTCCCTGACGTTGACGTGATACTAAATTATCCAATACCGAAACAATTCGTGATCCCGCTTTGGTCCCACAGAATGACAATTGTATGACCATCCATATGATATGGAGCGCTCATAGAACTATTGAGCTGCACCATAAGAAGGCACTATATATGACTAGTCCAGTGCTATGTTAATTAGGCGGATGTTACTACAGGTGTCGACATTGCATCCCATATTACCTCACTGGCACCTGCAGGTAACATGGCACACCGATTCGTTCCTCACCTTTTCGTCATCCATATATAACGTCATCCGCTAGGCGTAGGAGTTATTCCCTCATGATAAACACATTTTCATGTTTTTTCAAACGTCTTTTTACCAGTGACCTTGAACATTGTGTCTTAAAAAATTTATGGGTTGTATTGATATACATCCCTGTTTTTCAGGGGAGAAAATGTCAAAGCCTGGAGGCCTTATCACATGGCTGAAAATTCATGGGGTATATAATGGGGACATGCATCATAGTCACACCTCGTGAACGATCATGATGATAGCCATATATTCACAGGCGAACAACCAACTGCAAGCCCTGGGCGGAGAGTACTTTTAAATTTGGTATATGATATCAAAGCGATATTGATAACAAAGCAAAAAGCCTAACAAAGTATAAAGCCTCAATTTATAAGCGTCAAATAACAAAACATGATATATATACCGGTAACATACATTCTATCACGACATAGCATAAGAACATTTATTGAATATATTATTTTTTTCACGGCAGTGAAATGATGCCACTTGCCCCCACATCTCATATGCACAGTTTATCCCTTACATATCCTGTGTCTTGAATAGCTATATAACCCACCAACCCTGTGGTTAAGAGGCTAGGAAATAATTCCTAATATCTCATACCCTAGTTTGTATGCCTTTATCTAATCTTGCCCAACATGACAACTTGCTATTTAGCCCTTAAACCTGACAAAGAGTCTGTTTAGTGTAGGAATTTTTTAGCCTTTTTTTTAAACATGTTTGCAATTGGCTTATAGCTATCACATGCTGACAATACACATAACTGATTGGTTAATCAAAACTAGCAGGCCATGGTCAGTCCTAATCACAAAGTAAACATATCATCTGTATTAGAAAACTATGCAGCAGGCAATTTACTTCAGAAAACGTTCAATATAACTACATTGCACAAAACTAAGTCCATTATCTATACTAGTTAATTGAATGTTTATTGACTCTTGTAATAACCCATGTGTATAAACCTGTATAATATCGGTGTTCATAAATATCCCTGACCCTGACAAAAGCTAGCAAGAGCAAATGGCTGTGTAATTTGTTTACTTTAGTGATAAGGCATCTTGAATACAATTTTCTTCGTAGTTATAGCCAATTTTATTTGGTAGGTGGCTTAATAAAAATTCCTTTAAAAAAGGAATGGGGCGCCGAATGTGAGCTTGGTCGTGATGTGGTGAATTTCATGGTGTTTAGATTTGGTATTATTATCTCTTGCAAACCCGGTGACACCTCATTATAGAAATCAGACCTGTCGAGCCTTTTCCAGGCACGAATTGGGCCATATATAAAGAAAGTTTTGCTACTTTGCAACGCAATAAAAACCTAAATGCAAAATGAGATCCTGTATAGGTGGCTCCCGAGGTGGCTTAAAAATGCAAAATGAGGTTTTTAAAAAACATTGTTTTCCAGATTAAAGACGCAGGTATCATTATTAAGCCTCGTATCACTTATTTATTGTCGAATAAGTGCAGAGTAGGTTAGATATGAATATTAAATGTTAGACCAAAGTAGCTCAAAGTACATGTACTATACACCTGATCCGTGAACTTGTCTTTTTTAAAGACAAATTCTTGTTTATACTTAGAACACGGGATTAAAAGCCCTATTCAAACAAATCAGCGTGATAAAAATGCAGCATTTTCGTTCATTTTTTGCATATATTAACATATGTTTCTAATTGTGTTACTACAATGACCTATGGCTGTATTTTTGGAACAAAAATTCAAGGTAGCACACCGTGCTATGGAATGAAACATGCTACATATCAAAGTGATAAAGTAAAAAATGTTGAAATAAGGGACAAAACAAATACCAAAGATATCATTGAAATAAAGGCAAAGTGGGGATAGGCGTGTCACACAGCTCGTAGAGAGGACAATAGATGGACAAAGAGGTTACTGAATGGCAGGCAAGAACAGGAAAGAGAAGAAGGAGGAAGACAAAAACGTAGATGGCGTGCCTGGGCAAGAGAAGCACAGAACAGAAGTAAATGGAAGCTACTTGATGAGGGCTACATCCGACAGTGGGTGACATAGCCTGTGAGGTGAGGTTAGGTTTCTAATTGGTGAGTTTCACATTTGCTGCATTTTCTTTTTATGTAGCGTCGCAAAAGGGGTTTTGATTTTTTCAGCTTTGTCGTGATCTTTGCTTCCCACGTTGTTGTGATATGTCTAGATGTGATGATATTTTCAGACTTCCTGGTTGCCGTTTATTGATGAGTTGATCGTAAATCAAAAGATAAATTGGTAAAACGGATGGCTTGTTCGGTACAAGGCTTCGAAAACAAAAATCAGAACTTAAAACGTAAGTGCTCACTCAACGTGAGAAAACGGATACTCACGAGAACTCGACCGGCGGTTGCCGGCGGTTGAACTGCGTTCCATTGTTTAGAACAGTAGAACCGGCACCAACCGGATGGAACCGCCCGGAACCGGCGGTCATCCGGCAGCCGAGTTTTGATCTCTAGCTGATGATGGATCTGAACTTACGAAACGTCGTAACTCTTTTATGATTTACCCAAAGAACATTTGTTGTTACGTAATTTACGTGGTCTATGTACTCCATCGAGAATTTGGACATATTAAGCTTATTTTAGAAAATATACGTTTTGGAGTTCTTGTGAAAAAAATTGTTTTATTATCTCTAAAGTACCAAGTTCCTTTTCAATTCATACATTTCTCCGTTACCCGCCTTTCCCAATCCGCACCATTAAATTCTTGTTTCCATTAAGACTGTCGGCAATTTTAAATAAAATACTTTACATTTTTTAGATCTTCTCAATATTTGTTCTAAGTATTTCAAGATTTATTTTACAGCTTCGATATGACCATGACATATGAACAAGACTTTCTTAAGTAGGCAGCCTTTCAATATTGTATGCGCCGTAGGACTAGTTCTATTCATAAAGAAACAGCATCTTGTTAAATCTATAGACGTTTCAAAGCAAATAGGACTGCATAATACATATTTTATTAACCCATATTCTTCTAGAAGTATTTCCCTTCAGTAAACATTCACCAAATAGCGCCATTCGGTTTTAAAGGCATCAAAGGAAATTGACAGTTTATCAGTACATTTCAAATTCAAATATCTTACCAGAGTGTATTAAAATCTTACAGTTTGTAATGTTGTATTCATTTGAAGACACCAATAATTATGATCATGTCTGGTGATTTCTGAGTTAATGAAAAGCAATGTTTTTGTTTTCTATTTACCACCCCTATAATTAAAAACTGAATACTAGAAATTAAGATTTGATTTGAATCTGGTCAACCAGACATACCTATTTTTGACGGACGAACCGACGTTGCGACTAAAACCTTCAGTCTTCAGCTGGGTTGTGATGCAAATGACCTTGAGTATGTTTTAGTCGCAACGCCGGTTCGCCCGTCAAAAATAGGTATATCTGGTTGACCAGATTTAAATCAAATCTTAAATTCAACATACCCAGATGATAAATGAGAGTCTACAAAGTTTGAATACTAGAACTACTACACCAGCTTGTGCATATATTGTCATGAACGAATGACATATATCTTTTAAAATAAAACCTTTATCGGTAAATTTCATTTATGTCTAACATCTCCCCATTAAACCTGGGTGAAGGAAGCTAAGAGCAAAGCTCGTTGGTACTGCAGGGATTCGAACCCACGACCACAAGTTGCCTCATGATTATGAGTCAAAGTCTTTACCCGTTACGTCACCATTTCTCAATTTTGCGTCATAGAGGCATTGTGACATTGTGGTGAAAGTTAGCTTTTGTGTTATTAATGGGACGAGGAGACCTTTATCTATCCATTGGTCGTTTTATAGCTAAAATCCAGATGGGACACAAATACCCCCTTCCACATCGGTGTTTATACGAAGAGTGTAAGGGCAACCTTAAAGATGCGCATTAGGTTGCACTGCACACTTTCTTGATTCAGCTCAGATTGAACTGGATTTATACTTGCCATGAAGTAGCCTCTATTGAATTCTTATGCACCTGCTCTGTGTCCTAGTTTGACGACACACGTGTTTATGTTTCATTGAAAACTCGAGTCTTCCTCGGGGAAACTACGAGTGCTTGTGTTTTAAAACAATTATGTAGTGTGTTACGTAAAAGGGATAAAATGTAAGGTTTGAATTATTCTACAGACGTGCTTTAAGTAACCAAGTGTAGGGTAAAGCTTGTAAGTACAAAATAAATCAATGGGAGAAGCTGTTGAATTTCTTTGCTACTTGTAAAGTCCAAACTTTTAGCAATAATTTCGAAGTAAAACTTCATCCAGTATTACGTATTATCAAAGAATTCAATACAGGCTGTTCGGGGATGATCCGATTCGAGATTCGATTGGCATAGAAATGGTCAACGTTCGCCAATACCCCATAAAAATTGGTCCCATTTTATCCGAATAAATCCATAAATGTGATCTTCCAAGGGCTAATATAGCAAATCTGAAGAAAATCAATGTAAATAATTAACACCTGTTTTGAATTAACACAAGCTAAGAATTTGAGCCATACTGGTGATATGCCATTTTGCAAAAGCTGACTAGAATTACATCGTTCAAGGAAATGTACTTTAAATGAGCATCCGTCCCAATTGCGAAGTGGTCAACAAGCTTGCTCATTTTCCTGTTCTGAAATGCCTGCAGCTCTTTACAATTATTCTGTAACACGCGTGAAAGGAGAGTGGCTATTGTCAATTCAGGACATATCCTAGCAAACACAATACGTTTTCGAAAACATTTGTAAAAAGTTAGAAAAAATGCCGGAAAACGTTTAAATGGTATACAGCGATGTCAAAACTTTTTTTGTTATTCTTTTTGTAAATGTCTGACAGGTCTGTAAATGTTTGCCCAGGTCTGACAGCAGAGCTATGCGCGGGGAAAGCATTCCACATAGGGGTTGTAGATGGGACACAAGATCTTTGATGGGCTGACAATATTTGATCGTTGTATCACGACCGCAAGACCTACGATCATATGGACCGGCGAGGCGCGACAACACCTAGGATCTGGAGTTTGTATGTTTGGCTTTAATTGACACCAGTATTTCTGGAGCTTCCTGTTGCTGCTCGAACTGTCCTTCAATGGTCTATCGGCTGAATACGGTGACCAGCTCATCTTCTAGTAGTCTGATGATTCGCTTAGCTCTGTTTGGGATATAATCAAGCTAAGCAGGAGAGGTTTGTTGGGGGAATAAAAAGTTGGTCACCGAGGAGTTAAGGCTACACGACGTATTGTATGTCGAAGCAACCAAAAATCGATTTTCATCATTTAAATCAATATTTTATTGAAAAATAACACTTTGATATTTTGCAAAAGTTCATTCTACAAATCAGATACTTTGAAAACATGCTTGATTTATTGTTGTTAATAAGTTATGTACGTTTTACAAAAGTGTTGTTGTTTCAGCCCTCTTTACAACTTTTAGAGCTACAGGACCTACAAAAGTATATGCTATTTGAATTCTTCAACACGCTCGCTATGAAATGATCAATGAAATGTTTGCCAAAGCTCACTACCATTCGCAAGATACTGTGAACCACCAAATCGCAACAATTAAAAATAGTTGCTAACTTTAAATCTCCATGAATTCTCCATAAATAATCTTAATGAGACCCATATCTTTAAAATGTGCCTAACTGTGAAAGTCAGAATGCTGTCTTAATTTGAGAAAATCCATAACAAGCATTGTTTGTATCAGTTTTATTTTTATCTTATGCTTTGTTTGATATGCCTTTTCTCTAAAACTGACAGTTTTTTTTATCTGTGCGTATTGTACTCGTGATACTGTAATGTTTACTCAATATACATTCGATGTTGTTGTTGTGTCTAGTCCTTATTGATGTCCACATTCACAGGTCAACTCGAGGTACATTACAATACAGCAACAACATCATCGTAAATAATACTTACCAACCAAACAGGAATGGTTTACATAAGTAACATACCCTGACGGTAATAGAATATAAATGGTATACTCACAGTTATTTACGGCGGAGGTTTATTGGGAGGGGATGGTGGGCTAATGGGAATTTCACAATTTTCCAGACACCCTATAACGCGTTCACTGAAATGTGGTATCTCTCCCTGTTTTTTCGTGTATTTTCACATTTGTTTGTTTTACCCCCTCCTTAAAGTCAAATCCCTCAATGCTTAGTTCTGTAGATCCGGTCATTGAATGTGACAGTTGCACGTCATTCGGTCATTTCAAATGTTTAGTTTTAGTTTTGGTTTTGGTTTTGGTCACGTGGTTATATTTGAAAATTTTTAGTGTTTTTTCCTTTGAACTATTTTCAAAAGTTTTCATAATCTTTATGTAACCCGATATTTAATATTTGGATCCAAACAATCATACGTTTAAAAACGTTTTTGTGTTTGTTGGGGGAATAACAATTTGGTCACTGAAGAGTTAATCTCCATGAATTTTCCATGAATATTCTTAATAATATTTAAAATGTGCCTAACTGTGAAAATCAAAATGCCGTGTGAGAAAATGCATAACAAGCATTGTTTATATCAGTTTTGTTTTTATCTTATGCTTTGTTTGATATGTCCTTTCTCTAAAACTGACAGTTTTTTTTATCTGTGCGTATTGTACTCGTGATACTGTAATGTTTACTCAATATACATTCGATGTTGTTGTTGTGTCTAGTCCTTATTGATGTCCACATTTTCACAGGTCAACTCGAGGTACATTACAATACAGCAACAACATCATCGTAAATAATACTTACCAACCAAACAGGAATGGTTTACATAAGTAACATACCCTTGACAGTAATTAAGAAATAAAGGGTAATGCATGATCCTTTACACGAAAATAATGTGTCCGAGGCAGTAAAACGTAAATAATGGGTGAGGCGCAGCCGAACCCATTATTTAAACGTTTTACTGCCGAGGACACATTATTTGCGTGTAAAGGATAATGCTGCACCCTTTATTTCTATTCTATTACCACAAAATAGTGTGATTTAAAGAGAAAATATCAAATTTTTTGCCCAAATATTTCAAGTTGTTTACCTCAAGGTGGAGCGCATAAGCGTAGCCAAAGCGTATGTACATTCCAATAACACAACCTAACATTCCATTCTCCCCCATAAGCAGGTATGTACATACAATAACACACCCCTGGCATTCCATTCTCCCCTACATAAGCAGGTGTGCTGTGCGCTCTGCTGTGCGCTCTGCTGTGCGCTGTGATGATAGAAGAACATAAAGTTCGTTGCCCTTGACACTTTATCGCTAATTAATGGTCTGTCACGTGACGCGTTTCAACAAATCACAGTGCGCGATTTTGAATAATGGGTCGTGGGGGTAATAGAATAGAATATAAATGGTATACTCACAGTTTATATCATATAACGACCGATATTTACGGCGGAGGTTTATCGGGAGGGGATTGTGAGCTAATGGGGATTTCACAATTTTCCAGTCCCCTAAAACGCGTTCACTGAAATGTGGTATCTCTCCTTGTTTTTTCGTGTATTTTCACATTTGTTTGTTTTACCCCCCTCCTTAAAGTCAAATCCCTCAATGTTTAGTTCTGTATAGATACGGTCATTGAATGTGACAGTTGCACGTCATTGCCGACACACGTTTTGTATGATAATAGTTCATTGCTCACTATGGCATAAAGATGATATCAATATTTAAGACATTGGGAAAGAATACGTGCCTGGAAAATTGGGCAATCGCAATATTATTGATTCTGCATTTGATTTCACACGATCATGTTTCATTTAAATCAGTCTAGTCAGATATCATTGACGGGACGGGGCTCCTTTCTCTCCCATAGTCCTGTAGATCCGGGCTTTGCATGTGACAGTTGCACATCATTGCCGACATATGTTTTGTATGTAAACATCTCAAAAAAAGTAACTAACCCCCTTTAAATAATGACCATTATTCAAAAATGGGTGATTCTATTACAAATCTGTAAAATGCGTTGGAAGCAGAATTTATTTCTGCATATTTTGACACCTCATTTGCAGCAATTGACTAAATATTGACGTCACAGCGTACATTTAAATCAATGTAACCCAAGATTTGAAAGTTGCAGTAAATTGTATTGATTTTGTATTCAGTGTAATGGAAGGAAATCTGTGTAATGATATCTGAGTGTTTTTGTATTGTAAAAATTTGCATGTAAGTGCAACTTTCAAATCTGGCCCTTACTACATTAAATTGACCGGTGTTTTATTGTTTTCTGGGCTATCGTATCAAATGAGGTGTCAAAATGCGCAGAAATAAATTATGCTTCCAACGCATTTTACAGATTTGTAATACAATAGCCCCTTTTTGAATAATGGCCATTATTTAAGGGGAGTTAGTTACTTCTTTTGAGATGTTTATTAGCGTAACGTGACAATAGTTCATTGCTCACTATGTCATAAAGATGCTATCAACATTTAGCACACTAGGAAAGAAGACGTGCCTGGAAAAATGGGCACGCACAAAAATGGGCACGCGCAATATTACCGATTCTGCATTTGATTTCACACGGTCAGGTTTCATTTAAATCAGTCTCGCCAGATATCATCGACGGGGCTTCTATCTCTAGTATGTGACTATAATTCTATTTTATTTCTCATTGACGACTACCATGTATTATGTGTACAATGGAAGGTTTTGCATAAATGTAATGTTAAATTAACTTTTTTGCCATCTGTCACGTTTGATCTATAAATGTGCCTTGCTTCTAAAGATGATCATGATGATCAGTAGGCCTATAGTCAATATCAGTTCATAAAAAAGTTTAGTTTTGAAATGTGAGAGGGCTTTGTCATTAGAAAGCAACAACTCAAAAAACAAAACAAACACACAGCAATTTAGGCATTTTAGAAATGAAGGAATTGATTCTCGATTTATAAGGTATATTGCTAATCGAGATCGATGGGCAAACGTGATGCATTCTGGGAATGAAAAGGGCTCAAAAGCTATAGAATTCTTCACCCGATATCGCGGATTTGAGCCCTTGTACTTCCCAGCATGCATCACGTTTGCCTATCGATCGCTATCAGCAATCATCAGTCACCTTATGAAACCTATCATGCTAGGTGCAACTTGCAAGTTAAACTTGTTTTACATTTAGGGCTATATCGTATTTCAATTATGTTTCTAACTACCTACTTCGTGCGATGCGATTCTTTAAATCTTTTGTTTGATTTGTTTTCGTTGGTTTCTTTCAGCGTATTCCCAGACATGCGTGTTTTCTCTAACAATGGCCATGCTTTATTGCTCCGTATTTCGTTTCCTCACTTTGAATTTCCTACTTCATAAATCAATAAGCAAGTGCTTCTGCATGAAATGAGAATGCATTGGTTTTTTTACGAAGTTGTAACAATTCCTTTATATCCAGATTGGCTTGCTTTAAAGCGAAAGAAACAACCATCTTTCAAAAGAGGTTCTAAACATCCCTTCTGTGGTGACATTTTTTCGAAATGGTATAGAAAGACAACAACACCATTTTTAATTAATTAGGTCCGCTTAAGTATACCTAACTATACAGGCAGATTGGTGTTTTGTATGACTCATATAATCATAAAATGACATAAAACGATATAAAAATAACCACGCAAAATTTTTTAATAATATTTTAGGGTCCTTACAAACAAACATTAGCCACCCACTCAAACAACAAAATACCACTTTTGCAATTGAAGAGAAATAATGCTGGTACCAACATTTTAATATATAAAGATTCCAGCTATAAACGAAAAGCCAAATCAGTTGGGCATGAAATATGTTTTCCTTCATTGCATCATTTGCTTTGAGCACTTTGTAGCGCAATTGTTGTTAACATATGTGATGTTTGGATCTATTGTGCTTAGGAAATTGGCAATCAAGAGGAACATGGATAAATACGACATTGATAGAAAAGTTATTTATACCAGCGTACTTCAAAATCAAAACGCTATAAATGCATATTTTGGTGTATTGAATGAACGCGCAATGAGCAATGGGAATCCTTGACATCCTTAAGTAAGTCAACACAATATTTTCTAAAATACGTGTAGGCAATCCTCAAATATAGCGATTTCACCGGATTGTGCGTGTAGAAGCTACGTGTCGTTTATTTATGTACAGGGTGTCCCAGAAAAAATTACCGAGCAAATAAACTTGAACGTAAGTCGAGAAATAGACACCAGAATCATAAAATGTAAAATGTAGCGCATAGCTTATTTTGCTGTGCATCACATACGAAAATTTTACTTGATTCGGTTGACTGGTTGCGAAGAAATGAACGATTACATAATGTGTGCATCAATTCAGTTCATTCCAAGTTTGATCAACAGACGCTTTTTTCATACTCGCTCACCGCTGCCTAAAGTGTGTGTATCTCATTAAATTTAGTCCATATTATATATTTTATAATCGAACGGTGTTATGTCATTCATACTTTCTAAAGATGAATAACAGTTTGTCCGTAAAACTTTGATTTCTGCAATTGGAAGCTTTCCCACTTCAATTCTTCATGTTGTGCAAATATGTTATATTTTAACTTTCCAAAGAACATTTGAGACAAGAATAACAATTATCAAGTGCTTACAGCTTTACATGTGATTTTTGATACCAATATCATTACTGTCAAAGTTTTAAAAGATTTAAACTTTGCATTACGATTTCTTGAAAATATTCCAAATACATTAATGCGTGTGAGAAATTTTTAAGCCAGCTGGAATTCTTTATGCAATACTTTTTTATGCAACATTAACGAAAAATATATATTTACAAGTACCGAGCTTCATCTTACAAGCAAGCTTTCATTTTCAATATCGTGCAGGTTTCCAAATTTGAACAAAACCTAATTAAATGTTTTTCAAGAAACAGATTGTTTTCATTCATTCATTCATTCATTCATTCATTCATTCATTCATTCATTCATTGTATTTGTTTAAAAAGAACGAGTATTTCGCAGAAGAAAATATGAAGCCCATTGACAGTTAATAACTAGTGTGCATTATGTTGAATGATCTTTCTTTCAAACTTGGAATGAAGTGAATTAACACATGCGTTATGTAATCGCTCATTTCTTCGCGATCAGTCAATTGATTACAGCGAAATTGGCATATGAAATGCAGAATAAGATGGGCTACACGCTGATGTTTAGATTTTTGGATTCTGATGTCTATTTCTCGACTTACGTTCAAATTTGTTCGCCCGGTAATTTTTTCTGGGACACCCTGTATGTGGGTGTTGTCGTGGTCATTGTATGAGGTGTGTAGGTGGTTACATGTACAAATGTGGAGTATAATAGGATTTATGATACTGCATTGTTAATCAATAAAGCTGAATTTATACCCCATCGCTGAGAGACGAGTGATTGTTTATTAACCAATGAGGTAGCGCGCTTTTCAGAACGCAGCAAAAGCGCGCTACCTCATTGGCTAGAAACCAGCGATGGAGTGTAAATTCAGCTGAAGTTGTTTTATCGGTACACCCAGGATCTGGAAAACGCACACTGTCATCAAGTTTGTTGCTTCATAGCAAAATATGTTGGTGATGGATCATGTGTGGGTGGAGGTGTGTGTGCCCTTAACAATATGACTTATCCTGTACAAAAGATTTACTTTCAAAGCACGGAATCATGCAGACACCACTCTGGCGTAATCTGTATTGTGATATATCTTCATTTGAAGTGCGTCAGTGCGTTCGTCTACGCTCTTGTTTTGCTCTATTTTTGTATGTTTTTGCCTGTTTAATTGTTTGTGAATATGTCTTTTTGCCCGCTCGCGCGAATATGAACAAATTCAATTACCGAATATCAAACAACCATTTATACAACATTAATAAATTTCTTTATAAATATCTTCTTTTCATTTACGATCACGACATTAATTACGACTTTATCATCGCAATTATAGAAAACAAACACGGCACCATATCTTCGTCAACACATCCCATCCCATCGACTACTATAGAATAAATGTATGAAATGCCTGAATCGGTGCTTAACCAAGCTGAAAAGATCACGGAAATGGCACATTAATATCTCCAAAATAGATTAGAAAATTGACGATAATAACATTTGATAGGCACATAGATAATATAGATATATAAGCCAGTTCCTTTAAGATATTTACATATTTAATGACCTTATTGTCAGATTATCAAGTATGATTCGGCTCTAATTCATAGCTCTAAGCTGTTACTAGTTGCATAGCTACTGTATCAGTCACTCATCCATTAGAGAGCCCTAAATCTTTAATCCATTACCATTTTATGGTCTTTGCACTCAATCTTCGGGCAAAAAACATACTGCTTTTTAACATTATATTCGAAATCAGAACGATATAGTGCTCATGCGGTTGCCAGACTGGCATTTGTCAATTATTGAATCGCATGCAGACGACACTCCGTTTAAGCGGTTTTCAGCACAGAGATATGTACAGTAACCGAATCAGTAAAGTATATAACACTCAAGCAGTGCGATGACGAATGAAAATATCCACCAGTGAGCCTGTACGATTTTGTTATCAGTCAGTTAGTTATGAGGATGCATTTAAACATCTGAAAGATGGTGTCGTCTGTGTCTTAGATACACACTCTCTTATATGCTGTGATCAGCCTACCACATATAGCATACAAATTGGCACTGCTCATACTCACACGGGGAAACAACCGATAGAGGCGGAAAGCCACATCGCACAGCGGTGTCACGGATGTAAATTTTTGCAAGCAGTGTATTTGTGAATTTTGCGATACGGAGCAGATGGGTAGTTTCTACTGCAGAGATGATAGTTTGTGAATGTTGTGAAAAATAAAAATAACAACTAGCTTGTCTGACCCTGGAGCTAATCTGCCATTTTTTTTATTATCAACAACCTAATTTGTAAAAAAGTGGAATGGACGTGCGAAGGATATGCAAGGATGCACTTTTACGCCAGTGGGATTTAGGGTAGTTTCAGTGCGTCAGTTTGGGAACATAGGATCATAGCTTTGTTTTGTCTTCGAGCTACATCTATAACTGGAAGTTTTAAAAAGGAAACACAATGTACGTGAATGCTTGGAACTAAAAATTAAAATTCATTTTGTTGAAATTGGATCGTGATACCTGGGGGCCCAATGCCTTGGATTATAGAGTGTGGAATTTGACATGGAATATCGTGAAATATAACACGTCACTTGGTATAATTATCGTTATCATATACATGACCCTAAAGGGGCTTGTTTGATATCAACAATTGTTAGGCCTGTTACTTATATTGGCGGGTACCTCCATAGGGACATGTACCCTCAGCACCGGACAAACCAAGACCCCGTCGAACCTTTATATCGGAATGCGAGTTCTGACGGTAATTTTTACCTTTACAATGGCATTTGGGATTCCCTTGCCGTCAGTATGGGGAAATCTATCTTCCTCCTGGCAAAACAACAACGACAACAGAGTCCCAGAAGATTGCCAAAAAGACAACTTAGGATTTCAGATCAACGTAACAAGATCAACAGCTGGCGATACTATACAGAGTTATTGCCGTCAATGTTCAGAACTCTGCGATTATGCCAAATCTGTCCGGATACGATGCGATTTAAAAGAAACGCCGTGTGTTTGCCGTTGTCAACAGGGACAAACTTTCCGAACGGATATAATGAAATGCGTGGAAACGTTTACAGGTAAGAATTGAGACATGAAATTGTTAGAACAGGTGCTACGAAGATGTTGATTTAAATACAATAGCAATGCAGCAACAGCAACGCAAAAGCGGCAGACAAAATTCCATATTGATAAATGATTGACATTGGTTTTAAAGAATCATGATATTATGCTCTTCGGTTTTGAAAATATATTTTTAAGACATTAAAACTTTAACAAATTCAGTAGGAAAAAGAATCAGTAATTACAACACAATCGAATAGTATTCAAAACCGAAATGTTCCAAATTTACCCACTTAAAAAATGGAAGTAAACTGCATATGCCTTTATCGTAGAGCTAACATACTGCAACATCGTAACCAATTGCCAATAAACAAACCATAATGTTGGCGCTAGTGGCAATTTTGACACATTGACAGCGGACATTAATTTTCTTTTTTTACCAAACCTTTAATAAGAGCGTCGTTTTAAAACCAAATTGGATGCATCAAAATTACCCAATTAATGCTGAATGTGAAAAACAAAACTATCATAAGTGTAGTAATACCCATTAATTTGCTAATAAAAGCTTTAATGTTGGCACTTATAACAGTTTCGTAATACGACGGATTTCGATGATTTTACACACAAGAAATGAAATCCACAAATACAGAGTAATAGGGTAACGTACCGTAATAAAAAGACAACATATTGAAAGTGCTACATCTCAAACACTGACTTGGAGTTACAATCGATTATTGATAGTGCCTTGTGGATTGATCTTACTCAATCTGTTGCTCCTTCAGTGTGCCTCCAGTGTCATATAAAAATAATGGTTTTACATTTTCCTTTCCCAAACACCATATATATTTGACAATCCACTTCATATGTTATAAATTTGATGTACGTATTAAAAAGTTATACTGACACGTGGCAAAATATTTAACCAGTGAGGAGTGTGCATTATACTTAGAATTTCCCAGGTTCAGATGTCTGAGCCCCATCAAGCTCCAATGAAGATTTTCGCTGGACAGCATTTATAGATATCTAATTACCTAATGTCTGATGATGTTGACAGAGTCTTCTGGAGTTCATGTACTTCGATGCATTTTATATATCAGCTCATTATGATAGATGAGAAATAAAGAAAAGGTTTTTTTACAACCAATTTACAAAATATTGAAATTGAAAAGGAGATGATGGGTAATATTGAAACATTAAAAGATATACGGCACTGTTACTAAATATTAGATCACTCTTGGGATGGAGCGAAACTTTGTAGTAACTTTGTTTATTTTACAAAGCATCAAACACTGAAAGAAATTCAGGAGTAAGAATTATGACTAAGAGTACGTACAGACAATAGCGCCAATCCGGTTTGAAATATGGCGGGGGGGACAATCAGCCTGAATTGTCAAAAAGTGTCTGAAAAGAACAATAAATGGGTGGGTCATTTTACCGATACAGATAAGGCAAATTGGGACATACAACCATAAGACATAGTTGTTAAAAAAACATACTTCGTAGTGGTGACGCCAACAAAGATGGTGCTACAAATAAACTCAGTTTTAAAAAGCGGATCTGGTTACTAAATGTTATTAACTTTATTTCACTATCAAAAACACCAAAAAATCCATTTTGAACGACAAGTTTTATTCGAGCGCATTTCAAGCAACGTGAAATATGACTTTTGACATACTGTGCGGAAAACATTGACTAACATGTGTTGAATTCAGGATACATAATAGGCAAGTTGCTTCTACTTTATTCATTTAGTATTGTTGAATTGCCGTCATTCTGGCGTCAATATGAATATTTATAGCGAAGAAAAAATATGTGTGATAGTGTTTCAAGACAATCAACAATTGTTATTACTTATCATAGATTGATTTTGATTGCTAGTGCTCTCGTACGAAATGGTGAATTATGTTATGCAAATGTTTCAGGTCACGTTTCTAGTTCACAGGCTTATGGGTTCAATACATTGCAATAAGGGCCACTCGGTGGAAAATGTCTAGCAGTTTTAAGCAGGAAAATGCTCGGTCCATCTATGGAAATATTATATTATCGCTCATCTTTGATTGTTTTTGTTCCTTTACACTCATTGTGTGTACCTTTCGTAGGTTATATGTTGCTCTATTGTTTTAGGTACAATGGTATAAAGATGGCAACAGGTGTATTTCGGTTCTCAACCATTAAATGTCCTTGACTCGATCACCAGCTTCATCCGTCATTTTTCTTCATCTAATCTGGGATATTGGTATCCTATTTTTCTCATTATCCCAGTAAAATTTAACACCCGGGATATTTTTCGTTTAAATGTCGTGAACACGGTACACCGGTAGTGTATGTACTATTCTATAGGGCATTGTTATAAACATTTTTTGCTTCACATATCCAAACTGCAGGAGCAATACAACTTAAAATTTGGACACATATTGTCTTAATTGTTCGCTGCAATGTAAGATAGAAAACAGAACATAAGAAATCGGACCACAACTCTTTAAATGAAACGTGTAAACATATTTTGCTCTATGACTCATACATGTAGGTCAGATACATTTACCATTAACCTTTATAATGTTGTTTATAAAAAGAGCCATATGAATGATGAAAATAATGCAAAATCCTGTCACGACAATTGAAAGAATTGATGTGGATGAGTATAAGTAACTTAAAGTAAGACATGGTCATAAATTTGTGGGCAAATTGTTATTATGACATTTTACCTTGTCAAAATCAGATAAGCCGCCTAGTAAATCATAAGGTTCGAAACGTGATTGGAAAGAAGTCACGACCTAATAAAGAAAACATAATGCTTGGTGATATGTTGTAACATGATACAATAGTACTAAACACAATGATTCTTGCTCAACATTAATATAATCTTAATCCTTGACAAAATGCTCAACTCACCATTCTCATTAAAGATAATTTACCGATGCACATGAAACACTATGATCCACAACATGTTCCTCTGTCAGGGCACAGTTCTTTAACCCCAATACATTTGTACACTCATTGAATGACCTTTAAAAATTTGGGTACCAAAACTCATACTCTGCAACTTGAGGTCAAATTTTGCACTATGAGTGTTTAATTGAGGTTATTGAACTATGCCATTGGGATGAGGCCATTGTGGTTCATAGTGAAAGGTTTTAACACATTAATTACATATATTCCAAGCAAATATCAGTCATGAAATCACGATCCAAGTTCAATATCTAATGGAGGTCAAGATGTAAGTTACAGATAATTATGATTATTGAAAATGCATTACGCTAATGGTATTTCATGGTCTATGGGCATATTGGTTGGCAATGAATAAAAAATGCTTGCCCATCATATTATTTTCACTTTCATAATACAATGGTCAGTTAGAATTGAGCAGACACCATGTCTTATATATATTGCTGTTGGACTCAAAGATAATCAAGATAAGGTCATAAATGATTCAACCCTTACTGAGTAAACATCGCGGTTAGTATATCAAGTTCAAAATATTCATTTTTAAATAATTTTTAAATAAAGTTTATGTTCCAACCTTGATAGACTGGACCTATTGAAGAGCCTGAATTTGATTGTCAGGTTCATTGTGAAAAAACGGAGTAAACTACTAAAGGTCTAGAATTTAAAATTATGTAATGTTTTGTTAGAAACTGATCACATCCAGGAACTGCATCATATTTTTTCAATTCCAAGTTTTTTTGAAGTGGGGATTGAGGAACTAATTAGGAACTGTATTAGAGGCTTCAGGGAAATTGGTTGCTAAGCAAATTGTACTGGGACATTTTTCATTTAAATTTGACAAATCAGTGGATTATTGGTGTGATTATTTGAGGATTTTCCATATCATTTTTGTTGAGATTGCTCTGAAAGATATCGTAACATTATTGTAAAGGGGAAAATACATAAATGAGTTGAGCAGCCTATACGTGAATGGTGGACTCGATCGACCATTGCACATTCCAGTACCGTCGCAATATTCTTACCTATGATATTCAGAATGACATTGATAAAACGTAAACATGACAAAAAGATAATGATGTTATATAAATATGACAAGTATGGAAACATCAAAACACGTTTGTTTGTAATCCAATTATGCCAGCGCGCGTGGACGACAAAATGTCAGGGATTTTGAACAATTGTAATGTTTGAGTTTTTGTATTCACATAGGAAGCCCTATTTTTGGTCCAACAACGTCTAGGGCTGAATGTTATTATAGGGTCGCCACTCCATATTTTATTTTAAGATCTTGTTATGTCGTGTTCTATGGAATAAAAACACAAAAGGCCGATTATTATATTCAAAATTGGTAGATTATCCAGCCACAAAACAAATGGAAAATATATGGAACAGTGAAAACTGGAAGCCATTATATAACGAAATCATACAAGAGACCAAACAACTGCGTAGATAAATGCTTCTAAAACAGCCGTAAGCTACTCCCCCTATAAACAATCCATATCTGATCTACTTTTGAAATTTTGGTTATAATGGAGGAGTCGAGATATCCTTCTCATATTTTTGCAATTCTAGATTTTTGAAGTGGGAATTGAGGAACTGATTAGGAACTGCATTAGACGCTTTAAGGAAATTGGTTACTAAGACAATTGAATACATGAATCCAAAACCCACCCAAGTCAATGGGAAGTGATTTTGAGAAAAAAAATCCGTGTATCATTTTAATTCCTTCAGTTAGATTTACCTGGCCAATATGGTAAGTTGTACGTGCAAATGGGTGGGTTAAACTGTATTAGGTATGACGATTAGCATTTCAGGTACTTCGCGGGGTTCATTTTAAATTCTGGACTTGGGTGGTTTTTTGAATCATATACAATAATGTTCGAATGAGATTACCACTAATATGATAATACAAAATAAAGCACACAGTTATGTATAATGTTGATAAGCATTCTGCCATGTAATATAAACCACGCACTTTCCTTGATTAAACCCATTTTTTTCAAAAGTCACACTAAAACATTTTTTGTAAGTTCTACTAAATAAAAGTTAGTAAAAACAATGTCTCGTTCTACTAATTAGTGATTTGTAAGGGATGTTTAGCGATGCTATTATATTGGTTGGGTATGCCGAACAAGTCTGCTTTACCAATGAAACTGTTCGTACGGCATACGCTTTACGAATTTCAAACCTGCCACAGGCTCAACAAAGTTTAGAACTCGTTTGTCTGGTCTAACGAATCAATTGTACAAATGTGATGTACGATGGTTGTGAAGGTGGAAAACTATGCTAACAGTTAATATTTCTGATCATACACATGTGGCACAGCATTTCTGATCATACAGAGAAGAAGCTTACACCATCAATACAATATCTAGTGCTCATTTTGAGAGAAATAACTTGAAATATTAACTGTTAGCATAGTTTTCCACTTTCAAGTTTGTCGCTGCACAACCGCTACTCGGTCAGTCGTCTGCAAGCACGAACACATGATCGAAACAGCGGGAATGTTTAAAACATCGTAAAACCACCAGAGATTTGTAAAACCAAATGGTACAACGAGTTCGTAAACGCCGCGATGACAGGGTTTACGAACTATCGATGCTGTACTAAATGTTGCATTGTCGTAGAACTTCCAAATCCAATTAGTAGGACCTACTCCACAACTATTATTCCTTCATTTACGAGTCTTGCATACGTCCGCTTAGTATACATATATCGTAAGACATCGTAAAACTGGTAGCATGCGCTCAAGCAGTTTATTTTACTAATTTAAATTAGTAGAACACAGTGCACTCTCCAGCAATGAATGTGTTACAAGTGGACTTTTATACATAATGGATTTCAATCAATGTGTTACAAGACTCAAATCATGGACTTGGGTTGATTCTTTCATACATGCTATTTTTCACATGCTCAATAGACACAGAGGATGAATCTGAGTTGTTCTTTCATACATATGACATTCCCATGCTTAACTTAATTTGGCCAAAGTATGGACTTGGGTGGCGTTTGTATTCATATATGTAATTGTACTGGGTTCATTTTGCATTTAAATTAAAGAAGTCAGTGGATTATTGGTATGATGATTTGAGGACTTTACACATCATTTTGTTGCAATGGCTCTAAAAGACATTGAAGGCAACATATTTTTGTAAAGGGGATAATATACAACGAGTTGCGCAGCCTATGCGTGAACAGTGGACTAGGATCGACCATTGCACATACCAGTGCCGTCTTTTATTATTCCTACCTATGATATTTCGAATGACATTGATAAAACGTAAACATGACTAACAAATTATGATGTTCTATAAACATGACAAGTATGGAAACATCAAACCACGTTTGTTCGTAATCCAATATTATGCCAACGCGTGTGGACGACAAATGTCACGGATTTTGAAACAGTTATTATGTTTGAGTTGTTGTATTCACATAGGCAGCCCTATTTTTTTGGTTCAACAAAATCTAGGGCTAAATGTTATTATAGGGTCGCCACTCCATATTTAACTTTAAAGTCTTTTTATGTCGTGTTCTATGGAATAAAAACACAAAAGCCAATTATTATGTTCAGAACAGGTAGTAGACACAAAAGAGATAGGAAATAAATGGACCAATGAAAAATGGAAGCCATTATACAATGAAACATACAGGAAATTGAACAACTGCATAAATAGATACATCTAAAAACAGCCGTAAGCTACTCCCCCTATTACCCATATCTGATCTACTAAAGAAGAATGATTAGGACTTATTACCTGAAATTGCCGGCAGATTAGATATTCCCTAGAAATTTGCCCGACGCCAGAAATATCTTGTCTCAAAATCGCTATTGTAGTTCATTGATACGGGGAACAAAGTGAAAAGGGAAGGGGATTCTAATGCATGCTCATCTGAAAAGACACAGTTCGTTAACTTTAATATGCTTGTACATGGAAAGAAATGATCTTCGCATGTGTTTGGTCACACACTCACGCTCCATCCTACAAAGTTAATATTTTAGTTATTATTGTTGAATGGGGATTATCGGTCTTTGCCGTTGTACGATGCCAGTTTATCGTATAGTGCAACTTTTACTAAATCAAATTACTTCACACTGTAGTATTACCGAAGAAGACAGAACCATAATGAAATAGTGTTCTTGGAATTCACGAAATATTTATGCTTTAACTTAATTGGATAATTTTGGTATTTTAATTAGATCATAACCGTAGCTAGGGTTATCATTCCGCTAATTTTGAAAGCATCAATAATGTACGTATATCTGCTACTTGAATAAAATAACTTGAAATAATTGTTTTAGGTTCAACAGCCAGGGTAATCATATACCCTCTCTGTCAATTTAGAAGCATCAATAATGTACGTATATCTGCTATGATAATGCAATAATCTGAAATACTTTATAAGTTCAGCAGCCGCTGCATTCTTTGGCATTTCAAGTATATCAAGTTCAAAATATGTATTTTTGAATGATTTTTAAATATAAAAGTTTAAGTTCCAAACTTGATAGACTGGCCCTATTAAAGAGCCCAGATTTAATTGCCAGGTACATTGTGAAAATGGAATAAATTACACCAAGTTGAATAGCTTAACCGCTCAATATTGTTATTGCATAGATGCTCTTAATCAATTTCTCACTTGGATATACAATGAGTTGAACAGTTTCTATAAGAACGGTGGACTTGATCGACCATATCAATTATATTCAGAATGGCATTGATAAAACGTAAACATGACGAAAAAATATGATGTTATATAAATATGACAAGTATGAAAACATCAAACTGCGATTGTTTGTAATCCAATTATGCCAACGCGTGTGGACGACAAAATGTCAGGGATTTTGAACAATTATCATGTTTGAGTTGTTTTGTTCACATCGGCAGCCCTACTTTTTGGTTCAACAAAATCTAGGGCTGATTGTTATTATAGGGTAGCCATTCCATATTTAACTTGAAGATCTTTTTATGTCGTATTTTATGGAATAAAAACACAAAAGGCCTATTATTATATAAAAAACGAATAGATTTAATATCCAGATACAAAATACATGGAAAATATATGGAACAGTGAAATCTGAAAGCCATTATACAACGAAAACATACATGATACAACTGCATTTAAAAACAGCCGTAAGCTACCCCCTATAAATAATCCATATCTGATCTACTTGGGAAGAATGATTAGGACTTATTACCTGAAATTGCCGGCAGATTAGATGTTCCCTAGAAATTTGCCTGACGCCAGAAATATCTTGTCTCAAAATCAATACTGTAGTTCATTGAATTCAAATCACATACGGGGAACTTAGGTGAAAAGGGAAGGGGATTCTAATACATGCTCATCTGAAAGACACAGGTTAACTTTAATATGCTTGCACGTGGAAGGAAAATGACCTTCAAATATATTGGGTCACACACTCATGCTCCATCCTACGAAGTGATTATTTGAGGTATTACAGTTAAATGGGGATTGCTGGAATTTGCCGTTGTACGATGCCAGTTTATCGTATAGTACAACTTTTACTAAATTGAATTATATTCACACTGTAGTATTACCCATAATGAAATACAGTGTTCTCAGAGTTCATGAACTATTTATGCTTTAAATTAATTAGATAAGTTTGGTATTTTAATTGGATCAATACAGACTAATTTCAAGCAGCGTACATGGCAATATAATAGTTACTATGTGCCTTTCTGATGTACTAAGTTGCATGGAAACCTACGTATCTCTTTTCTCACCTTTTTGATTCTTCCCAATTTAAAGAACACATCCTCCAAAACACGATGATATGACACTTTGTCATCTGAAAGCATCAGTAATGTACGTATATCTGCTACCTGATTACAATAATCTGAAATAATTTGTATCGGTTCAACAGCCAGTGTAATCATTCCGCAACATACTCAGTACATTGGAGTATTACCAACGAATACCGACCCATGAAATACAGTATTGTTGGGGTTTGTATTTGATGGCTTGTATAGCCGGAGTTCATGAACTATTTAAGCTTAAACTTAATTGGATAATTTTGGTATTTTAATTGAATCAACACAAAATAATTTCAAGCCGCGTACATGACAAGATAATCGTTACTACGTTTCTGATGTAGTAAACAAGACAAATCTACTGAGAAATCTGTTTCTCATCTTTTCGTTTATTCACCATCTCAAGAGCACTTCCAAAAAATCCTGATCATATAACACTGTCATTTGAAAGCATCAATATTGTACGCATATTTGTTACTTTAATACAATAATGTGAACACATTTGTATAGGTTCAACATCCATCTAGGGTTATCATTCCGCTAATTTTGAAGGCTTCAATACTATACGTATAATCTGCTACTTGAATAAAATAACTTAAAATAATTGTTTTAGGTTCAAGAGCCGGGGTAATCATTCCGCTACGTTCTCTCACTCTGTCAATTTGGAAGCAGGAATAATGTACATATATCTACTATGTTAATGCAATAATCTGAAATACTTTATAGGTTCAACACATGCAGCATTCTTTGGCATTTGATAGATGTTTGCGCAAAATAATGGAACAGATTCCGTAATACGACAGATTCCGATAATTTTACAAACTTTTTCATGAACGCAAAAGTTTTGAAAGAAATTAAATCCACAAATACAGAATACTAGGGTAAGGTACCGTATTAAATGAATCTCAAACACTGACTTGGAGTTAGCATCGATTATTGATATTGCCTTGCGGTTGATCTTACCCAATCTGTTGCTCCTTCAGTGTGCCTCAAGTGTCATATAAAAATAATAGTCTAATATATATTCGACAATCCACTTCATACGTTATAAATGTGACGTACACATTAAAAAGTTATAGTGAAACGTGGCGAATTATTTAACCAGAGAGGTGCGTGCATTATACGTAAATCGCTGGTCAAAAATTCACAGGTTCAGATGTGTGAGCCCCAGCAAGCTCCAATGAAGATTTCGCGGACCACCGTTTAATGTCTGATGATGCAGACAGAGTCTTCTGGAGTTCATGTAATTCGATGCATTTTATATCAGCTCTTTATGATAGATGAAAAGATTAGAAATACAACATGTACAAGAAAAGCTTTTTTTGCAACCAATCTACAAAAGATTGATATTGATAAGGAGAAGATATTGGAACATTAAAAAGATACGACACTGTTGCTGCTAAACATTAAGCCACTCTTGGGATGACGCAAAATATTTTAGTAACTTCGTTTATTCAGCTTGAGCTGTAACGAACACCACAAATACTGACATAAATACAGGAGTACGAAATTTGGCTATGGGTACATACAAATACAGATAAGGTAAATTGAGACAAACAACCATAAAATAGTTGTTAAAATAACATAATTCGAATTGGTGACGCCAACAAAGATGGTGCTACAAATAAACTCAGTTTTAAAAAGCGGATCTGGTTACTAAATGTTGTTAACTTTATTTCACTACCAAAAACACCAAAAAATCCATTTTGCACGACATATTTTATTCGAGCGCATTTCAAGCAACGTGAAATATGACTTTTGACATACTGTGTGGAAAACATTGACTAACATGTGTTGAATTCAGGATACATAATAGGCAAGTTGCTTCTACTGTATTCATCTAGTACTGCTGAATTGCCGTCAATATGGCGTCAATATGAATATTTATAGCGAAGAAAAAATATGTGTGATAGTGTTTCAAGACAATCAACAATTGTTATTACTTAAAATAGATTGTTCGCCATGAGAAATATTATTCGATTGATTTTGATTGCTAGTGCTTTCGTACGGAATGGTGAATTATGTTGTGCAAATGTTTCAGGTCACGTTTCTAGTTCAAATGTTTACGGTTCAATATTTTGCAATAGGGGCCACTTGGTAGAAGATGTCTAGCAGTTTTAACCAGGAGAATGCTCGGTCCATCGATGGAGATATTATATTATCGTCAGTCCTGTGTCTGATATATGCTGTTCTATTAGAAACGTACGTTTTCTTAGCCAATACAGGTCCTTGACCCGATCGCCAGCCTCATTCTTTATTTTCCTTCATCAAAACTGAGATTTTGGTATCAGAAGAAAGCTCATATGTTTCTCATTATCCCAGTAAAATTTAACACCCGAGATATTTCTTGTTTAAACGTTGCGAAAACAACGTTGTGAAATGTGGTACACCGGTAGTCTACGAGGGGGTATCAAAAAGTTTTTGAAATCGCCCAGAAGGGAAAGAGCTATACCGATGAAATTTTGCTAGTGTAATTACTGGTCCTTATGCACACTATGGTGCAAAAATGGGCTCATAAGCATGTTTACTTTCTTTACAGGTAGAGCTAGATGCCAGTAACCTGTTGCCCATGTTACCGTATATAAATTGCCAGATGGAGAAAATTGAGGGTAGCAGCGTGATTAAGATCCTACTTTTGAAGGGTTAAAGTGCCCAGAAAATCTATAATAAAATGAAAACTGTCTACAGTGGTGATTGTCATATGGTACTGTTGACTTTTGGAAAAGGAATTTTTTTTATTTCATCATAGATTTTCTGGGCACTGTAACCCTTAAAATGGAATTTAATCCCTCTTTGTGCCTCAATTTTCTCATCTTGCTGGTTATGTGTTACATAGGCAGGTACTGACATCTTGCGCCACTGTAAAGAGAGTAAACATACTTATGAGACCATTTTTGGCACCATAGTGTACATAAGGACCAGTGATTACACTGACAAAATTTAATTGATATAGCTCCTTCACTTCTGGGTGATTTCAAAAAACTTTTTGATACCCCTATGTACTACCCTATGGGGACACGTTTTTGCTTCTCGTATCAAAACCACTGGAGCAATACAACTCAAAATTTGGAAACATATTGTCTTAATAGTATGCGTCAATATAAGATAGAAAACAGAACGTAAAAAATAGCACCACACCTCTTTAAATGAAACATATTTTGCTCTATAACTCATAGTTCTAATGCATTGAACATTAATCTTTATGATGTTGTTTATGAAAAGGGCCACATGAATGATGAAAATAATGCAAAATCTTGTCACGACAAATAAAAGAATTGATGTGGATGAGTATAAGTAACTTAACGTAAGACATGGTAATACATTTGTGGGCAAATTGTTATCATGACATTTTACTGTGTCAAAATACAATAAGCCGCCTAGTAAATCATAAAGTTCGAATGCGATTGAAAAGAAGTCACGACATACTGCAGTTACTGTCCGTTTTCCTATACACAATACACAGTGCTCTCACCATTGACGCGCGACCTTTACAAATAGTGTATGTTAGAAGTATACCGTAAACGTTCGCCTAATGGCGCTATAGAGTTCATGGAAATGAGAGAGCGCCATCCCTGTAAAAGCCGACTATTATCACTGATCATTAAGGGTACGTGTAGTTAAAGGGTGAAACCTATCGACACATACAATTATGAATAAGATCGAACAAATTTGTTCATGATAATGCGGTAATTATTCACCTGATACGTTGTGGCCCAGTGAGCAGAGCATTAGACTATAGTGCGAGGATAAAGAGAACTTGTGGAGAAGATGGTTCGAATCTCATGCAGTAATTTCTGACAGATTATGATGTCTGTCAATGTTTTTTTTCTGATTTGAGGAAATTTTATTCTCTATTTTCTTGATTTTATCTTTAACATTGTTTATATAATTATTTTATCTTGTATGTGTCTTTTTTCATGATTCTTTGTTTTTATCGTTTCATTTTAGAGTAACTCAATCCATTCAATCAAATGTTGTAATGAACCTATTTGATTGTATAGGCATTTGTTATGTGTGTGAGACGAACTGTCGCGTGCGACAAGTCTTTAAATTCGCGCGAGTGTCCTTGCCTATGCATCAGTGGTCATAAGAGGTATATCATTTTATCGAAAGGGGGGGGGGTCCCAAATATACGGGGGTCATAAAGTCTTGGAAAGAATAATAGGAGGGGGTCATAAAATGTTTTATGACCAAAATGTAGGGAGTCACACGATGACCACAGAAAGTGTATTATTTTATTCAAAAAGACTGATTTCAATACAGTTTTTGGGTTTGGGGTCATAAATTTTTTGATGCCGAAATAGGGGGTACGCAATTTTATTGACGCAGACTTTTTTGTAAATTTGGGACCCCCCTTCCGAAAAAAAATGATAGCCCTCTGAGAGGATTCAAAAGATAACCTCTGCCCCAATAATCCCTAGCTATATTTGTTTGAAACTGTTCCACCGAGGATGTATCATAATAGGCTCAGTCTTCAAATGATATAAATAAAATTTGAATGAGTGAACGAACAAAATCATACAACGACCAACTGAATAGAGACTATGCATATGACGTATCATCCCGTAAATATGGCGGAGTACTCAAATGCATTCAACAAAAGCATGATTGCATCTACCGCGACAGTTCGTCTCACACACATAACAAAATGCACTACGATCAAATAGGTTGATGACAACGTTTGATTGAATCATGGAAGAAAGAGATAAGAAGGAACCACAACGAACGCATTCACTTTGTCCACTCCCTTTACCGACATTTAATTGACATTGTTATTCATGAGGATTTACTTCGATCAATACCCCGCGTTAAATAGGTGATTGGTATTGTACTCCATGTATTTGCATGTCTTCTGGAGCGTGTCTGAAGGATGATTTGAACTAATGACCTTCCGTGCAAGCACTCTATAGGATTTTCTCTGGTGACGTGATCATCGGTCATTGATGGCCTACATCTTTTTCTTCCATTTCGCCCAATTTTCCCGAACTTTGATGACTTTTTTTCTCAGAGTTGGCAGTCTTTGGCACTGAAACGAGTTAGCTAGTTACGATTATACACATATAAACTATTAAATTAAACAGGTTTCATGTACCGGACTCAACCGGAACATTGTGCATTATTTAAGAACATTTTGCATCTATTTTTCATCGAAAAATCACCAAAATCTTACCTTATTTGCTAAAGATGAAACTCAGCAAAAAAACGGCCGATTTTGATGACCTTTTCGATGTGTTAAAGGACATTTTCTACACAACACGATCAAGTAAACAGTTTGACTGTAGATCCCAAAACAAAGCTACTATACAAGTTCAGAGCATCAGTGAAATTCCATAATCTTACTTCTGGGTAGCGTTTGTTTGTTCTTGGATGGGTTTGTTATAGTTTTTTTCCAGTAATGATTTCGCCAAGCATCGATCGCGGTAAATGGATCATACATGAAAGTACAGTCTGCCGCCTGGACAACCAATTCTTTAGAAATGCTTAGTCGCGCTAAAAGTCGATCGATACATGTAAAAATCAGCACAATTCAGAGCAGAGATACAAATATAAAGCAATTTTTTTTTCTTCAGTAATGTCAGTTAAAAACTTGGTGCTTGGATATACATTTTTTTTAAAATCCTGGTGTTAAAATTAAGCATCAAATTGTGTCTTTTAGTGTGATATTTTTGATTTTTATAGGCCTTGAATTCGCCTGCGAGCTTTTTACGGAATTCATGTTTTAGCGTCTCAAACTAACATAGTTTGCTAAAGAAAGATATTTCCCACCTCTGTAAAGCACATCGTGTGGGTCTATATGTTATAGTTTTGTCAGAATTTCCGTTTTTGTTTTACCCTTTTTCCATTCATGCTCAGAAAATGTCAAACTAAGTAAAAGTAGGCAATGGTGAGTACTTTTATCTCGAGAGCAACCAGCAGAAATAGTCGATATTTCCTTTGTTGTTATCCAGGTCAATTTTTCATTAAAAGCAAATTGCCCGACCAGCGATTAAATCCCCAATTGGGTGTTCTGGTTAAACATGATCAGTAGGAGCGCTATAGGTCTGGGAATTTCTTTGCTATATTGAAGTTCTGGCAACACTATAGCCATGCCGGTATTCCTATTAAACCCAGGGATATCGATCCACAATGCTAGTACTAGCCTTTAGATTTCACGTGTTGATTTAGAAATTTTTTCAGCCGACAGTGAAAGATGGTGAAATCAAAACGGAAATTCTGACAAAACTATGATATATAGCTCACGGTGATGTGCTTTAGAAAGTTGGGGAAAATCCTTCATTAGCGAACTATATTACTTTGAAAAGCTAAAAGGTTGATCCAAGAAAAAGCTCGCGGGCCGAGCTGAAGCCTATAAAAATCGAATATCTTACACTAAATGACTGAATTTCAGGCCTAAGTTTAACACCAGGATTTAAAAAAAATCAGTATCAAGCATTATAGTTTTTCAAGCCATTTACTGAAAAAATGAAAATTATTGCTTTTCATTAGGATAAAAAAAAAAATTTTACACTGAAAAGGTGTAACTCAAAATTTTGCTCATTTCAACACCAATTTCGATCGTTTGTATTGCCTCATTAAATGACTGAGTGAGCCTTGCAGAACAAAAGAATCGGTTGTGCAAGTAGCTGACTGGATAGCTTTTCTTTTCATGCGTCAATAGATAAGCGGATTAAAACTTGGCCGATCGAAGTCGTTGTGGTTCCTTCTCATCTCTTTCTTCCATGATTGAATGGACTGCACTGCGCCATGATTACGGGGAAGAACCCGGTTCAAATCCTTTGTTTGGAGCCAATCGATAAACGCAAGGCCTCTATAGCTATCATTGAATACTGGCTAGGATTCCACAACACAATGAGAACATGTTATAGAGGGTATTCATTACTACGTCATTGATGTGATTGCTCATGCATAAAATTCCTCCACATAGGTTGTTTAGCTTAATCGGGAGAGTGACCTCTTGAAATGATGATCACAGTTATCTTTGAGTTCTTACAGTGAGGCCCACGTACAATGTTCAACACAAAGTGAACAATGCTATAACTTGGAGGACAAACAAACCGACACCGCCAAATTCGACTGACATGTGTACAACGTGGGAAGCTATGGGGAAATTGAACACTTGTTGTCTGATCATGCATGTGTTTATGGTTCGGGTAGCGGTTACTTAGCAACTCTCGTTCCGCTTGGGTTTATTGCATACACTCTATAAGGCGCTTTGGAAGGCACACAATACCCCAATGGTTTTCCATATTATGTGCACTCAACAACTATTTAGTATCGAAGCCCGGTATCGAAGTTATGTAATGTTACTATGTCAACGGGATCACGCGCTTAAGTAATGAACCACGATCGAAACAATCAGTACACAAAAAGGCATACCAGAATAGCGTGATCGTAATGATCGCCATACAAACAGTGCTTGGTTCCGATACCATCACGGAGTTACGTAACTACTTCGTGGTCTGGTAGTTATATGATCAATGGTCTGATCTACTTGGGTTCGATCCTTTTAAGAAAAGAAAAAATAGCTGATCATTTATAATCCATAAATAAATAAATAACAATTTGAAACATCGAGGCCGTTCTATTTTTCAAAGGTCATTTAACTGTTAAATGTAGTGGAATATATCACGCATTGATAGGTAGCAGGTGGAGCAAATTTTGTCAGCGGTTTTTGTTGAAGTTTGTTCGCAGTGCCTATTTATCTAAAATAAATAACAAAATTAAAAAAAAATCACAATATTCTTTCGTAAAATGGGGACAAAATCCAAAAACATTTCTTGACCCTTCTTCACATAAAAGTGGGGGCAGAAATGAAGATTCGAACAAGTACCATTCACCATTCAAGGCGCACCCTCTAGCGACTGAGCTAACGGGTCAGACAATAGAAGGGTGTAATTTTGAACTGAAGAATATTAAACAAATATAAAGAAATTACAATGTTATAAAAAGATTTACCAAAATGAGTTAGATATAACGTATGAATCGATTTACAAATTAAGTCCAATGGCACTTTGAGAAAGAATACCTGAAGAAACCCCAAAACATTTGCTGCTCTAGCAATTAACCTAGTGACCTAAAGTATTGGGTCATGTCACGATATATTTTTCTGAGGCATTATGTCCAGGTTGCTCAATTTAACATAGACGTATCCTTAATGCTGTTGAGATTTTACAAGGATGGCGCTCTCACATTTCTAAGAATCCAAAAGCGCCATTAGGCGAACGTTTACGGTATTGCATTTGCCTAGTTAACATCACTGTGTGAAAAATAACCGGCCAATATTTAAACTATTCTCCAAACTTCTAGCAAATATATTTCTCTAACATGACCTAAAATTACAGCTAGGTTAGACGTTCAGAAATAGTCGCACTTTCGTAGAATATGAGTGAGGGCAAAGCATAGCTAGCCAACTCCCCGTGTTAATTGAATGGAGATTTGACCGAAAATATTGAGCTATATTGGTAACGGACCGCTCCGTTCTGAAGGATGCCACAAAAAAACCGGTACAAGCTACATTTAAACTATTCTATGAAATTCTAGAAAATATAGTTTTCTAACATGTCCTAAATTTTTAGCTAATTTAGGTGTTTGGAAATAGTCGCACTTTTGTGTTTTAGGAAGGATATGTAAACGACAGATAACACCAAAAATATGAAGAAATTATTTCCAAACCGTGTTAAGTCAACAATCATTATGTTGCTCATTTTCAAGAATGCTGGTTAACAAAAAGCAGGCCATTGTCTCATTTCGTGAACAAAGGTCCACATACCATTGTTTCCTTGCGTTTCCTTTATAATCAGTTACCCAACTGAAGCTGTATTATAGCACCTCATAGCGATAGCGCACATATAAAACAGACACATGTGCACAACCAGAGAAGATCCGATTTAATCAGTTGAGCTGTTTCAATGAGTGTTATCTTGGTTTAATAGCTTTTAATGGGGTTTAAGTCCTGCAAAGGTCGAGATGAATTCTACTGTAGACATGACTGCATCATGACATAATAAAAAAACCATAATACTTCGTGATATTTATAGGGTCCACAACTTATAAGTTCCCCCCAAATACTTTTTAAAATAAATAGAAAAATATTTGACGAAATGCAATCGTTAAAAAAGGTATGGGTAGCATTGGACCAAATTATAACGTCACATGTCATTGCGTTCAGTCATAATGGTTCATTATGTAAAATAAGAGACTGTTTTAAACAATACAGTAGGCCAGGTCTATGCATGTATTTGTTAAAGAAAACCTGACTGCTACGGACTCAGGTGCAACTTTTAAAGCGGCCTCTTTTCTTACACAATTAGCCATTGTGACTGAACGCAATGACGTGTGATGCTATAAATCGGTCCACATGTGTAAAACAAAAAGGGCTATACATACCTTTTTACATTTTTACATTTTGTAAAATATGTTTGGACTTATTCTAAAAAGTATTAGGGGGAACTTATAAGTTGTGGACCCTATAGTAACAGATATTATAGTACAAAACGAATTGCTACTTGTGCAACATTAATTTAATCTCTCAATCTTTGACAAAATGATGCACTCTCCATTTTCATTAAAGATAATATACCGCTGCACATGAAAGGTTTTCATAAATTAATTTCATATATTCCCATCAATTATCAGTCATGAAATCCCGATCCAAGTTCAATATCTAATGGAGGTCAAGATGTTAGTTACAGATAATTATGATTATTGAAATGCATTACGCTAATGGTATTTCATGGGCATATTGGTTGGCAATGAATATAATATGCTTGCCCATCATATTATTTTCACTTTTATAATACAATAGTCAGTTAGAATTGAGCAGAAAACAATGTCGTCTATATATTGCTTTTGGAATCAAGAATACTCGTTTAGTACTCAAGATAAGGTCATAAATAATTAAACTCAGTCTCTCTACTCTTATCGAACACTTGACAAACCGCGGTTACTCGTATATGAAGTTCAAAATACGCATTTGTAAATAAATGATTTAAGTTTAAGTTCCAAACTTGATAGACTGGCCCTATTGAAGAGCCCGAAATTAATTGCCTCAATTTGAACACAAATATACAGTTTATAGAATTAAATTTACCACAAAAAGGTTTTAAAATAGCTAAAAAATAAAATGTGTATATTAGTGTGAAAGTTGTTGGTATTGTAAAGGTCTAGAATTGAAAATTATGTAATGTTTTGTTAGAAACTGATCACATCAAACAACGGTGTCATACTTTTTTCTGATGTAGTAAACAAAACAAATCTACTGAGAAATCTGTTTCTCATCTGTTTGATTCTTCAAAATTTCAAGGACACTTCCAAAAAAACCCTGATGATTATGACAAACTGTCATTTATAAGCATCAATAATGTACGTATATCTGTTACTTTAAGGGTATACGATGTATTGTTGGTCGAAGCAGCAGAAAAGAGTAGTTCACAGCATCTTGCGAATGGTAGTGAGCTTTAGCAAAAATTGCATTGCTCAATTCATAGCGAGCGTGTAGAAGAATTCAAATATCACAGATATACTTTTGTAGGTCCTGTGGTTCTTGAGTTATGTTGTAAAGAGGGCCGAAACAACAACACTTTTGTAAACCGTACATAACTCATTAACAACAATAAATTAAGCAAGTATATGATTTGTAGAATAAACTTTTGCAAAACACCAAAGTTTTCAATAATATATTGATTCAGATAATGAAAATCGATTTTTTTTTTGGTTGCTTCGACCAACAATACCTCGTATACCCTTAATACAATTATGAAACATTTTGTTCATGTTCAGCAGCCAGCTAGGGTTATCATTCCGCTAATTTTGAAAGCATCAATAATGTACGTATATCTGCTACTTGAATACAATAACTTGAAATAATTGTTTTAGGTTCAACAGCCAGGGTAATCATTGGGTTACGTTCTCTGTCAATTTAGAGGCACCAATAATGCACGTATATCTGCTATGTTAATGCAATAATCTGAAATACTTTATAGGTTCAGCAGCCGCTGCATTTTTTGGCATTTCAAGTATATCAAGTTCAAAATATGTATTTTTAAAAGATTTTTGAATATAAAAGTTTAAGTTCCAAACTTGATAGACTGGCCCACTTGAAGAGCCAAAATTTAATTGCCAGGTACATTGTGAAAATGGAGTAAAGTTGAATAGCTTCACCGCTCAATATTGTTATTGCATAGGTGCTCTCAATCAATTTCTCACTTGCAACATTTTTACACTCGGATATACAATGAGTTGAACAGTTTCTATAAGAACTTGATCGACCATATTGCACATTGCCGTATCGTCATTCAGTATTCCTACCAATTATATTCAGCATGACATCAATAAAACGTAAATATGACGAAAAATTACGATGTTAATATGACAAGTATGAAAACATCAAACTACGCTTGTTTGTAATCCAATTATACCAACGCGTGTAGACGACAAAATGTCAGGGATTTTGAACAATTATCATGTTTGAGTTGTTTTGTTCACATAGGCAGCCCTACTTTTTGGTTCAACAAAATCTAGGGCTGATTGTTATTATAGGGTCGCTATTCCATATTTAACTTGAAGATCTTTTTATGTCGTATTCTATGGAATAAAAACACAAAAGGCCTATTATTATATAAAAACGAATAGATTATCCAGATACAAAACAAATGGAAAATATATGGAACAGTGAAATCTGAAAGCCATTATACAACGAAAACATACATGAGACCGAACAACTGCATCTAAAAACAGCCGTAAGCTACTCCCCCTATAAATAATCCATATCTGATCTACTTGGGAAGAATGATTAGGACTTATTACCTGAAATTACCGGCAGATCAGATATTCCCTAGAAATTTGCCTGACGCCAGAAATATCTTGTCTCAAAATCGCTACTGTAGTTCATTGAATTCAAATCACATACGGGGAACTTAAGTGAAAAGGGAAGGGGATTATAATACATGCTCATCTGAAAGGACACAGTTCGTTAACTTTAATATGATTGTACGGGGAAAGAAAATGACCTTTTTGAATGTTCCATCCTACATTTAATATTTCAGGTATTACTGTTAAATGGGGATTATTGGACTTGATGGCAATTTATCGTACATGTATAGTCCAACCTTTACTAAATTGAATTATATCTCACACTGTAGTATTACCGACGAAGACAGGCCCATAATGAAATACAGTGTTCTCCTAGTTCATGAACTATTTATGCTTTTAATTGGATAATTTTGGTATTTTAATTGGATCAACACAAACTAATTTCAAGCAGCGTACATGACAAGATCATCGTGACTACCTTTCTGATGTAGTAAACAAGACAAATCTACTGAGAAATCTGTTTCTCATCTTTACGATTGCAAAAAACCCTGATGATATGACAATTTATCATTTGAAAGCATCAATAATGATATCTGTTACTTCAATACAATAGAGTGAACTTTTTTTACAGATTCAACAGCCAGCTAGGGTTATCATTCCGCTAATTTTGAAACCATCAATATGTATATCTGCTACTTGAATGCAATAACTTGAAATAATTGTCATAGGCTCAACAACCATGGTGATCATTCCGCTACGTTCTCTGTCAATTTGAAAGCACCAATAATGTACGTATATCTGCTACGGTAATGCAATAATCTGAAATACTTCAATACTTCAATATGTTCAACAGCCGCTGCATTCTTTGGCATTCGATAGATGTTTGCCCAAAATAATGGTACAGGACCATTACTGTCGTCTATGAAAGCGACATTGCAATGAATTTATCATTTTCTGATCTTCTTGCCCTTTACATGTAGTTGATGTTGACCTAATTGATGTACTTCTAGCGTGTCTGTTATCTGACTAACATGATAAATGACTGCATGTATATTGATGTCGGTTGAAACAATTAACACCTTGAGATTCCTTTGAAGAAGAAGCGTGTCACACGTTGATAATTTAAGGTATGCTGAAAGCCTGTTGAAAATTTTAATATGATCACGTATATGAACTTATTACCAGTGACGTTTTCGTTTCACAGGACTTGCTAGCTTAGGTTGAAGATGAAGATGTTAAATTGTAAGGGTAACTTCCCAAAACATAGGGACCCATATCTAAGGATTTTGTACAATGTCATTATTCTATAATGTCATGATTTTTTATTGATTGTATAATTATGTGGTATCTAAATTTCGCGAGTAGCGTGGGATTTTAGGCGTTGGGCTTTTCAAGGGAGATTCATGTGTTTTTCGAAGAATATCCCCATCCCCAAGGATCTTCTGCCATGGTATTTAGGAGATCGATGTGAACACGGCGAAGATGTTTTAAAATGTTATAACAAATGTTCACGCCAATTGATGTAAATCAATACAAAAGCTACAACATTCAATGATAAAATGTAAAATACTGTGCCAGATGGAAACATTACTTGGGCTTAAATCAATTCTTGGCATACTATTTGTTTAGTCGTGCTACTTCACCCACCTCTCAGAATAACTCCCAGAATACACGCAGATCATTAATCATGTTAGAAAGGGTTTATTTTCATTGTATCTAATTTGATTGAAATTTTCTTATTTGATTCAATTCCTGTGGTTGCATAGCAAAATACTATTGCACCGCGAAGTTAGCTACATGTTGACTTTAACTAACAGAAAGTAAAATGGAAACACTACAGTCGCGTTATAGTCGGATAGTGATGAATAAGAACCCGTAATACAGTAACAGTTAAACGAACATAACATTTAAATCGGTCAATACACTTAACCTTATTTTAGTAATATAAATGGATACAAAATACAAATTATAAATGAAAATGATGCTTTGCAAAATGTGGTTCCAACCGTTCGTATAACAATATACTACTGTAAAGTGGTAGTAATACTATAATGTGCTACTGGGGTTGTCCTTTAACTCTACTAGTTGAATAATTGTATAAGTATATAGAGTTATCGAATTATTCGTAAAGCTGGAAGCATTTGGTTTCATTAGGATATTTTAAGAACGGCTTGAATTCAAGATAATGGAATTCAGATTACAATATAAATGGTTTAACATTAAGAAAGGTAATTTATGTTCTGGAAAAATGTTGGTTTCCGGAATCAATTATGTTCTTGTCTTACTGTGTTTCATATAAAATATACTACTCAACAGTTGCAGGTTTCTACCTGCTACTGGGATTATTGGAGGTTGACGTTGTAAACTACTAGTTGAATAAGTATATAGGATTATCGAATTATTCGTAAAGCTGGAAGCATTTTGTTTCATCGGTTTGAATTCAAGATAATAGAATTCAGATTAAAATATTATAATGGTTCGACATTAAGGAATTAGGTAATTGATGCTCCGGCAAAAGAGCAATAACATTAGAGACGATGTTGGTTTCCTGAATTATGTTCTTGTCTTACTGTGTTTTAGGCGTGACCATCTTTCTCTTAATCTCTCTGTTCCAAAAGAAGATGCTGAGCACATTTTGTAATACATCTTCACTTCAATTGGTGTAAATTAATACAGAAACTTCAACAATAAATGATAAAATGTAAAAAAAACCTGTGCCAGATGAAGAAACATTATTTGGGCTTAAACCAATTCGTGACATACTATTTGTTCAGTCGTGCTACTCCCAGAATAACGCGTGACACCTAGAATACACGCAGTATTTATTTATTCATTTCAATCTTTATTAAATACATTTACATCAAAACAGATCGAAAAGTAGACATACAAATCCAGACAAGAGTATGGCATCAGAAAGAATTCAGTTGCCATATCTCTGCAGGAGTAAAATGGATGAAAGACAGTAAACAAAATATATTAAAAACAATAAACATTTCAAGATATGTACAGATTACAAAAGCTCCTAGGAGATTGACCAGTCCTGGTCATATTTGGAGTAAAAGATTGCATATGAAGCCAGTATTGCACGTTTACTGAGGTTGGCTTGAAATTTCTTGCACAGTATTTTGTGGGGTTTATTACCCAATGAAACAGAGGTGAAAATGTTTTGAATATTGCACTTATTGTCGTCAGTAATGAGGCCTCTGCTGCCAATTTCAATACAAAATAACTTGGCGTCATAACTCTGTCCCTGGAGATCCATGATCAAACTTGAGTATTTGTTTACCTTGCGGTCGTGAGAATTTCTGATGTTTTGTTCGAACGGAATAGTTAGCTCGAAGACAATGATCTTTTTGAGTCGCGGTTGACGAGGACCAGGTCTGGTCTCTGTTGAGTTGCCAAAATATCAGGAGGGATAGTGGTCCCCGCAACTTTGGTTGTACCAGCTAGGTCACAATAGAAGGTCCATGATGGGGCAGCAATTTCCTGGAGAGTGTCATGGATGATACGAAGGACAGAGTCATGGCGCCAAGTATACCTGCCTTGTTCGAGCATAATCTGGCAGTGGTTTAAAACATGGTGAAGAGTTTCTTTTTTAAAACATAAATTACAGTTTGTGGACAATTTTTTGCCCCAACGGCTGAGGTTATTTTTTGTTGGGAGGGTGTCCAGAAAAGAGTCATGGTAGAAAGGGTTTATTTTCATTGTAACTAATTTGATTAAAATTTACTTATTTGATTCAATTCGTTGTGGTTGCAGAGCAAAATACAATTGCACCGCGAAGTTGGCAATATGTTGACTTTAACAGGAAGTGAAATGGATACACTAAAACCGCCTTTTCAAATTGCTTCGGATAGTAATGAATAAGAACCCGTAATGGGCTATTCCAGATATTATCCACACCCCCACCAAAGATGACACTGGGATTTCCCACTCCTTCTCTTCTCAATATTGCATGGGAATTCCCATCATGAAAGGTGCATAATGCATGGGAATTCCATGATGAAAGTGGCTCTTTAGTGGGAATTCCCATCATTAAAATGTAGTATCCCACATCTTCTTGCATGGAAATTCCCATCACAAAAATGCCTCTTTGAGTTGGAGTTCCCATCATTAAAATGCGGTACCACACTCACCCAAAGATGACACTGGGATTTCCCACTCACCTTCCTGTCAATATTATACTGGGAGAGGATAGTTGTAAAATGTAGGAGGCTTGGAATGAAAATTTCAAAAAGTAATAATAATAATAATAATAATACTAATAATATTAGTAATGATAATGATAATACTAATATTAATAGTACTAATAATAATGATAAATAATGATAAAAAGATTCATGATAAATGCACCAAACGTAAAATAAGCTCATAGCGCTGTACAGGCAAAGTATTTTACGAATTGGGCCCAGGTCCGGATCCGGTGAGCCACTTGTATTTCAAAATGTAGGCCTATATCACCCGCATACAAGAACTTTCAAAAAGTACCCAAAGCAAGTATTTTTCAGTAGTATAAAAAGGACCCAAAACAAGTACTATGCGGTTGTTTTCTCACTCTAAGCAAGTATTTAACAGTTACGACGAACACACATAAAACCACCAGTCAAGACCAGTCAAGAGGCCAAGAACCCCCCGGACCCGGGGGGAGGGCGTGCATTTGACTTTGGAAGTGACGAGGATGTGCGGACAGCAGTTCAAAACTAGGGGTCTTTCGGTGAGAGCCTAAACACCATAAAAGGGGGGTCTTTCAGTGAGAAGGTCCCAAAAGGGGGTTCTTTCCGTGAGACTGGAAAATCTGACCAAAAAAGGGGATCATTCAGTGGGAATAATTTTGGGTCATGATATAAAAGTTGATACAATTTTTTTTAATTTATCAAAATATGACAAAAATTTAAAGAAAATTCATGAAAAAATGGGGTCATAAGTGAGATATTATCAGGAACTTCCCAAAATTTTGGAAAAAAAGGGATATTTTGGTGACAGGAAAACAAAAAAGGGGTCATTCGGTGAGAGTTCAGTAAAACAAAAAAGGGGGTCATTGGGTGAGAGGGTGTTGAAAACACATTTTGAGGAGTTTTTGAGTTCAATTTTACCCAACATTTTACTTTTTTCTTGGTGCTGAATTTAGCTACCCTTTTTGAGTAACATCTGTACGATTAAGGTTAGCAACTGATGCGATTTGGTAGTGCACAGCATCTTGCGAATGGTAGTGAGCTTTGGCAAAAATTGCATTGATCATTTCATTCAAGAAGAATTCAAATATCACAGATATACTTTTGTAGGTCCTGTGACTCTTGAATTATGTTGTAAAGAGGGCTGAAACAACAACACTTTTGTAAAACGTACATAACTTATTAACAACAATAAATCAAGCAAGTTTTCAAAGTAGGCCTATATGATTTGTAGAATAAACTTTTGCAAAATATTAAACTGATGTTTCATAAGAAAAAAGATGAAAAAATAACAAGGTTTCGAACCAGCGACGATCAGAGCAGCATCAAATAAATCAATTACAACGCCTTAGACCGATCGGCCACCCAACCATTACATCACTCGGTGTCTGGCGAGCCAATCTGCATTCTATTATTTGCAAAAGCCGACGACCAGACAGAAATTATAAAAGGAGCAGGACCAGATATCAGCGTTAATTCCACGGTAAGATTAAAACGCATTGAAAATGCCAAAATGCAGTCACAACATTTATAATAATTACTAAATCACCAAAACCAATTGTAACGTAGGTATGCAGAAAAGAGTTGCATTAACAATGACAGAGTATGTGCAAAAAGATTTGTCTTTGGCATGTCGCTTTCTTGAAATATCACCAAAATATTTCGGAAAAAACGCCCCCAAATTTAAAACAAACATGAACCTTCCAAAATAAATGAACATTTGCACATGACAGCCCAGTCATTACCTGGCGCTGAGATTTGGGATTCCTCATAGTTTCCTCTCTCCAGTTACCAGTAAGTTTGCCCTTACCCCAGCCCTTAACACTTCAAAATAACAATGTCATCCAAAAGTGTAAACGACAACAAAAACATAAACTGAAAAGGTAAAAAGACCCTTAATATCAATCAGCATTTAGAAGAAGACCTGCAGACCATAATCAGAAAATCATGAGTAGGTATTGTAAATAGCCGTATTGTAGCAATTTTTGTTTCTGATGGTTTGTTTGAATCAAAAACTCTCCAAGAAAACCATTATATGGATTTAATTTTCTTATTGAGAAAAAAAATTTAAACAAAATTTGATAGAAAATGCCCATTTATCTGGCATCAAAAATTCGAATTTGGTAATTTGAGATTTTATAATTGACGGGTAAAATGGTGTATTACATATAGGGTTAGGATTATGACTTGGGTTAGTTTATGATCAGGGTATAGTTTAAGGTTAAGGTTGGGTTAGAGTAAGATTTATATCTTGCTTCCCGATAGAAAACGAAAAACTTTTCTATCTTATCTATAGAAAATTGTAACTTTTTATGTCCAAATTCTTTCTCTTTCCAAGTTCTACGATACTAGCCGTTGTTAAACGCGCAAGATTTAAACATGATAATAGAACTCTGATTAAACAAAGGCGCAAACAGTTGTATCATGCTCGAGTCTCTGATTAAAGTGTATAGTATAAATTTGTTTTCCCAAATCGCTTTCCCAGCAAACACAAAAAATGTTTTAAAACATTATTATTAGGTATACGATGTATTGTTGGTCGAAGCAGCCAAAACAAAAAGTAGTTCGCAGCATCTTGCAAATGGTAGTGAACTTTAGCAAAAATTACATTGCTCAATTCGTAGCGAGCGTGTAGAAGAATTCAAATATCACAGATATACTTTTGTAGGTCATGCGGTTCTTGAGTTATGTTGTAAAGAGGGCTGAAACAACAACACTTTTGTAAAACGTACGTAACTCATTAAGAACAATAAATTAAGCAAGTTTTCAAAGTATATGATTTGTAGAATGAACTTTTGCAAAACACCAAAGTGTTATTTTTCAATAATAGAGAGCTTGCGAAATGGCGTTACTTTAACTTTAACTTTAATGTCTAGAGGATTATAGAGGATTATACATAATCCTCTATAATCCTCTAGACGTATAAAGTTAAAGTCAAAGTAACGCCATTTCGCAAGCTCTCTAATATATTGATTCAGATAATGAAAATCTATTTTTTGGCTGCTTCGACCAACAATACCTCGTATACCCTTAAACATGTTATAAACACGTTTTGGATTCGGTATTTGAAAAACATTTTATATGAAAAAAAAACACCACAATAACATGCATTTTAAAAGTGTTGTCAAAATGTTATTGTAAATTTGGCCTAACATGTTTGCAAAATATTCTGTCAACACTTAATAAAATTATGTTAGAATGTTTTGCATTAAGTTGTCAAAAATGTTTTCTGAATGTTGTTAAAACGTTTTATACCCTTTATATGACCCGACATTTACACATTTTCTGTAAAACGTTTTTTGTTTACTGGGTAGCAATGGTGTTCAATAAAGTGATGTTTTAATAATGTCTTTTGTTCACAGTTTTTGCCCTTAAAGCTTAAGTATGTGCGGGGACAGGGATGCTTTTGGACACAGAGAGGGCAAAACATGATGTGGGGTATATGAAATTATATGGATACTAAGAATTTCCTCAATCAACAAAATCGGGCAACATTATACCGAGTGTTCTATTCCCCCCCCCCTCCATGCCTTGCGTTTTGTTTCATGGGTTTACTTGATATTGGAGCGGAAGAAAAGCTAAAGGTTGTCACTAACCATAAAGTAGTGGTAGGATTGAGTGAACAATACTAATTTAAGGGTATTGATTCCTAAATATTTGAATATTGGTATAGTAGATTTTAATGATGAAATTATGCATATTATTATTTTATTAGCTAATTAATCAGTTTGGTGTTCTATTTACCCCATATCAGATCCACTTGGGGTGAATTGAACAAAGTTGACTGACTTTAAGAAATAATATATATAACTTGATAATTTTTTCAATTTGTTAATTGGTTTAAATAATAAATTATAAATATAAATTCAAGGTAGATTAGGTCCCATTAACTTTTTTTACCTGAAAACAATCAATATTTGTTATATAGCAAGAGAAAGTGCACTATTTTACCATGTTTATAAAAAAAAACTTGAAAACAAATATATTGTTCTTATTCTTTTGTTTAGCCACAAAATATATATGTTAAATAAAATATTATGTTTTCTTTTAAAGGTAAATATGATTAATGTGTAAATAACATGAACATATTACTCAGTGTAAATATACGGATAAGGGAGAAAGCAATCACTCAGCATGTTTTTTCTTTTTTTGAGGGCACACATTTGAAAAAAAAAAGACCATAGTACAAGTGTTTAAATGTACAATTGATATAAAAGGTTTGTTTTTTGATGGATCACAATTTTTTTTTTCATTGTTTAAAGTAACGTCGGTCATTCATTACAGTTTTAAACTAAATTTTTTTACTCCAAAACATCTTTCTTTAAATACTTTTTTATTATTTTAAAGTGAATCCCCAGTCCTCTACACTTTACGCAAAAACTTTAAAATAAACCTTTGCTTGTAAAATACAATGCACATGCTGGTTTTTTTTTTTTTTTCAGAAGGAACAGTTTTTGGCCCTTATTAAAAAAATTTGGGCCAAATATTAAAATTGGACTTTTATTGCCACTTTAAGTCCAACTAAAGTATTATGATGTATTAAGTTTACTTTTATTCAATATTTAACAATTTGACAATATATAGGCCTTAATCTGAAAAATCGGGAATTAAATACTTCTAATCTAAAATTAAAGAAAAAAAATCATGGTACCCGATAATCTACAGCTTTTTAACATTGATCGCAGGACATCGTCAAATTTGGCTGTGTTTTTCATCAGGTTATTGTTTCCACTTAAATAACCTGAAGAAAAACACCGTCAAATTTGTTTGAGAAAGCTGCAGATTGTCGGGTACCATAAATTTGTTGAATTTTAGATCAATCTATCCATTTAATGCAATGGGCACAATAATTAGCAATATTTGTGAGGAAATTGTGTTGAAACATTGTTGTAATGCCAAGATGAACTACAAGGATTTCAGAACACTATAAACCTAGCTTAGACATACATGTAGGCCTACAGAACATCCTTTGCCTATTTCAAATTTATTTTATTTGTTTATAATTCTTGGTCTGTAATTCTTAATATTTATTTAGTTTATTTATCTATATATTTATATATAATATTTATTTATTGTTTGTTAGCTTGTTTGTTTCTTGGTGTCCGTGTTGGTTTGTTAGTGGTGGTGTTTGTTATGTTTGTTTGTTTATGTGTGCAAAGATATAGGGGTATGGGATGTGTCATGACTTACATTAAAATATGTTTTCATTCAAAGTATAGCCTACTTATTCAAACAAGTTAATTTGTTTTTTTGCTGGTGGCCTGAACCAAAGTTACAAAATAAGTATTTAAAATTATTTTGTGTTTGTGTAACACTGAGGGTTAATTTTGATTGATATTGCAATTTTGGAAAAAAAAGGCTAATATTATAAATCTACACATTTATTGTTATTAATTTCATTTTGCTTGTTGCAGACGTACGTATATCAACAGTATAATTTTGAAACAAAAAGTTTTATGAATGGGCTACAGGTAACAGAAAACAACTTTTGTTAAAACAATGTATCTAAAAATTCCAAAGGGCATAAATAAAAATTTGAAATTCTTATCTATGGGCCTGGTGTGCGTAAGGCTAAGCCATACAGGGAGCTGCGGCAGAGCTCCCTTAACCCCCAAAAAAAAAATCCACAGAGGTCAAGGTCTGCTTATTGTTCCTTTTACCAATTATAAAGGTCCAAAAGTAGGAGAAAAACATTGACAAAAGGTCCACTCAGGTTTTTGGTGATAGACATTCAAAAGGTCCAAAAAGGGCAATTTGTAGATGGTTTTGGGTCCACATATCTGCCCAAGTATAGTTTTATTTTAAAAAAGGTCCACTTTTTGGACATACTGACCCCCCCCCCAATAAATCCTGCATATTTGCCTGGCCTTCACCAACTTTTACAAGCCCAAACTCAACTTCAGAATATTATGGTTATTTTTGTTTGTTTGTTTGAAAATGAACCAAATTTTCAAGGACTATTCAGGCCTTTTTAGGTTTGAAAAATTATTTATAACATTCACTATACACATGATTTTTCCTTTTTAATATCTGATTGCATATATCTCTGTCTTCCATATTTAAATTTCAATAGTTTCTTTGTTAATACTTTTGAAGAGATGATGATAAATATTGATTTAAAAACTGCCCAAAATAAACATGCAGTTTGCAGCTGTATGAAATTGAGTCTGAAAGGCATTTCCTTCATCCAGTTGCTGAACAGGCTTTTGATGAGAATATGCATAGAAGTAGAAGAAAACCTAATTTGAATATGCCTGCAAATAAGTTTATAGGCCACTGTAGGCCTACTCATATACCAAGATTTATACCAAAAACCCCGGCCAAAAACATGAAAACACGCGAACGACACTTTGCAGGAAGTCGGCAACAACAACAACAATACTTAATTAAAATTAACAATTTTCCCGGGCAATTTTCATCAAAATCATACTCAATTTATACTCATACTTTTATGTGGTAATTTGCTAAACATTAATTTTAAAATGTTAAATAATGTACACAACTGTTTTTTAATGATGACTTTGACTCTCAGGATTTTTAGACGTATACATGTATTTCTCAGAGTATAACAGTTTACAGTTAGGGTATATTCATAGCAAATATCACTATGTTCTTTGTAGATTTGTACACATGTTACTTATTTACTTCATCAGATAATTATTTAATTTATAAAATATGTGTAATTGTTATGACACTAGTATTCTTGTTCAAGTTTATTTTAAATTTCCTAAATAGTAAATATGTACTGTGTCACAGTAGTAGCAAGTTATGCCTAGTAGCCAGTACTAGAGCTAAAGAGAGTTCAAACTTACCACTTTTAGTTACTAAGGTCAAATAGGGCGAGCTAGGGGCAGAGGTTAATGGCATTGGCAGAATTCTTGCACTGCTATTAAGGTGCACTGGTATATTTAGAGTATCAATAATTATTAAACACATTCTATTGTTTTGAAAACCACATAAATAGGAGCGAATCAGGTGTTTAAAACATAATGCCTTCTCTGTGTTCAATGTATTACAAATTATTTACATGAAAAAAGACTAGTATAAATCTAAAAATGCAACAATTAAGTGGCAAAATCAATCACATTCGCTTTCTAGCCATGAAGATCTGTGTTAAAAAGGTTGTGTTCTTCATCTATTATTTAGTTTTATTAATTTTTGTTTTAGGTATAGCTCAGTATACTAGCACTAATGACATATTAGGCCTATGTTTATAAAATAAAATAGCTTACAATACAATTTTTAATGAAATGTTATGTCAATTTGAAGTTGAACACTAGAGGCAAATGGTGGTCATAGACCACAAACCTAGCTGGGGCATGTGGTGTTGTGGAGGTATCTGACCCCTGCAAAATGTTCCAAAAATGTTCCCCTGTCATGAGGTTTGTTGTCACCGAGTTTTGAGTCCTGTACTCCTCACAGATGTCCAGAAAATGCAATTCTAAGATTTGACCCAGATGACCTTTGACCAGACCCCTGCAAGATGTTCCATAATTCACCCCTGGTCATGAGTTGTCACCGAGTTTGAGCCCTGTACCTCTTACAGATGTCCAGATAACGCAATTCTAAGATTTGGCCCCAGAACTTAGTGATGTCTTTTGAGCTGACCCGTGCAAAATGTTCCAATATGTTCCCCAGGTCAATTGCAAATCCACAGTAGGGTTGCAAATATACCATATGTCACTCGGAGTGCGACAATTTGTACAGATAAATTTATCACAGGTATTTTTTTATTAATTTGACCATTCGTCTGCATATTACCAAATATAACCCATTTTGGGCTACCGTTTTTCCGCGAAGGTCATTTATGTCGACAAATTGTTCACAAATCCACAGTAGGGTTGCAAATATACCATATGTCACTCGTAGTGCGACAATTTGTACAGATAAATTTATCACAGGTATTTTTCTATTAATTTGGCCATTCGTCTGCATATTACCAAAAATAACGCATTTTTGGGCCACCGTTTCTCCGCGAACATCATTATGTCGACAAATTGTTCGCAAATCCACCACAGGGTTGCAAATATACCATACGTCACTCAGAGTGCGACAATGTGTACAGATAAATTTATCACAGGTATTTTTCTATTAATTTGACCATTCGTCTGCATATTACCAAATATAACCCATTTTGGGCTACCGTTTTTCCGCGAAGGTCATTTATGTCGACAAATTGTTTGCCAATCCACAGTAGGGTTGCAAATATACCATATGTCACTCGTAGTGTGACAATTTGTACAGATAAATTTATCACAGCTATTTTTCTATTAATTAATTTGGCCATTCGTCTGCATATTACCAAAAATAGCGCATTTTGGGCCACCTTTTCTCCGCGAACATCATTATGTCGACAAATTGTTCGCAAATCCACCACAGGGTTGCAAATATACTATACGTCACTCGGAGTGCGACAATGTGTACAGATAAATTTATCACAGGTATTTTTCTATTAATTTGACCATTCGTCTGCATATTATGAAATATAACCCATTTTGGGCTACCGTTTCTCCGGGAAGGTCATTTATGTCCACAAATTGTTCGCAAATCCACCGGTTACTTTTAAGGATATTAATACATGGCATAAAATGTGACAATTTATCAAAATAATTTTATAATGAACGCTTTTATGGATATTTGCCAATACAATATACCGTACATCTGACATGTACATGGTATTTTAGGTATGCTAGGTGAATTCTAATTTGCCATCAAACTGCATCATTTTATATATCAAATTAAAGCTCTTGAGCAGGGGTAGCGTTTTAAGGGGTCTTGGGGTCCAGGACTCCTTGATTTGGCAGGTCCCCGTGATTTGGACCCCTTAATTTTGTACGTCTGTGTAGAATTAGATGCCTGGACCCCTTTATTTGCCAATTTGGACCCCTGGACTCAGCAGGTCACCGCTAACCCTGCTCTTGAGTAAACAAAGCCAAAACTGAAAACCTTTTTTTCATAGCACTTTCCGTAGCAAAGTTACATCTTGTCAAAGATTGACTTTCATCAAAAAGATTCAGCTAGCAAAATTCCCCAAAACGGCATTTCGGGGTGTTTCTAGATCTTAGTCTCATTATGATAGCAGCTTTTTTTTTAATGGAACTGCTATCAAAATCCCTCTAAAATTCCTTGTGCGATTGTCTTATCACCATAAAAAATCATATATTTGGGTCAAGTGAAGTATAGAAAACATATTTATGTAGGTTTCCTTCTTCGGCCAGTTGTTTTAAATTTCTATGTAAATATGCACATAGATGAACTCCTGGATGGGGCAGCTTTAATTAGCATGAGGCCACATTGATATGTAAATAGCGTATTGTTATTTAAATTTGTGCCCAGACGTATTGAGGGCGACAGTCATGTTACCCAGACGGAGAATGGCTGCATATGCCAGGCATGTCAATTTGCTGAGTGAAGGCTGATAATCACCTTTCTGTATAGGTAATAAGCTAGTATATTTCGTGTACCAGTTGGTTATAACAAAAAATTAGTATCATATTAAATATATTAAATGTATAAACTTTGAAATTTACATGAATTTGAAAAGCAGAGCTTCGAAATCTAGCTAAGTCAGGTGATGTGAAATTCTGCTGCGTGACCCCCTCTGCGTGGTAGAATTATATTCATAAAACATTGAATTTAACAGATATCATGGGCAGCCAACCACGATTTATCAGCATTTAAAATATATGTTAATTAACAAAGATAAATAATAAAGAGTACAAATGGCAATTAACTAGTAAACAAGCCTGAAATCTTAAAATGTTGCCACGTGATTTCCCGAACACATGATATTTCAACATGTGACCACTATTCAGATTTACCGTACATATTTGGAGTATGCTTGCACATCATGCACAGTACACTGTGCATTTCTTTTACCTCCGTATAAAATCAATAATTCCTGCTGGGAGCCAAGTAACATTGTCTACTCAGTGCAGATTGGTATTTTATTTTACTTGAGAGCATAATAGAAATACATAAGACGAATAAGGCGCCATGATGGAAGGTCAGGTTGGGTATCAAAGGTTATTATAACTTAAATACTACTTGTATTTCCCACATTGCCTCTGTCACATATTTCCTTCATATTATTGCCAGCAAGTCCTAATTTTGACTTTGCAAATTGCAAAATGTCATTTCATATCAAATTAGTAGACTTTCTTTGAAAAAACATATCACTGGTGCCTGATGGGAATACCCGTCCGCCATTTCATTAAACTGGATCGTTTTCGCCTGGTTTGTGCCCAGATGTATTGGGGGCGCGCTATACTCTCATTGAACAGGCAAAGTTCGCAAAACTAACAACGTTGTTATTTGCGAAACTCAATTAACATGATCCAAGGGGTCGAACATGAATTATTCATAACGAGCTATAACGGATCGATAACTGGCCTCACTTTCTAGCTAGTAAACCAGCTGAATTTTTCATAGATTTTGCGTTGCTAATAGAACAACCGTGAATTTAGTGTCACCCCTTGATTTGCATTTTGTCGGCGAATTTGGCTGACTAGCAAATGTGTTAACTAAGGTTTGCCTGGGATGAGTACATCATCAGGTTGTAGTAAGCTACAAATTTCAAATGTTTGAGGACTTGTTCTCATTGCTTACCTGTGTTTTCACATCATATTTTGTGGTCAAAATGATTACAAATGTGTAATTTGCCCGGGGTAATTTGCAATCATTTCCGACGGCTAAGTAAGATGGCCTTGAACAGGGATCTCTGATTTGAATGCACACTAACCAGGGCCGTGACACTCGTATTCAATCCCTGTATATCAGTAAGCTTAAAGACGAAATACCTAGGGGAAACTGGGGAAAAGTGGAATTTTTTTTTTGTCCAGCCCAAACAGGATTACGAAGCAAGGCAAGGCAAAACTTATTAAGGTTTACAAGATACATATTTGGTGCATACGCACCGATATGAACCTCGCGCCAATCAGGCCGTCTTCACGTACTAGAGGTAAAGTTTGACATATCAGATATCGCACGACTCTGTGGTATATTTGGTTAACAAGATAGAGGGTTAAATGCACAAAGTGCTATATCTCATTAACCAATGATCCTACAGAGATGTGAGCACTGACTTTTTTGTTCTTTATGACCAGAGGAAAAGTGTGACATATCGCACGACAGTCGACTCTGTGGGATATTTGGTTAAAAAGATAGATTGTTAAGTACACAAAGTACAAAAAAGTGACTATATCTCATTTACCAATGATCCTACAGAGATGTGACCACTAACTTTTTTGTTCTTTATGACCAGAGGAAAAGTTTGACATATCGCACGACTCTGTGGGATATTTGGTTAAAAAGATAGAGGGTTTGGTGCATAAAGTACAAAAAGTGACTATATCTCATTAACCAATGATCCTACAGAGATGTGACCACTGACTTTTTGTTCCTTATGACCAGAGGACAAGTTTGACATATCGCACAACTCTGTGGGATATTTGGTTAAAAAGATAGAGGGTTAAGTACACAAAGTACAAAAAAGTGACTATATCTCATTAACCAATGATCCTACAGAGATGTGACCACTGACTTTTTCGTTCTTTATGACCAGAGGAAAAGTTTGACATATCGCACGACTCTGTGGGATATTTGGATAAAAAGATAGAGGGTTTGGTGCATAAAGTACAAAAAATTGACTATATCTCATTAACCAATGATCCTACAGAGATGTGACCACTGACTTTTTTGTTCCTTATGACCAGAGGAAAAGTTTGACATATCGCACAACTCTGTGGGATATTTGGTTAAAAAGATAGAGGGTTAAGTACACAAAGTACAAAAAGTCACTATATCTCATTAACCAATGATCCTACAGAGATGTGACCACTGACTTTTTCGTTCTTTATGACCAGAGGAAAAGTTTGACATATCGCACGACTCTGTGGGATATTTGGTTAAAACGATAGAGGGTTAAGTACACAAAGTACAAAAAAGTGACTATATCTCATTAACCAATGATCCTACAGAGATGTGACCACTGACTTTTTGTTCCTTATGACCAGAGGAAAAGTTTGACATATCGCACAACTCTGTGGGATATTTGGTTAAAAAGATAGAGGGTTATGTACACAAAGTACAAAGAAGTGACTATATCTCATTAACCAATGATCCTACAGCGATGTGACCACTGACTTTTTCGTTCTTTATGACCAGAGGAAAAGTTTGACATATCGCACGACTCTGTGGGATATTTGGTTAAAAAGATAGAGGGTTTGGTGCATAAAGTACAAAAAAGTGACTATATCTCATTAACCAATGATCGAACAGAGATGTGACCACTGACTTTTTTGTTCCTTATGACCAGAGGAAAAGTTTGACATATCGCACAACTCTGTGGGATATTTGGTTAAAAGATAGAGGGTTTGGTGCATAAAGTACAAAAACATGTGCAATTTCACTTAGTTGCCAGCGGAAGAAAACGGGAAGATTACAGTGGTTTGTTGCCAGCGGAAGAACCCGAACGATTACAATACCTAGCTGGGGGGTGTAAACCCCCCAGCTAGGTAATAATGCATAAAATGATAAACTATGAGTTTCTTATTTGCAAATGTGCATGTCTTGCATGATAATATTTATAAACAGTAGGCCTAAAATAATCGCAGGTCGATATACTTCCCTGAGTAAAGGTCTGTGGGCCTTGATGCTTTTTCATTAGCGTTCCATCAATTGCACAATACATCTTTTTTGATTTTGTTTGTTTATTTGTTTCTTGGGCAATATAAAACAATATTAAAATAAAAATAAAACAAATGAAGTTACTAATTCCCATCTTGAAAGTGAAACATATTTGTAAACAAATGTTTTAAATTGTTACATATCTTTGGGTTTTCAAGAATTCCTATGTAAAAAGTGATTTTCATGGATGCCATCTTTGGGTATTTGGGATTTCCCAGAGTAATCGCAGCAAATTGTGGTAAATTCCCATGGAAAAAGGAAACTGATCTTGATTTTGTCATCTTTGGTCTTTGGAAATCCCACTATTATATATGAGAGCCTTGGGAAATCCCACATGGTTTTGTGAATTCACCCATGGGAAATCCCACATTAAAAATTGTTTTTAACCATGTCATCTTTGGGGGGAGTGTGGATAATATCTGGAATAGCCCAATACAGTAACAGTTTTGGAACACTACATTTAAATCGGTCAATATACTTAACCCTATTTCAATAATTATTACAGGATAAGAAATACAAATTAGAAATGAAAATGATGCTTTGCAAAATGTTGTTGCAACCGTTCATATAACAATACACCACTGAAAAGTTGCAGGTTGCTATATATTTGCTACTGGGGTTATTGGAGGTTGTCGTTGTAAACTACTAGTTGAATAAATATGTAGGGTTATCGAATTATTTGTACAAGCTTGAAGCATTTGGTTTCATTAGTGTATTTTAAGAACGGCTTGAATTCAAGATAATGGAATTTAGATTAAAATATAATGGTTTGACATTTAGAAAGGTTATTTATGTTCTTCCAAAAAAGCAATAACATTAGAGACAATGTTGGTTTCCGGAAATAAACGAAAAATTATATTCTTGTCTCTCTGTCTCTAAGGCGTGTTCATCTTTCTCTCGATCTCCCCATCTGTTCCATCTCTCTGCCCCTGTCTTTTAGTCCCAGATCTCAGTTGCTTTCTGTCTCTGTTTTGATGAATAACTTAGTTGCACAATGTTGATAAATGATAAATCAACGTTGAATTGCCATTGAATCAACGGTTGAAATGACTGTCGGAATTAAAAGTTGCGTCAACGTCAAGTCTACGTCCAATCAACGTCGACGTGCGTCCGCATTTGTAACTTGATATTGATCAAATTTCACCCGTATTCCGATCATGTTTGAACGAAATATCAACTTCATGCTAGAATGTAGCTGAAAACGGGTCGCTGTGATGTTAATGGGTACGATTTCAGTTAACAACATTTCAACATCACTTCCACTGTCTAACTTGGCCATAAACTTGATACAACAGACACACAAAATATAAATAAATATCAATATAGAGAATGTACAATGACATCAAATATAGGTGAGTGTTTTGATGTCTCGGTTACAAGGCACCCATACGATGACATCATGGCAACATATTGACGTCACATCGCGGTGCTCAAAGGAAACTTAACACTAAACATGTCGATATAACGCAATTGACTCAAGCAATGTGTGTTCATACATGTCTGTATCACAGTGTCATTTTATGTAAAACAATCGAATAAGGAGTGTTCGTGAGGTTCATACTTCCATTTATTGCTTAACTATTATTAATAAGTCATGTGTGTACAGTTATAGACCCTGATCAGAAGAATGGCGCGCTTTTAATTTTTCCTACTCAAAGGTATAAGAGTAATGTAAATTTACACCATCGATATGTTTGATATACAACATAACTGATCTTAATTAAATATTAGCCCAGAGCATCAGTTTGAGTGTTGTGTCTGAGTGGATATTAGGGACCTTTCAATATTTATGCGGGTGATGAGGGGGGGGGGGGGGAGTAATATGAGGGTAGAAATAAACAAGTCTTTTTTGGGTCGTGAGGGTGAAACTGCCTTTTTATATGAAACATAGGGGATGTTAAGTTTAGAAAAACTGGAAAAAATTGGGAAAGCAAAGGGTATCCGTATATTTATGAGCGGAAGCGAGTGGGAATATATTTTTATTCCCCTCATTCCCACCTGACGTAAATAGTAAACGGTCTCTTACAAAGAGTCTATATTATGCCGTATTTGCATTTATAGATGATAGTCCCCTGGTTAAGTCTGGGTTTCCAGTCTGGTTTTATTTAGAGGCTAATTTAAAACATTCCCAGAATTCGTTTTAGAGAAACGAAATCATATGAGCCATTTCAACAAATATAAATAAATCGAGGGTTCAGAACCAGAAAGTCGTAACTCATCATGACCAGCTCTCACAAAATGAGCATAAAGCTGACAAATAACTTTCTGAGATATTCCAGATTTTAAATCCCTATTTTATACCATTCAACTTCATACCAAACATGTTAAGATGGCTCCTTGCTTTTGTTCTCAAAAATCAATATTTCTACCAGAATTTCTTTTGTTTTCCTTTGAATTTTTTCATGTTTAATGGACTTAATGGAAGTGTTCTGGCGACCTTTTGTTCATTTTGTGGGAGCAAGTGATTGTGAGTTAAGGCTTTCTGGCTCTCATTTGAAAGCGTCAATAATGTACGTATTTCTACTACTAATAATCTGAAATGATTTGTACAGGTTCAACAGCCAGTGTAATCATTCCGCAACATTCTCTATACATTGTAGTATTACCAACGAAGACATACCCATTAAATACAGCGTTGTTCAGGTTTGTATTTCATGGCTTGAATATCTCGGAGTTCATGAACTATTTATACTGAAACCTAATTTGATAATTTCAGTATTTGAATTGGATCAACACAAAATAATTTCAAGCCGCGTACATGACAAGATGATCGTTACTACCTTTCTGATGTAGTAAACAAGACAAATCTACAGAGAAATTTGTTTCTCATCTTCTCGATTCTTCAAAATTTTAAGAACGCTTCCAAATCAAGGCAGCCATATAAAACAGCCATATTGTGGAACACGGAGTAAATTACGAAAGACTGTGACGTCGCTAGATCAAGGGCTACAATGGGAGAGACACTCGAATTTGTACAACCCTCGATTTTTGAATTGGGGATTAAAGAACTGCGGAACAAATTGTACTGGGATATTTGCATTTATATTAGGGAAAATTAGTATGATGACTGGAATATTTTCACATCTAAAACACGCTATTGGTACTATGGTTTTGAAGGATTCGAGAATGGAACAATGAGAAGTGGAACGAGCTGAACAGGAAATGGGCAATATACCTGCTCCTAGGTGATATTCAGAATGACATAAATGACAATACGAATATAACGAAAAAATTTGTTATATAAATATGGAAACCCCGAACCACAATCGAGTGCGTGTAATATAATTATGTCAACATTATGTTGACGACAAAATGTCGGGGATTTGGAACAAATATGATAGGCTGCCCTATATTTGGTTAAACAAAATCTAGGGCTGATTATATGGTTTCTACTCAATATACAATGGGGCATTGAATATATTTCATGTTATGTCGTATGAAATGGAAATACAAAATTATATTTTGATATTAAAAACATGGAATTTTTTGTTATTAAAGACAAACCAGATGGAAACATGTGGAGCAATAGCGAACAATGGAAATTATGGAACCCATTATGTAAAGAAAACATAGAGGAGATACCGGCAGAAGCTACTCCCCTTTATATGACTAACCCACATATGATCTATTTCGGAAGAATGATTAGGAACGGTAGATTAGATATTGCGTAGAAAACAGTCCATGTTAATAAACGCATGACGCCAAAAAATCATCTAGTCTCATTACTATAGTTAATTAAATTCAGAGCACATACGGGGAACAATGAAGGGGTGGGGGTTCTACCACGACACAGTTCCTTAAAGCGGCTCTAAGAGATTTCTTGGGAAAATGAAATCAGAATATTTCGCTTTCAATTATTTTGATACATTGAATACTCAGAGAGTGCCTACCAAGCAGTAATTTTGCTAACAAAATCTATCAAATTTAAAATAAGAGACATGTTGTGCAGCGCCACGTTAAGCTTATCTCCTATAGAACTGTGTGGGGGAATTAATGTCTGGATCCAGACATTTATTACAAAATCATACAATTTTGCATGAAACATGCTGATTTAAGCTTAACTATTTCATATGCTGATTAGTGTATGGACAAACATTGCGTACATGTTACAAACTTTACTTTGACCAAATATGAGGGCGTACTTTTTATGAAATCTCACAATGCCCCTTTAACTTCAATATGCTTGTACTTGGAAAGAATGACATTCGTATGTGTTTGGTACACAAAGCAATAGTCTACAATACGAGGTTAACATTTGTGGTATTTCTTTTGAGTGGAGATTACTGAACGTTGCCGTTGTAACATACCATGTTTTATTACATATAGCAAATATTCATGTCATATGCTAACATTGGAATATTACTTATTTACATTGATGGATTAACGGAGTAAAGAGACCCTAATGAAACACATGCAGGATTCGAGTTTGCATTAGTTGGCTTGAGTTTGTATCTAATCTCGGAGTTCATGAACTACCGTCAAACCGCGTCTAAAAGCATATAGAGTGGTTTTGATGAAAGCTAAATTAATCCAGACACCATCCATCGAAAAACTTGTAATATTATGGAGTATGAGCAAATTAATTACTGATACAAGCATATAAAAACAAGTGCTACTGTAAGACCGTAAGACCAATCTATTGTATTGGCATATTTACGGCTGTCTCGTATTAATCTAGCTTTCATCAAAAACACACTATATGCTTGTATTTTGGAATACAATTGCATTGAGCATGATAAATGAAATTATCAGTGGAGCCAGAGTCGTCAAATTTACAGCTTTATAAGTGATAGATGATTTACGAACTATACATCATTATAAATTTTAAACCGTAATTCAAATGTCACGATGCAACACGTGCTTTCGTACAATCTGAAAAAAGAATCAGTTTCTAGAAAATTCATATCTTGAATTTCTCCATGTTTCATGTAACTTGAAACTTCAGAAAATGATACAGTGATTATGTGATTAGGTGATGGATTTGCCTTCTCCTACTTTAACTTCGTTGGTGTTGGCTTAAGTGATGTCATTCACCCTAGCCTGATTAATGAGAATAATGACTCTAATTATTATTATTTCCGAGAATTTGTAAAACGCATTTCCCATGGACGAATGCGCAGTACAGAGAAACAAATTATAATATACACCAACAATACACAACATAGCGTTAGTACAAAATCAAATATTTGGATAAAACATTCACATAAATCTACAAGGGTATGTTAATGAAGAAAGACACATGAACCCAATTGGGGAGCTTCATCACCAGATCATATAGAATATATATTATAAACAAAGCCATGTATAAAGAAGTATAATATATACACAACGACAGAGAATACCTGATGTTGCTTTCTGTATAATGATGTAAATTCATAAATTCATAACACCACCACAGGGTTGCTCTGACAAAGGTGCAATTATTCCAAAACTTGCTGTCAACAGCCTTTCACACTGTAAGAGAATCCATACCAGAATATATATAGTAGTAAAAGTCTGTTAAAAGCACTTTTGGAATAATTACTACGACCGACCACTTAGGAGTTTACACTCTAGTGGCTTTATCGTTTCACGCGACTTGGTAGCGTAGGTTGAGGGAGGGTGAAAAGGGGAATCACTTTATTATTAATATGGAAGGCTAATTGCATGCTTTTAATAACATTGTATTATGAAAGTGACATTGACAGAACATAGGTAATAATAATAAAATAATAAAACGGCATTATCCACGCTTTCTGAATACTCAGATTCCTCAAAGCGCACCAAATGTCGATATGCTTCCAAGCCCCAAAGGGCAGCGCAAGTTGACCTCAATGCTGAGTGTGACATACAACAGGCCCGGGCTGATCCCCTGCTCTTTAAGAAAAGGCCTGCAACTTTTACAAGTCCAGATATTGCTCTTCTGCTACATGGGACCACCATTTTACGTGACTCTCCGAACCACGGCATGCTATGCCCCCACTGTGGTGTCTGCACGTTTATGGCCACAATGAGTGGGCTAGAGGATACATGAGAAAGCTCATGATCTTACAGGTAAATAACCTTCCTATGAAGCCACGTTTCATTGGAATGAAATGAATAATGCTATATAACTTAAAAGGGCATTTCGTGATCCACAGCCTCATCCCCCACTTTTTTCAAAAAAAGTTGAGATTTTTATACCACTGGAAACCTGAAAAAGAGGATGCTATGATCACGAAATACTCCTTTAAGTGACAGTTTCCACGATGATGTATTGCCATGGCGCTAAAAATTACAGCTTGTAATTAATTGACACATACATAGTACACTTTTTAAACATACTAGTATAAGTATAAGTGATGATAAAAACAGGTTTGTAAGAAAAGAAACAAGTTTTGAGTTCAATGTGTGTAATTCAATACAGGAAGTACACAATTCAATGATAGTAATTAAAACCGGAAAAGCTTTGCCAGAAGAAATATTAGTTCAATTTTGATCAATTCTAGACGTGCTATTTTCTCAGTAGTGCTATTTCAGCCGCCTCTCATAATTTACGTGTAACACTTAAAATACACGAAATTCATTAAGCATTAAAAAAAAGTATTTCCGCTCTATTAAGTTGATTGAAACTTACTTATTTGATTAGCAATATACAATTTCACCGTAAAATAGCTGCAGGCTAACTACATGTATATAGCGGAACTCGTAATCTTATGATAATTCGCTACACGAACACAACATTTCGATCAACATACTTAACCTTATATCAATGATATAATTGGATTCTAATAATATTGGCAAACACATTAAAAATCAGAATGTTGTTACAACAGTGCATATGAAAATATAATATTGCAACATTGTTACAATGTACTGCAGAGGTTATAGTTGCGTAATAATAAACAATAAAAGGTGCTGAGTTATTACCAGAAGGAATCAGTGATATATTTTTATGAGTAAGCGATTTAAAGACAAGTTTAATTTAAGATAATTGAATCAAGAAAATATTAATTTATTCTTTTGATATTTAAATAATCGAGAAATGCAAAACAAAGAGATTGTCTTACCGACGTGTGGAAATAAGAAGCAATTGACTCTTTTTATCTCTCCTTATTTACTCTATAAGTATCGCCCCGCATCATCACCATCTCTCTGCTATGCTTCCATGTCTCTCTTTTGAGGGAGTCAAACTGGTAGAGAGGGGTAAGCATATGTAATACGAGGGGCGGTCAATAAGTTTGTAGAACAAGGTACTTGAAAGAGTACTAGCCAAATTATTTCTATCTCACTCTTGAACACGGTCAATGCATACCTTAATGCACACGTCACAATTTTTCTTGAAACCTTCTGTGTCAACAAAATAGAAGTGTTCCGATTGTTCCATGTCACTCTTCAAACCTGATATTGTGAAGGTAGGTCTTAGAATTTTAAATTGGTTTCACTAACTGCAGAACATGCCTGGACCACAATATAGTTACTTTAGTTAACTGAGCCCTTTGGCAGCTTGACAAACTGAGAATTTGGTAGAGGCCACAATCCGAGAACAGTCCCATTCCTACCATCAACCTTCTTTACTTGATGGCTTGCCTAAATATATATAAAATTGTATGAAATATACCTATGATTACACTTTTATTTGGCAAATGATCTGTCTTTAAGACTCTCCCTGAATCTCAGAAAATAATGACGAAGACCTTGGTGATGATCTTCTTAGAAGTGGGATTAATAAATTCAGTGATTAATGTGTCCTCTGCAGAGTATCCTGTCCATATACAGTGATATCGAATATATTTGCAGTAATGTTTTGAAAGAACAAGCTTTTAAATGAGTCCAAAGTCATTACCGTGTTCTACTCACTTTTTGACCGCCCCTCGTACATGGGGCTTAGTCAATTCTTTAGTCCCAGACTTATCATCTCATCTTGTTCCCACTGTAGCTTTAATAAAATAATAACAATAAAACAGGTGATTCTGGCATTCAATAATGCTTATCATTATCAATATCTTGCACACATAAAAAGCAAACAACCAAAACATAATAAAACTTAAATGCCTGAAATTCACAATACATCAATATGGTCGGTAACATTTGTAACGCGTATAGGTAAGTATTTAGATAGCTCAGTGGCTAGCATGCATATTATGACATCATAGCAACATATTGACGTCACATCTCGATGCTTATAGGAAACTCAACACAAACTACTTCATATTCAATCTTAATCGTGTCGATATAACGCAATTGACTAAAACAGTTTGGTGTGCATACATACCTATATCACAGTGTCATTATATGTAAAACAATTGAATAAGGATCCGATAAAAGAGTGTTTCGGAGTGTTTCCGAGGTTTTACACTTCCATATATTACTTAACTTATTGATCTTAAGTACTTTTAAGTTATATACCTTGGTCAAGAGAAAGGCATTGCTTTACATATTTCTTACTCACGGGTATAAGAGTAGTGAAAATTTAGACCACCTAACCTGGCATTTTTCATTCGATATGTTTGATACATAACTGATCGTAATTAAATGTTAGCCCAAAGAATCAGTTTGAATAGTGTGTCTGAGAGGAGATGTATAGTTTTGTTATGCCGTATTCACATATATGGGTGTTATCAAAGTTTGAAAGCTGATTCAAAGACGTTCTAGAATTAGTTGTCAGACAAAACACGGCAGCATTTGATACATATATATATATTTTCTATTCAAACGGTGTATTAGAAAGGAGTCTTTAAAAGCAACATTAATATGGCGGTTCCGAGGTTTTACACTTCCATATATTACTTAACTTATTGATCTTAAGTACTTTTAAGTTATATACCTTGGTTAAGAGAAAGACATTGCTTTACATATTTCTTACTCACGGGTATAAGAGTGGTGAAAATTTAGACCACCTTTACCTGACATTTTTCATTCGATATGTTTAATACATAACTGATCGTAATTAAATGTTAGTCCAAAGAATCAGTTTGAATAGTGTGTCTGAGAGGAGATCTATAGTTTTGTTATGCCGTATTCACATATATGGGTGTTATCAAAGTTTGAAAGCTGATTCAAATACGTTTAGAATTAGTTGTCAGACAAAATACGGTAGCATTTGATACATGTATATTTTCTATTCAAACGGTGTATTAGAAAGGAGTCTTTAAAAGTAACATTAATATGGAGCCTTTTTTAAAGTATCCGGACACTTAAAACAAAAGCCTTAAAATTTCTTAAAAACACTACAACTAAATTACAAAATTATCTACTGTATATATAGGTATAAACTTTTGTTCTTTTCTACATATTTTAATATCTCTCATGGTACGATACGACTTTATTTTCCGAACTTATAGCAGTTTGAATAAAAAGAGAGCTTTTCAAAAGTGACACAAATTTGCATTGACTTATCTTATCTTTCGAAGCACGCAGATATATTGATCAAAGGGAAACACTGAGAAATTTGTCACCTTTGAAATTCAAATGAGTATAGCTTAGTGAAATAAAATCGCATAGTGCCAAATAAGATATTAAAGTACGCAGAACAACATTCTTCATCTATCGACCATTTTATTTTGCAATTTAGATTTAGAGTTAAAGATATGGCTTTGTTTTAAATGTTCCGATACTGTTTGGCAAAGTATATAATTGTCAATTGTTTATTATAGAGATTCACAAAGCAGATTTCTTGCTCACCTGAGACTTTCAATATTTAAAGTAAGATAAAACAAAGGGTTTGACTTTATTTTTTGTCATGATAACAAATTATGTATTGTGATAGAGCAATACTATCTCTAGTATCTAGTCTCTAGTCTAGTGTCTCGCTATCATGACCAGCGTAGCCAAGTATGGACAACATCTGGTAGCTTCCAGGTTCTAATGGTCCCTTTTCGGCCTCTCTTATTTATATTTTGCCAAAAGCAACAAAGGCTATATAGCCATCTCGCTTGAACAATCTTGTTAGTCTCAATAATAAGCCACCAGGAATAGCGTAGTATATGGAGTTTGTAACATGAACTTCAAGCAATTTTCCAAACCTTCATAGCTCAAAAGATGAAAATAAATTGTGGTGTAAATGCAATACATGTAGCTGCCCGGTGAACATTTGGCAATTTACACACAATGTATTGTACTCATCAACATACGACAGCTACACATGACAGTTATTGCACTTAGCCAATTCTGGCACTAGTAGTGCAGAAGTTATTTAAATTGTAACAACCCAGAGCCATTAATTCTCTTGTGTATATAAATGTGATTGCCGAATACACTTGGTATCATTTGATTATAAAATATTGTTTGTGTCATACTGTTACTTCATTTTATTGAAATTAGAATCAGCAAAATATATTGGCTGGGTTGATAAACTGGTGTGGGTAGGGATGCTGTGGCCCGGTTGGTGTGTGTTGATAGGGGTGTTTGGAAGTGGGGGTGGGTGCTTGTGTGTGGCGGGAAAATGGGTGTATATGGAAGCCGCGAAATAATGTATTAGAGTGTGTGGTGCGTGTGTATAATTACCAATAAGTAAAACAGAATAAATAATTTTTAGAATACACCCAAGATCTGACAAACACACTATCATCAAGTTTATAAATTCATATTAGAATATAATAAAGAAAATAAAAGAGTCGTTTGATCATTCTGGTCGGTGGTGTGTGTGTGGGCGTGTAGATGGGGGTGGGTTATGTGGGGGTGTATGTTGTGTGGGGGTGTGTGGGGGGGGGGGCGTTTTTCACACATTACACATTAATTCGATTCAGTTTAGCAAAATTCAGTCTACAAAATAATATATGTCACTTTATTAAATATGCAACTGTCCGACGTTTTTATGCACAAGATGGGCAGGCATGGCGGACGATAGGTCAAATAAAACCAGACGATGGTGACCGACATCCATTTAATGTGGCAACAGCCAATAGCGTAAACAAAACAGACAATATGACGGCAACACTGCCTAGACGTTGCTTTGACGCAATTATTTTTCCCCGAGCCAAGGTGCGTGTTTAGCTCTATTGGCCCCGTTACAGAAAAAAATATTTCCCAGTGCAATGTATACATTTTCACATGAAAATAAATAATTTTGGATTCAAAATGAATGTGAAAAAAAAAAAAATTGCCGGTAGTGGGGATTGAACCCAGACCTCTTACGTGGCAGGTACCAATACCAACCACTACACCATGTATACATTGCTTCACCAAGGGGACATTTTAGTATATAGCATAACATGTCGTGCGTTATTCATACAAAAAATTCATTGTCTAACCTCAACGGATTTAGACTGATAAAATATTGCTTGATAATACACTTTTGGAATTATTTGAGACATTTTCGTGTTTACGTGTAAAACTAATGAAATGACGACGTCAAAATGCAGTCAATCTTGGTCGCCCCCACCCTTGAATAAAACCAAGCTATATGAGAGCCAATAAAACATCATGTTTCCTGTCAAAATGATGTCATTCATCACGCATAACATACAGAGCAATCACTGCCACGGCGCTATCCAAATGTTGACATACTGCTTGGAATATATAAATAACTTTGTTTATATTTTCATATTTACAAGACATTGAACTTACACCACCATTTCCGTGACCTTACACTTCAATACTCCAGACGATTTTATACGCCAAGCTGTTCGGTATAAATTAAAAGCCGCATACTCCAAAACATGCTGTCAAATTTTAAGCTATTGTTGAAGAGAGGTTGTTGAACTATGTAGAGACATGATGATATTTGGACTCAGAGTGAAAAGCACTAATATCGTTAATTGTGCCATTTATTCTTTCATGCAAGACCTTTGAGATCTTACAGGATGCGTATTACAAGGTGAATAAATAAACCCGGTATTCATTAACGCAGAACACAGATAGCTGACTAGGTAAACATTGTAATGGTTCAATTACAGCTACTAATAACTGCCTGCGTCAATTGGATATATGAATACAAAAGCCACCTAAGTCCATACTTTGGCCAAATTGAGTTAAGCGTGGGAAAGTGTTGCTATACATAGGCCTGTCATATGTATAAAAGAACAACTCAAATTCATCCTCTGTGTCTATTGAGCATGTGAAAAATAGCATGTATGAAAGAATCAACCCAAGGTCATGATTTGAGTCTTGTAACACATTGATTGAAATCCAGTATGTATAAAAGTCCACTTGTAACACATTCATTGCTGAAGAGTGACTTTTGAATAAAAAATGGGTTTAATCAAGGAAAGTGTGTGGTTTATATTACATGGCAGAATGCTTATCAACATTATACATAACTGTGTGCTTTATTTTGTATTATCTTACTAGTGGTAATCTCATTCCAACATTATTGTCTTAGTATATGATTCAAAAAACCACCCAAGTCCAGAATTTAAAATGAACCCTACGAAGTCCCTGAAATGCTAATCGTCATACCTAATACAGTTTAACCCACACATTTGCACGTACAACTTACCATATTGACCAGGTAAATCTAACTGAAGGAATTAAAATGATACACAGGTTTTTTTCTCAAAATCACTTCCTATGGACTTGGGTGGGTTTTGGATTCATGTATTCAATTGTTGACTCAAACACGGCTCCTTTGGCAGCTGTTAATTTCAGAGCTAGCTATAAATTTGCTTAAATTGATAGTTACTACTTACCTGACGTCTACAAATTAATTTGTTCGCCTTTACTTGTTAAAATCGTCAAGAGTCTAACGAATGATATTAACACGCTTACAAAATCAATTGAGTTTTACACTTAAACAACAAAAGCTATATATATTTTTTATTTAAACAGACTTTTTCAGTATCACGTGCTGTTGAGATATCTATGGGCCACAACGATATACATATTTTCTTGTAATATCTGCTCGGGCAGTTTAACATAAAATGAGAATGTTTGGTCCCGCGTGTAAGGTAGAAAGAACCATGTGATAAATTTGGACCACCAATCTGTAAAATATATTTAAATTTAAATAAAAAAAGATAGATATGTAAATGCAATTTTCTTAACCAGATTGAGCATAATGTAGTGTGACAATAAGGTCGTTACATATTAGCTACCTTTCATTGTTAGCCCATGATTTACCCAACTTAACCACCAATCTACTAAAAATATTCAATTGATATAAATAACCTACTTCTTGCAACTGAATTTAATGCAGTGTATCATCATCATTGGAAATATACTTTTTTTTTTTTTTAGACCAATAACATGTTATAGATTTGACCTCAAAGAGTAATGTTGCCATTTTGTCAAAAAATTGAAAGGATTTAAAGACATAGCAAAGGAAACATTCTCTTGACTGACCATATTAGTCATACCTGATGAAGTCCTCCGATGTGAAGGGCGAAATATTGTAATGCGTAAAAATTAAATTATCTTTGTCAAACCAACGAAGTCGTCACCTGTAGAATATTATATTAATGCTGAAAAAGGAAACTGATCGTACAGGTATACTTGAACCATTTCATTTTTTTAGTAGGGACGAAAGAGACTGGCTGTATCCAAAATCTTATAAGACGAGCTCTGTCGTTAAAATAACAATTGGTGTGCTGCTAGCAAGTTAATACGTTTCATATTTATTAAATATAAATATAATCTACGATTATGAAATGCCGAACTTGATAAATTCATCAATATTCTGCTTCGTCCCATTTATTTTACTCAAACAATAGCGTCTCTAAATAAATTGAAATAGATGTGTCTACGTTTTTTCTTAAAGACAATAGGGTACATCAGTGTGAGTTTGCAACGGTAGTATTTCCTTTGCGCGTTATTCAAACATGGGAAGAAAGAAGGTAAATTTGAACGATTCAACATAATCACTCAATATCATTGAAGTAGTGTAGTCCTGATAAAGAACCCACATTTCGTTTAATATGACAGCAATAATTCAATTGGTTAAGTTATACAACTCATTGATTTTTTTTCAATCATGTCATCTTCGACCAATAAAACGACTTTTTGTGTTTTAATGTCAAGGGCAATTGTTTTCAAATAAATATGATTAGGATTAATACATTCAATGCAAAGTATCTCAGTAGAAGAAGAACACAATCCGAATTGCAAACAATGGCTATTAGCTCTAATGGATTTTAACCGTACAACGTTTTACAGAAAAGGTTTGGTCATATAAAGGGTATAAAAAGGTTGAACGCATTTCCCATGGACCAATGCGCATTACAGAGAAACAAATTATAATATACACCAAAAATATACAGCATAGCGTTAGTACATCAAAATAGCAAAGCAGCATGGCGAAAAATTGCATCAAATATTTGGATAAAAGAGAATTTCACATACATCTGCACGGGTATTTTAATGAAGAATGACACATGGACCCTATTGGGCAGTTTCATCATCAGATCATATAAAATATATATTATAAACAAAGCTATGTATAAAGAAGTATAATATATGCACAACGACAGAGAATACCTGCAGTGCTTTCTGTATAATGGTATAAATTCACAACACCAACATAGGATTGCTCCAACAATTATTCCAAAACGTGCTGTTAACAGCCTTTCACACTATAAGAGAATCCATACCAGAATATAGTAGTAAAAGTCTGTTAAAAGCACTTTTGGAATAATTACTACGACCGACCACTTAGGAGTTTACACTCTAGTGGCTTTTTCGTTTCACTCGACTTGGTAGCGTAGGTTGAGGGAAGGTGAAAAGGGGAATCACTTAATTATTACTATGAGAGGCTAATTGCACGCTTTTAATAGCATTGCATTATGAAAGTAACATTGACAGAACATAGGTAAATAACCTTCCTATGAAGCCACGATTCATTGAAATGAAATGAATAATGCTATATAACTTAAGTGGCAGTTTTCACGATGATGTATTGCCATGGCGCTACAAATTACAGCTTGTAATTAACTGACACATACATAGTACATTTTTTAAAACATACTAGAATAAGTATAAGATAAGTAATGATAAAAACAGGTTTGCAAGAAAGAAACACGTTTTGAGTTCAATGTGTGTAATTCACTACAGGAAGTACAAACTTTAATGATAAAATCTGAAAAGCTTTGCCAGAAGAAACATTAGTTCAATTTCGATCAATTCTAGACGTGCTATTTTCTCAGTGGTGCTATTTCAGACGCCTCTCATAATTTACGCGTAACACATAGAATACACAAAATTCATTAAGCATCTTAAAAAGTACTTCCGTTCTATAAGATTTGATTGAAACTTACTTATTTGATTAGCAACATATAATTTCACCGTAAAATTGGCTGCAGGCTAACTACATGCATATAGCGGAACTCGTAATTTTATGATAATTATCTACACGAACACAACATTGTGATCAACAGACTTAACCTTATTTCAATGATATAATTGGATTAGAATAATATTACCAAACACATTAAAGATCAGAATGTTGTTACAACAGTGCCTATGAAAATATAATATTGCAACATTGTTACAATTTACTACAGATGTTATAATTGCGTAACAATAAACAGTAAAAGGTGGTGAATTATTACCAGAAGTATCAGTGATATTCTTTTATCAGTAAGCGATTTAAAGAACAGGTTAAATTTAAGAAATTATTAAATCAAGATAAAATAATTTTATGCATTTGACATTTAAAGAATCGAGAAATGCAAAACAAAGGTTGTCTTACTGACGTGTGGAAAACAAAATGACTAATTAGACTCTTTCTATCTCTCCTTATTTAGTCGGTTAGTCGGTTTGATAGGCTATATGAATATCGCCCGCATCATCTCAATCTCTCTACTATGCTTCCCTGACTCTAGATCTCTGTCTACGACACATCTTTGAGGGAACTAAACTGGGTGTAAGCATAATGTAATACATATGGCTTATCCAATTGTTTGGTCTCAAACAGCTTGTTGCTTATCATCTCTTGTTTCCACTTGTAGCTTTAATTTGACAATAAAACAGGTAATACTGGCATTTATTAAAACGACCTTATGGAATGTCAATACAAATTTTCAAATACCGTCGTAATCGTAATACGTTTGTTCAATTATGCTTATGATCAATATCTTCCACACACACAAAAAAACCCAACAACCAACAAGCAAGCAAAACATAACACACGTTAAATGCCTAAAATTCGCAATACATCAATATGGTCGGTAACATTTTCAACACGTATAGGTAAGTATTTAGATAGCTCGGTGGCAAGCATCCATATTATGACATCATAGCAACATATTGACGTCACATCTCGATGCTTACAGGAAACTCAGCACAAACTACTTCAGATTCAATCTTAATCGTGTCGATATAACGCAATTGACTAAAACAATGTGGTGTGCATACATGCTTATATCACAGTATCATATGTAAAACAATTGAATAAGGACTCAATAAAGAGCGTTTCCGAGGTTTACACTTCCATTATTACTTAACTTATTGATATTAATAAACTCCTTATGTGCGCAAAGTTGTATAATCTGATCAGGAGAGAGACATCGCTTTACATATTGCTTACTCACAGGTAATGCAAATTTAGACCACCTAACCTGGCATTCGTCATTCGATATGTTTGATACATAACTGATCGTAATTAAATGTTAGCCCAAAGCATCAGTTTCAATAGTGTGTCTGAGAGGAGATTACCAGTAGTCTATTGTATTGTTATGTCGCATTCGCTTGTATGAGCGATATAAAAGTCCCAGGGTAAAGTCTGCTTTTATATGAAGCTCATTCAAAGCCGTTCTAGAGTTAGTTGTCAGGCAAACCACGACAGCCTTTGGTACAATATTCTATTCTATTCCAAGATGGTGTATTAGACGAACGAAGTCTTTAAAAGTAACATTAATATGGAACCTTTTTAAATACATATGTAATCTAAATTTATAATAGTAGATTGTTTACTAGAATATATATTGATTTACAAAGCAGATTGAATTGTTGTAAGAAAACATTTATACAATTTAGCAAAATTATTATGCAAACATGTCACTTATTGATTGTATTGAAATTTACTTGGTCGTCAGGGAAATTTCTTAAGCTACTACCTAAGTTTTGTTTCAATGAAATCGGTGGTCTACAAGCGATTGAGACCTATTAATACCAACTGCGTTAAGTAGTCCTAAAATAGCTTGTGCCACTTTGTAACTTTAAACAATAGGGCATTTAAAGTGGTATTTTAATTTATAAATTTGAAATAAATATCATTATTTACTTACTAATGTCAAATATGTGAAAGAAAAAACATTCATTCATTTTACGCTATACATGGCAAAAAATGGCACAACTCGGGCGATTAAGTAAAATCGGACATAACGTTTGAACCTGAATTAGGAGAGTAACCAAGTTAAGTTTTTCTGTTAGCCAAGGTATTACAAAATTGCAATGTTAATCATGAAAGTCGATTTTACGTGATGTCAAAAATAGCCCAACTCGTTTTTTGGACGATTCAGATTTTGAGTTATAGCGTTTGAACCCGAACTAAGTAAAGTAACCAAGTACAGTCTTTCTGTTAGCCAAGGTGTTACTGATTCCACTGCATAAAATTGTTGCCATGATCTATATACATAATTTTTGTCCCGATAAAAAACGATATATTATTGGAGAGCAATACTATCTTTGTCTCTCTGTCTAGTGTTTCGCTATCTTGACCAGCGCAGCCAAGTATAGACAACATCTGGTAGCTTCCAGGTTCTAATGACTCCTTTTCGGCCTCTCTTGTTTCATATTTTGCTAAAAGCAACACAGTCTATAACCATCTCGCTTGGACAATCTTGTTAGTCTCAATAATAAGCCACTAGGAATAACGTAGTATATGGACTTTGTAACATGTACTACAAGCAATTTTCCAAACCTTCATAGTTCAAAAAGATGCCATTTTAATGGCAACTTAAAAGTTGTGGTGTATGAAATTTGTAACTAACACATTCATTACAAAGTTTCATTTGTAGGATTGTATCATACAATTAGTGATTTTTTTTGATAGACAAATCTAATGATTTGTACTCACTTTCATTACTTGAGTGTACAAGTATATTTCGCATGCTCAGTGCCAAAAGTGGGAAAGTGCTGTAGCTGCCCTGTGAACATTTGGCAATTTACACACGGCAGCTACACATGGCATCTAATTGCACTTACCCACTTCTGGCACTGAGCAGTCGATTTAAGTTTAAAAAATGTGTTCTGACCTAGAGCCATTAATTTTCTTCTCGCTGATTCAGTATGTAAATGTAAATGCTGAAAATATTTGTGTTTCGTATGTTAATAAAATTGATTTTGTCATACTATTGCTTTCATATAAAACTAGAAACAGCAAAATATATTTGTTGGGTGGAGAACTGGTGTTGGTAGGGGTGTTTTGATGTGGGTCAGAGTGTTTGTGTGTGGCGAATAAATGTGTGTATATGCAGGACGCTTGATAATGTCTTATAGCGATAAGTAGCAAATAAAACCAAGATATATGAGAGCCAATAAAACATGTTTCCTGTCAAAATGATGTCATTCTTCACGCATAAATAATTATACAGAGCAATCACAGCCACTGCGCTATCCAAATGTTGACATACTGCTTGGAATATATAAATAACTTTGTTTATCTTTTCAAATTTACAAGACATTGAACTTACACCACCATTTCCGTGACCTTACACTTCAATACTCCAGACGATTTCATACGCTTAGCTGTTCGGTACAAATTAAAAACCTCATACTCCAAAACATGATGTCACATGTTAAGCTATTGTTGAATACAGGTTGTTGAACTATACACATACATGGTGATGATATTTGGACTCAGAGTGAAAAGCAATAATATCTTTAATTGTGCCATTTATTCCTTCATGTAAGACCTTTGAGATCTTACAGGATGCGGCTTACAAGGTGAATAAATAAACCTGGTATTCATTAACGCAGAACACAGATAGCTGACTAGGTAAACATTGTAATGGTTCGATTACAGCTACTAATAACTGCCTGCGTCAATTGTTGACATAAACGCGGCTCCTTTGGCAGCTGGTAATTTCAGAACAGCTATAAATTTGCTTAAGGTGGTACTACACCCCTGGCCAATTTTGTGCCTATTTTTGCATTTTTCGCAAACATTATAGCGCATTGATGACTAGTAAGATATGTATATTATAGGGGCAAGGACTGCAATTACTGCACATTTTATTTCAGCACAGACAACAGTTGTGGTGTTATTAATAAATCAATAACTACTTGTCTTGAGTCACTGAAATTCCAGTGTAGTAACTGGATTTCTTGACCCTATAATATACATGTGTTACCAGTGTTTTATTAGTTTTTGAGAAAAATGCAAAAATAGTCACAAATTTATCAAGGGGTGTAGTACCACCTTAAATTGATAGTTGTTACTTATCTTACGTCTACAAATTAATTTGTTCTCCAAAATCAATTGAGTTTTACATTTTTACAAGATAGCACAACAAAAGCTTTTTTTTTTTATATATGAAGAGCTTATTTCCAAACCGTGTTAAGTCCACAAGATTCACTTTGAAGAAAATCAGGAATTTTCTTTATGGCAATGAAAAAAAGTTCGATTTCTATAAAATTACAGTGAAGTGAAGGTGACATATATAGGACCATAAAAACATAGTAAGTTAAAATCTAGAGACGTTTGATTTTTTTAATGAATTTGTATTAAAAATAGCATGGACTTAACACGTTTTGACACAAAACACAATTTCTGGCATGGACTTAACACATTTTGACACAAAACATAGTATCTGTAACACAGAACTAACCATATTTGTCTCAAACTAGTCTTAAAAGATAACACATTTATTAAAAACATACAAAATGTGATTCTCTCTACTAAAAAACACAATTTTGCCACAAAACACCCCTCCTCCCGCTCATTTTTTAACCAAAATGCGACGTTTAAAATAGTTCAAAATTCAAAACTTAGTTGAATTGCATTTCTCATAATTGAATAAACATCATTTCACTGACAATAAGTGATGCCCTGAAATATCCACTTGTTTTATCACATTATTACAATTTCCCCCTTCCCCCCATGCTGCCACCCTAATCTCATATTGACAGTCGTAAGCTTTTAAGTCTTTAAGTCCTAAGTTTTTTTTATACCTTTAGCTTTAAAATTATACCTTGAATTTAGTAGCACATTTGGATAATCATACAAAATAATAATATCAAAAACTAACTCTACCTCTAACATTAATTCTACCATCACACATCTCCCCCTTCCCACCCTGTTCATGTCTTTCTGGAGGTATCTATCAAATATCTAAGAAATCCCATACAAACTGGGCCTACTAATATAAAACAAAAAACAAAAAAAAAAAAAAACAACAACAACAACTTTTTATGCAGACCAAATTCAGGTATTCTCAGGACCAAAGAAGAACGAAGACACAAAGCAAGGCAGTGTTATCAATCATGCAGAACTTGGGCGATTAACTATTGGAAGCACTATGCCATGCTACTTGCCTACATGCTGCCCACAAGGGCAGTGTTCGTGGACTTAACACAGTTTGCTACCAAACTGGATTGGACTTAACACGTTTTGGAAAAAAATCAATACTTTGTGTGTCAATATTTCGGAAATTGACTAATTTTGGGGGAAAACACACACATTGCTGGATAGCCCTAGTTACTCACTACCCATTTTCATCAAAATCTCAATTTTGAAGGTGGGTGGACTTAACACGGTTTGGAAAATTAATAAGCTCTTCATATCTAGGCAGACACCCGGGGGGCACTCCAACTTTGGAGGTGACGCGTATGTAGGGCTGTTAAGACCCCCTTTTTCAGCATCGCTGTCACCTAAAGACCCCATATTTTTTTACGAACACATGCTCTGTCACCCAAAGACCCCTTATTTTTCCATTTGATCTGTCACCCAAAGACCCTTATAAGTTCAATTTGAACAGCAACTTTCATTTATCACTGATTTTGTTACTTATTTTGAAAAAATAATGAAATTTGAAGCCATTTAGAAAAGAAATTCAATTTTCGAGGTTTTTGTGGCGCTGTTTTGGCTCTCACCCAAAGATTCCATTTTTAAAAAAGGTCATGTTCTCACCCAATGCCAAAAATCATCCTCTCACCCAATGACCCCATATTTTTTACATTTTGCTCTCACCGAATGCCCCTTAGTGCGAAAGTGCTAGCCCTACACCTATATCCATTTCATATTGAAGTGCCCCCCGGGGGCAGACCTTTTCAGTGCCACGTGCTGTTGAGCTTATGGGCCATTATGAGATACATATTTTCTTGTAATATGCAAACTGCTTGAGCAGTGTTGAGCAGTTGAACATGAAATGAGAATGTTTGGTCCCTCATATAAGGTGGAAAGCACCATCTGATAAATTTGGACCAGCATAATATAGATATGCAAATGTAATGTTTTAACCAGATTGAGCATAATGTATTGTGACAATCCGGTCGTGCATATAAGTTACCTGCTAAGGGCATCGTGGTTAGCCTATGATTTACCCAACATAACCATGAATCTACTAAAAATACTCCTTGCAACTGAACTTAGCAATAAATTTATTCTATTGCAGCGTATCAGATTTGAAATGTACTTTTTTGTTTACCCAAACAAATAACACACAAACACTCAAAGAGTAGTGTTGCCATTTTGTCAACAAATCGAATAAATTTAAAGACATAGCAAAGGAAACATTCTCTTGACTGACCATATCAGTCATACCTGATAAATCCTCCGATGTGAAGGACGAAATATTGTAACTAGTAAAAATTAACTTGGCTTTGTCAAGCTAAATGTTTATGAAACATTCTCTTATTTAAAGGAATAGAAACCGTTATTATATATAGAAAAGAAAACAAGCTCTTGCTCTAACAAGCCAACGTAATCGCCTGCAGTACTTAATACAACTGCAAAACAAAATATTGACCATATGCATAAATAGTCAGTGATATTAAATATGAACAAAAACAACAGACATTTATTTTCAAAACAGTTGATGATCACTTATATTGTTAATTCTCATCAACCCACTAGTAATATTCAATTGATTTAAATAATCTGCTCCTTGCAACTGAATTTAGTAAAAGTTAATTCAAAACAAAGTAACTTAGACCGGAAATAAACTAACGAAAACGTTATAGGTTTGACCTGAGAGAGTAAGTTGTCATTTTTGTCAACAAAAAAGGATTTAAAGAAAATTGTAAGTTTTGGAAGCCAACGAAGTCGTCACCTGCAGTATATTATACTAATGCAGAAAAAGGAAACTGATCGTACAGGTATACTTTACCCATTTCACTTTTTTTTAGTAGGGACGCTAGCAAGTTAATACGTTTCATATTTGTTTAAATATAAATATAATCTACGATAATCAAATGACGAACTTGAAAAATTCATCAGTATTCTGCTTCGTCCCATTTATTTTACTCAAACAATAGTGTCTCTAAGTAAATTGAAAAACAAAAGCTGTGTCTACGTTTTTCTTAAAGAAAATAGGGTACATCAGTGGGAATTTGCAACGGTAGTATTTCCTTTGCGCGTTATTCAAACATTGGAAGAAAGAAGGTAAATTTGAATAATTCAACATAATCACTCAATATCAAGTAGTGCAATTCTAATAAAGAACCCATATTTCGTTTAATATGACAGCAATAATTCAATTTTGTTAAGTTACGCAACTCTTTGATTTTTTTCAATCATGTCATATTCCAGCAATAAAACGACTTCTGGCGTTTTAATGTCAAGGGCAATTTTTTCCTGAAATAAATATGATTAAGAGTAATACATTCAATGCACAGTATCTTGTAGAATCCGAATTGCAAATAATGGATCTAAGCAGTAATTTTACCCCTACTCCATGTGTGCACGAATGTGGCAGAGTGTACCGCGTAATGTACAAGGTGACTCAAAATGATCTATACCCAACTACCCCACAAATGTGGGAAAGTGCACTTAGCAGTAATCAAATCAGTACAACAGAATGAAATGGTAGACTAATGATGGCGGCCATTATGTGTCAGTTCTGTCAATGTAGCTCTTCCAGTTTGCAAAAAGGATCTGTTGCAAACTGTAAGAGGTCGATGTAAAACAAACATTAACTGGCGCTATTATTTAAGGTTTGTTTGCAATTAAAAAATGGTAAAGATTTGTACACTATACAGCCGATTAATAAATATTTCTATTTTAAATAGCGCCCTCAATGTTCACACAATTTAAAGTGTAGGGTTAAATAATAGATATAAATAGATAAATCGAAGAATAAATCTATATATTTTAATAAAATTGTGTTATAAATACCTTCAAAGTATCAATCAAGACTAAAGTTTTGAATTAAATAATATTTGGTGTCTAAAAGTAATAAACACCAGAGTTTTCAATGCTAAGTGGCCCTTCTGGCTGTAAAGGAAACAGCCGTAAAGGAAAGCGCCCCATAAAATAATTTATAATAATTTTTGCAATCAACATAAGCCAATAGCTAAAGAGCAAACATATATAAGCTTATATTAGGGATGACCAATGAACCATCAACTTGATTAGAACACTCCCATAGACATGCAGGGAGCTCAACTGTGCACTGCTTGCACAGACATTTCTAAATTGAGCTCATTCTTTTATTTTTCATAATTTTTCTGTAAAAATTGGGGATGTTAATGCCAATTATGTTTTGTAACTATCTTGCAAATTACAGCAACATAACTTAGTTGATTTTCCTGTAAGTGCGAGTCAAAATTGGTCCATCGCCACAGTGCACTTAATTGCCAGTGGCTGAGTTCAGCACTGCTCAAGAATGGCACAAAATATTCATGTCAATAAGATCAGGTGAACAACGTGGCCTACTGAGCTGTAATTTGGCAGAGTTGCCAGTAATACCTCTATCATACTCTCTGAAAAAAGGTTAAAAAATTGAACAAGTAGATCTTGAGTTACAAATTAAATCACCAGCTTACCTTTGGAATTTCCATACTCCTTTCGAATCATGCTAAGAAGACACCTTTCTGAACATAAATGTGAAGTTTCGTGCTCATTTGATGTATTGTTCACCTGATTTCAACCCTAAACGTTTTCTTATATTTAGGCCTATACCATCTACAACTTGCTGCTGGCTATACCTTGTTTAGAACTTTCAAAAGAAGTACCTGAATGTGCAACCATAACTGTTTCAAAATAGCCCGCGAAAGTCATGCAGCTAACTTCGAGGTCATGCATTGAATTGTATTGAATAAGGAATACTACGGGAACCAGCACCTTTTGTTAGAAGTCACACATGAGCATGATGAGTGAAGTGGATAACCTCTATTGTTGTGAATATAGTGAGTCAATGACCTTCAATGACACTTAAGATTTTCTTTGCATACACCTACTAATTGGTCATATTAAACCCAATAACATTTTTGGTTGTGAAAAAAAAAGTTCACCTGTACTTAGTGCAATTTTGATTTTGTGCCATATCGGCCATCTTGGATGATTTTTGCCAAATGTTCTCTAATTGCATGATTTCAATGCCTCGGTTTGAAAAAATAATTTATGCCATTGACTAGTAAAGTGCCATTTTATAAGAAACCCCTTTGATACTTTCACAATATGTTGTTTCATGTTTGCATATATGTTAAAATAAAGAAATATATAAAGGAATGCTTATGCCAAGTTTGCTCCCAATTGCTATTTTTGGACCTTGTCATTTCATTTCGTTCCAATGACCGGTCAGAATGGGAAACTTTGAAAAGTTTGAAAAGTTTTTGACCGATTTTGACCATTTAACCACCAAAATACTTCTATTGATGAGTTCTATCCAGAAAACGATCTTTTGTAGCAATAGGGGCAACATGAAATTTTGATGGTTATCCCTACTTATAAAGGTACACTATGCATTTACGTAGCAGATTGTAGTGCAGCAGGACCCAATTCCTGGCAAAATTCTCATTGAAGTAACCTCTTATTTCAAATGGCCTTTACAATAGTCAGTAATACTTACCAAGGTCTGTACTATACTTCAATTATATTTAATCGAATCCTTCTTATCATACCCCATATATATATTTCCGCTTTGTTAATGTTGATGACGTTTTTGAAAGCCTGGTATAGACATATCTTGGAGCTAGCTAAAATTAACAACATACTCGTAAGTTTACAATTTAAATTTTCATCTGTATAGAATAACTTCTTTCCTTTCTCAAGAATAGCGGTTGTTTACATAGGAACCACCAATGCATTCGAATACGAAAACCATAACAAAAACCTCATAATTATCATAAAATATCTGATAATTCCTTTTGAGCTTTACTAGTTTACAATAGGAGCTGCATTGTGATTGGGAAAATAAATCACTGACCGGAGAAATTATATAACGTTAATTCAGACTCGGTGCTTTTTTTCTTGACATTTGATTTTGATGCTTAATTCATGCACTTCAATGAGTGTTTCTGTAGTCTAAACAAAGGTTGTGTAACACGTGTTACACGTTGGGAATTGCAGGTTTATATTCTCTTATAGTTCTGAAAGTCTGTTGGAAACACTTTTTGATAATTACTACAACCACGTATGAGCTAACACTCAAGTGACATTTACATGCCAGACGACTTATTAAGATAGATTGAAGAAGAAGATATAGAGCAGAGGTAAATCACCCTTTGTTATAATGGAAGGCAGATTATACTTTATGCCAAAAAATGACACGCGCTAACAGTGAGTGGCCAAAATCATCAATTACCATAATGCTACATTTACAGGTTGTGTGTATTCACGCGACCGACGTCAAGATGTTTCTTGAAAAGTATTTCAATTGACATATGACACATTTTTACATTTTTGTATTAGCAAGATAGGTAAAGAAGCAGACAAGTGATGCAAATTTGATTACATTCGTGTAAATCAATACAGCACCTACAAATTATGAAGTATAACAAGTGGAGCCATCATTCTATCAGCTTAGCACAGTTCTAAACGTGATATTTCTTGAAATGGTGCTATTTTACCGGCCTTATAGAATGACGTGTAACACCCAGAATACAAAGAGCTCATAAGTAATAAGCAATATATTGATTGAAATATTTACTTACTTGATTCAATTCTTTATAGACGCCTATCAAACGCCTACAGACGCCATATTAATATGCTTCGAATAATAAGTAAGAGAACTTGTAATACAGTAACAACCAAACGAACACTGCATTTAAATCAATCAAAATACTTGACCTCATTTAAATGATATAATTGGACTAAGACAATATATAAATCAAATCGAAGCTTCAAAAAATGAAATTGTTGCTATTACCGTGCATATAACAATATAATGCTTTAAAGGAAGGTGACCTGATATATTTGGAAAATATAATTCTTTAAAACATAATATATAACATAAAATGTTGTCCCTTTCAAGCATTCATGCAAAATGATCATGTAAATGTTCCTTGTAAATGTGACTAATTCCTTATGGAATTACTGACATTTATACATCGTGATACGTAGTAGTCTACGGTATTTTTATTAATGATAATCATCATGATCGTGTAATAAAGTGATATCAAATGAAAGATTTTTGTTATTAACACATTGAAATTAGGAGTTCCAAATCGGTGTATTTCCAAAGATATCATCAGTCGAGACTAATTCGTCAATTTTTTGATGATTTATTCGGAAATACATTGATTTGGAACGCCTAAAACGCCTAAATATGAGCTTTTACCTGATACCAAAATATGCATTTTGATGGGATAAAGTAGGGGGACGAGGCTGTCAATCAGGTTACCCACCTTTAACGTTGTGAGGTGTTACAATAATGCAGTGAAAATTATAAACCACTACTAGTTACGTAGAATATACATAAAAGGAATCTAAGTATTCATTAAAGGTATAGAAGCATACTGCAGTTTACTCATTATTCTATTTCTATGATAAAATATATATAAATTTGACATTTAGCTCAAATAACGCATGCTCCTTGCAAGCAATTCAGGGCAATAATATCGCCTCATTTTGAGAGATACACTTTTACTGAAGTACGAAATAAACCTCCAAAAATATATACCGTATCTCTCTTCTTCACTCCATGTCCCTCTCTCTACCCCTTTGCCCTGCATTTTTTTCGTCTCTCATAATCTTCCTTGCTCTCTGTTTGCTAATAATTATGTTTCTCTGGATGAATATTGAGCAAGCATTAATGGCTGTAGGTCAGTCACCTGCTTTGTTCCGATTCGCCGTCGAGGTGATGACGTAACAGGATTAATTAGATGAATACAATTGTTGAATATATCGCCCTGCACTAGAACGTTCATGCGCTACCTATGCATTGAACCATATATGTTAAAGAAATGCTAATCACTTGCACCTGCAAGATTAGTATCTTTGAAAAGAGCGGTATTGTATACAATCTGTGATTGCAGATATAGACAGGTGATGATTGCAACCTGCTTGTAGTGCAGGGCGATATATTATTAGTTAGGTCATATTTACTAATAACTGACTAATAATAGAAGTATTGCCTATGGCAAACTCCATAATAGATCTATACAGGGTGTCCCATTGTCAACAGTGTATCTAATTTTAATAAGTGCAATACAATGCCACACATGTCTCCTACTTATTCTGTGACTTTCATGGAAATAGCTTGATTCGTTTTGGTGTGACATTGCTATTACTGAAAATGGACGAAAACTACATGTGTGTAATGGCATCATAACACATGGATCTTTTATCACCATCGCCCAGCCGCACAGTGCAATATATTGGAGAAATCCTACATTCTATGATAGGAAATACACAAAATTTGACACAGATGTAGCGCTTACAATGCTAAATAATTCTTGATATGGGATTAAGTGAAACATTTCAATATGACAATATGATTGCTTTTCCTTAGAATTAACTTAAGCGCAGCATATCTGAACAGTCATTTTTTGTATGGGTGTATGGTGTGTGTGGGGGTGAGTGTGCGGGATATGTACGGGTTGTTGGTAGTACAGGGTAAATGTGAGATGAGATTTGGGTGTATTAATACTATTAATTTTAACTATTTTTTACTATTATTATTAAGTAAAAAAGTACACCATAAACATGATTAACTCATTTCAGGGTACAGCTAGAGTAGGAAAAACGGGTTTTCCAGCGTCTGGGTGTCTTTGGTGGGCGGATATTATTGGAACTTGGAGGGTGTGGGTGAATGGATGTTTATATATTACAATTGTGTAACACAGTAAATCGTTTACCTGATACATGTGGAAAATGCGCTCTATCCGAGTAGCCATTAAACCTTATGTTTATGGATGGGTCACGGCTGTATGTAGGGTATCGCTCAGACAGTGCAAATATTCCCTACACATCTATTTTGACTACTCCATAATGGAATAGTGACACCTATAATTGGGTCATTAAATTACTCCACGCGGGACCCTTCGTTGGGAATACCTCATATTATAATGACAGACGCATAAACTTAACAATATTTAATACATAACAGACATACTTGTTTCGGTAGCGAAAAGTTACTTTAATTTTATATGCTCAAACGAGTATTGTGTGCGGTTACGAAATGAACATAGAAACAGAGTAATCAAAGACAAAGTCACAAAAAGAAGAAAGTTTGCAAACAACACAGTGCCGCTAACAGCAACATACAAATGCAGACAATATTACCTGCAAATTTTATCTGATATTTTTAGCTAAAAGATGTCTCTAGGTTAACTCTAAGCTTCAAAGGCAGTGCATAGCATTTAGAAAGTCGATTGGGTCGAATAATACCAAGACAAGAACCAATCAAACATGAATCGTGATTATGGCATTGTTAACGTAATTAAGGTAACATAACTATATTAAACTGTTTATATGTTTACATAGTGCTTCGAATATATGAATACACTTGTTTACAGCCTGTCTCAAAAAAAAATTGTGCAAGTGAGAAGCGCCCTCTGTGGCAATTAGAAAATACCTTTGTGACATAATGCTTACATCGACATCAAGGCATAGTCTTAGCTCTCAAATGCCGTTTAGTCTGTTCAATTTGCTTGTTTTAATCTCGAGATATGCTTACTTAACAACAACAATTGTGCATTAGACGCATCAACATCAGCTATCATTGATTTTCATGTACAGCTCTATTCCCTAGTATATAAAAGTGGCAAAATTGTGATTTCACCCTTTCGTTTTTAACTAAACATATCTCGAGATTAAAAAGAGCAAATTGAACAGAACAAACGGTATTTGAGAGCTAAGACTGTGCCCTTGACGTTAATGTAAGCATCGTGTAACAACGGTATTTTCTAGTCGCCAAAGGCGCTTTTTACTTGCACAATTTTTTTTTAGACAGGCTGTATGCTACTATTGTCGGCAAACATTCAAAAACTCAAACATCATAAACAATTTTTGAGCTATATTATATTGATTGCTGCTGAACTATACAGATATATGACGCTATTTTGGCTCATGATGGCAAGCCAATAATATTATTAATTGTGTTCTATATTCCTTCATACAAGACCTTTGAGACCTTATAGAATGCCTCTTACAAGGTGAATAAATAAACCAGGTATTCATTAATGCAAAACACACATAGCTGGCTAGGTAAACATTGAAATGGTTCGATTACAGTTACTTTTAACCGCCTGCGTAAATTGTTGACTTAAACGCGGCTCCTTTGGCAACTGTTAATTTTAAAGGTACTTGTAAATTGACAATTTCTTATCTTCACTTATCTCATGTCTTCAAATCATTTTGTTCTCCTTTACTATATATAGAAATCATGCAGATTCTAATGAATGACATCAAAACGTCTGCGAAATCGATTTACACTCTCCCAAGATAGCACAACGCAAACGCAAAATAACACTGAATTAATGCTGTCTTCATAATTATATTTCATTCAACACGACAAATAGTTTTTAATTTTTCATAAAATGCAACTCAATAATTTCATTCTATCATCTTGGTGTAATAAAACGACTTCTGTCGTTTTAATGTCAAGGACAAAATTTTCATAACTATGATCAAAATGTAACACAATCAATCAATGTTCAGTACCTGGAAAAAGAAGAACACAATATGAATAGATAATGGATCTGAATAGTAAGAGATCATAAACCTACTATATACAAGATTATTATGACCTACCACAGCGAAAATTGACATATTGATTATTTCAGAATAATGTATTACGAATGACAAATTTTACCAAGGTAGATTTGGGGGATAGCGGCTTGAAATTGGGTTGCTTCAAATGATATGTAGGTAATTACCACCCTGTCAAAAAGCAGCTTAATGATTAATTATTGTGGACAAGAATGTCAGCCGTACCCTTGTATAATGGTAGGGCAACATTGCTGGGGCTGAAAGGAAAAAAAATCTGACATTTGCATCGCCAAAGTGTGTTTTTGTAGATAATTACCACCTTGCCAAAAACAGCTTAGTGATACTTAGTGGGCAAGAATGTCAGCCGTTATAACCTTACATCATGGTAGGACAGCATTGCTGTGACTGAAACGAAAAAAATCCGACATTAGCATGGCCAAAGTTTTTTTTCCGTTAACGATTTGTATAATGACTTCTTTTGAAATCTGCTACCGTATGAGCTTCACACATTGTAGCAAATTTGCTGTGACCAGAATTTTCATAGGTCATTATTTGGTGATTAGCATTCATTTGATTGGACTCAGCTCCCACCAGGCCGGCAAGAAATTCCATTTGGTCTCGCTTTATTGCTTAAGTAGAAACAATCATGAATATGCTTGGAATAAATATTCTATACTCAGACTTGCCTATCACTTTTAGCACCAGCGACAATTACTAATTCTATACTTTGAAAACAGTTGAGAATCATTTACATTGTTGAAGTTGTCGCTTTCCAGTAGATATTTTCAGGGACCTGTATTAATGGTTTTGGGTGTGGTGGTGGCAGCGCCCAGTTGTTTGATATCATGTGAAAAGCTGAAAACCGATGATAATATTTATCTTAAACCACATTTAAGTCTTTATCTTTACAAGGGATAAACACTGGTATAATGGCATTAAAAAAAGAGTAACAATAAATTTTCAAAAACTTTGCATCATGAAATGTTAGGAATAACTTATTTTTTGACTGAATTAACCCTGAATTAAATTTAATATATATGTAAATAGCGCCCTCAATTTGCACACAAATATACAGTTTATAGTCTAGAATAAAAATACCACAAAATGCAGTTTCAACCGTTTCAAACGTTGATACCGTGTGATTCCACACTGAACATGGAATGACAAATGCCGCCTGTTTTTATAGAAAATAAATAGCGCCCTCAATTTTCACACAATCTAAAGCGTGTTGGTAAATAATAGTTATAAATATTTAAAGGTAGTAAAATAAATGCATACATTTACCAAAATACTGTTATAAATAAGAACAATGTTGAGACTTAACTGGTATTAGGCTAAAAGTAATAAAGTTACAATCAAACAGCAGTGATTAGAATGCTAAGTGGTCCGCCTAGCTGTAAAAGAAGCAACATAAAGGAAAACGGCCTAGAAAAGAATTTGTGTAATGTTGAAATCAACATAAGCCAAAAGCTAAATAATAAACATACATAAGCTTATAAAGCAACATTTTGCAGTTACTTAACTAATTGAACTGCAACATAGTCATGCCCCAATTTCCGGCAAAATTCTTTGTAACGTAACCTCATTTGCTACGGTTCTTTCAAAATGGCTTTTACCACAGTCGGTAATCGGTAACAAGGTCGGTATCATACTTCCATTAGATTTAATCGAATCCTACTTGTCATATTTCTCTGTTTCGATCGCGTTGTTAACGTTCTTGAAAGCCTTGCATAGAAATATCTCAGAGCTAGCTAAAATTAAACACACGAGCGAAACAAGGTTGTATTACAGGCACACCAATCAGACGAATTACGCGTTTCTAGGCTTTATGTGATATAAGATATTTTAAATGTTCATGCACATCCTGAAGGACAATGCTTTAAAAAGACTATTTAAACGAACAAGTGTTTTTATTTAAAGTTAAAATCTTGTCTTTGAAAACGAATGAATATCTAAGAGAAAAGTTGTTACGTTTAATGATATTTAAAAAAAAATAAACATAGCTCCATGAAAAGCACATAACACCTAAGACTTTTGTTAACTTGTAATTAAATCAACGATTCCGATTATAAAACAGTAATTAACATGTCAACATGTTCAAGCGTGACTGACGGACTTAAGTCAATCAATGGTTGGTAAACTTGAAGCTCTCCGTATTTGTATTGCACCTAGATTTTATCGTGTTTGATCATCTTGAACAGTTGAATCACATTCTGCGCATTCCCAATATGCGTATGAGCAGGGGGGAGGGGATGCACCGAATTGACCAATGAAGCATCGATTCTGCCCGGCATGTGATTCCACTGTTCAAGATGGACCCGCAGTAATTTCACAGGCTTTCAAGAGATGAAAGTCAAATAGTCATTTGAATGAGGCATTTCTTTATAACCAAAATCAATGCGGTTTTTTGCAAAATGCAGCTTGTAAATGCTTTTTACTATCTTATAAGAAACTGAAAATGTAATATTTCCGAGTTCTGACTGATTTTGCTTGATCGCATCATATATTTGATGGCTTCTCTAGTCGATTATAGTAAATGCACTGTGAATGGGCAGTCAAATAAATCACTGTCAGAAGAAATATACATAACAGTTATTACTGTCCCGATGCTATTGTTCTTGACATGTTGTTGTTGATGCCCAATTGATGCTCTTATTGGCTGGTTTTAGTAATGGTTGTACAATAATGGTAATTCATTCATTGCAACACCACTCAAGGAGACTGTGTAACACGTTGGAATTTACAAGTATTCTCCTATAGTGTATCAAGTCTCTTGAAAGCAATTTTGGATAATTACTAAAACTCAGGTGACATTTTAGTATAGGACGACTCATTAGGATTAATTGAAGAAAAATATGTGAAGCAGAAGGAAATCCCCTTTGTTATGGAATGCCAATTATTTCCGAGACCATGACACACGCTGACAGTTGCCACAATGATCAATTACCATGACGCTACATTTACAGGTTGTGTGCATTCAGGCGATCAACGTGATGATATTTCTTGAAAATGTTTTCAATTGACACATAGCAAAATCAGTCTTAAGTTGTATTTTATTACTTTGATGTATAAAGTATTTGCAACCCTACATTTTGCAGAAATCCCCATTGAAATTGGACAGATAGTTCAAAAGATATGAGCAGGCGAAGGATTTCCAAAACAATAGGAAAGAGAAGAAATTATTTCCTTTGTTTGACTATAATCTCAAAATCAATATTTCCGACTTCTGATTGATTTTACTTCACATCACATATTATGACACATTTTTTTGTTATTTTAGTAGTAGCAAATAGAGGATATAATCAACCAAACAGCAAAGACAAAAAGTCTGAAAACTGGAGTCATCAGTCGCTTAGCTCAATTATGTACGTGCTATTTCTTGAAATGGTGCTATTTTACCCGCCATATAGAACGACGTGTAACACAAATATCTCATTAGACATGTTAATAAGTAATAATTTGATTGAAATCACTTATTTGATTCAATTACCAATCGCATAACAGTGAAATTGGCTATAGATGGCTACAATGAAAACTTAAATGGAATCACTACAGTCTCATTATAAATATGCTTCGGAGAGCTTGTCATATAGAAACAACTAAACGAACAGCACTTTCAAATAAACCAATATATACTTAACCTCATTTCAGTAAAATAATTGGATTAAGATAATATTGCAAAACACCCAAAATCGAAATCGATGCTGTGAAAAACGTTGTTACAACCGTGCATATCACAATAACGCTGTGGGATGTTACAATGTAAAACAGTAAACCAAAACTGGTTACGTAGAATATAGGCAACCAATTTTTTTTGTTAAAGCTAGAAGCAGCATGCATGTATTCATTAGAACGGTTCAATTAAAGATAGTTGAATCAAGATAAAATAATAATTTATGCCTCTTGAAAAATATCACGGCAATATCATCGCCTCATTTAAGAAACATTACAATGGTTTTACAGAAATGCAAAATAAATTAACAAATGATATATCTCCCTAATGTTGCACAACTACCGAACATGTATATCCGGCACAGTCCGTTTTAAGTTTGGTGCATGCACAAAACTTACTTTGGTATTGTCATAATCTTGTGAGCAAATATTATTCGATATGTTTTTGTAGCCAAAAACAAAAACAAAAACAAAAAAACCAAACAAACAAGCTAAATTTTTAGGTTCATTTTTAGAACAATAAAACATTGATTAGTAGTTAAGCAATATAAAATGTCTTGAAACATATCCAGTACTCACATTTTTATGTAGCTACAATGCGTCGTAGCTCCATAAAAATGTCTGTACTGGTCATTGTTCATAACTTTGTCCCCTCTGCGTCTTATCCAAATGGCTTCTCTGATCAATCTGGAGTACTTCTGGTCTTCCCGGTGAAGGATTTTAACTCCCTGCCAGTCTATGATATGGTTTATTGTAGCTACGTGAGCGCTGATAGCCGATTTATGTTGGTCAGATACTGATGTTAAGTCTGGAGGCTCTGGTGTGGAGTTTGCTGGAGATCTTTTCCGCTTCTGCGCAGTGTTCTTTTATGCGGGTGCCCATTAGCCTTCCAGTTTCTCCGACATAAGTGAAATCACAATTTTGACAGTGGGTTTCATAAAAAACAGCCGGCTGTTTCTGTTATCTGGCGTTTATCTTTGGGGTGAGCAAGAGTTTTTCGCAAGCTGGTGTGTGGCTTCATAGCGGTGGAGAAGTTAAGTTTGCGGAGCACTCTTTGCAGTTTCTCTGAAACACCTTGGATGTATAGTATCACCACCATACCTTTAGATTTGCTATCGGAGTCAGTTTTCTTGTTGGTTTTCTTGGACTTGGTGGCCCGTTGTTTTTAACTTTGTCGAAAGACCAGTCTGGGTAGTTACACTTTCGTAACGCTTGCCTGATGTATGATTCCTCTTTCTTTCTGTCTTCTGGTTCAGTGACTATGTGTTGAGCTCTGTCCATTAGTGTCCTGACAACACTAAGCTTGTGTTGTAACGGATGATGGAAATTTAAGTTTAGGTACTGATCTGTGTGAGTGGGTTTCCTGTAGATGAGCAATTTTACTGATCCATCTGGCTTGTTCTTTTCTGGGTCGTGCGTGAATTTGATGTTGCCTGTAGGTTCTGTTTGATGAGGTGATCTGTCAAATTCTCTACACTACCCTCTTTGATTTCGAGGACATCATCAACGTATCTTTTCCACAGTATGGAACGACAGTCCATGGGGGCCGTGGAAATGGCTTTTTGTTCTAAGAATTCGATGCAGAATTAAGCAATTATGGCGGAAACTGGACTGCCCATTGCCGTGCCAAAACGTTGGCGATATATTTGGCCTGTGTAGTCGACTATGGGTCTCAATGGTGTGCCCGGTTTGTGCATTTTAGGTGTGCAATACATTCTGGGGACACCCCCAGAAGTGGGATATAGGTGTTGTTAATCCTTCTGCGTGATCTTGTTTTCTTTTATGAGACGTGATAGAGTACGGATAAGGTCAGCTTTGTAAATTTTGGTTGGATCTTTTGAGAGCTTCTCGTATGTTTTGTCATCATTGATTAGTAGTATTTGTAACAAGTGTATTTTGAAAAATATACTTGTCTCCTCGTAGCGCAGCCATACGATGAAATAATCAACATATTGCCGTCACGTCGTGTTCTAGTAATTGACTAAAATAATTTGGTATGTATATGCCTGTATTGCATGTGTTCATGCAATTCATACTTTCATCTTAAACTAACTTTACGGTCGTGATAAGTTCCTTCTGTGTGGCTCAAATTACAGTTCCTGATTCGGCAACATATATCATTTTGCATATATTTTACTCTCGGGATGCAAATTTAGACCACCTAACTTGGCATTCTTCATTCGATATGTTTGATACATAACTGAAAATTAAACCGATGCTTTGGGCTATCATTTAATTAAATAAGTTAAATATCGTGTATGTGAAGAGATTACAAGTAGTCTACGGTCTTGTATGGGTGATACCAAGTCCCTGGGTAGTCTGGTTTTATTTAATTTGTGATTCAATATCTTCCCAGAAGTCACTGTGAAGGAAAACACTCTTTTATTAGCATATTCTGGTATATTTTAATACGGGCTTTTAAAAAGCCTTTTTAAATATAACGTTAATGTGGAACTTCGTCGGCTGTATTCCATAGTGGCGTATAGTGATTTTTGGTCATTTTTTTGAAAATTGGCACATATGTTTTTAATGATGTTCTCTTTCATTTTTTCTAAGTCTCATCAGTCATAATTAGCTAATTAATTAGTAATTAATTAATTAAATGTGGCGTATAGTTACAAAGTGACATTTTTTTGTATTCCATAGTGGCGTATAACCACTTTTTATACACATTTTATAATTATGAAATATCGGCAAAAATGAAAAACATCGTATGTCATAGTGGCGTACACGTATCGGACCTATACGCCACAAAGTATCTAAGCAACCAAGACTAAGCAAGAATTTCAAAAACCACAGCCCAGATCACACATCCTGGCCGTTTGTCTCCATTCTGGAGTGTTGGACAGTACCAAACTCAAGACTCAAGACTATGGAATACGAAAGACGAAAAGTAACGCCATAGGGATTACACGGCGACCGAAGTGGCGTACGGTTAACGTTAGGTTAGGGTATTGCGTTTTGTTTGTTTTCCATAGTGACGTATAGTTTTATTTTCAGTTTGCCAGCAATAGTATGTATTTATTTCTTTTGAAAATATATAACAATAAAATCTATTTAGTTTACTACAGAAATTTCACATCATTTACAAAATATAATGAATGTCTGATTTACACAACTCGATTTTAAATTGGCATTTCTTCAAACCCGATTTTCTCGAAAAGTTGTTTATTCGCGGCGCCCCACTATACGCCACTATGGAATACAGACGACAACTTATTTTGATCCAATCTGTAATATGGCTGTTTGGAAGCTATGCAAAGCACTGGAAGCTATACAAAGCACACAATAAGGAGAAAAAGCAAGGGTATGTTAATATTCACCGCAGAATGTACCGCTCTCTTCCCTAGTAAAAGTGGCACAATTGTGATTTTACCCTTTCGTTGTTAAATAAACATATCTCGAAATTAAAACAAGCAAATTGAACAGAACAAACGGCATTTGAAGACTGCGCCCTTGACGTTGATGTAAGCATTATGTCACAACGGTATTTTCTAATTGCCACAGAGGGCGCTTTTCACTTGCACAATGTTTTTTGAGACAGGCTGTAGTTGACTGTCGTAAGAACAGAAATGGCAATAAGTTGTCATTTGTTTTTCATATCTTATAAAGAATGATGTGTTGTGATAGAGCATTAATATCTCAGCATGGCAATTGCTGACATTGACATTATTCTACCTTTATGAATAATGACGTAATATCGAAGAATATTACATGTACCCGTCTAGAGGCTCGCTATCATGACCAGCACAGCCAAGTACGGGAACAGCTGGTGTCTCAGTGCCAGATTTTCGCGGCTTCCTTTGGGCCTCCATAGTATACATTTTGCCAAAAGCGACAAAGTCTACATAACAAACTCACTTGGACAATATTGTTAGTCACATAAGCCTGTCGCAATTTATTACGTAGTGATGGTGTAGTGTATTAACTTACTCTATGATAACTTTCTTATTTCCAATATGAACATTCAATGACCTTTATAACTCTGAGCTCACAAAGCTGACTTCAACTGGTTGTTTATGACATTTGTACCAATAAATATAAAGGTCATTTTGGGAATGTACATGTAATATAATATTGATGTTTATGATCTGTGTCCCTTTGTAGTCTCAGATAATATTTTGATGATATTAGGAATTAATTCATTTCCCGCTGATCCGTATGTTCCAGTAAATTGGAAACACTTATTTGTTTCAGGTTGTTTCTTTTGTTCATAAAAATTTGTTAACTAGTTTGTGCCATTTTAGTTTCAGATATCAACTTCATATATGCAATCAAGATCAATTTAAATGTATTTGCAGGGATGGGGATCTATATTTGGGTGTGTATGTGTGTGGGTGGGGTAGGTGCAATGGCGTAGCGTTATAAGGATACGGGGGGGGGGCAGGCACGTTCCCCAATCGATCCGAAATTTAAAAAAATAATCCACAGGAAAATTGCCGAAAAACGGCCTGTGCCCCCATCAGACCCGGTACCCCCAATCATGGTCGGTGCCCCCCAACGTGAAGACCCACGCTACGCCACTTGGTGGGTGTGTGGGGGTATGGGGGTATGGGGGTATGTCTCTAGTCATCTATTTGACCTCCCTATTGCTTCCCTATATGGGGATATCTATTAATTTGGACATTTAATTACTCCATAGGAAACCCTTGACTCGTCCTATGACGACAGATGCATAACACACATAACCGACTTGTTTCGATAGCAATACTTACTTTGATTTGATATTCTCAAACGGATATTGCGTGCTGTTGCGAAATGAAAATAGAAAAAGAGCAACCATATACAGCGAACTTAACAGCAACATTAAAATGTATACAACAATACAATAACCGGGCCAATAACACGCCATTAGATTTGTTTAAAACCAAAAGAAAAGGTAATACAAGTAAGAAATTCCATTTCAATGTGCATTGGGTCAAATAATACCAAGACATATTAAGAACCAATAAGACATGTTTATGATTATGTCATTGTTAACACGTGATGTATTCATCAATCTCTGCACAATGTAGATGTTTTACAAAATAATATCGTTATTGGGTCATGTTTTTCTTTGCGACTTCATAGGATGCCTCTTACAAGATGGATAAATAAACCTGGTATTCATTAATGCAGAACATTCATAGCTGACTAGGTAAACATTGTAATGGTTCGATTACAGCTACTTATAACCGCCTGCGTCAATTGTTGACTCAAATACGGCTCGTTTTGCAGGGGTGTTAATATATAAAGAGTCGTGTAGAATGTAAAATTTGTATAACAGTTATAAATGTATCGCCATGTTTTTTGCAATTATGTTCTCGTTTAATCGATGATATAATCTGAAATCTCTCATTAAAAACAGTAAACAGTAAAACATTATCGAAATGACAAAATGTATTGACTTTTAAATTTTTAAAAAATGGCACAGAACAAGCCTAAAACAAGTTTGATTTACTTTTTAAGGAAATGCGTGGTTTGTACAACACCGAATAAATCCTGGCACTGGGATTGATGAAACCTAGATAGGAAGAAATAGATTGATTTGGATGATATTAACAAGCAATTGGGAGGGGCTCTGCGGCTTCAAACTCCACAAGATAATCGTGGTAATGACTTACCTTCAAAATTAGAAAAAGAATGTGTGGGTGATGAATCGCCAAGTAGAATACATCGTGTGATAAAAGCAGATCACCAACCTTTAATACAAATCAAAGACCTTTAAGGCATTGTAAAAAAGAACACTCTTATATTAGAAAAGATGTTTGAAAGCGAATGTCAATCGATCATATGCAAAAATGCATTCATTTAATAACTGTTTATACAACTAGGTAATTATATCGAGCAAGTTTTCTTTTAAGAATTGATGGAATGTGTTTGATATGGAGGCTGCATCCTAAATCTTAGATTAGATTTGTAAGGTAATATGTGAGTTCTGCTGTACAGACAAATAGCGGTGTGCTGCTAGCATGTTGATATTTATTACGTTTTATATTATTTTTTTTCTTTAAAGCAAGATGCTTTTTCTCTTTTAAATAGTTTTATACATGTTTAATAATAATAGGGTTACAGTAAAATCATTTTCTTATGCACAAAACCAAAATATACTCACTTGACGGTTTCGCCTATCATGTTCGATAGGCATCATTGGTAGATCCTTACTTCCGGTAGGACCTATCCCGATTTTACGTAGAGGGTGTATTTACAGTCAGGAGAGGATCATACACGTGACTAAGGTATGGCCCCCTCGTCTCTGTTCATGACATTGGGTACTTGTCTCATGATCCATATTGATTCTTTGACATATCTGACATTTGCATCACACTCCTTATTAAGAGTTTTTTTAACCAACTGATGACATGATTTTGTTGCACTGCGTGGTCTGTTATAGCTGACTTAGATTGCTCACTCACTTATTGTTTTCGGGTTTGCCGAAAACGGACTTGGAGGAAAAATAATAGGGTTACAGTTTGAAATTGGGTTATTGCTTGATGTTTGTAGGTAGATTCCCACTTCAAACCAGGTTGAAACTCTTTTGGTAAGAACACACTTTTTGCAAGAAATTGGCCTTGCCCCTGTGCCGTCGCTAATTGCTGTGGCTTAAGCAACAAATTCATTAGTAGAGCCTTCTTATGAAGCCACTAAGCCATAATAATTGCCAATCTGTGAGCTTCACACATTGTAGCAAATTTTCTGTGACCAGAATAATACATAGGTGATTATTTAGCAATTAGTATTCATTTTATGGACTAAGCTCCCACCAGACTGGCAATAAATTCCATTTTGTCTCGCATTATCGCTTTAAGTAGATACAACGGTGAATATGCTTAGAATAATTATTCTTTATGTAGATTTGCCATGCGCTGTTATCACCAATGAGAATCTTAACACACTTCTATACTTGAATAATGTTGATAATTAATTATATTATTTTAAGATGCCGATCTACATGTAGTAGACATTTTCAGTAAATGGTGAGTGGAGTGTATGTTGTTTCATGGTGAGGCGGTGGTAGCTTACATGTGGGTGTGTGCGTGATTGTATGAGGATGAACGTAGGTGCTACTCTTATAGTATTTGTGACACGATCTGCTCCATGGGGGCCAAAGGAGGCATTTTTGAAAATTGAGTTACTATAATTATTACCTTGTAACATTAGGCTATCATATACTGAAAACACCATAGGTCTAGTATACTTGGTTCTAAAGTTATGAGGTTTTGTGATGTGTATTTTCTTATGTATTTTATTGTTTTTTACTCCATATTTTTGCTTTTATATCAGTTTCAAATTGTGACGTGTCATGTCAAGAGGAGACACTTTTGGGCAGGTTATCAATTTTGAGGTTTTTACCAATCTTAAATATAGAGATATTTTGCTCCACAACGCCGTTTTCCCCAATGAAATCGGACATTCCTAAGCGAAGATATTGAGTTCGTAAGTTATGGTATTATAAAATTGGAAATTGAGATATCAGCCTTTAAAAATATTATTGACAATGGTGAGGGTAGGAATTACCTTGAAAAATACAAGATGCCAGTTATATTCCGGTCTGAAACTATTGGCCAATATTTTTAACATTATTAACATCACAAATTCGCAAGAAACCCAAATTGTGAAAAAATCACCCCAGGTAGATTTTTGGCTATTTCTCCATTTACGATCCTGCCCAAAAGTGTCTCCTTTTGACATGACACGTCACAATTTGCCGCCTTTGGCCCCCATGGACCAGATTGTGTCATATTTTATATTCTTTGAAATTTCTGTATTTGTGCAATAGTGGTCTTGATGATGTGTTTTAATAATTTAAATATAACTTGTACATAAATCATAACATTTTATTGTAAAAAGATGTATGAATGGCGTGTGTTGAGAGGGTGAGAGGGGATGTCTAGGGGTGTGCATGTGGGAGTGAGAGTGTGACTGTATGAGGAAGAATGCAGGGTTAATATTTTATTTATTATATATATTTTGTCTTTTAGTAAAAGATCGTATTAATTTTAGTTTTTAGTCTATGTACACTAATGTATTGTATTTTAACTTAACTTGTGTTTGTTAGTAATATTTTTAATATCCACACGGACATGTGGAAGATCAATATTGTATTGAACATGTTTTTACCGTGTATAAATAAAGTTATTATTATTATTATTGTATGGGCGTAGCCATAGGCGGAGAGCCATACTTTAATTTTGTTTTGCAATATTTGTTCGCACGTTTAAGGGGTTATCTAGCCACTGTGTATATTTGACAAAAAGACGAAATATTAAGATTAGAAATTTAAAAAGATGGCATAATCACTGCGCATCATAATTTTTACTTAATTTACTGTATAAAACATACATCTTTTGATTCATTATGACACCAGATTTTTTTTTTTTTTTTGAGAAACAAAAATCCTTCCAAACTTTACATAGAGCCAAAAATTTACAAGATAAATTTTTTTATTTTGGCATAACAATTTAGGGAATTTTGTTTTTGTTTGTTAACGTTTGTTTTAATACGCAATCACTCGGGCACACCCTTTCCAACGAAAAATGAAAACTTTAATTTCAACATTTAATTTTGAGCATGGAGAAAGGAAATCATAGCTTCCCTCCCGTTCCTACCCATTTCCCCCTTCTGTTTTTTTTCTCTTTTTTTCATTTTGCTTTTCACCTTTCCACATTTTTTCTTCTCAGACAACCCTTGTTTACCAAAAGTAATACATTTTATTTAATTTATGACGACACAGCTTTCTGTCATCCCTGTCTAGCCCAAAGGTCTGACCTGGTTGGTTAAACCGGCGCAGGCCAGATGTCAGAACTGCAAATAAAATGCAGCAAGGTAGAGGTTGTAATATCGTGCACATAGCTTCCCATACCTTGCTGTGTATAGTGAACAGAGCACGTGTATTTTGCTCACTGGCAATTGATACAAACCGATGGTGTCAATAAATGGGACAGTATGAATGGATCATTTTCGAAGTTTATGTTGTGATGAAGTTTGGAAGTCAACATGTGCGATATCATATGATGCCATAGGGTCTACAGGGGTTTTAACAACATGGTGTATTGCCTAAACTTGGTCAGTTGTATTTGTAGTTGATGTTCTTACAGAGCTGAATAGATTTCGGGGTCATCCAAGGTCACACAGAGTTCATCTGAGGTCAAATTACTAAAAACTGTCATATGGGCACGAAACTTGGTGGGTATAGTCAACACTTAGAGTCAATATTTTGGAAGGTAATTTCGGGGTCATCCGAGGTCACCCAAGGGCATCTGAGGTCAAATTACTAAAACTGTTATATGGGCACGAAACTTGGTGGGTATATTCAACATTTAGAGTCAAGTTATTGGAAGGTCATTTCGGTGTCATCCGAGGTCACCCAGGGGTCACCTGAGGTCAAATTAAAACTGTCTGAACAGCATGAAATTTGGTGAGTACAGTCAACATTAAGAGTCAAATTTTTGGAAGGTCATTTTGGGGGTAATCCAAGGTCACTCATGGGTCATCTGAGGTCAAATTACTAAAATCTGTCGTATGGGCATGAAACGTGGTGGGTACAGTGAACATTGCTAGAAAACTGTCTAAACATACAAAATCTTCCAACACACGGCTCGGGTTGTTTTGGTAAAGCAATACCAACACCTGTTGTGAACTCGACACCACGAGGGGATTTTCCATATCCCAACCCGTGCTCTGGGCATCTTGTAAAACATAAACATTACATAGCTGTGCGGCCTATTACATTTCCATATTATTTCCTTCTTTAATCACCCCACACTCCCCATCCACCATCCAGGCTTCGCCCATACAGGGTTCTGAAAAGAAACTCACATTTAAACACAACCACTACCATACCATCGCCCAACAACCTTACACACCAACCGCGTATGCCGAAAACCGCGCAACCTGAGAACCGCTCTAGTTATTATTATTATTATCATTGGTGTTGATATTGGTCTTGGCGTTGGCGTTGTTGTTGATGTTACTGCATGTATAGGTGGTGGGTGTGGTATTGATAGTGTGATTGTGTTGGTGGTATCAGTGTAGTGTTGGTGGTGGTATTGGTTGGTTTTGGTATCGGTGCTGATGTTGGTGTTGCGGGTGTGTGGGATAACGCCGACGACTATAATAATTATAATAATTACTATAAGAATAATACTATTAATTATGATATAGTTTACCGACTGATAGTAATACAACTTTGACTGATAGCCACATTAAGCTATTCCTAAATCATTTCTCTTGTAAAATACACTATTACCATCCCACAAATACATTACTAAGCCAAGTTACCAGCTGTAAAGGAAACAGCGGCCCATAACAATGATAAGTAACTGGTAATCAACATGCAAGTAGCTATCAGCGTTAAGAATATCATATATTTAGGTAAATCATTAATCTACGGCAGTATTTCTTAAACCACATTTTCAGCAAAATTTGAAAGTTATTTCATGGCATCCATTAATCTTAATGTGTCCTTCTTATCGTATTCCACATTTCTCTGCATTGATCTCGTTTTCTCGGCGTTGATGATGGTTTTGAAAGGCTGACATAGAAATATCTCGGAGCTAACTAAAATTAACTACACGAACTTAACATGAATGCATTAAAGGCACTCCCTTCGGGCGAATTATTTGTTTCTGGGCTTTTTTCAATATAGGATATTTTAAATTTTCATGGACCGTTCGGATGAAAGTGTGTTAAAACCACCACCACCACGACCACGACCACCACCACGACCACCACCACCACCATCAACAACAGCAACAGCAACAACAGCAACAGCAACAACAACAACAACAACAACAACAACAACAACAACAACAACAACAACAACAAACCCGCAGTGATTTATAGTGCGCTACGCATATGCACAGCGCCTAGACGTTGACCCACATATTATGTGACCATTTTAGAAAGATGAACAAAGCACTCGGTGCATTTACTATACAAGACATGTCTAACAAAGTCTAAAAATGTCATGTTTCCATGTGAGAGAGAGACACTTCCTTTAAAATTTAAGATGTATTATTGAAGCCCGTGTTGATGCACTTCTTCTAGGTAAACATAACTCGCCAAAGGACTATGTGTCTCAGCAGAATACATGAATGCGAGACACTATTGATAAGATTTGCATTGTATGCATTTCCATTGAATTAAGAACTATTTATGTATGCAATAAGAGAAGTAAATGGTGGATAGAAAGTTGCAATGTAATAGTTTTGTTGGCATCGACTTTTTAAGTGGTTAACTTGACAATTGAATATATGAATACAAAACCCACCCAAGTCCATACTTTGGCCAAATTGAGTTAAGCATGGGAAATTGTTGCTATACATAGGCCTGTCATATGTATGAAAGAACAACTCAAACTCACCCTCTGTGTCTATTGAGCATTGTAGCATATATGAAAGAACCACCCAAGTCCAGGATTTGAGTCTTGTAACACATTGGATGAAATCCAGTATGTAGAAAAGTCCACTTGTAACACATTCATTGCTGGAGAGTGACTTTTGAAGAAAAAAATGGGTTTAATCAAGGAAAGTGTGTGGTTTATATTACATTGCAGTATGCTTACCAACATTATACATACATGTGTGCTTTATTTTGTATTATCATACTAGTGGTAATCTCATTCCAACATTGTTGTCTTTGTATATGATTAAAAAAACCACCCAAGTCCAGCATTTAAAATGAACCCCACGAAGTCCCTGAAATGCTAATCGTCATACAGTTTAACCCACTCATTTGCATGTAAAACTTACCATATTGACCAGGCAAATCTAACTGAAGGAATTAAAATGATACACAGGTTTTTTTCCTCAAAATCACTTCCCATGTATTTGGGTGGGTTTTGAATTCATGTATTCAATTGATTATTGCGATCATGGTTCTAAGCAATAAGTGGAAATGCGCTCGATACTTGTAATTTCAAAAACAAGGTGTTAAATGTAAACGTTTTAATAACCAAAATCCACGGATTATGTTTATGTGCACATAATATCAAAATCAAGTGGGCCTTTACTATGTTCAGTGAATTATTAATAGTAAGCGATGCCTCCCTTGTCATTCAAATATTCATATATACAGGAAATGATGACATGCTGTATACCATTTAATGTGGAAGCCTTATAAGCAGAAGTGTTACATGATGATGGAAAGAAAGAAAAAAACTCATACATTTAATTTTATTTATGGTAACAAAAAACAACATGAGTAGTAAAGTAATAGTATTATCTTTCCTAATTTGAGCAAGGATTTTTAAATTATTAAAATAACACGTCTACCGAAGAAGGAGGGGGTAATTAAAATTTCAATACTAAACGTATTATCTTATTGCTTTTATTTTATATTAACATTATAGCGATTGATCTCCTCTATCAATTTATACCATACCACATTAAGTATCAACTGTCTCTATATTATGTCATTATGACGTCATTATTTTGAAGTATGCCCTCCAGAAATAAAGAGAATCCCACACAAAATATGAGCGTACTTACGGCTAATAAATGCAACGTGCAATTTAATTATAAATGAAATTTCACTATCTAATCTAACTACATTAAAATCATTATATTAATTTCAAACTTGGTAGTCCTTTAAATATTATCATAACAGCGACACAAATTATGCTGAGGTTGCACCAGCCTACACTCTTGGTCTAATGTGAGATGGAAGGTCTTTTTATTCTCGCTAAAATGAGTGCAAATGATGTTCCTACAATTACTCCAAGTCGTTTGGTGGTAAACAAATCTGATGGGTTTGTACGAGAGACAAAGGTTAACGATCCAGCATACTAGAAATCTGTGGATATTACAGATGGTCGTAAAAGCAGCTGGTACACACCGTCATCATCCCTATATCTTCGTGTTAAAAATTACCGTGATAGTACGATGAATCCTCACGTTTTTCAACAACTACGCATGGTGATTTTATTCGAGATAGGCCGTGCAACTCAGGCTAAGCATACAATTTGAGATTTTGAGCGCCTGCCACACTGTTTCTATTCTATGTTTTACGATTTTCGCATGATCAATATATGGCTGGCCGTAACCGCCACAACGTGGAGCTGCTACGCGTAGCTTACTTTTCGCTTCGCGGAGCTAAATTGACCAATCATGTTAGATCTTTTCATTACGCGGAGCCAGTGGATGCATCCTCGTTCCAGAGAGAGAAAACTCTTGCCAAAATTAATGTTTACTATGGGGATTTTAAATGAATCGATTGTAAATAAACCACGACCAGTTGTACAGGATCAATACCATTGTTTGATTAGTGTATAGTCAATGTTACCTTGCATGCATGTGTCATGTGTGTGGCGTGTTTGTTTGTTTGTTTGTTTGTTTGTCTACTGTGTCAGGCCAGGATCACTGACACCCAGGTACTGATACTCTCATACTATCACGGTGATCATATTGTTGAATGTTGTTGACTTAAAAATAATCATGATGCAGTCATGTCTACAGTAGAACTCACCACGACCTTTGAAGGACTTAAACCCTATTAAAAGCTATTAAACCAAGATAACACTCAATGAAAATGGCTCAACTATGTAACATCAGATCTTCTCTGGTTAAAACCACACACACATGAGAATGTGTTAACTGTGCAATGAGCAATGAGCTGGTATTATAGTTTCAGTTGGGTGAACGATTATAAAGCGAACGCAAGGTAACAATACTGTGCGCTTTTGTTTACGAAATGAGACAATAGTCTGCTTATTGTTAACCAGCGTTCTTGAAAATGAGAAGCTTAATGACTTAACACGGTTTAGAAATAATTTCTTCATATTTTTTGGTACAAAAGTACCAATATTTCCAAACACCTAAATTAGCTAAAATTTAGGACATGTTACAAAACTATATTTTCTAGAATTTCAGAGAATACTTTAAATATTGGCCGGTTATTTTTTACACAGTGACGTCAACTAGGCAATGGCCTATACTTCTAACATACACTATTTGTAGAGGTCACGCGTCAATGGTGAGCGCACTGAGTATTGTGTATAGGAAAACGGACAGTAACTACAGTATGTATGGCCTACTACTAGTATATAAAGTAAATCCGAACTGGTTTGCAGTTTGCTGAAGGTCGAATTCGCAGGGACACCGCGCAAGTTATACAAATTAGCTCCCGGCGATACACTGCAGATCGCAGAACTGTGTGCATAGTTTACCACCACTCTGCCTAGCTATATAGTTATGTACAATACTGTATGAGTTTCTTATGAGTGCATGTCCATCTTAATAATAAGTCAGTTCGTACTTTTCATAAACTACTTTTTGAATCATAACTTTCGTGACCGAGGATATCTTGCAACTACGTGACGCTCGTCTGGCAAATTCTTAATGAATAAATTCGCTTCACGTAATGAGTAAGTCGTACTTAATTAGTCAGTTTTACCTCCGAGTAATGAAAAACTCTAACATGATCATGATTGGTCAATTTGGCTCCACGGAGCAAAAAGTCAGCTCCACGTTGTGGCGGTTGCGGCCTACCATATCAGTAGCCCATATGATATTTCTATTGCAAGGAAATGTTATCTGTTGTCAGGTTTTATCTTAAATACACTAACTGGAAATTAAATACACTAATTAGTGAGGACCGGTATTTTGCTGTGGATATGTTTAACTGCAATTTGCGGGTAAAAATTTGAAATCCTGAGTAAAAAATTTTGATCATATTCAACTCTTTGAGAAAAAATTTATATAAAAAATGCATGTAAAATCCAGCTGCAATACAATGTACATTATTGACACACTATCACTCTCTTTATCTACGGCAATAATAGAATATCGATTTCAATCGAATTGAATACGATGCTCAGTTTTGAGTTTGTAGTTGACTACTAAGCGACCTAAGCGATCGATTGCTAGCCAATCAGATAGAACTCCTTTTCTTGCGTTCGGTGAAATACCAGTCGCCCGTCGCTCACCAACGGAGTATTAAGTTTATATTTATCGAATAGGAAGTCGACACTGTGTGGTATAAACCAACATGACCAATCAGCAGTGTGTTCGTTAACAAAAGCCAACGCCAGTCTAGTTTAGTAAAGTTGAAGTTCGTCATGCCTATTGCTACCATATTTCTTGTTGACAATGCTTGAATCACTTTAAGTAGGCAGAGCTTGACGAAAAGAGACAGCTAACTTTTTGTCAAATATCATGACTTTACCTACAAAACTTTAAAAATATGTGTAAAACCCACATAATTGGAAAAGGAGAACTGGGACTCCCTATACCGCCACGTACAATCGCGCCGTCAGCTATGGGGAGAAAATTGGGGGTATTCGGGTCCTTGCCGACGGTGCGCGGAGACGAACGAAAACAATTCTGCGTCTCATCATTAGCGTCTCTGTGCGTCTCTCAATGGCGTCCATCATCCATGTCGCGCTTGCATTGCCTCGAGCGCATTCCGAAAAAGAAACCGAATACCCCCATTTTTGCTCCATGCCTGTATCAAAATGCCGGGCGAGTCCCGGTTCTCTGTCTCTAATTCTGTGGTAAAACCTGTAAAGCCTGTACGAATCATTGGTGACACATTTCTCCAATTATACCAAAGGCAGTGAGAACAAACAGCTATAATTGTAGACTGAATTAAAAAGACTCGTTTGCGTATGACGTCCTGTCAACCAGACCAAAAATGCCGTACTGCGCAGGTCAGCAACCAATCACGCCGCGCCTTTGCCCTGACGTCAGACGCAAACTAGTCTTTTTAATTCGGTCTTCAATTATAGGTCTTGCCCTGATAAGAACTGCCTGCGAAGTCTTTGTTACCCATTGCATCTACTCCATGATTTGAATATAGTAAGATAGAGAGAGAACGAAAAGTATTTATTGAAGATGTCCTACCTCCACTGGTTATAGACGAATCCAACGAGCCAAGTCATGGTCAGGATTTGGTCGGCCATCTTTGGGTAGCCGCTAGCACCAACCTGGTGTTTTGAGCGCCCCATTGTGCAAATAAAAGCCGCCTAACACCTAGAGAAGATGCAAGGACGAGGAGGGTTAATAGAATAATATATACAATAGAGATAATTCCGCAGGTAATCCCGTCGCATCTATTCATGCATAGTCCTTTTGTTCGCAAGTACATCCATTTGTAGCGTTTGATATGGTGTAGTTAATCCGATTATTATGTCACTTCAACAGCGAATAGACCATGTAGAAGCTGTGTGTTTTGCCGAAGGAACTATAGGGCCTATTGTGTTGTAAACTTTAATCATTCTTTTGTCTACATGTGTTTTCGTGGAAGGTGTAAAACGGGTGATGGAATGCAGTTTAAAATTCCCGCCAAGGCCGAATCATTTCACATTTTGGGTGCATTGTAGCCGACGGCTACCCAACTAAAGGCTGCTAGTCAGGTGTAGGAATGCGTGGATTTGGATTCGTCTATAGGAGTCAAATACATTAACCACTGTGCTTAATTATTGCCAGAGAAAAATAATTAAGAAATACTATACTAGTGGGGATATTATGTGATGTTCAATGAAAAGATAATTCAATAAAACTGTTAACAAGAGTATGTGACGATCTGTACTTTTCTCTTCAACAACAATGTGCAAAATGTTATCAATTGAATTATTGAGAATTAAATTACCAAAAATAGCAGATCATCGTGTGTTTTTTTTTATTCCAATGCGCGGTTTGCTATTGCGTATTCGGTGGTATGGTGTCTTTAGCATGGTATGTGGCATTATATTGTTGTAAGGTATTGTACTATATTTCGTAATTTAATATAAGAGAGCGCACAAGAAATTTTATTTAATTACTTAAATAAAGGCTTTGCCATCGTACTCTTACCATTATCTTTAGTATTTGACGGAAATTGATTTAGTGCGAGGGAATGGCAGGAGCTATATTTTTCAAGGTTTAGATTTAGCTGAAACAAGTGGAATGTACTTCTTAATGTCAATAAATTTATCTTATGGGAAATGAATCAAGTAATTCTTATATTTATATTTCCATTTAAATGAATATATGAATACAAAACCCACCCAAGTCCATAGTTTGGCCAAATTGAGTTAAGCATGGAAAATTGTTGCTATACATAGGCCTGTCATATGTATGAAAGAACAACTCAAATTCATCCTCTGTGTCGTCTATTGAGCATGTGAAAAATATCATGTATGAAAGAACCACCCAAATCCAGGATTCGAATCTTGTAACTCATTGATTGAAATCTAGTATGTATAAAAGTCCACTTGAAACACATTCATTGCTGGAGAGTGACTTTTTGGAAAAAAAAATGGGTTTAATCAAGGAAAGTGTGTGGTTTATATTACATGGCAGTATGCTTATCAACATTATACATACATGTGTGCTTTATTTTGTATTATCTTACTAGTGGTAATCTCATTCCAACATTGTTGTAGCATTTAAAATGAACCCCACAAAGTCCCTGAAATGCTAATCGTCATACCTAATACAGTTTAACCCACTCATTTGCACGTAAAACTTACCATATTGACCAGGTAAATCTAACTGAAGGAATTAAAATGATACACAGGTTTTTTCCTCAAAATCACTTCCCATGGACTTGGGTGGGTTTTGAATTCATGTATTCAAATGTCTTTTGGTTCTTGAGGTACCCAGCAAACACAAAACGTTTTCGACATCATTCGCAAAAGATTATAAAAGCTTGTCAGAAAACGTTTAAATGTCGGGTTATATAAAGGGTACATTAATGGTATAAAACGTTTTCATAACATTAAAAAACATTTGTTGGTACTTTACTGCACAGCAAACACAAATGTTATACAGAAAACATTTAAATGTCGAGTTATATAAATGGTATAAAACGTTTTAATAACATTCCAAAAACATTTTTGAAAACTTGGTACAAATCATTGGGGTTGAAAAAATATTTTGCAACAAATGTTTGCCCAAAATATTTACAATAACGTTTTTAAAATGTTTTCATGACCTTTATATAACCAGACGTTTAAATGTTATTAAAACGTTTTGTAAAAAACATTTTAAGAACATTTCTGTGTTTGCTGGGTGCAAATATTTTAACATAATGTTTTTTAAGTGTTGACAAAATATTTGGCCAAAATTGTTTGCAAAAAATAGTTTACAATGACATTTCGAAAACATTTTAAAAATATTGTTGTAGTGTGTTTTCATCCAAAACGTTTTAAAACGATTTCATAACCCGACATATTAATGTTATTAAAATGTGTTTACCTAAACCAAAACCCAAAATATAACTTATTTAAAACGTTTTAAAAACGTTTTTGTGTTTGCTGGGTAAGGCCAATAATATATCAAAACGAAAGTATTATAATATCATGAAAAATCATGCATTATATCAAGCTTTTTGATCTCTTTTATAGAACCCATAAAATTCGGCTTGCGTGCCATTTTTATTTCTTTCAATATTTCAAGTTAATTTCATGTGTGTACCTTAATTGTTCTTGTTTTTAATATTAATGTAAATGTATGTTAAGTTTAAAAAACAAACAAACAAGCAAACAAAAATAATACAAAAACAATAACAACAAAAACCAAGAAACCGAAAGATTTGAGTAACTTTGTATATTTGACATGATGTAAGATCGTAAATCATGTTCATATCATCTGTGTAATCTAGCACACGCATGGCACTAGGTTTATACAGGGTGTCCCAGAATGATTTATACCGGGAAAGATGGAATTTTTTAGGTATGAACGGCATTTCTATTGGTCATATTGTTTTGCATTTTAAGTTTTTTTTATGTCCACTGTATATGGGCAAACCCACAGCTACGTAATGAAGAAGATTAACATTTACTGCGGAGGATCCTTGAGGAAGTTATATCCTCTGTAATAATGACATGTGTGTGTGAAAATTGTGGTAAAAATCACATAAAAAGCATGTTTTTAACCTAAATATCTGATGTCATATTGAAATGTTTCACTTAATCCCATATCAAGAATTATTTAGCATTGTAAGCTCTACATCTGTGCCAAATTTGGTGTATTTCCTATCAAAGAATGTAGGATTTCTCCAATATATTGCACAGTGCGGCTGGACGATGGTGATAAAGGATCCATGTATTATGATGCCTTTGCACTGCGAATTACACACATGTAGTTTTCGTCCATTTTCAGTAATAGCAATGTCACGCCAAAACGAATCAAGCTATTTCCCTGAAAGTCAGAGAATAAGTAGGAGACATGTGTGTGGCATTGTATTACACTTATTAAGATTAGATACACTGTTGACTATATATTTTTGATATTTTGTTCAAACACGGTATAAATCATTCTGGGACACCCTGTATATATATATCCCAAACCTGTCCTGGGATTACAAGAGCTTGTTTAAACAAGCAAGAGGCAGCTAAAATATTTCTTTATTGATAATAAAAAAATATAAGTTTCCGACCTCTCGGCCGGCATGTTATGACTTCCTGATGTGCAATAGACAGTCATTTACAACGTATATAACATCGACAATGTCATTCAAAGGGGAGTCACACATTGTCAGATTTTCCTAATGAAAATCATTAGAAAGTAATTTCCAATAGATACAGTTAATCAATGAATGATTATGTGCATCGAATTTGCTTTTGCATTGTATGATTGCGGTTGTCAGTTGGGTTGCTTTGATTTATTTTGAGTATTAAGTAAAATTTTACCACTAAAATGAGCAAAAAGGATGGAGCTACGATTAGCTTAACTTGTTTGGGCAAAATGACGGATGAAAATCTTAGGGATGGTTGGTACACAGCCCTTCGTAGTTCTAGGGTTAAAAACCGTAGAGCAGAAGAAGAAGTGCACAAAGGCGTGAATTTTAAATAGGAAACTGAACTCAAACTGAACTCAAAATAGGAACTCGAGAACAAATATTTTAAAAGGGTTAACTTCGGATACATGTACATGTATTGCCATCTGACATACTTAAAAGTATGGTAATATTTCACATGTATCCGAAGTTTGATAGGATTTATTTGTTTTTGTGATCGTAACACCCTTTTATACCTAGACTATGCCATAGTCGAATTTTGATTTAAATAAAAATATGTTATTATCAATCATGCTGAACGCATCCTGTTGGAGCTCAAAATTATACTGATGTGTATATCATTAATAGTAAAATGGTCATAAAGAGTTTATATAATATTATTAGTGACAGTAAAAGTAAGTATACTTATGTTATTGAATGCAACATATCTTGCATAATGGCTCACTTTAATACCGAACAATTCTGATTTCGGAATCTACCAGTTTATTCGCGAGTAAAAAATCCGACTATGATATGTAATAGCCAGAGTATGCAAAATGGGCAAGTGGACTACGGAGAAGTCTATTTGATACCACACTCAGAAAAATATCAGTAAAATGGTGTAGAGATCTTGGATCACCCCATATTAATGTCATTATACTCTCCTTTTGTTGGTTAGGGATGCTATTAGCTAAGGATGATGAAAGGCCTGAGTGCTTTTCCAAGCTCGAGTAATTTTGTCGCACGACTAATATCTGGGTACTCTTGAAGGTTGCATACCATTGTTGAGCTAGGAAGGACGTATTTAAAAGCGGCTGTCTTTGCTTGCCATAATTTTACTTAAGTACTTCACGAAATCGTCATTAGCCGATACTTCGTGAAGCGTGATTTCCTGTCTACAGCAATGAACTGTCGAAAGTCAGTCGCTTGTCGCTCAGCGACGGAGAGTAAATTCACGTTCAGACTCATCCCATAATCTTAACGATATGTTATCGATTGTTGTAGCTGACAAAGTATGAGTTAATGTTTCTTGTACCTGCTTATATATTACAGTAAACATATAAAACATGGCTTACTGCAATTAACGTAGTACATGTATATACTGTTAACAGTTTGTGTTTACAATGTTTAGTAAATCGTAAGATATTCAAGGATAAGGCGAAGAAAAAAACCGACCCAGAATTTCTGTTTTAGGATTTAAAAAATTGCTAAAGTGGATTTAATTGCAGAAAAAATGGAGAAAGAAAGAAAAAGCACAAAATTGTAATTACTTATAGATTTTGGTGAATTTTATTGTCATTTGCTAAACAAACTCTCCACCAATCGTCCATACACTTGAAAGGCCCGTCCGGCCGTAGAATCTTTTTACGTCGCCTTTGCTTGGATATTCGATATGCCATGTTTTAACGAGGTTTTCGCCGTACTTAACTATCTCTGTAAAAAAGTATATTATATAGCCTATACTACAATGGCGCAAATAAAAAGGACGGGTTACTGCTACTGGAAACACTTCCTTTAAACATGTTAAATGATGGCTTCTTAAATGCAGGGCGATGTCTTCCACCTGTTGCCAGTTTGTTATTTCATATGTACGGTAATGGTCTGTTATGTTTTTCTTACGTGCTGCTCCAGATGACTTCAGTAATACTCACTAAAGCAATCATTCCTGTCTTGTCCGATTGTTTATTTCCAGTGATTCAACGCCCTGACAAATTATTTGACATGGATCTCGATACTGACAACTTAGTGGGCGTTAATCACAAACTCAGTGGACGTTAATCACACATTATGCCAAATAGGCAATTGGAATGAACAAAAACTTTTTATATGGGTGGTTTTCCTAGGAGATTTACCCTGTCGTGCTACATTCCGTTGAACAATGCTACAATTGTGTTTGTCCAAAACTATAGTGGAACGCACAATAGATATATAAAAATAATAACTACACGAACTAGATTTCTTTCGAACAATCGAAACTAAAATGTTGGCAAATAATAAAGGGCATACCTGGGGCTTTCTAGGATCCAAGATATAAACAAAACTTTTACCTGTTTTCATTACCAAGAAGTAATTATGCTTCTTTTGTTATAATTATAGAAAGTAATACCAAAATCGCAACATGTTATCATGTTAAGGATCGCTGTATTAGAGTGCCTTTGGAAATGACACTGTGCATATTTATTCGGGCAAGGCACTTAACTTCGATTGGTTTTCCACCCACATTGATATAGATTTCATTACGGTATGTACACCAGATGTATGATATATTTATATTTCGGGGAACGGCAGATATAATTTTCCTCAAGACAGAAAAAGATATATAGTATAAATACAGACAGAAGACAAAAAACGGTTTAAAAGGTGAAGGAGAGCGAGGGAGAGAGATAGATAGAGGGGAGATAGAGACAGATAGTCGTAAAAGAAGCTTTCATAGACCAATCAGCATTCACAATTTTTTGTTTGTTAAAACAAACGTCAGTCTAGTCTAGTAAGCTTTCAGGTCGTTATGCATATTGCTACCATACCGTAGTTATTGTTTACCATGCTTGAATCACTTTAAAGGCCCATTCAGTGATTTGCTCATCCGGACGATTGTAAAAATCATCAAAATTCAGATGTGGGTACCTTTGTTATTGTCATAGATGTACTAACATAACCTGCTAGTGGTTCAGCCGACAGCCGTGTATTTAAGACAACATAAGACATTTTACATGAATCTGTAATTTATATATATAAATTAGCTACATGCATTTGAATGGGGCTTCAACTTCGTCAATAGTGCTGTTTTCTTCGTTTTTTGCTATTTTTTTTCATTTTAGAAATACCAAATGACAATTTGAATGACTTATCCTTCACTTTCAAGCAATTTATAAACAATTTTAATTTTTTACACTTGCGCTAGAATCACTGAATGGGTCTTTAAGTGGACAGAGCTTGATCAAAAGAGACAAGCAAGCGAGTGACCACTCTGGGTGTATTGCATCGACCATATTTGCAATGGACCTCCCCTTTGCCTATTTGACCTCTTCACGTTTACGAGTACAATTTGAGTTCCACAGCTATCTAAAATGATCTTCATGTGAGTACTCTGTAGACCGTTGTCTCTTTCGTCAAAGTGGGTTTAGCACGTAAAGCCACTGGGTGAGAGCTGGGCAATTATATCTAGGCTAAATTTATACTTCACTTGCTAACGGTGAGCGATTAGACATACTTGTTGGCCAATGAAGTATATTGAATTTCAGAGTACAACAAACCACAGGGTGATGACTGGGAAAATATTTAGGCTAAATGTATAGTTCAGTTGCTAGAGATGAGCGATTAACGATTAGGTTGGTTTTCAAATATTAAATTATGCAAAAGGGACATTTTTCTATTTGAACATGTGTTTATGGTGAAAAAATTAAAGGAAAATAAAATGCAAGAAAATGAGTTACTTTTGCATGAGTATATATAAAGTTTTCATACGGTACAATTTTTTCATACAAAAGTCATTGAAAAGTACCAACTTAACCGTGTAATATAGTATCTATTTGCATTTTTATTTCTTGGGACAGGAAAATATTCACAATAATACTTGTTTATGGTGTATTTCGAGAGTTCATGCATAAGCATGATACCCACCTTTAAAAACACTATTATTTTTTGTAGTGTTGTTCAAGACCAAACGTGTAGGTTGTCCAAAACAGAAGCCAAGAAACTACGAGTATTTTGTCTATACACAATGGGTTTCTGAGGGGATGTACCCCTTAAAAGTTTGAAACGTCAACAAAAAATGGATGGAAGGCTCAATTGAAGCAATTGTATGCCATTTCATGGCCATTTCGTGGCAGCAACATGCCGACACATGGTGGTATGGGGTGGCACTTGATATTATGCCCACCATCTAAAGACGTAGATGGGGTAGACGCCAATGGATGGAAACAATAATGGATTAAAAAAAATTAAAAATACAATGTAGACTTTCCTCTCTCCGGTCGTCTGTAAATTATGATTATTTGAATCAGGTGATGTTGCATCATTCCACTTCAAAGCTCGATCACACTCATATATCCCATACGGACACTCTTATCTTTATGGGGACCAAGTGTGTGCAAGTGTGTAAACCTTGTGGGGACGTTACAAGTTATGTACTATCTCTATGAGAACAAATTGTCCCCACAAGGCTCAAGTCCCCATAAGGCATATACCCTGTGAAGACTTGCTCCTAAGAATGTGGGCTTCACACGGTATGCCAATATTTTAAAGCATATTTAGCTTATGGGAACGTGGCTGTTGTCCCCACAAGTTAAACACGGCCACATACTGAACGGACAAGTGTCCCCATTAAGATATACATTTCCGGGCGTATTACCGATATAGTGTCTGTCTTTCTTTTACCTTTGGCAAGACTGTACTTTGCTGTACAAAATATGATTATACAGTACTTCGAATAAAGTAGCCATTGGGCTATTCCACGTGAAGTTCGTACGCCCCCAATGGAAGACATGACCCTCATATTTCAAATGATATTACCTGAACGGCTAATCTATTTAAAATCTACACACTCTGTGTGGGAGATCATGTATTTCACCTTTTACTGGGGTGTTAGATTTCAAGTGGAATAGCCCATAATAATCGATTGACATATAAAATATCCTGCTTACACTTCATTCTAATATTTCAAATGATATTACCTGAACGGCTAATCCATTTAAAATCTACACCCCCTTTGTGGAAGATCATGTATTTCACCTTTTACAGGGGTGTTAGATTTCAAGTGGAATAGCCCATAATAATCAATTGATATATAAAATATCCTGCTTACACTTCATTCAACATTCCCAATACTAGGTCGCTTTTCAATTTCAAGCGTAATGCAGGCTTTACCTATTGTGTTCGTATGCCACAGGCTTTACACTATCTGCTTATTTATAATGCAGGAGCAAAAGACAATGATTCAATGCTTGTCTTAAAATCTTATTACAAGATGAATATGGTTTACCACTATTCATGTAACTCAGGTGTGTTGAAATTAGAATTGGCAGATTTAGAACAAATTCAGTTCCGTCTTTATGAAAAATTACGATTAATTAGTGGGAATAATAAGACAATAGTAAGTAATAAAAGAAAAATTCCTTTAATTTGATTACAATATTGTATCAGTGCTTAAATGATATATGGAATGTATTATTGCAAAATTTCTGTAATTTGATTACAGTTCTGTAACACTGTTTGAATGATATTTGGAATGTATTATTATCAAATTTTTTTTTGAAGTAATATTAATTCGATAACGTTTTAATATAATATGGTGCGGTGAACAAAATAGACGCTTCTCTATTCATGTAGTCCCAATAGACGTCGTGGATGTAATAAAGTGTGCATATGATTACCGGGTGGGAATGTGTAGATAATCTGCTCAACTGCGAACGTTAAACCTAATTTCATAGGTCAAGTAGCTCGATCGCCAGCGACGATTACATTTTAAACCAATGGAATGGATCGTACATTCCTCGCTAGTTGTAACAATCAATGTCATTGATTTGATGACTGCTCATTTTGTAATCGGCTTTACGTCTAAGTATGGATTTCGAACTTTGGTGAAATGCACAAAAATGGTTTTAAAGGTTGAATTTTACATTTTACATTAAAGACAAAAATTACGACATACGTTTGATATTGTTCTTCTACTTGATGAAATAAAAACCCCGCAAATAAACGATGTCCCTGAAAGAACATTACTGTCAGAACTTTGGGCATTTATATACATGAATCAAACATATCCAAATACATGATGCATTTTTACAGTAAAATAGCTTTCATATATACTCGTACTTTTTGTAATTTGAAAACTGGCCGCTTCATTCTTAAAATGTCAGGGTTTTACGAAAATATACCTCATTATAATCCGTTCCACTTATTCCAGCTTATTCAAATATCAATTGTATCTGGAGTGCCAAGCACTGCGTATCAGGCGTCATTTGTCATTATTGTTCAATACATAGTTTACGGGTGACTCTGACGAATGGATTAAAATAAGGTGTACATCTCAAATTGTTCTAATTCAAGAACGGAGCGGTCACTTGTTAAAAATATCCCAAAATGACGGTGCAGTTCTTTCAGGAACCCACAGTAAAATAATATTCTGCGATAGCGTAGCAAATGGCAAGCAGGTGATTTTAAAGTGATTGCAGCTATTATTGCCATATAGAACAGTCTTTGCAAATCTCCGAGTCTGACTAATGACTAATTTAAAATTTTAGTACTTTCTTCCTGTGTCGGTAAATCACAATCCCTCTATATTATGATGTAACAAACCTTATGACGACAAAGCTTAGATCAAGTTCATATCAAATGATGGCGCCATGCAAATATTTTCTTAAATCAGATGAGATGTACAACGTTTGTGTGCAGCGCAGACATGGAAGTTTGACAGAAGCGTGATACCAAAACGATCTAACTTGAAATTTGGACATTTTGAGAAAAATCCATATCTTGGGTAATGTGAAGGCGCTCTTTCCATTGGTGACATCCTCAAATCACCACCGTGCTTCATTTTGAAGATAGTAGAACCTATCTTGACACTTTTTGTCACTTTTCATGTGTTTAATGTGGTAAAATGAGCTATCTCAAAGTTAGATCATTTTACCACATTAGCCAAGACTCTAGAGAGCGTCAGATAAACCCTAACGCATTGATCATAACACGGAAAAACAATCTCAAGATGGATCATTTTACCAAATTAATGAGTCTCGCTATGTTTATTTTTGTTACGAGGTAAAACAATGTAAAACAATCTTACTTCCTAAAAATGGTCGTCATTTCAAAATTACTCAACCGAATTAGCCAAATTTTGCAAATTAAAAAAATTTTTATATTTTCTAAGATATTAGACGTGTTTAATAATTTATTTTATTCAAAAAGAAAAACGTCAAGTGTTCAAACTTAAAAGCTCTTTTTCTCGAAACAGCGATTTTCAAGTTAGATCATTTTACCAAATCAGGGCCGTAATGACCCTACTTACTTGTGGCTCGCAACGTTTACTAATGCAGACCGACAAAATCACATACTTATATTAGTTTTGAAAAGTAGCAGTACGTAAATGTGATGCACGGAGAGCATTTTTCTGAATTATTTTTGTTGTTCATTAATCTTCATTGGCAAAAACGAGCAAAACGATACAAGTAAATAAATTAAAAATGTACATTGTAGTTGTTGTTTTTTTTCCTCTGAAGCTTCACATTTAAATAAGAGGTTTGTGAAACACCACTGTACGCCAATAAAACTTTTCCTTTTAGGGAAATCGGGTTGGCCGAATTTATGCATGGTATCTGGTGGTCTCTGTTGATCACTCCATAGAGGTATATAATGGCAACCCTCTTTTAAGATACGGTTTCACCCAGCATGCTTAAAATGTTACCAGCTCATTTGATCTAATTGTGGGGTCAATCACTTCATTCATGTTAGCGAGCATAAATTGACCTACCACGATCAAGGGAAGGTTACTGTATTCCCCATTGCTCCTATGCTCTAATTTCCTATACATAATCAAAATCACACGTTTGTATGATTCATGTTAGCCGATAATAAATAATGGCTTAGTATTTTGTTTACAGCCATGATTTGCAATTACTTGAGGTTACCGTCATATTATGACTTTATAACGACGAGACCTTCATTTTGGGCTAAAATAGCTTGAAATTGAAAATATTTTGCACCTTTCTTCCCAATAAAATCAGCACAAAATGTCAATACTTCCTCCCCCACTTTAGGAGACACATTCACTGATACCACATATAATGTAAGAAAATGTTGCAAAACAAAATCCAGGGAAGCAAAAATCCCACTTGTTTCGCGTGAAAAAAGAATGGCTCAGTTACTCGAGGACATGTGATCTCCGAGGGCCAAAAGCGTGACCTACTTACCATGTTTACAGTCTTCAACCTTGTTATTGTCATTCTGTTCTGCTCTCACTGGAGTTCAATTAAAAAGTGGAAGAATGATCGATCATGCCGATATTGACTTGTAACAAAATCTGACGTTGAGGTTTCTGATTTATGAGCCATACATTCATACACCTGAACACAAAAGACAAGTAAAGCAATAGAAGTGTAGTCAATCTGATATTCGCATGTTGTAGGTGTAATACAATCTATGTGATTAATTACCTTTCAGCAAGATCGGAGGAATCATTTAAATAGGCTATATTGTCGATTGCACTTTCCATTAATGTGCACAATAATAAGATCCATCTGTGCTATAAATATAAGATTGCAAAATTTACCCAAAGAAATTGAATGTAGTATTAATACAGGCAGTTGTTGAATATCTTTAACTATGTTTTGGAATCTATGGAGACTAATTGTTTTGAGGCATTCTTTATTGATTTTGAAAGCTGGCATCGACTTCATAGTTCCAAAGGTTTGATGAACAAATGTAGCAGCAAATATGGCAAAGGATACCGTTTTTGTGCAGATGAAAAAACTGAAGACCGCCATCTATATTTACGATAGGTAAAACATTCATTTAAGCGTTTGTCTTTGAACTAAAATACTGCCCTCATAACGATGACTAAGAATTAAGTGTAAGTTTGAATCGAATAGAAAGCAAGAAACCACCTAATGCATGTGTTATCGTATGGTAAGTAGCATAGGATACTGGCTATTCTGCCATCTGGAATACAGCATTCTTTGTTATCAAATTTGTTTATTCCTTATATTCAACATCTTTCAAAACATGGGATGGACAAAATTCCTTGTTTATTTGTATATGTTGTATCTCAGTGGTACCCCTTAGTCCTTAAGGCACATTCTCCGCTAAAAATACCATTTCCATGTCGCTCGTCTTCTCATGTCATATTCAGACTTGTTTCGTCTGTTATAGATGACTTTTATCAATATAACTTATACTAAGGAGTTTGTTTTTAAAATGTGTGGGGTTAGAAGTTGTAACATGCTTTGAAAGTATAGAACAATAAAGCTGATTATGAATATCTATTGTTTGCCCCCATGTCGCCAGCCAAGGTGCGTTCCGAATATAATGGTCCCAGCTCATTACAAATGCGCGTATACCAGGCCCAAAAGTTTCCATAATTCCAGGGTTAAGACCATCCTTAAGGTTGAATGGGAGTGTAACACCTGTCGCATCTGGTGGTGTTTGCGGTAAAAGCGCAGACCGGTAGTGCGCCTGCTGTAAGCATTTCTGCCCTTATGTTGTTATAGATATTGATTGCAGCTAACCTGGAAGTTTCATGTTCCATGTAAGTTAAAACATTGATAACTGCATGCTTGCAAATTGGGTTACGCAATGCAAAATATATATACAAGGAACAACATGAAGATAAATAATCGCTGATTGTAATCGACATCATAAACTTAAAACCAAGGCACCTACTAATAAGTATTTTCTAAGATTATACAAAAACAAGTATTTACATAAAAGACCAGCTGCCGCTGTCACATCGCAACTACCACCACACTCACTTTATAGCATTTGACGTATTTATTGACTAGAGCTACGGAGCTTTAATTTAAGATTGCCATTAGGCAAAGTAATATCCTTATAAAGCCTTAAACCTCGCTGAGCCACTGTGCGAATATGGCAACAGCGAACTCCTTTAGCTACAACCTTTGCTCTTTTACTAGGTAGCACAGAATACCCTGATCGCACTTATCACACTGTTGCTAACTGCGATCATAACGGTCGATGACTGAATCTTAGCGATCATCGATACGCTGATTCCCCTCGGGGATTTGTTCATTTTACCTGTTCCTACTTCGACAGCCGCGATTGATGACCCCTTCACTGTATAGGTGTGAGCACCACATACATGGCCCATGTAAAGTAAGGAACAAATTGTGTGGATGCCTTGCTTAAGGGATAGTCTCGCCTATGAATTAAAGTAGAACATATAACATTATATTTACACCTGATCCTGTTAGTAACCTATAGACTAATCCAATTTCACGCATTCCTACACCCCAATGGCAGAGATTACTGGGTCCCACTCTCATCCCACCTGATATGTGAAATAATGCAGGCTTGATGGGGATTTTAAACTGCATTCCATCACCTGTTTTACACGTAGACAAAGGACTGATGAGATCTTACAACGCAATACAATAATAATATGAATTTTAAGCGGCCTTCCACCACCTAATTGGACAGTCATAACACCGGTTTGTGCTGATGGGACCCAGTAATTGCTGAATGAATTCTGACCACCCCTTGGCTTGTTGGATTCGTCTATACCTCGTTGAATAAATTAATGTTTCTGAAGTGAATATACAGCATATACAGGGTGAGTCAAAAAAAGTGCAATAGAGCAAAGAATCGATATTTATGTAAGAACCACGTTGAACTTTCCAATTATTGAAATTTTCTATAAATGCCACACTCAATAGTCACCTGTTGGGAAAAAATGAAGTCAATCACATCTACCGTTTAATTTTTATGAGTCCTTTTGCTACGATACCCAATTTCATTATTTGTCCACGAGGTACCATGTATTTTGAATGAGAGCACACAATGCACGATAAAGGCGCCAGCTCTGAAACTGACTTTAACTTAAATAAGGTTGATTTTTGCGTTATTTTAATTTCTTTTTTCTGTTCAAATTAACTTTCTAACATTACTTTAAGTCCTTCATACCTCACTCGACTCCAACTCCAGTTTTTTTAATCCCAATATGTCCAACTTACTGGATATTTTATAATTCACTCCACTTCAATTTGCGCGCATTTCATTTCGACATTTGGAAAAATCCGCCTACAAATGTGTATGTTTTTGATAGAGAATAAACATCTTTAAAGTAAAGGTAAAATCAAAATAACAACAAATAATGTTTCTTTTCCTTAAACAAGACCAAGGACAATAACAATTTGGATGCTGTATTTTATTTCAATGCCAATGAGGTTAAGGAAATAGCAGTTGTTCCAAATCTACCTTACACAGAGTGGGCTGACATTCAAATTTGAGATGCTTCTTGGACAAACGTTAAAATTGGGTATCGCTATAAAATGTGTCATAAAAACAAAACGGTAAATGCTAATTCCTTGGTTTTTTTTCACACAAGGTCACTAATGGGTATATCATTTATAAAATGTTTTGAAACCTAAAAGATTCAAATCAGTTCTTAAATAAAAATGGATTCTTTTCTCTATTGCACTTTTTTTGACTCACCCTGTATATCAATATCGATGATATTTATGTTGGTAAAGTGTATAAGTATGTGAAGAAATTCTGCGCGGTAGCTATTTATGTAATTAGGGCAGTCTTCAGGCTTGTCTATACAGTTAAACGAGTAGATATCTAGATCTTGACATGAGTATTTGTGTAGGTAAGTCTAACGTAGAGTAACCACGTCAAGTTGAATTGAGTGTGGTAATTAATTTGTAATCGTGTTTTTTTTAATCTCATCAGTACTCAGTGAGAATTTTGTCTTTACTTGCGCAACCTGCTGTCCAAGTGAATATTACTGATAAACTGTAATTTTGTCAAATATTCAGAATATTATCATGTCATCATCTCTATATGCCATTGGTGCATGAACTATTATGGGTATTGACTCTTTTATGAAAGATCTTTGACCTTTGTACTTTTGAATTATAAAATATCAAAGTAAGTCATCTTCAATTGAATGTGGTAATGAAATTGTTAGCGTGCTTAATTTGATTCCATCAGTACTGAAGTTGAAAAATCTTGTCTTTCCTTACGAACAAGCGATTATTACTGATAAGCTGTAACAAGATCACATTACAATCTGTCTTCGACATCAACAATTGCAATTGACAAATTTCCTTTAAGGGCCAAAATGTAACTAAAGATGAGACAGGGGTGTATGCTGTCTCATATTAAGTAGCTACTTCTCCCATACATGCTTTCCACGTAATCCAGATATTCTCATGTAATTATCGTTGACGCCATTGATGCATGAACTAATTTGGTTGACAGCCTGATTTTTTCGAATTATAAAATATCGCATTACCAGTTTTATGTTTTAAAGTAATTCGTAATGCATTTGGTTTCAACATCAACAATTGTGTTTATTGTCATTGCCAATTAGCTCGTCACGTAAGTACAGTTTAAGATATCAAAAATATCAAAAAATAGTCTTCATTCTTTGACAAAATCAGTTATAATAGTTTAAAGTTGAACGTAGAAGAGACAAGAAATAAGGTGTCACCAAGCCATTGCGGATTGCAATTCAAAACATCACTTCAAACGTGGCACCCCGGGAAAGGCACTCACTAAGGCAATGTGGACTTTGCAAGCATTTTCGAAGATTATACGAAATGCCAAGTATTTACCTAGGTACCAGTTGCCACATTCCAACCACCACCGTGTTCACTTTATAGCATTTGACTAGAGCTACGGTACTTTAATTTAAGATTACCATTAGGCAAAGTAATATCCTTATAAAGTCTTAAATCTCGCTTTATAGATGCTTTGCTGATATGGCAACAGCGACCAACTTTAACAGCAACCTTTGCTCTTTTACTAGGCAGCACAAGATACCCTGATCGCACTTATCACACTGTTGCTAACTGCGATTTTAACAGTCGATGGCTGCATCTTAGCGATCATCGATATGCTGATTCCCCTCAGGGGTTTGTTCGTTTTGCCTGTTCCTACTTCGATAGCCGAGATGACCCCTACACTGGATAGGTGTGAGCACCACATACATGCATCATGTAAAACTACAAACAAATTATGAATGCTCTCATAAGGTGCAACATGACAAAAACACCTCAAGCTTAACGGCAGAGCATATAACATTGTATTTATAGCAGATCCTATTAGTTACCTATACCTATATAGTTGAATAAATCAACGTTTCCGAATCGAATATAGAGCAGACATATCAATATCGATGATATTTATGTTGGCAAAGTGTAGACATGTGATTGAAAGAATTTTTCGCGGTAGCTAATTATGTAATTGGGGCAGACTTCGGGCATGTCTGCTATCAAAAAAGTAGATATCTAGATCTTGACATGAATATAAGTGTAGGTGAGTGTAATGGAGTGTAACGGAGTGTAACTACCTCATCTTGAATTGAGATGGCAATGTTTAAGCGTGTTTAGTTTGATCTCATCAGCAAGGTGAGAAATCTTGTCTTTACTTGCGCAGTCTGTTGTTCAAGTGTTTAAAACTGATAATCTATAATTTGATCAAATAGCGTCTGTCATCGACGTTATTAGAAATTGTTCTTGAACAAATTGTTTTCCTTTACTTGATTGTTCCTTATTATGTATCTACTTTTTCCCCTTTATGATTTTCGCCTAATTCAGATTAATATCATACTATCATCTGTTTCACGCCATTGATTCATGAACTAATTTGGGTAATAATATTTTCTTGAAATGTCTTTAACCTTTGAACTTTGATTATATATGTATAACATGAAATTACGTGTGACAAAATGGAGAACCAGCTAGAATTATATGTTTTGAAGTAATTTGTAATACTTTATTTTTTTATCAACGTCAGCAATTAGAGGTTAGTGGTATAACATCAGTTGTTTTTGAACCGAGGAATATTCTGAATTCTAAGCAAAATGAATAGCTTTTCAAAATACCCGAAAAATAATAGATGTGTGTGCGTAAATTGTACGATTCAACGGGATTTGTTCTTTTTCCATGTTCCTGCTTCCACAGCCGCGATTAATGACCCCTTCACTGGATAGGTGCGAACACCACATACATGGCTCATGTGAAGTCATGTAAGGTGCAACATAACAAAAACACCTCAAGCTTAAGGGATAGTCTCATGTCTTTAATAAGCAGAGAATTAGAACACATATTTACACCACATTTTTCTGACTTTAAGAATGCTTTTGATTCAATCAACAGGAGTGTCATGTGTTTAATTTTCTATCACTTCCGTATTCCAGAGCCCTGCTATAATATAATAGGTGTATTCTATATACAGCAACCGGAAGAGTGCTGTTATGATGGATGGCAACCGTTTCAGGTATTCATTGGGGTATTGTAGTGGGGTGTTCTGGAAGTAATTCTTATTCATTGTACTCATAGTCTACCAGAGAAATACAACCGAGAATACCAATTCTGGTATAGTAATACGCCTTTGTCAGTCCAGCACAGATTATAAATGATCTGGACTTTGCTGACGATATTGAATCTTCCATCTCATGAGCACAGGTACATGTACACAACTGACTGGAACAGCTGACGTAACAGAACAGCTAGGGCTTATCATCGGCGTACCCAAAAACTGAGTAAATGACAGTCAACTGCACACCTTTGTTTCCAATGGACATTTTATAGTGAAATGTCATTGTACAATGAATACATTTAAAAAAATTCCATATAGCCCCCGAATGAAAAGTATTTAATTATCTTTGTAATCACTCAAAAAGCATTTGGTGTGAATTTTACATCTGGACTAGAGGCTATTAAATTTTTATGTGCCTTTTTATTTTACATGTAAAGCCTATGGGGGTGACGATTAGAAATGGACGGCAATATTGAAAAACCCTCATTTTGGGCCATTTTAGACACTAAAATGCCCATAAAAAAAGAAAAGCCTCTAGTTCGGATGTAAAATTCACACACAATGCTACCTGAGTGAGTACAAACATAATTAAATACATTTCATTCGGGGGCTATATCAAAAACAAAAAATGTCCTATACACTAATGGTTATGGAACAAAGGTGTGCATCCCACAGCCACATACATGTGGAGTCTATCAAGTATGCATCCAACTTGAACTTGAAATAAAATTTTGGATCAATGATGCCCCTTAGTACCAGCGATCTAACCAGGCGGAAAGCACTTGCTTGGACAAATTTTTGGAAGTTAGAGCACTTTTGGAGAAGTCCACCTAATTCCATCGCAACAAAAACCAGGCTTTGCCACACCACCTGTGTAACAGTGCTTTTATATGGCTGTGAATACTGGGTAATATCTAGTGTTATGGAAATAAGATCAATACAGTCGCCACATCATGCAACAGGATTGTGGTCAATGTCAAGCGCATTGATTGTGTGAGCAACGCCCGGATCTATTCTATATATGACTGACACACAGTGAAGTGATCATTTATTAATTCTTCTAACAAAAACATTACTTAATGTTCAATTCTAGACCTGGACAATACCAACAGCTATCACACTAATACACATATATTTTAAAGCTATTTTTAAGATAGATATTCGCTTCGATATTAATTTTTAATTTTTATTCTTAAAATTGTATATTTGTGTGAAAATTGAGGGCGCTATTTACATATATTTTAAATGTTATTAGCCGACTAATATAACTTATTTCTTACATTTAATGATAAAAAGTATTTTGAAAATTTCCTTGCCATTGTTAGTATGTTTTGCGATGTTCTAATACCATTATATTAAATACTAAAGGCAGCGTCATATTTGTTCCTCGGACACATCGTAAGGATGCCAGAGTCGGTTCCATCACATGGCAAAAAGAGACCAGGACAACAAAGGACAAGATATCTGACTTATAATGCAGAAGCTGTTAGAGGATTTACGAATAGGTCCTACAGTCTCACTACCTATAGATCGTTGTGCTTGGATAAATTTATAGTCGCCTGCTCCGCAGTGGTATGGAATGAAATGAATGTTACCTAATACCTATATAGTTGCATAAATGAATGATTCCGAATCGAATATACAGCAGACATATCAATATCGACTTATATTTACGCAGGTAAAGTGTAATGATGTGAAGAAATTCTGTGCTGTAGCTATTTATGTAATTAGGGCAGTATTCGGGCTTGTCTTTACAATCAAAGTAGATATCTAGATCTTGACATGGGTATTTTGTGTAGGTGTGTAAAATAACCACGTCATCTTGAATTGAGTGTGGTAATGAATTTGTTACAGTGTTTTATTTGATATTGAGAAATCATGTCTTTACTTGCGCAGTCTGTGGTTCAATTGATTATTACTGAAAATCTGTAATTTAGTTAAATAGGCCCTGTTTTCGACATTATTGGAAATTAAATTTGACTAAATTGGGTTTTTTTACTGGCCACCTTGTGACTTAAAATGAGACAGAGGTTCATGTGTTTATATTATATAGCTACCCTTTCTCCTGATTGATTTCCGCGTAATTCACAATATCTTCACACCATGTCGTCAACTTTATTAGCCATTGACGCATGAAATAATACCGGTATGGGTGTTAACTGTTATATGAAATATCTTTGACCTTTGTACTTGAAAGTAGCTACTTCCCCAATGCTACTTCCCCAATGGTTTCCGCTTAATTCAGATATTGTCATTTAATCATCTTTTAAGTCATTGATGCATGAACGAATTTGTTTGACATCCGATTTTTTTTTAATGAAATTCGATATTTGAACTTTAGAATACCATGTTACTTGTCACCATGTATATATAAAGTAGGCTATTTCGTAATATATTTTATTTCAATGTCAACAATTGTGTTTATTGTTATCTCCAATTAGTACAATCTAAGTATCAAAAACCAAACTAATAGAACTAATAGTCTTTTCTCTTTGAAGAAATCAGTTAGAATATTCTTAATTTGAACGTAGATGAGGATAGAAACAAGCTATCACCAAACCATTGCGGATTGAAAAACATCACTTGAAACAAGGCACCCGGGTAATGCACTTAATAAGGCAAGGTGGACTTTGGAAGCACTTTCTAAGATTATACGAAACATCAAGTATTTACCTAGCGTACCAGATGCGGCTGCCACATTTCAACTACCACCATGTTCACGTTATAACGTTTGACGGACTTATTTACTAGAGCTATAGTGGTTTAATTTAAGATTGCCATTAGGCAAAGCAATAAATCCTTAAACCTCGCTTAGACACTTTGCGAATATGACAACAGCGATCTCCTTTGGCTGTAACCTTTGCTCTTTCACTAGGTAACACAAAATAACCTGATCGTACTTATCACACTTTTGCTAGCTGCGATCTTAACGGTCGATGGCTGCATCTTAGCGATCATCGATCATTGATTCCTCTCGGGGATATGATCTTTTTGCATGTTCTTACATCGACAGCCACGATTGATGACCATTCATTGGATAGGTGTGAGCACCACATACATGGCTCATGTAATATTATAAACAAATTATGTGAATACTTTTGTAGAAGGCGCAACGGAATAAAAAGATTATTCTCACTTGTGTCTTAAAGTAGAGTATATCATTATATTTACTCCAAATCCTGTTAGTTTCAAAGACCTATTCGAATACATGAATGTTTCCGAATCAAGTAAAGTTGGCAAAGGAATGTAAAGGAATTCTGCGCGGTAGCTATGTATGTTGCAGTCTTCAGGCTTGTCTATACAGTCAAGTAAGTAGATAGATATTGACATGCTATTTGTGTAGGTGTTAGTCACAGACTACTACAGACCATGTATCAACAGTCAAAATCCCCGTGCATTTTATGCTGTGAATTCTCGCATATTCATGAGGGCCGATTGTTCGATCGTGCTGTGTCTAACAATCATGCCAGCGTTGGGTGCCTATGCGAATACGCAATAGAACGTTGCGTGCCTTCGTGATTACGCTATAGATCGTAAAAATACACGACAAGTGCGTAGCAGTTTTGCCTGTCGCATTTCATGGAACAATCGGCCCTCGGGTGATGCTGAAACTTTGACTGCTTGTACGCGATCTGTTATCTTTTCGTCCATGGTGTTATTGTAATAGTAACAACGTCATCTTAAATTTAATGTGGTAAATAATTTGTTATTGGGTTTTATATGATCTCATCAGTACAGAAGTAGAGATATCGTTTCTTGCGCAGTCTGTTATTGAAGAGTTTGTTGATAAACAGTGATAGACTACCCATGATCTGTTTTTGGAAAAACATTTTGTTAAAGCTCTTAACCAACTTTGTCGGACAAGATTTGGAATAACGATGAGATTGACTCCATATGTTTTTAAAAGTAGCAAATATGTTATTGTTTGTCATACGTTTGATAATCATTCCCATTTTTATCATGCTATCGTTTTAAATCACATTAGCCCATGCACATGATGAACTTAATGCCTATATTAACTCCTTTCTGAAATATCGTAATTTTCATTTTTGGCATCAGGTTTGAACTCTGTGCGTTTGAAGTATTAAATGTTAAATTACTAGTCACAAATATCGATCACCAGATATAGTCTAATATTTTAACACCAACAATTAATGTAATTATAATTGTTTAATTATTCCTAGATGACGCAAAAATATTACAAATTATCTTAAATACCAAAAGCCAACCTGTTTGATAATAATAGTCTGAATTCGTTGAGGAAATCAGTTACAATATCTGCGAGTTGAACTGATTAGATTTGTGACGATTCTTATCAACTGTTTTGTATGTTCTGCTGTCGTAAGTGCGTTCGATAGCTCTTAAGAAATAGCCACAGGCAGAAACATAAATTAAATTGATTTTATTGTGCACTGTCTCCTCGCTGAGTTGTACCTCCGAATAATGTTCGAATAAGTTTAGCATCATTATATGGTAATTATTCGGTTCATTAGAAATATACAATTGCTGTTAAGCTGACTTTATACTACTGGTTTTTAGTCAATAAGGTTGAGCGCTTTTTGTTGTGCTGGAAAAGCGCACTAACTAATGGTCAAATAGCAATCGCACGTCGCTCAGCGATGGAGTATAAATTCAGATTTATAATCATCAAACATATCCGAACATTGATATTCCCTTTAAACCTATCAACATTTAATATTCTATAGTGCAAGGTTCCTACAATTATGGAAGAGTCGTGCTCGTGACTTCCATTAATTGAAAGAAATATATAAAATATATCTAGCAATTAGTCGATGAAATCCAATAACATAACTGCTTTTATGCTTTAAATCCTCTGAATGTGTTCACTATATGAATGTTAAACAAGTCATCGAAGCTTGCTTTTATCTAATAAAAATACTGTAGAATTTAATTAAAATGTTGTTATATCATTCTTTCCCCAGGGTTATCGTCCACCGATGCTTGTTATTGATTACTTTATGCATGATGTATTCAATATTAGTCCATCGCTAGTTTATTTCATAATATTAGTCTATTGAAGTGAGATAATTGGAAAATAACCGTTTGACACGTTTTATGGATTATTTAATTTTTCGCTGAGACACGTAAAACTAAAAGAGAAAGACAAAATAGAGATGGTCAGAGAGATATAATATAAAAAGAGGGCGATAGAGAGAGAGGGAGACATGAGAGGAAGGTCGTTCATAAACACAATGACATTTACCATCATGTTCAACATGATTTTCCAGGGACTTCTAAATCGTCTCCACTTTACTATGACGTCATGACCGATTTCTAACTCTGTGTGAAAACTGTGAACATATTTTATACATACATCTAGGGTACGTTTACAAACAAATCCTCATGACGCAATATTCAGCTCAAGCGCCCTCCGCTGAGAAATTACTATTTTACATGCTTTGTATTGATATCCCGCATACCTTGTATATTTTCAAAACACTACTTGATACACCAATATTATTCGCTTTTCAATGAACTTTAAGGAAGTTCTATTGGATCAGTTCTACAAAGCTAATAGTATTGATACATATATATATTTATATTTGAATGAATTTGGAGGTGAATATAGACACGCAGAATACACACCCATCTAAATGCTAACGACATGCCCAGATATATTGATGAGATTTCCTGTCAGACGGACGTACGGATGCATATCGGTCAGAATTAGGAAAACGTAAAACCCAATAGAAACGTATGGTATGGTAGGACCAAACAGCGCCCCTGGCTTTATACTACTGCTGCAGACATTCGATTAGGTCAATTATGCTGGTCGCAGAAATCATATTAGCCGATGAAGAGTGGAAGAGCGGCAAGTGAGTTATTAGTGCCGGTTTCAGTGCTTTTCGTCGGTGAATGTCTAGTTACATGCTTCGTGTCGTGGCATGGCAGTGTGCAAACCCATCTCATAATAAAATAATCAGACGCTTGGAATAATGGCATAATAACACTGGGAATTTCTTAACGTGTATGCAATTTGTTATTCTGTGTTTGCAAGCACAAAATACTACTGGATGATACAACTACAAAGGTAGGTTTCTCATTGTGTCTTACAACGTTGATTGACTGGACTAGCTTTATAGTCACTGTACCTAAAATGTGACTTGAAAACCCTGGTAAACTGGTGTTTAACGGGTTTATTGTTAGCATAAAGGTGGCAAAATGCAATGATGTTTTGAATAGAAATGATATCGATGTAAATCTTTGAAATTTGAATATTGACTTAATGGCTACCAGTCGGAAACATGAAGACGTTTTGTTGTTATTTGTTATTACATGTTTCTTTGTATGTTAATGCATCTCAACTATGATTCACACTATAATGGTTCTGTTATTTGGTAACGCCCTATCGGAAGAAGTGTTCTCCCGAGTTAAAGATAAACAAATATCACAGCACTTAATAGAAATCCATAGCAGGGGTTGTACAACCCTCACCATCTTAGTAAAACGAGTAACCGAGGCCTGTAACCCAAACAACATGTAAGATTATGGTTAACTTTTGTCACAATCAATCAGAAAGTGGAATCATTCCTAAAATGTATATTGATAAAAGTCAATCATTGCTTATTAATAGCCAGTTTGTATAAAGCCTTGGCCTTAAGGGTCAAAGTCTTGACCTTAGCCTTGACCTTGAGAGTCAACGCCTTGGCCTTGGTCTTGCATGACAAAGCCTTTGATCCAACACGGGTAGATGCTACCTTTTTCAGTGATTGAAATCCACCTGCTCTTCAAAACTTGAGAAACAGGTGAATTTGAAACTTACTCTAGGAGATAACTGGCTTGAATCAGATATGTCATGATATCATATGTCAAGAAAGTGTGCTGATTGGAAAAAAAAGCAGTCTTTTTGACCCGACTTATGACATTTTGGCCATGTTGGCTACTTTTAGGCCAAAAAGTACCATTTTGGTAAGTTTTAGTTACACAATTTTTTGGGTCAGATTTTTGGTGCAACTGTTTAGAAAAGTATACCCAATGTAACAAAAAAGTGTATAATGCCAAAATGGTTGTTTTAATCACCCCACTCATATCAAGACATTTTGGCCATTTTGGGCACTTTTTGGCCTACAATTACCATTTAGATTATATTTTGTCAAATGATCAATTTTATGTATTATATAATTAAAAAAGGTTCAGATTGCACACAAATCAGTCTTATTGATCCCACTCAAGACATTTTTTTTACTAAGACATTTAGGTCATTTTGGACATTTTTTTGGCCAAATTCTATTTGCCCGTATTTGAGTCTTGATAATAACTCTCCTCCTAAAGTAATACTGCAGTATTTACAAATAGCTACTATATGTTCTTATAATGTGACCAGATCTGGTTCAATCAGGCTAAAGTCGGCAATAATGAAACCGAGATATAGGCAAAAAGTGAGGAGAAAAAAACAATTAAAAAATACGAAAATGGACATAGTAAATGTTCATAACTTTGCAACGAAGTATTCAAGAGACCTGGGGATTCAACATCAGTAATAATGTACTGAGCAAGTTAGCAATGGTTGTAACTCAATTTTCAAAATTTTCAACTTTGGCCTGATTGGGCCACATATATTTTATATAGAAGACGGATATTTCGCTTCAGCCTAATCCTAAAGTAAGAAGCAGTATCTGCTACTTGTTAACAAAACAGATACTTCTTGTTTACTGCCGAAGGAAGTAACAATAATTACGAGTCCTTCACCATCAGTAACCACCAGCAATTCTCTACCATTGCAATATAACTACTATAACTACCTTAAAAGACCGCGCCATAAGTCGTAGCAAGAGAAGCATAAACAATAATTGCATTGTGGAAACTACTCCGCCTACACTATTTAAATGTCATCATAAAAACCATGTGAAGACAATGATTCAAACAACCTTGATGTTTGCAGTGGAAGTAATAGCTGATAAGAATGCATCAATGTTGCAAATGCCACGTGACTAAACAATTGCAAACCAATAATTCAAGATAAGTGCTTTATTCAACATGTTCAATGACAATACATTTGATATAGGTAATGTTCCACTTAGAATTTTGATAGAATTTTATTAATTGAAGTACATGTATGTTTGCTAGATAGGTATAGGTATTTTACGTAAATTTCTTTCTTGTTTTATTACTCCAGTAACAAAGTTTGCAATATAATTTATTATTTGGTTTATTTTTACATAATGAACAATTTTGGATCAGTTTATTTTAGGCTCCACAGTGTTGTTGAGGTTAACAGCACTGTGGAACCTAAAATTGACCGCATCCACTGCGCATAAAAAACCCAAAATATTGTTATTTAGCAAGCTAGTTTTTGTGCTATAAGACAAAGTGCGTGTCAATTATATAGTAGTCATTCAAACTTAAAGTAGATAAATGCTGTTGATAATTATCATGTATTAGGGAACAAACCAAAAGATTGATGACGTCCTTTAAACGTAACTGGTTTTGTTTCTCAGCCGACCCCCCCTCTCCCTGCAGAAACGTAATAATAAAATGTTGAAAATTTTGACATAATAATAATAATGACACATTTTTTCAGACCGATGTTTTTGTACAAACGTAATCGAGTATTTTTACCCCCTCCCCCCTAAACGGACGAAACCAGTTACGTTTATAGGACGTCATCGATCTTTTGGTTTGTTCCCTAGTGTCCATCTAGTATTTGGATAGTACTGGAATATTGACTTTTAATATATCAGAAAATGATAAATATGATATTGTTGAGTCCAGATCAGTAGGCAATAACCAAATATGGGCAATCACCACTGATATAGAGCTAAAAGAACTTAGATATACATGAATATAATGTAATATTAAACAACCATCAAGATAACCAATTTATATCCGAGAAACATTTTGTCCAGAGATCCTTCATGAAATCCGAGCTGTATGATATGACCTGCACTAAGCTGTAAACCACGGTGATATATAAACCCTTTGGCTAGACCGTGGTCATGGTGGTCGTCATGCAATATCAGATACGATGGATTAAAGTACTATTTGATCAGAAAGAGCATAATCAACATATACTAGGAAATTAAAGGTTCCCATATAGTATTTTATCGACAAATACATTTTCTTTTCTGACAGAAATACAGAAGCTGTAGAGCTTTTCTATTTTTTGCTGGTGCTTCATACATGTGTATTCACTATAATATGTTCAACTTATATTTATAAGTCTTAAGTCTTGATGAAAATATTTATTATAATATAATATAATATAATATAATATAATATAATATAATATAATATAATATAATATAATATATATAATATAATATAATATAATATAATTTAATATAATATAATATAATTTATTGAGGGTAATTCCACTTCAGTGTCAAGCACTGCTTTCCAAGCAGGCCCGCATACAATTACTGTAAAATACATAAATTGAAAAAACGGTAAATACACATGATAAATCTAAAGCATAATATTGGTTACATACGGCAAAGATTATACAAAATACAAACTAAAGTTAATATGTCCTTATAAAAGTACAATTTACAAGGGAATAGAAATACAAGTTATTTAGCAGAAATATTTGTTTGCACTTTAAATTGATACAAAGACATATTATTTAATTATTTGCGGATATGAGGTGCATTTCCATTCCAAGTATTAACAGCTCTGGCATGGAATATAGTTTAATAAAATATAATATAATATAGTTTAATATAATATAATATAATATAGTTTAATATAATATAATATAATATAATATGATATAATATAATATAATATAATATAATATAATATAATATAATATAATATAATATAATATAATATAATATTTATATAATATTATATATTCCTTGCAAGTCGTCTCATCCGTCGTCTACGTTTCCTAATTACCCATGTATTATCTTATTATTTTATCTTGAAAGCTAAGTATGTGAAATAATAAAAATATTAGATATTTAGATAAGAATAATATTACATATTCCTCCAAACGCCCAGGAATTCCGTGCCCTATCATTTCCATCGGCAACTCCTGGATTGTTCTTTTGTAATATTCAATAGATATTATTTTTTTTATCGTTTTTAATATCAGTTCTACTGTGATCGCATCCGTAGTAGCAGAATGGCAGCTTGTTAATAACTATTAATTGTTTGCATAAAAAGACACTTTGTATTGTCAACATACAAATTATGTAATATGCGAGAGGTAGAAGGAAACTTAAAAAACACAAAAACAAAAGCTTATTCATCATTTCTCTTTATTTTATTTGATTCTCATGAAAATGTCACCGAATGATGTTAGACATTAGAATTTTTTTAATTCGAATAAAAGTGGAGTATTTTAATATTATAAAGACTCAGGGTAAGGTGATCCGTAATTAAATGTTCTTTACTTGCAAATTAAAATCAGGTCCATCACAAAGAGGGTTTTATCCTTGAAAGAGCTTTTGATTTCAGTAAATTAATTAGCTGCGTTGTTAGATAATTCCCAGATAGTTTCATGGCAATCGGGTTGTTACTATTTTGAGAACAGAGATCATTTCAACATTTATGAATTATCCCATGAGTGTTCAATGGTAATTTTGGGACAAATTAATAGAACTATTGTTACATAACTGTCTTGAGTACAGCATCGAATCGAATGTTTTTCCCCCTAAATTAATTTCATTGTTTAAAACGTAAGATCGATTGCTCTTTGTAAATAACAGTTTGGTACTATCGTTTGCTCACACCACTCACGAAGCTTGTATTATATGTTAGCAGCTTCATAAGCTTTTCTCCACCTTACGTGTCCCATACAATAGTAGGGTTTTGTCCCGGACTTGTGACCTTTCGACCACGAAAGTTGGTAGTTTGTTTCGAGACATCCAGGCTGACTGAGTTGATGTTGTTTGTTTGTTTGCCGTGGACCTGTACAAGTCAGTACTATGTCTTTCGTGAATGCCCCATTGTGTCCACATTCCCGAAGGACATACAGACATCCTAGCAAACACAAAAACGTTTTTAAAAACATAAGTTATATTTTGGCTTTTGGTTTAGGTAAAAACGTTTTAATAACATTAAAATGTCGGGTTATATAAAGGTCATGATAACGTTTTAAAACGTTTTGTATGAAAAAACACTACAACAATATTTTTAAATGTTTTCAAAAAATGTTATTGTAAACTATTTTTGCAAACATTTTGACCAAATATTTTGTCAACACTTATATAACATTATGTTAAAATATTTGCATCCAGCAAACACAGACGTCTTTTTAAAAAAAATTTTACAAAACGTTTTAATAACATTTAAATGTCGGGTTATATAAAGGTCGTGAAAACATTTTAAAAACGTTATCGTAAATATTTTGGGCAAACATTTTTTGCAAAATATTATTTCAACCCCAAAATAACATTCTGTTTAGAATGATTTGTACCAAGTTTTCAAAAATGTTTTTGGAATGTTATTAAAACGTTTTATACCCTTTATATAACCCGACATTTAAATGTTTTCTGTAAAACATTTTATAACCTTTTGCGAATGATGTCGAAAACGTTTTGTGTTTGCTGGGATACTACTGCCTTGAACAGGTGCGCGGCAAACAAAGTACACAAACTCAGTAGCCAGGGTGTCTCGGAACTACCAACTTACGACTTTACGCTCATTTCGTGATAGCAGGTCACATGTATGTAGATAATTCCCTCTCGTGAACACAAACCTTGATGACTAGAATGTTGATTATTCAGTATGGTCTCATCTTTCCCTACTGTTTTTCGCTGCTTCTTTGGTGATGATACTATCTCGTGTTTCCTTACCTGTCCAAGTAAAAACACAGTATCTGTAGAGTTATTACAAAACACATACTGCCTTCTACTCAGGAGACAGGTGTTTAGAATCAGTCTGCTCCTTCAGCCAGAATGCCGTGTTCTATTACCCTCACGACCCATTAATCAAAATGGCCGAATGTGATTTGTTAATACACATCACGTGAGAGCCCTTTATTTGCAATAATACGTCAAGTTCGGTACTGGGACACAATCTACGCATAGCATTACGCGTGGTTACGCGTACAATATTTCGGCGATACGCACTGTCACTTACGCGAACGCACTCCACCTTGAAGTAAACAACCTAAAATATTTCGTGAAAAAAGTGATATATTGTCTTCAAATCGCACTCTTTTGTGGTAACAGAATATAAATAAAGGGTAGTAGAAACGTTTCAATAATGGGTTCGGCTGCACCTCACTCATTATTTACGTTTTTACTGCCTCGGACACATTATTTGGGTGTGAAGAATACTGTATACCCTTTATTTCCTTATTAAACAGAACAGCATATACGGCGTTTTTATCTGACAATACTCACGAAAGCAGATATTGGACTTTTACTTGTCAGGGTAGGTATCATCTTCTGAGCCATTCCTGATAGAGTCATATAAGTTTGATCATAAATGTCTGTCCACGCGTACTCTGCACATTGCATGTTCTTTTGCATTTAGATACTAGAACTAGCATAATAATCTGAGGTTAGCATGGATAACTTGCAATGAGATGATAATATACGACGAATTTTACCTTTTGGCGCATGTTGAACCTTTCATATTTAATATTTAAGTGAATTATATGAGAGTAGCGCGCGTGATATTGATTTGCTTATTATATATATAGCCCGTGGTAAAAAAGATAACCAAGAGTACAATACTAATTGTACCTTTCGCTGTGGAAACGAGTGATCAGACGGCACTTTCCTAGAACGTACGCGTAATAAATTTCAAAGTATCATTTATTATATCGTTAGTTGGCTTAATAATTAGTGTAATAAAATCGAGCCATAAAGTTTATGGCATACGACTGTGTGTATGGCATGTTTTATAAACATTTCAATACATTATAAACAGAACATAAATTGGTGGGTGAAATTGATTTAAGAAATTGAAAAGGTTGTGACGAAATAGAATGTCATAATCCAAGCGAAATGATATATTCAAATTAATTTTCAATTTTCTACATAAAACAAACTTGAAGCTAAATGTCAGAGTTGATGGTAAAGGCATATGAGCTGGTTTCACAAATTGTATTTTCCAAAAACCAATAATGACTTGAAATTGAAACATGCTGAGAAAACAACCACCTATCGATCAGAATTAATTTGCAAGAAACATACCAAAACCCTACTATTATATTTAAAGACTGGTGGATAAGGGTACTTCTTTAAGTAATATGTTTTCATTCACCGTCAGATGTGCCAGAACATCTGTTGTTGACTCATGTTTCAGCTCTGCACTTTTGAGAGTACAGTATAAACAGTGCATTTCCCATTCCGAGTACCTTGCGGGAAGTAATTCGTACTGACAGTCATTCACACATTACCGCTTACTTAGTGTGATATGCGTCTTTTAGCATTACATTATCAGGTGATAATTATGATGCAACAAGAATTAAAAGCAAGGCGGCTGAAACATGACTTTGTAATATTGCTGTGAGGATATTACTCAAAGATCCCAGTATAAGCACACACTAAAGCATATAAGGTTGTTTTTCCTGAACACGGAAGTACATGTTGAAAGAAAACGCTGTTATGAATAACGGCCGGAGGAATTGGCATTACCTCGTATTTCAAATTGGACATCCCCTAAGATATCCCAATGTACAGAGCCGATTGAAACCAATACCCCACTGACGGTTATTGTCTGTGCATCGTACGTGAATCTAACGGGAGAACCAATCATATGTTCATCTGATATTTCCTGAATCTTCATGGAAAAGTACTGTGAGGCATTAATGGCGTATCTATAATACTAGGTATAATGATAAGTACCGTTATCATTATAGTACAGCTACCCCTATTCTGTCAGGATTACCATTATCTATCGTAGATATAATGATTGCTAGATATTTTTGTTCCCTAGAGTAGTTGAAAAAGCACTTTTAACTTACAATTTGCCTAGTAGTATCCCGTTGATTTATTACGTTGGCCTGCTTCGTTTTAAAATATCTTTGTTTGTATTTCTTAAGACCAGTATCAGTATTACTTTTTGTTGAGATCGTAAACATTGATAGAAACACAGAACAACGCTGTAGTGGTTTGTAAACAATCTTGAATTAAGTAAAGAGTCGTATTTCTCACGCTACTTTAACATTAAAAGCATAGCATATAGAATTGAAGATGATTTTATGCATTAAGAAGTACACTTGATATCGCCCAAGACCAATATCGCAATATAGGGCAACTGTATCACATTTGTGGTTTATCAGTTATCGAATGTCGTGAATGATAGTAGATCTCTACCCACCATCTTAAACGGAAGCCATTGTACCTTGCCAAAAAGCACACTTGCATTACACAGTTCCATCTGTAAAGTAAAGAAAGTGTTCAATTTCACGCGTTACGTGTTAGGCTTCAATTTGATATAATTTCAATACTTATCTGTTAGCACCCTCGGGAATGTTGATAATATCCAGTTTTACATTAAATGGTTTGTCAAATTTCCCTTATATTCATGCATTTGAAATTAGTTATTGGTTATTGCAAAACTAGAAAAGTGAGGATATAAGTGGAAAATATGAATGAAGATCGAAAATATGAAGAGATGTTGTCAAGAAAATTGTTAACATTTCATATTTCTTCACGGTAGATATTACACAGTACGTGAGATTGTATTTAATTGAGGCAACAGGTGAATAATTTACCAAACAAGTCAGAAATGTCTGCAAATATTGCAAATGTTTTAGATGGATTGCAATTCCAAGAATATGGCATACTAATCAGGAGTTCGTGTGCTCTTTTAGGATATGAGAAGAAAGTATAAAAACAAACTCTGTGAAGAGTATACAAGATAACATAGGAAAGCAGTCCAAATCCATGGTATTTGTTTAAATGCAAACATTGGGTATCGTATAATTATGGTGTTTTGAGTAAACGTTGCCTTCACGGTTGTTTGGTAGCATGTAAAACTGCGTAATTTTTAAGAAAAGGTAAACACTGGTGGCGCTATTTATCTTTAATCGTGTTTTCATCTTTACAAGGGGTAGACACTGATATAATTTTTTGTCATGAAATAGTAGGAATAACTTATATTATTTGGCTAAATTAATTAATTTCAATTATATGTAAATAGCGCCCTCAATTTCAACACAAATATACAGTTTATGGAATAAAAATACCACAAAAAATCAATAAAAGATGAATAAGTTGAAAAAGAAACGAGAATCTAGTGTGATAGTTGTTGGTATTGTCCAGGTCTAGAATTGAACAATATATAATGTTTTGTTAGAACATTAACAAATGATCACATCAAACAACTGTGACTTCACGACTAAGAGAAGAAACTAAGCGCCGATCAGAAGCTCAAGATTTGCAAAATATATTTATGTCATCTTACGTGGGTTCGAGTGTATATCACGTATTAAAATAAACACCCACACACAAATTCGTGTACATCTACTCACACACCCCTACTAAACCCACCTACCGTTCATGCACTTGTACACTCATAAGTATGCAGTGTTTACTCACACAACCATTCACACTTTATACAAACACTCACACTAAATAAACAATGACGGCGAAACAGATTACGGAAGAGTAACGCTAATTGACAAATTCAATAATAGAGTAGTTTTTCCATCACTTGGATGCACTAGCTGAGTACCATTCATGTTGAGTGAATATTAAACCGTCGCTAGATAGGAGAACAGGGACACATATGCACAATCAAAGGAACTCCATACTAACAAACGCGTACATCTGAGTTTGCATACAAATATACACACGCTAAGACATTCACACATAAAGTCTGCACAAAAAGTAACTCAGCTGTTATATATACGCCTATAGATTCAGAACTAATAATTGTTTTCACAATATATTAAGATAAAAAGAAGGATGATTTATTTACGCGCATTTTGATACCCCATTTGTCCAATATTGTTCAATATTGTTCAATATTGACAATACAGCAATGTTTTGAAAGAAAAATACCCCTAATTTAAAAGTTGCAGTTATTTGTATTGATTTGAAGTAAGCGCGAAGATAATGGCGGGCTTTATGTGTTTGCAGTGCTGGCATTATAACCATTGATCGCTGTAAACTGCAACTTTTAAATTCGGGTATTTTTCTGTAAAAGCACTACTGTGTTGTTAATATTATTTGTTCTGAATCTATAGGAGTATTTATAACAGCTGAGTTACTTTTTGTGCAGACTTTATGTGCATAAAGGGAAAAGCGTTATTAAAATTGTTCATACTTTATTACTGAATTATTTGTTCAGTGACCTGGAAAGCTTAGCGATAAGCTATGTAATGGGCTATTCCTTTTAAAATATACACTACCCCTGTGGAAGATTTGGCTAAAGTCTACCACAGAGGGAGTATCGATTCAATTTTGAATAGAATAGACAATTGGGTAACTTCCATTTAAAATGCTCACCCCAGTTGTGGAAGATATATGTAAAGCCATAATATAGGTGGAGTATGGGTTTCAAATTGATTAGCCCTGATCAATTACATTTGAAAAACATACTCCCCCTGTGGAAGATATTTCCAAAATTTTTCACAGGGGTAATGTGGATTTTAAATGCAATAGCCCATTCCCCAATTCTTAGGAGAATTATTTTACATATACTAGAAGATGATATTTGGTGTTTACCTAATAAACGTAATCAAAAAGGTTCAACATCCTTATTGTATAAAATTGTTGATTGTCTCAGAACTATACAAAGTGGATGTATATAATTCTTTTTGGCAACAAACTCTTCAAATACAGACCGACAAGCTAAGCTTTCAAAAACTGGAGGCTGTCGTGGCGGTCCATTAAAATACACAGCTATAAGCACCCCAACACACAAACATAGACGTATCCCGAAAGCAAACGCACCCCCGCAATCCTTACGCACCTCTCACCCCCTCGAAACACGCACAGGGCAACGGAAAACAAATACTAAAATAACAAAGCAAACAAATACCCATACATACACACACCCCATGCCACAAATTAGCTCTGCCGTACCCATCCATCCAGCTATGGAACACTCAATTATAGTCACAGCACATTAATTTGACTAATTTTACTTGGTTTTTCCCGTAATAATATGTTTAATAAAATGCAACATACTACGGGAAATACGCTGTATGGAGGAGGGATATTATCATACTTGTACACAGTGTACTTTAGGTCAAAATACTGGTAGGGTTGTTATCAGTTAATGGAAGTCCCGTAATTATAAGTGGCTGAGTGCATTTTAGATCACTCTGATTTGAGATACTGTCATTTTAATATTAAAGGGCGACGGAATAAGATAATGGACTGTATTAAGAGATTTACGTAAATTATTCATTAAAATATTACTTTAAAATGATTCAAAATAGCTAAGAGAATGTATAACTTAAAGCACCAAATATTTATAATGAGCACCAAATATTTATCATAATGAGATGAACAAAGAATAAACGAAAAGGTTAATATCATAATACAAATTCAGTGTGGTTGTGTAAAATAAAGAAAGTAGTAACTATATAAAATCGCAAGATATTAAAGGGATGACTGTTGATTATGTGCTATCTAACTGCATTATACAAAAATAAGTGGTGTCTTCCTCAGCCGGTTTATGATATTCTGTTATCTTAAGGCACAGCGTCTAATTCGGTCCTTTAGCGCTATCGGCGCCAAGAATAGGTACTGATGGCCCTTTCTATCGTACCCTAAACGATTGCTTTCGTTTTTTATTTAAATGAAAAACGATAACAATATGCAAGTATTAATTATTATGCTTGATACAATGTATTGCATCAACAGTGTATGATCAGTACCTAACCGGGCACCGATAGCACCATTAGACCAAATTAGACGTGGTGCCAAGGTTGATCTGGCATCGTATTGGTCTTATTTTGTATTATATCTGTAAATGTAATGATGATAGGTACATAAAGGTATACATGTTCAAAAAGGAACCGATGCCAGGAATCCAACTAGCACAGACAATTTTTAAACAAATGGGCAGTTTTTGAGAAAAGCGTCAAATTTGATTTTCCATGTTAATTATTTTTCTTCAAAATAACAACTATTTCTATAAACTATTGAGCAACAACAACATCGCACACCATAGACATTCCACAATTGGCCTTCGCAGCCAGGACCAGCTCCCCGAGTTTTGCGCGGGTTACAATGAGCCATTTAGCAGTAGCTTCCTTGTGCAGGGGACAATCTAACTAAAATTTCCACGAGAGCGTCTTAAACCACCGCCAGGGTTCGAACCCGCAACCTCTCACATCATAGTTATACGCATTATCTTGACTGCAATACAAAATATCTAACATTTCCCATTTAGAGTACGCTGTCTGTCCTCTTAGCTACACTCAAACACACACATATTATAATGTTACACATGGGATTTTTCTGCATAGATACCCGATCACACAACACACACAGACAAAATAATACTAAACAAACACTATGTCAAAACCACTATCAATCTGCTTAAATTTATTGCATCAAAATGTTATAGAAACGAGTTAGAGAAGTTGACGGTTTGCAATTCACTATTCTGTTTTCATCACACACTACAAAGCAGACATGTCGCTAATGTATCATTTTTGCCCCGAGTAAAGGCAACATTCTGTATAAATTTTATGTTTATGGACTAATACCCTATGTAGAAAAAGTTTCACATGTTCAAATACATTTTAAGCCCTTTGGTAAAATCACCTGATTGTGTCAATTTCATCTCTATAGCAAGCCAATGAAATATTGAATTGTAAAATGCCAAACCCATTATTTTGTACTGATATATCCCTCGAGCGATACATTACTTCAAAACAAAATACTGACTGAGCGAGCGATAAAGGATGATTAGAAAGTGTACGAAAGGAAAGATTTATTTCTTTAGGAGTTTTTACATCAGGAAACAGAACTAAGACCCTCAATATCTCGGATAAACAGGTTACTTTCTCATGTATTTCTTAGTGCAGCGTTGGTGACGCTACAATCCGTTTTTAAAATTAAGGTACTTATCGAATATACAGTAAGCCAAATAATTAAGGTACCAATAACGTTCACCCTTTGTATATGGTCATTTTCACGGTAAAGGGTGTAACTTTGGATTTTTAACATTTTAATCCGTAATGTTCTAATAAAGCCACATAATTCCATGATTTTTGGCCACATAAGTCATCTAGTTAGCAGCTACCTTGGGTAGCACAATCAGCTTTGGGAGTTACTGCGTTCAGTTTTAGCAGGCTTAAATGTACTTAATATTGCCATTTTGAAAAACTATAAAAAACAGTAACATTTTTGTAAAACCCTGTGTTTTCAGTTAGTTCATGGATAATTTTTCTTATCCTGAAAGTACAGTCATATGTTCAGTAAACACTGCCACATTAGATTTAATTGTGAACAGCCCTGTATTTTTGAGAACCGGACTTAGATATTTGTCGTTTCGGAGGCCTCATTTTCCGTTAACAATTGAATATATGAATACAAAAGCCACCTAAGTCCATACTTTGGCCAAATTGAGTTAAGCATGGAAAATTGTTGCTATACATAGGCCTGTCATATGTATGAAAGAACAACTCAAATTCATTCTCTGTGTATATTAAGCATGTGAAAAATAGCATGTATGAAAGAATCACCCAATTCCATGATTTGAGTCTTGTAACACATTGATTGAAATCCATTATGTATAAAAGTCCACTTGTAACACATTCATTGCTAGAGAGTGACTTTTGAACAAAAAATGGGTTTAATAAAGGAAAGTGTGTGGTTTATATTACATGGCAGAATGCTTATCAACATTATACATACCTGTGTGCTTTATTTTGTATTATCTTACTAGTGGTAATCTCATTCTAACATTGTTGTCTTTGTATATGATTCAAAAAACCACCTAAGTCCAAAATTTAAAATGAACCCCACGAAGTCCCTGAAATGCTAATCGTCATACCTAATACAGGTTAATCCACTCATTTGCACGTAAAACTTACCATATTGACCAGGTAAATCTAACTGAAGGAATTAAAATGATACACAGGTTTTTCTCTCAAAATCACTTCCTATGGACTTAGGTGGCTTTTGTATTCATGTATTCAATTGTTAACAAACTTTGTGGGTGTAGCTTTGGTTCATAATTCTTGGTTATTTCTTCACTTCTTCTTGATTCATAACAGTTGTTATCTTAACTTGAAATGGGTAACAAAAATTAGTCGATTTGCAAGCTTTTACAATTTTATAAAATCTTGACTTCAAAGAGCCGTTTTTCCGTTAACTTTTTTGAAGCCTCCGAAACAAACTGTTCAGCAAGCTTGTGCAAATATAAATAAAAGAGCTCATCCAATATATTTATCAAAATGTAGCAAAGTAGATCCTCAAGTCACATGTTTTTAAATCGTGGAGATATATATCACCGTTTGAAAATGGGACCCAATACAAACTTTCCGTTAACAATTGAAGCCTCCGAAACAAATGAAGCCTCCGAAACAACAATAAGATTAATTATCATCTATGCATATCTAAATTGGTGTGTTTCATACTGATATCTGCATTGTAATTATTACTTGATATGTGCAGAATGTCATAAATTAAATTTTTTTGACATTATGGTTAATGTTTGAAAAATATACTGATACCCAAAAAGCCTGTTTCGGAGGCTTCACATGCAAAAAAAACACCATACTTAACAAATGGGTGAAAAAATTAACATGTGATAAATCTACAATATCTGCCGCATAGAATCATTGATTCAATATACACAAGAAAATAACAGCTTAGATGATCCCAACACTGTTGTTTTCAAAAAAACTACTTCTGCAATGTTTAACAATTGTTAACATGAAGCCTCCGAAACCAAAAATATGACTTGCTGTGATAATTTAATTTTTGTCACAACTGAAATTCAATACTTAGAAGCAAAGCATGAAAATTGGTAATTGTGATATTTTTACCTATTTTTTATGTCAACTTGTAGTGGTTAGCCAAATATTTTACTTTTATGATCACCTGTGTTGTTAACTGAAGCTTCCGAAACACAAATCGCTTGAATTGCCAATTCTAAAAAATAACTCCAATTTCTGTGAAACTTGGCTGGGAGGTTCCTTTCATCAAGTAGTATTTGTACATGAAGTTAGATATTCAAATTATTTTAGGAACCCAATTAAAACTTAAAAAATATGTTTAAGGTTTGGAAATTTCCATTGTAAATGACACTTGATGTTAAAAATTTTCAAAACTGCAATTACAAACATAGCAAAACATGGTATAAAATTTAACTTATATCTGTTGACTTACTTTGGAATGGGATTTCACATGTATTCCAGCTTTCATGTCATAATTTTCTGAGGTTATGTAAAATACATTTTTTCTTAGATTTTAACCAAAACAAAATGTTATGGAAACGTCAAAATTTTTATTAGAAATCAAAAGGTTTAAGCCTTGAAACATTATTTTACTGGAATTTAAGTTGCTTCTATGCATGATTTCAGTAAACAGAATCATATTTAAGTGGTTTGAAATTTTGACCCAAAAAATCAAAAGTTACACCCTTTACTGTGAAAATGACCATAATTATCCTAAATAATTGGAACCAACAGCCAATAGCTGCATCTTTTAGCTCGAATTTAAGACCATATTCGTTGAAATTGTTCAAGAAATAAAGACACGACTATCAAAAAACTCAAGGAAGATTCAAATATAAAAGTTGCAGTTTGCCACATTGCATGCCCTATTGATTTGTACACTGAAAGCGTTCGCGAATAAGATAACTAGTGCCGTGCTTTCATTGATTAGCACGAAATCCAGCGTCGTGCTTTCATTGATTAGAACACAAAAGTGCAACTTTTTATTTCAAATCTTCATTAGGTTTTGGATCACCGTTTCTTTAATTCTCAACCAATTTCAACAAATAAGGTCTTAAATTAGAGGTGAAGAGTACAGGCATCGGCTGCTTGTTTTTATTTTTGACACATTTGTCTTTATTTAGGATATATAGGGGTGAACACAACTGCTACCTTAATTCTTTTGCTTACTGTATATTTCCAATGTTCTGTTATCATCTGGATGATTACCATGTAAGCGACGTATTTACCAATTCTTCTTCTTAAGAGGTTTTTCTCACTACCTTATTAGAATTCAATACCCAAATTATGCTTGTTTAGATGGTATGCACAAAAACCGGGATGAATTGTGCTTCTCATATCAAAACCGCTGGAGCAATACAACTCAAAATTATTTGGAAACATATTATTTTAATTCTAGGTCTTCATGTAAGATAGGATTTAGGTGCATGTAGTTATTACTGTTCAAATAAAAAATATGAAAGAACACTTGAACAGCGAAACAATAGCCAATGTAAACTCTTTCGTATACCATGAATTCATCTTAAATTACACCGCATACTGACATTGATATCTTCTCGTTTTACACACGAAGACAAATTGTATACAGCATTCACGTACAGTGATCTCTACGTGTCACACCTTAAGTGCTTGAATATGGATGGTTTCAGCAATATCAATCGACTAAATGCTACTGCTTTTTCTCTTGTATCGTTAATATATTATTTATTTTCATTACATTCTGGTCGTTTACATCAATCACTAACCCATTTTAATAATTGCCTTGTACTTGTATTACAACTTTGCCCCAGAAGTGTATTATATATATTTTGCACGACGTCCACTTTTATGGCCGTTTTTTAATCATATATTTTTATTTGTCTGACTCTATTGCAATGACGGATGCATTATGTACATTATCCTGTATCGGGCTTTCTACCATTATAGAACTTCCTGTGCGAAGAGGACTCATCAATCAACTCCAATAGAATAGCACTTAAAACCATGAAGCTTTAAATTTAAACAATGTATATACAAATATAAAGCCATGAAGCCTGCTGGTCAACTTAGGAGGACGTAGGAATTCAATTGATAAGTCGATTTAGTTGGTTTAGTCAGATCTGGCTGGCTAATATCCATTTTGATGTATCACTGACAGTTATGTACTTAAGTAATGCAGTAGCCTGGACCGGATTAAAAACGGAAATGTCTGTATTTAGTATCTGACCTTTATGAGAATATGCATTCACCTGTAGTAGAGCATCCCATCTGCACTGGTAGATGATGAAGAAATATTACACTTTTAAGACATAAGAAGCTTCAGACGGCTTCTTGACCTGTCCTATTTGTGGAATCTTTCAATAACTTAAATATCTGGTATAAATGCCAGAAAGAAATAGTCTGGCTCTATTAAGCACTTTTCGTTGTTCTTAATTAAAAGAGTCAAAGAAAATAATAGGTAAACGAACAAACATAAAACTATCCTGCAATATCTTTTTCTTGCCAATGATCAGGTGAAAATACCTGGATTTATTTTTATATTGCTTTTCTAAACTATGCCGATGTAGCAATGTCAAGGATAGCAGTTATTTGCGGCTAGATAATTTTGACCTGTTGGTTATTCCGCCCAATCAATCTGGCAATTTACAACAGGTGGTACGCTGTGTAGTGATTTTGTGTTTTGTTGACAACATGTATCCTTTTCATGGCGGAGTTTCATTTCAACTAGAATTAACAGTTTGCATAAAAACCCATAATCTGCCAAATAGATATCAACATTATTAAATTTATCATATTGTGAATTATTTCCAAGGTCATACAAATAAGAATAATAACCAACACATTAAAGCATGTACTTTGTACATAGAATTGCTGAAACGGATTCCACAGTGAAATAATGACATTGCCGCAATATTTAGGTTTTCACACTATACTTTGTAGATGGTATCTGGTCATAAATTTAAAAACATGCACCACGGACCAAATAGGGTTAACTTGACAATAGCTTTAACAACATTCAAAAATTAGCAGCAACTTGCTTCAAACTAATATCTATATTTCCGCAATGTTTACCTCAACAGTAACTCAACCTTGAAAATATCCACCTTCCCTAAGCATAGTTGGTTGGTTTCAAAACATTGCTTTCGTGTTATTTAATCCACCTTGAACTTGTTTTGACACTTTTGTAGCAAGATGTGCACTATCTTGGTGACTTCAAATATTTGAACATCGATGAAATGCCTCCTGAGGTGGTCGTCGTTATTCTCGGGTGACTTTCCCAAGCCAAGGACTCTCGCCTATGGCGGTGAACAACACATCATCTTAAACCTTTTCTTCTGAAACCAAGAAAAGAGTAAAATAATTCTAAATTGTGACACGAGCCGGAATATTGCCCCTAACGTTGTCTATTACCTGTATAAAGGCTGGGTTGGGGCTTTGCAATTGATCTTCAATTTAAAGCGGATGCAATATTCTATTATTTTGAGTCCACGTACCCCCAAATTGCAATCGTGACTTTTATATCATGGATCGAATGATTACCGTTAATAGGTGTACAGACCCGCTTGTTAGAATGAAAAGTATATCGCCGCAAACTATAAGGAAGAATTGATTTGAATTAATTTTTTGACCAAAAACATCCCGAAGTGACTTGAAATTAAATTATTATATTTAAAGACGGATGGATACGGGCACTTCCTCCAGTACTTTTTTTATTTACCGTCACATGTGCGAGACCATCTGTTGTTGACTCTTGCTTCATCTCTGCACTTTTGAGTGTACAGTATAAACAGTGTATTTCCTATTCCAAGCACCTTGTGGGAAGTAATTCGTACTGACAGTCATTCACACATTAACACTCACCAAGTTTGAAGTGCGTCGTTTAGCATCACATCATTAGCAGATGATTATTATGATACAATAAGAACTAAAAGCAAGACTGCTATTGAAATATTGTATATTGTGTAAAGCTCCCAGAGTAAGCGCATACTGAAGCGTATAGGGCTGTCTTTCCTTAACACGGATGTTCAGGCTGAAAGAAACGCTGTTTTGAATAACGACAGCAGGAATTTATATTAACTCGTATTTCAAATTGCACTCCCCCTAGATGCCAAACATGCACCGTACATTAATCTCGCGGTAGAAGCAATCATAATGCACATCTGAGATTTCCTGAATCTTCATGGAAATATATTGTGAGACATGAAGAACATATATGTATAATACTAGATGTAGTTGGAATCAATATTATAGTACAGTAACCCATAATATATCAGTATTATATTTTTGTCATCGTAAATATAAGGATTGTTTGGTATTTCTGTTTCCTAGAGTAGCCACAAAAGCAATTCTCTTTGTAACAATCTATTTATCCTAGTAGTACTCTGTTTAATTACGTTGTCATTTTTCGAAAAATAACTTATATATTATGCATTGATAGAAACACAGAATAGCGTTTGATATATTTGTAAAGAACCTTGAAATAAGTAAAGAGTAGTAAGTATCCCACTACTTTACCTACATACATAGTTTTACACACCCCACACCACGTGTAAATATTCGCGAACTCTCATAAGTATGCAACCATACACACATTATACAAACACTCACGCTAAATAAACAATGACGGTGAAACAGATTACGGAAGAGTGACGCTAATTGACAAATTCAATAATAGAGTAGTTTTTTTTCCATCACCTGGATGCATTAGTTGAGTGCCCTTCATGTTGAGTGAATCTTAAACCGCTACTATTGAGCAGGGGACACACAGGCACAAACAAAGGCACCCTACATAAATAAATACATGGAAAGGTCCGCACATAAAATATAAACAACGTTATTATGCATACTTTAATTAATTAGTTTTTCTATGAGACCTGGAAACCTGCTAAACTGCCTTTCAAATTGAAGAAGGTTGACCTCCATTAGTAAATCAGAAACACGACAGTGAAAAAAGCTTAAGCACACAACACAGCAACACACCAACATAATAAATACCCCAAAACAAACGGGCGCACACTCGATACACCCTTTACAGCATAAATAACATAACAAGGGCAACAGTTAAAGAAAAACAAACACTCAAGTAAAACAAAGCAAACAAAGACCAACACATAAACACCCCTCAATTCTTATACCAGCACACCAATTAATACAACATAATTAGTATAGGTACTTTGCATTGAGGGATATTGTCATATTTGTATGCATGTGTACTCTAGGTCAAGATACTGGTAGGGTTGTTACAGCTAATGGAAGCCTTGTAATTAGGAGAGGTTGACTGCATTTCAGGTTATGCGTGTAAGGTAAGTATATCATTTGAATAATTTAAAGGTCGACGTCAATTGTGATAATTATAATGGATTAAGATAGACAATCGTGACTAGACTACTGAGAATGTTGATGGACATCTCCCAATTTCAGTCGGAAAGCTGTAGCCAAAAAAATTGGAGGCATTGTTTCTGCTCAATTACGGTTTAGGAACGACAGCAAACGACTATGAAAGAAACCAGTGTCCAACTACACACCTACATGCAAACCCCAATACATACCCTACAAATAGACACACACAAAGTACACTACAATAATTTATGCTATTACCGCCTTCATTCTCTATGATATCCATATATTCTTCATATTTATATTATAAATGCATGACTGCATAATTCGCTTTGCTACCTTTCCTTATTCATATAACTCACCCTTTTTGTTTTATCCTCTTGCATCCTATTCAATATGCAGCACAAGCTCAATGGTTTTTGGAATAGCGTCATAATTTACACTTAAAATGCATTGAATACATAAGAATGCCGTTTATTGTTACATGTTTTACACAGCTTGGTCTAAGAAATATGTTTGATTGGACCATCGGCAAAATTTGATTTTAAATGCAGACACGTGAATGTAAATTAAACAATATCTTGCAAAGAAGCTTCCTTGTGTGCCAAGTTTCGTGCTACAGTGATCTTATAAATTTTGCATTGTTTTGTCAGGTACTTTACTGGAAAATGATAAAGAAATACATTGAAGGAATCGACACACCTTGTGCGTACAAATGCAAATAATTCTAGTAAATATTTAGTAGCTAAAGAGATTAATGTTGTGTGATAACAATAGTTCAAGAAACTCCTGAGCAATGCATGTGATTATTGTTGTGGATAAATCTGTTTCCGATGTACTTTTAACACGGCTGGGTGACACAAGCAAACTGAATCACATTATAACCAGATACAAGCATCACATCTGAATAAAGGTATCACGCTAGAAAAATACTTGTTTAAATGGGTTGGAGTTAGTCTTCATCCTAAGTCATCTTGGCATGATATTGGTCTTATGGGAAATAAGAGCGTTTAACCACACACACATTCCAATTGTACACTAGAGACCTTTCTGCATAGATAACCAACCACACTATAGACACGGGCAATATAATATTCAACAAATGCTATGTCATAACCACTATCAATCTTGTTAAATTTATTGCATCAAAATGTCACAGAAACGAGATATTGATGATTCGCAGTCACCATGCACTATTTTCAATTATGTTTCCATCACAAAATACAAAGAAGAGAACTCTCTAATCTAATGTATCATTTTCGCCGCGAGTAAAGGCAACATTATACAATTCTGTACAAATTTAGTATTAATGGAGTAATACACTATGTAAAAACAAATCTCACATGTTCAAATACTTTTCAAGCCCTTTGGTTATCAATTTCATTTATTTATATAGCAAGCCAATGAAATAATGAATTGTAAAATGCAAAATCCATTATATTTTGTATTGACATATCCCTTGAGCGATAGATAACTTCAAATGATTATTGACTGAACGTTCGATAAGGATGATTAGAAAGTGCATCAAAGGAGAGATTTATTTCTGTTGGAGTTGGGTCATCAGCAAACACAAATAAACCCTCAATATCTTCAATATCTTGGATAGAGAGGTCTTATGTCGGCCTTTGCTCTGGCTAGTTGTAATCCCTTTGTTGTTTCCCTGAGAGGTCATTACTTAGGTATACTGTACTTTAGAATACAAACGGAAATGTTATTATTATTATTATTATTATTTTTTTTATTCTTGCCAATCAATGATCAGGTGTTTAACTCAACAGTAACCCAACTTTAGAAGTACCCCTTCCCTATTTTTGTTAGTGTTAAAAGATATCTGTAAAATAGTTATTTTCATGTTATTAACCCAGTTGTTTGTGTTCTAAGTTTCGCAAAATATGCAAGATATCCCACACTATCTTCGTGCCTTCAGGGGATACTACACGCCTGTGGTTAATTTGTGAAAAATTTTGCATTTTTCTCAAAAATTAATAACAAACTGGTAACAAAACTTATGTACTCGTATATTATTGGGGCAAGGAATCCAATTACTACACTGAAATTTCAGTGACTCAAGACAAGCGGTTCAGTATATATGATAGGAAATGAGGTACACCCTAGCGGTACCTTATTTCTTATCATAAATAACAAACCACTTGTCTTGGGTCACTGAAATTCCAGTGTAGTAATTGGATTCCTTGCCCCTATAATATACATAGCTTTTGTTACCACTGTATTATTAGATTATGAGAAAAATGCAAAAATAGACACAAATTTATCGAGGGGTGTAGTACCCCCTTAATATAATATATTTTATCATGGTTGAAATGTCTCCTGAGGTGTTCGTCATTGTCTGGTGACTTTTCCACGCCAAGAACACCAGCCGGTGGTTGTAAACGACACAAATAAGCTTTTTATGTCCTTCCAAACCTTTGATTTTAATAAAAGCTCGAAAAAAGAAAATTCAAAATTGTGACACGAGCTAGAATATTGCCGCTAACGTTATATATCACATGTATAAAGGCTAAGTATGAGTTGTGTCTTTCCACTTGATCTTCAATTGAGAGCGGATGTATTGTGCTATTAAGTGGCTTGAGAAATACAAACTATGTTTTATTGTGATACAGCTTGACGCTATTAATCAACGTATTGATACTGCAGCAAAATTTGGTAACGTTACTGTAGTAGCTCCTCGAGGTATTCATAAATTAATTTTCAAATTATGCACAATACTAATCATTATGTTGTTTTAAGGCCTCGGGCCTGCCGGTCCTGCGGCCTTGATGTTTTTTGTTGATACTTGGCCCCAGTATAAAAAAAATCAAGGCCGCAGGGCCTGCAGGCCCAAGGCCGGAAGCTCCCATAAGACGACTAAGCACTCCAAGTGAGTTCCAATTTAGAAGGGTCCCGCAGGGCAAGAAAGCTTAGTGACCTTGACACTATAGAAATGTGAGGACATCAAAATTGTCCTCACATTTTTTATTATCCCCACATTGTACATATAGTACAGACAAATGTCCTCACTTATATTGGTTTACAATTCCCAAAAGGTAGCTGATACATGGAAGCATTTAGTCTATTCACTAGGGCTAAGTAAAAGTAACTAATTATTAATGTTTCATATGCTGAAAATTATGCGTCATTTCAATTTAATAATATCCAATCTGAAGAGATTGTCAATTTTTAACAACATTTCGAATAATGTAACTGGATCAAGTTTGTCGAGACAAAATAGTACGGGAAATTAAATCGCCAAGAATATCAGATGCGTTACCTTAATATTCTGCCAGAAAGCACATCTCTACCTACTTGATTAGGCAAGAAAAGATGCCCTATTTTGGGGACGAGGGTACGTTAAACTCTACCGAAAGGTACAAATATCTCTCTTGAACAATGTTTTCCATCGTTTAGAGTTAAAAAAAAAAAAGAAGAAAAAAGCGCAGTGATTTATAGTGCGCTACGCACAGGCACAACGCCTAAACGTTGATCCACAAGCCTCAGCATACTTTACAGGTTTTCGCTGACCACTACGGCCCACATCATTCCATAAACCATTTAACAACAATTCAGGGACTTTGCTGCTACAACAGCGCACACCCCAGACATTCCACAAATAACCATCGCAACCAGGATCAGCTCCCCGAGTTTCGTACGGGTTACAACGAGACAATTAGCAGTAAGTTCCTTGTCCAGGGGAAATTCAAGCTAGCTCAATTTTTCCACGAGAGCATATGTGTACAAAACTTACTCAGTATATCAAAGCTTAGATCGAACCTCTATATAGGAGCATTGTCACATACTTATGATAAAGAATAACAATTACGCGTTTAAACATGTTATTATTTTAGTACGCTTTTCAGTAAGAATTTAACGACCTTGAATTGAATAGAGCATAAAAGCTTCAATCCTGGCCTTGGACATTATCCATATAATAGTAATTTTCTAATAGAAAATTTAATATGAAGAAGGGTCGACATTTATCTAATTAACTCTTGAAGGTCGTGTTAAGGAACTAAATACGCATATATTCATGCATCAGAGAAAAAATGCACTTTTCAAAGATAACAAATTTAAGTCTAATTTAAAAATTAAGTCTAATTGTCAAGGTTAAATAACTTGAGACAATTCCAAAGGTATAGGTTTGATACCTTTAAATATTGCCCGATGTCTATATAGTTTTAAAGGAAGGTTTTTTAAATTTTAAACTCTAATGGTGACCTGCAGGTCAAATTGCTAGAATTGTACACTAAACACACCTAAACAGACACAATGCAATTTGCAGGCAGCAGCTTAATCAGCGCCAATATTGCAACAAACAAACAAACAACAATACAAACATCCAATCCAACCCATCTAGTCCATACAGGACCAACGCAATATTTAGCACCATAATCAACGCCGTCAGGCGTTGGTCCTTACAAATCCGTTCGCTACCCCCAGCAGTGCACCTCATTATAATAAACAGTGACCAAAACCAAACCAGTCGATAAGTTACGTCATGAATCCAAATATGGAAAATAGCCCCGCCCATCATTCGGGCCATCATTCAGCCGCATCTATTACATAACTGGGACTCTCAAGTCATCTCAAGTACTTGGTATCCCAATCGATTGATTTTGATAATGCAATCAAAGCAATACACACTTTTGAGGTCGCTTACCAGTGCATGGAAATAGTAGATATCTACTATTTCCATGACCATGTACCAGTGTAAATCGGGCTGGTGTGAATTAAATGAAAGTTTTTTGTTGCTATATCAGTGCAGAGATAATGTAGGCCTAATCAGTGTTAACAAAAAGTCATTTGTATGATTCTAGGTTTGTTTTCTTTTTTTATTTAATATTGTCACATTTGTTGATAGGCCTAACTGTGATACCATTAAAAAAGCTAAAAGAACATCAATTCTACACACCGTTTATTTGGAACTGAACTTTGATTTATTAAAGTCATAATGTACGGTCTTATAATATGAATTTGGTTAATTTTTTTCAAACCTGATTTTATGGCATATTTGTAATGTATACACATGTCACAACTTGCATCTAAATGGAATCAGCCAAATTTGCTGTGTTTGTAGGTAAACAGAGCAAAGTTCGACATAAAGTCATAATTCAACAATTATGACTTTATGTCCTCCTATGTTTACCTCGTTATTTCAGTTCAAAATGGACAGAAGCCATTCCCGATAATTAGGGCCCATTACTGGTATTATTTCAGCATTTTGAATATATAATGACAAATTTAAAATTTGAAGAAATCGTACATTAAGCCTTTAACACCTAACTGGAAATAACAGAGTGAGTAAAATAAAATAAAAGGCGATGCAACTCGCAAGTAGGCCTACTGTTGAATGTGTTGATATTTCAAATGCACGTTGATAGTAATACTTTCCTGGTCTTTGTTTTATTTCAAAGTTACAAACACGAAAAGACAAGACAAGACAACATTTTAAAAAGTGCACTGCTTTCATCGTTATTCAATTTTTGGCAGCCGTCTGTTTGTATGAGGCGAGGTCCAAAAGAGGAACACTGCAAAATCTAAATGTTTATAGGCCTAATTTGCCATATTTGGTAGAGATAAAGAGCTAAGGAACGTTCATAAATACTTGGGGGCTGGAAAATTTTGATTTCGGTATGTCAAAACTTTTTGACCCCCTACTTTTAGATCCACTTTTTTATAGACTCAAAACTTTTGGATCCTTTTTTGTATACACCAAAATATTTTGTACCCCACACCAAAATCACTAAAACACCGTTTTAGACCTACTTATGAATTCCAAGGGGTCATAGGTCAAAAACCATAGGTCGCAGAAAAATGTTATGATTGACGTTTTTGATCCAAACATCCATCTTAGTAAACTGATACACTTTGCAAGATGTATTATGTCAATTTTCAAAATATTTTCCATATAAAATTTGTTCTTTTGGTCAAAACTTAACAAAAATCACAAAAAAAAATGCCATTTTTATACCCATAAATTAAATGTACCGGTATTGAATTAAGCGATGGTCTTTTTTGCTTTATTCCAGGGTCCTAAAATAATGGAGAAAATTTGAACATCATTAAATGAAGAGTTTAGTTCCATTTGAAAATATTGAGTAGCAGTAACCTTGCCACTCGAATAACATTGGCGTAGTAGAATATATAGTTATAACAATTTTGGCAAATAATTGCAAATCTCTTTAACATCCCACGTGCGAAGAAGAAAAAGGCATAAAGTGCAATGGCAGCCATTTTAAAACCTTGAATTTGACAATTTTAGGGGACAAATCTATTATTGAAAGAGAATAAGCCATATGTGCAAACATATCCATTCCAATCGTTAAATGTCACTTAAACTTTAGAATGTAAAAATATTCCAGCAAAATGTTAGACAAGGCAGCTATTGAACTAATGCCTTTTGGAAACAAACTCTTGAAATTATTGTGTTAGTAAAGAAAGTGAATAGGCCTACTTCACTGTAATATGAATTGGACTAAACTACAAATCAAGTAAATGACTACATTTTATGGCGATGTCGACATTTTAAAGAAAATTAACACAAATTGGCGCTGACTGGAAAATAAAGCTCTTCCCATATCCTGTCGAAAAACCATGTCCATGTAATAAACTTGTAACTCCCTTCGTCTGTTGGCGGGTAACTTCTTGAATTCCTAGTTTATTCGAAGCATGCAAAATAGCGGCGTCATCCATTTTATATTATTGTAAAACAAATAATAATAACTGAGGCCTAATGATAAAATGAAACGATGGCCACCCCCCAAAAAAACACACCTGTATAATGTGCGCAACCTACAAAGTGAAGAACTTGAAAACAGAACATTTCAGCCCGAATCACGGGTCAAATAATCGCCAAGTATCTTCTTAACCATTGATTTATATGGGACAGCTGGGACAGGAATAAGCTGCATGTCCTATCAACGACTGCTATACATTGTTTAGGACATTCTAAAGAAGTACCTGCATGTGCAACCATGACTGTTTCAAAATAGCCTGCCAAAGTCATGCAGGTAACTCCGAGGTCGTGCATTGAATTAGTTTGAATGAGGAATACTACGGGAACCAGTGCCTTTTGTTAGAAGTCACACATGAGTGAAGTGGATAACCTCTATTATCAAAAGTCCCGGGAAAATCTTCAATAGTTGCCCAATTGCCTACCACCTCGCCGGTTTAGTAACCCTGTGAAGAGGTAAAATCAGATCAATGCTCATTCACGTGGATGATGAACATTGATCGCGATTGAAAAGGACATAGATAAATTGAATGAATGAATGAATGAATGGACAGGATTATCGATATTGTTACGCAATAGTGGTGTTAGATCCAAAGCTGGAAGCTAGTAGTTGGCAGGTGAAAGGCAAGTCTAATCTGATTGGCTAAATATCGTCAGTAGCTGTCAGTAGGCGTGGTTATAGTCAGTTTGACATTTCCCTTGACTTTCCAAGGGAGGATATGTCGGATCTATAAGGACCAACGCCTGACGGCGTTGATTATAGTACTAAATATTGCGTTGGTCCTGTATGGACTAAACCCATCCCCATCCCCCAGTAGGCAATGAGGATAAAGTGCCTTGCCCAAGGACACAACACGTTGGCACGAGCGGGGCTCGAACTCGCAACCTATGGATTATGAGTCGGGCGCCTTATCCACTCGGCCACACGTGCTCCCAAGTTTATTTTGGGTATATCATACTATTAAAAAAAACATATCATTGATGGATTCTATATGGTAATATAATTTGAATGCCAGATAGGCTGCAAAAGAGAAACTATAATATAGTGATGGATTTTCTATAAACGAATATTATGCGCAATACAGTGCAATTTCAATTTTTATTATCTTATTATCTTATTATTTGCTTTGCACAGCAAATTATAAGAAACCACTTTATATCTAATTTGAGCCTGAGTACCCAAAATTGAAATCGTGACTTATGTTAGTCAAACATGGATGGTTACCATTTTCATTGCATGTACAAGACTCGCTCGGTGGAATTTTGTAATCTATCACCACTAATTACGTTCTTGCATACTGACGATAGAATGCATAATAATTTTTACTCGATCACTAATTTATAATAGAAACAAAGATGTTTAAAACGTGATTTATTACATCTATAATAAATTACCGTGTCTTGTTGGAAAACCCTTCGAGATCAAAACTCGAAGGATGACGATGAATTTGTAATTGAAATCTTGCAATGCTAATCATACAACGAGTTACGCTGCATATTCACCTTATTTTATTCCACCTTAGCAATTAAAGTCCAAAAATGAGCAAAGGCAGCATAAAATACCTTATCCAGGGTAAAAAAATAACTTACGGTTACTGTATCAAAGCATCATTGTTTTTTGCGTATTTACGCGAAAAGTGCGCGCGGTCGCATAATTGGTCTGCGCGCGTACGTATGCGATATCTGTGGTTACTCTCATCAGCAAGTCTGCATTAATTTCGCCATAATACAATTCACTTTTATTTGTACAAGGCTTCGGGATCTACAATAGTGGTATACTGAGATACTTTCATTTACTTTTACAATATTCAAAATATAGATTTTTTTTAAATGTCGAATTGAAGAAAAAAACCGCAGATTAATGCTTAAAAGGGAAACGATGAGACTGTTCAAAATATAACAATACTCTGACCATTTCACGATTTAATGCACGGTCAAGGTTAACTATGCAAGAGTATTTAAAAGGCGTTTCCTTGTTTGTGTTGTATTGATATATCCCTTGAGTTTACTTTAAAAGATTACTAACTGAGAATGCGATTAGGATGATTAGAAAATGTGCGAAAGAAAAGGTTTATTTCTGCTGTGCACGAAAGGAAAGATTTATTTCTGTATACTCAATGCATAAGGAAGCACAAATGAGACCCTCGATATCTTGCATTCAGAATGACATTTCCTCGTGCACTTTTTGGGCAGCTTTGGTGACGTCACTGTAAAAGTAAAAGCATTGTATTTACCCATAGCCCTTATTTCGTATGTGTATATGATTTATTGTATTGGCGAACTCCTGTTATAGTTATAGTATGGATGTTTCTCGCAACCTTATGTCGACCTGTTTGTAATTGTTGATGCCCTATATAGTGAGTTTGTTGTTGTTCAAAACTATGCATCTTGTTCATAGGCGTTTCATTTCCAATTTGGATTAACAGTTAGTGTGAAAAAATACTCAGAATGATAAGTGATAAATCAAATTATATACTTTGTACTTGAAATTGCGAAAACGGATTCTACTGTGAAGCAATGGCATCTTAAAGTTGTTGTTACACACTATTTAGATTACCACACTGTATAGACGGTAGCTACTATAATGAAATGCAGAGATAAAACGACTAAACCGCGTCTGACGTCAGGGCAAAGGCGCGTCTTGATTCATTACCAACCTGCGCAGTACGGTATTTTCTGTCTAATTGTCAGAATTTCAGACGCGAACTAGTCTTTTTATCTCTGTCTTTCATTATATCATGATATAATAAAAACAAATTCAGAAACATATACACCATGGACTAAAAAGGGTTCATTGGAAAACAGATTGAACAGTTACGCGTTCAAAAATGAGCAGCATATTGCTTCAAACTAAGTAGACAACAATTAACTCAACAGTAACCCGACTTTAAAAGTACTCATCTTCCCTAACATATTTGTTGGCGTTGAAAGATTGCTTTGACAAAGTTATTTTCATGTTACTTAACCCGTGTTTTGACACTTTTGTTGCATGATATGCAAGATAACCTTCACTATCTTAGTCACTTCAGCCAGGTGACTTTAGCCAACACAAGGACACTAGCCTATGGCTGCAAAACGACACAAACAACCTATGTCCTTTCAAACCTTTGATTTTGTTAAAGAGCACGAGATAAGTAAATTTCAAATGGTGACACGAGCTCGAATATTGCCGCTAACGATGTCTATCACTCGCACAAAGGCTAAGTATGGGTTGGGTCTTTGCACTTGAGCTTCAATTTAAAACGGCTGAAATATGCTATGAAGTGGCTTGAGAAAAACAAAATGTGTTCTATTGTGATACACCTTGACGCTATTATACACAAATATATTGCCACCTGAAGCAAAATTGGGGGACCATAATGTAGTCCCTCGAAGTAATATGAAATTCAAGTTATGAGAAATGCTATAGCTGGTAAAATATACCAAGTAGACACAAAATCATTGCATTATTTTGAGGTCGTATTGTTGTTAGAAATTATACTTGCACATGTAACCGCATAGACTACCCAGCAAACACAAAACGTTTTACAGAACACGTTTAGATGTTGGATTATATAAAGGGTATAAAATATTTTAATAATATTCAAAAAACATTTGTGAATGAAATATTTTGCAAAAATGTTTGCCCAAAATATTTTACAATAACATTTCAAAAACACTTTCCAGACCTTTATACAACCCGACATTTAAATGTTATTAAAATGTTTAGAAAAAAAAACTTGTTAAGAACATTTTTGTGTTTGGTTGGTATACATGTAATAGCTCGTTAATCATCGCGGGATTTCTTTACTTATATTACCTCACTGTCGTTCACGGTACGTATATTATATTACATTGACTGTCAAATCAATATTAATATTTCAAAGTAAGTCATGAGAGAGAACAAGACATACACGACCCTATCAGCTTACTGCAGCTGATAACATGTCAGGCTATTATATTGGGGCTATTTAGGTTCAGTGAATAATTGGAATATATTTATAATGGTCACTTCATTTCAGCTACTGCGGAAAACAAGCAGCTGCTGAAAGACAATAACAAGCAAATTGCGATTTACGTTTTCCATCCAAACTAGTAATGTTTTGGCTATGTAGGCTCATACGTTCCGGTAGTTAAAATAACATAGACAGTCGTAAATTCTTGGAAGATCCCGGCCCCCGTCTCTGTTGAGCTTGACTTGTTTTTCTAGAAACACCAAAATCATCCAAGTGTGAAGAAGACAGTCAGCCAGTCATTACTGCCTGAGGATGGTAACTGTTAGTTACCGAAAATATTAGCAGGTAAATATTTATTTATTTGCCTTCAGTTTCCGTTGAAAGTTTTAAAATTTTCTTGGTTAGTAATGTTTTGTTTACGTTGGTAATTTAATTGGTCTACTGCCATTATTGAATATTGCGATATACTCCCTTGGACACAAAAGGTAGCTGATACATGTGAGCAATTAGTGTATTGACTTTAAGTGCCTTGAGTAAATAATTTAGGTTTCACGTGATGAAAATATTTTTTTTTGTTTCATGGTAATTACCCAATAATGTCAAAACTGAAGAGAGCTTGTTAATTTTTAATTACATTTTAGATTGATTCGAAAATACTATTATTATAATCAGAAATATTTGACTTGAATTAATTCCACGGATCAGATTTTGCCCCAACAAAAACAAGAAAGATATAACTGCGCCTTTCGGTCAAAGATTACATTAATAGAGTGCGGAATGTAGCAAGATTTGGGAAATTTAATCGCTAGTAATGTCATGTGCTTTGACACGCCGTAGAAGTGACGTAATTAGTCGGATTAATTACCATAGCAATAGATGAATACAATTTTGAATATATCGCCCTGCACTACAACGTACACTCGGTACCTATGCATTGAACCATAGATGTTAAAGAACAGGGATAAAACCCTGTTTTGTAATTTTATAGAATATGCATATATGCTGATCACTTCAATGTTCTCATACTAATGAGTTCTTGATAACTTTGTTTCCACTGTAGTTTTATCCAAACTCGGTAACTCAATAATGCTGAACACACAGAAACGAAGAGCAGCCATCACATCCGAGTAAATGTATCATACTAGAAAATACTTTGGTATTGTGTTAGTCTTTATACCCCAGTCGTCATGTGGATATTAACAAGAGTGTTTACCAATACACACACACTATACTTGTACACAATGCATCTTTCTTTATAGATAACCGAATCAGTCTAAAATGACACAATTAGTAGAAGGAAGCAGATAATTCGCTGTTACAATCCACTATTCTTCGTTTCTGTTTTCATAACAAAATCAAACAGTTCTACTGTCGTATGCAAAGAAGACAACACTTTTTATATTACACCACCGCCGCGAGGGAAGGCAACAATATAAGTTTCTGTTCAAAATTAGTGTTTACAAAGCAATGCCCAATGTAGACAAAATCTCACATGTTCAAATAAATTTTAAGGACTTTGGTAAAATCACCGGATTGTGTCAATTGGAAAAATTGAATTGTAAATTGCCGAACCCAATTTCATAAACCAAAGATTGCTAAATCCCTTGAGCGATAAATTATTTCAAAAGAATATAGTTAAGAGCGTACGAATGAAATCATTATAAAAAAGCACACCAACAGTTAGGTTGTCGACCGAAGTGTACGCATGTTTGGGTTTCTCGTTTTTTTGCATTTTTTCTCGTAAGACGTAAGTATTCCAGGTTTATTTTTTTTCGGACGTGGAGAATTGAGCTGGGTAATTTTCGAAGCTACTATTTTCTCTATCCCCAAAATGCGGTACAAAGTTTTTATATACGTAGATTTAGTACAATCTGTTTTCCCACATTTCTCACATAAAACACCTCGTGCACCGTTACTTTCGAGATACCAGGCGTGGCTTATTGAAAACATGTAAGAAACGTTTATACGGAGAAGATGAAATCGAGTGCTTTGAAAATTACAAACCGTCACTGGTGATGATATTTTTTCTAGCAGTTGTTTTACCCGTAAGTATCATAAATGACATTTCCTCTTGCACTTTATGGTGACGTCACAATCAGGTTTTGCTGATATCTGGATTTTTACTATGAGATATATATGCCCTACCTATTTGCTATATCTCTCAAAGGAGGGGCAATGGAATAAAATCAAGTATCTATATAAAACGGCTTTCTGTTTAAGCAAATACTGTTTTCCACTCTGTATTTAATAGTTCTAAGTGCTTTGAAAAAAGCATTGTATTAAAATACAATGAATATTTTGATCAGATTTTCGTTACTTGCTTTTCACTTTAACCACGTGTGGTTTGTAATAGACTTAATAAGTAAATTAGCAAAATGTTGCACTAAATACAGAAATAAATAGTACGATGAATAAGAACAACTAATATCTTTAATCATTTTGAACAGAAAAATGCTGAAGAATCCAATTCAAAATCTGCTTGAATGTTAAACATTAAATGAATGTTCAAATGCTAGCATAAAAACGACTTCGTTTTTAATTATTCAATAATATTCAAATAAAGCACTATCAAAGAGCACTTAAACGGTGAAACAATAACCAATGTAAGTTATCAATAAATCCTGTTAGTACTGTGTTGTTGATTCGTCGAAATTGAAATGGATGAAAACCAATCAGCCGTGTGCAGCTACAAAAATGGGTGGTTGTATTCAAATGAGTATAACTTTCGTTTGTTGTGAGCAATTGCAATAAATCTTTTTTCATTTAGACGTGTAGAGTTTGCTCTTTGCAATGATATTTTCATTTATAGCAGATTCCTTACAGATCTCTAGTTACAGCCCCTCAAACATGAGTTTACTTCTTTTTGACTCAACCTGTATATCGCTACGTTTTACACACTAAGACAAATTGTATATAGCATTGACGTACAGTGATCTCTACGTGTCACACCTTAAGTGCTTGAATATGGATAGCTTCAGCAAAACCAATCGACTAAATGCTGCTCTGTTGTTCTATAATAGCATTGATATATTTGTTAATATTCTTGTCGTTTATTAATTAATCACAAACTCATGTAATGCCGTCTGGTGAACTAATGGTCGTATTAGAAAAATTAATATTATATTTTGCATCACATTCTATTATACCTAAAACAAATTATCGCCGTTTCTTAGTCATGTACGTTTTATTTGTATACACTATTGCAATGAAGCATGCATGTTAGTCTGTATCTGGCTTTCCACCGTTATAGCACTAACTTCCTGTGTGGAAAGCACTCATCAATCAACTCCAATAGAAGGCACAAAAACCACGATGCTTTGAAAATACATATACAAACCTTTTATAATAATGCCTGCTGGTCAACATGGGAGGATGAACCAATTCAATAGATAATTCCGATTATTTGGTTTAGTCAAAGCTGGCTAGTTATTATTCCTTTTGACGTATCACTGTTTGTTCTGTACGTGAGCAATGCAGTTGCCTGGACCGGAATAAAAGCGGAAATGTCTGTATTTAGTGCGTGACCTTTCATGCTAATTCACCTGTAGTAAAGTAGCCCATCTGTACGAGTGGTTGATAAATAGAAGAAGAAAGCTTCTCAACCTGTCCTAATTGTGGACCATCTGGTTATATAAAGTACCTTTCTATGTGTTCACTAATTAAAGCCATGATGTACAATTTCCATCAAATTTTAATTTTGTTATTGTCACTCAAAATAACTGTCAGGGAATGTTTCTGTCCAATTTAAGCCAAAGAAAATAGGTAAAGTGGAAGAAACCCGTTGGCTATTTTTGGCCGTTTAACGTGGAGTTCTATGAGAGGCTTTTAAGTGTGTGGATTATGACATTATAAAAATTGCTATGTTGACCTAATAAACATAACGAATTTAGCTGATTCCATTTAGGTGTAAGCTGGGACATGTGTAAACGTTACAAATACGTCAAAAATTAGGTTAAATTACTCAATTTCATTATTATATGATCGTATATGGCTTTAAATGTGCGCTGGGGGGTCTGCATAGGTTAACCAAGAATCATTCTGTAACTTTCTTGTATTTTTTCCTTGCCAATGAATAGGTGCAAATAACCTACCTAATGAATGCTATGACAATGGCCGAAGGAAATATCTTGCTTGTGGCTTCCTTATGTTGACCTGTTGTGTAATTTGCAACAGGTGATACGCAGTATTGTGTCATTTCCTTTCTATGTATTTGTTATGGCAGAGATTCATTGCCACTTTGGATTAAACGTTTGCATGAAAAAAAGAAAAAGAAATCCTGAGTTTATCTCTTGAGTACCGTAATGTTTAGAGTTTTAGAATAACCTCCATGGTAATGTAACAAATTGATAATTGCACTAATCATGTTCTTGAAAATGTAAAAAAGATGCTAAAAACAATGCTATGAGTGTTGCGGATTTAGTGTGACATGCTATTTACATTATCACACTGAATAAGTTATAGATGATATCTAATGTCGAGTACAGAAACATACGCCACGGAGATAATGTGTTAATTTCAAAAACAGCTTTACTAGGTACACTCGACAAAAGTGAAGTGCATAATGTATTTACGCAATGTTGAAAAAACAGTAACTTTAAAATAACCCACTTCCTTAAGGGGGTACTACACCCCTGCCCAATTTTGTGCCTATTTTTGAATTTTTCTCAAAAATTATAGCACATTGGTGACAAGTAAGATATGTATATTATAGGGGCAAGGACTGCAATTACTGCACATTTTATTTCAGCACAGACAACAGTTGTGGTGTTATTAATAAATCAATAACTACTTGTCTTGAGTCACTGAAATTCCAGTGTAGTAACTGGATTTCTTGACCCTATAATATACATAACTTTTGTTACCAGTGTTTTATTAGTTTTTGAGAAAAATGCAAAAATAGTCACAAATGTATCAAGGGGTGTAGTACCACCTTAAATTGATAGTTACTACTTATCTTACGTGGGGCAAGGAATACAACTACTGCACTGAAAATTGAGCAACTCAAGGCAAGTAGTTATTGATTTATTGATTAAATACCGGTTTTCCATCATTTTTGACTGTAAAATTTCCAGTGCAGTAGTTGTAGTCCTTGCCCCTATTATATACACATCTTACTTGTCACCAATGCGCTATGATTTTTGAGAAAAATGCAAAAATAGGCACAAAATTGGCCAGGGGTGTAGTACCCCCTTAAGCACATAATTGTGTAATTCTCGCGTTTCACAATACGATGCGCCACCAACGGTTGCTTTTGGCAGTCAAAGTTGACATCGCCGTTCTAGCTGCTATTGAATTTTCACGCGAGTGTGATAATAAATATGTTGAAAACAGCTCCACGAAGGATTCCTTGTAATCAAGAGATAGAAAATGGATCTACTATAATTGTTGTTTTAGTGTGCGTGTGCATTCGCATGTAATATTATTATAATGACATTTAAACCCATAATGATGCATGTTCCTGTATTGTGTTCGTATTACGCGGGCTATCATGGATGTCGACCTTTTCCCATGATGCACTGCGTATTTTTGCCTCGACCCAGCGACCGCTGGAGGCGCACTGTATTGTGAAACGTGAGAATTGTCCATTCATGACGGTATTGTATTGCTGTAAAAATAAGTTATTTTCATGTTAATATTCAATCCCTCCTAATCTTGTTCTGACACTTTTGTTGCAAGATAGCCCTCACTATTGTAGTGACTACAACTATTAGAATACGGATGAAATGTCTCCACTTTTTATGACATTTTTCAGTAGATATCCAAAAAAAAACCTTATTCCCAAAATTTCAGTTGATTCTGATTTTGCGTTTGCGAGTTATGCATTTCACTGCTCCATAGGACACTGTTGTAATTTCGTTCTGGTATAGCAGAACGAAATTAAAATTTGACGATATTTTTGCTAAACGAATTAATCTGCAAGAAATATTTAGTACATAAACATTATGTAGCCAGAGGTTTCCAGTGGTATAAAAAAACAACTTTTTTTGAGAAAAGTAGGGGGATTAGGCTATGGATCACGAAATGCCCTTTTAATCATAACGAAACTTGTTTTGACACTTTTGTTGCACGATAGTCTTCACTATTGTAGTGACTACAACTATTAGAACACGGATGAAATGTCTCCAGAGGTGTTCGTTACTGTCTGGTGAATGGCCAAGGCAATGACACGCGCCTCCTCTAGCGGCTAACGATACACAGAACATATTTCTATCTTTTCAAACTTTTCTAAATTTAAGATGCCGACATGAGCCAGATAGCCGCTAATGTATCACATGTATAAAGGCTAAGAATGCGTTGGATTGTTGCCATTTTGACGTAGTATACAATATTAAGTGGCTTCATGAGAAGTCTTATTGTGGTATTGTGATATACGTTGACGTTATTATACAAGAAAGTATTGTCACCTGCCGCAGAATGTTGTAACGTTACTATTTTCTAACGTTCCTTGAGGTATTATATTATGCAATTACCGTTCAAATCATGAACAAAGCTATAGCTGATAAAAATGATAAGTAGACAGAAACTCAGATTGTATGTTAGATATTCATGTTATTGTCTTTGAAAAAAATTATTAAAAAACTGCATGAGATGAAAATAGTAGGAAATGAGAATGACAGTACTATAATAGTAGGTGGCAAATAGTAGAGACCAGAGAGATTTGTATATTTGATTATATTACTCTTACTGGCGTACCCGCTACGTAAAATAATATGTTAACTTAGCTGTCAAATGGATATTAATTTTTCAAAGTAAGTCATGAGAGAGAACTAGACATTTACGACACTATAAGCTTACTGCAGCTGATATGTCAGGTTGTTATATCTTATTTAGTATAAGTTTTGTTATTGGGCTTTGAGGCTATTCGGGTTCAGTGGATAATAGTTAGCATATGGGTATTTATAGTGGTCACTTCATTTTGTCTACTAGCAGCTGCTGAAAATAAGCAAACAATTTACGTACCTGGGGTTTCTTACCGAGTCGATTAACTATTTGAAAACACAAGTTGTATTGTAGGGTAATTTAATCGAATGCTTACGACACACTCTCATGAACACAAACGGTAGCTGATGCAATTGCGAGTAATTAGTCTATTACCTTTAAGTGCATTGAGTAAATAATTTAGATTTTATGTGACAAAAACCATTTGAATGTTTTATGGCAATTATCCAATAATGTCCAATCAGAAGAGAGCGTGTAAATTTGTAATTAAATTTAGACTTGATTCGATAATGTTATTTTTACAATAACTATTTGAATGTACTCCATGGATCAGATTTGACGAACAAAAGCAAACTAGGATTGTGCCTTCCGGTCAAAAGGTGCATTAATAGAGTGCAGGATGTAGCAAGTTTTAGGAAATTTGATCGCCAGGAATGTCAGGTGCTGTGATATACGCTACAATGCACCAATATCCTGCCAGAAAACACGATTCGTATTATAGCATCGTTTAGAAAGTTTAGAAAATATGCCCTACTTTTGGGACTTTTTATATCAAACTCTTTTAAAAGGCACGAATATCTCTCTTTAACAGTATGTCTCAGCGTGAGTTATTGTTTGATGTTTGGAATACGTTTTTATTAGCTGTACAAGACTCGAACGATTTATTACGGCTCAGATCTGGCTCTCTATATTGGAACACCTGCCACAAATGTATGACAAAGAAATGATAATTACGCGTTGAAACATGGACATATTTTGAATTGTCTATCTTGCTAATTATTTTTGGATGGCTTCTCTGATAATTTAACCGACCTTGAATTGAATTATATAGCCCATGAAGCTTCAAACATGGCCTGAGATGTTCAATGGACATTATTCACACAATGGTAGAGACACTTCGTAATAATTAACTCGTGTAAAGAAACTAATTACTTGTAGATTCACGCATTAGAAAAAACGTGTAATTTTACTAGCATCGGTTGAAAATTAAGTCTAATGGACACGGTTAAAAATATTTTTCAACGATTCTAAATTTATGTACCTTTAAACGTTAAGGATGTCGATAGTTTATTTTGGGTATATAATAATGTAAAAACATCTCATCGATGGTTTTTATATGGAAATATATTTAGCTTGGAGTAAATTGAATGCAAAATGAGTTGGCTTTTAAAGAACTAATTATACACAGTCCAGTACTTTTATGATTGTGGATATTAATCGTTGCACACACAAGCTCAGGTGTCATTTAAACGCCTACTATTAAAACAACTAAACTTTTAAAACATAATTTATTATAATGTATTGCGTATTCTTGCAATTGATCATACACTAGGATCCACAACTTGCTCATCTATCAGGAGAACAGTTCTTGAACCCCAATACATTTGTACATTCATTGAATGACCTTTGAAGATTTGGGTACAAAAACTCATACTCTGCGACTTGAGGTCAAATTTTGCACTATGATTATGTAATTGAGGTTATTGGACAATGCCATTGGGATGAGGCTTTTGTGGTCCATAGTGTTAGTACGACTTTCCGCAAGACAACATTTAATTTCCTTTGCACAGGGCTTCGGGCCTACCTTGGATGTTCACATATAGGCACAGGTGCTTTCTGTTGCAAGAATATTTTATGAATAGAGGTCACTTTTTTTCAAGATATAAAATGTAGAATTGAAATATTAAGAATATTAGATTTAGACATAATTAGGAAACGATGAGGCCTTTTGTGAAATATATCAATAGTATTTTAATGGCTAAGATTAATTATGGATTATCCATTTATGGTATCGCTAGACAATCGATCATAATAACGTTTAATAACGTTTACTTACAAACATGCAGGTTAAAAACAGCTTCAATTTTCTCGTACTAATGAGCTGTTGATAACTTTGTTTCTAATTTAGGTTTACCAGGACTAGGTAACACAATCATGCTGAGCATACAGTAACAAAATACAATAATCACATTCGAATAAAGATACCATTCTAAATACATTGGGAATGTGTTATTCAATATTCCCCAGTCTTGAAGTGGATAATAGGAGTGTTTACTATATACAAATTCTAATTGTACAAAAGGGATCTTTCCAACCGAACAAATTGCACTGTGCGCACAAGGGGCAATATAAGATTAAGTTAACGCTATTTCACACTATCAGTCTTGTTTATACATTAATTAGAGAATAAAAGTATTGTTTTTAGCCGCTGGAGTGCATCTATCGTCTCATATTACACGGGCGACATCATTATTTTAAGTAAAACAACGAGGCGAAACTGAGTTGTTTTACGCCAAAAATAATGATGTCGCGTGTTATATGAGACGATAGATGCACGACAGCAGCTAAAAACAATACCTTTATTCTCATTCTTAAACACATCAATTCAAATAAATATATTAATCATAAATATACCAAATTTTAATCAAATTAAATCCTACATTTTACAAGGAATTACCTAGGACTTAGAATCGATCAGTCCCGTTGTTGCTATGCACCTCCGATTGGTTCAAATAGCGTGTACGAGAATCGCGTCGACGCACACGCGGTAAAGTGTGTGATATTGTGTCATATCACACGGATATAAGATTGCAAGAACATTCTCAAGTGTTTATGAATATTTGAATGATAATGTCATAGACACAGTAAGTAAAAGGAAGTAGATGATTCGCAGTCACCATTTATTATTTTCAGTTTCTGTTTTCGTGTTTTCATAACAAAATCACATAGTTCTTCCGGTCTATAAAAAGACGACAACGGGATTATTTTCTGTTTAAAGTTAGTATTTACGAAGTAATGCCAAATGCATCTCATATGTTCAAATGTATTTTAAGCACTTTGCTACATTGGATTGTGTTAAAGGGGGGTAACCCTATTGGTTTTGGATATGGATTGTCTTTAAAATTACATAATAATATCAAATATCGCCTCCTTTATGCTGCTTTGTGAAAAAACGAGAGCATTTTCAGCGTAAATGTGAATAAATAGCCAAATTTGCAATCCAATACCTTGGTATACGTGAATTGCATTCTGGGCAGGCAATGACGAATGCTGACATGCTGTACAATGCCCGGCCCGTATTGAACGGAAAATTTTTTTTTTTTCGTACCGTTTCAGAAAAAAAGGAAACAAAATATATTTCCCTTGCAATATGTACACTTCAAATGAATATAAAAAAGTTTGGGTAAAATTGAGAGGAAAAAACCCTTCCGAGACCGGGTTTTGAACCGGGTACCTCTCAGGTAAAAAACAAACGCGCTAGTCAATTGAGCTATTTAGCACACCACGCTTACCGTTGCCGTTTTCATAACTATATACGGCGCACCGTCTTGCGGTGACTGATATTTCGTTCATAATTCCTCCCAGAATTCCAAAGTATTTACCATTGTTTACAAACTGGTATACCTGTAAAAACCGCTGTGATTCATGATTTCTCCGGAAATACATCGACTTGGAGCGTCAAATTTCAGGATAGTAATGAGAAAAATAGTATCTATTATGTGATACCAAAACCTCATCAACAATGAAAAAATCGGGGGATGATGCTGTCGATCGGGTTACGGACCTTTAATTTGAAATAAATGTAAAATGTCAAACCCAATTTCACAAATCAAAGACATTGTATTGATATATCCCTTGAGCGATAAATTAATTCAAAAGATTAAAGTTAAGAGCGCGCGATAAAGATGATTAGAAAAAAAACGCACCACCAGTGAGGATTTTGAGCAAATTATTTTGCACAAAACAATTGTAATACGCATGTGTGTGTTGCATGGTTCTTACTGATTGTTTTTTCCCCTCGAGAAATGTAAATATTGCACATTTTGTCTTTTTTCTTATACGGATAATTGAACTGCTTAGTTTTCGAAGCTTCTCTGATGTCTATAGATATTAATGCGATAGAAAGGAATTTATACCATTACTTCCAAGATACTAACCGTGGATTGTAAATAAAAACGTGTTAGAAACGTGTATACTGAGCCTCAGTAACCGAGGACATCAACACATCGAGTGCATTGAAAATTAAAAACTGTCGTTAGTGGTATTACGAAAGGAATTTCTTGTTTCAGCTGTTTCACCAGCAACAAACTAAGACTAAGACCCTCAATATCTTGTGTACATTAGGATGACGTCACAATCCAGTTTTGCCGATGTCCTTTTTGAATCTTTATGTTTACTATCAGTGACGTATGACCCACTTCTTCCCCTAGGCTATATAACTCAAAGGAGGTGACAATGGAATAAAATCGAACATCAAAAACGTTCTTCTTAAGCAAATACTGTTTTCTGCCCCGTCTTCAATAATTCTAAGTGGTTTGAAAAAGCATTGTATTAAAGTGCTATGACTTAAGGGGGTATTACACCCCTGCCCAATTTTGTCTATTTTTGCATTTTTCTCAAAAATTATAGCGTATTGGTGACAAGTAAGATATGTATATTATAGGGGCAAGGACTACAACTACTGCACTGGAAATTTTATTTCAGCACAGACAACAGTTGTGGAGTTACAGTCAAAAAATGAGTTGCTGAATTTTCAGTGCAGTAGTTGTAGTCCTTGCCCTATAATATACGTACACATCTTACTTGTCACCAATGTCCTATAATTTTGAGAAAAATGCAAAAATAGGCACACAATTGGCCAGGCGTGTAGTACCCCCTTAAACCACGCATGATTAGTAATAGATGTAATAAGTCAATGAGCAAAATATTGGAATAAATATATAAATAAATACTACGATGAATGGTTATAGAATAACATAAAATTAAACTATACTTGAAAACAAAAAAAATAATGCTAAAGAATATAATTCAAAATCAACTTCGTTTATAGTTGTTGAATAATTGTCAAATAAAGTACTATCAAAGAGCAGTTGAACGGTGAAACAATAGCCCATTTAAACTCATCCATATACCTTGAAGTAGTTAAATCAGCTAAAATTACACCGTATAGTGAGTGACATAAATATCGCTACATTTGACACAAGAAGACAAATAATTGTATATATATAGCATTCACGTACTATGTGCTCTACGTGTCAGATCTAAAGTGCTTGATATGAATGGTATTGGCAAAACCAATCGACTGCTAAAATGTTGTTTTTTTTGTTCTGCTGTACATATTGTTTACTTTCAATACATTGTGATCGTTAATTAAACATTAACTCATTAAGGGGAGTGAAACTCATAATCGTATTAATACAATTAATGTCAGAGAATTCATACTACATTTTGTACTACCACATTCAATTATACTCAAAACAAATGAATACCATATAATAGTCTCGATTGCAGTGACGAACTCACTATCCATATTAGCCTGTAACTGGCTTTCTACCGTTATCATGATTATATCACTTCCTTTGTGGATATCACTCATTAATCAACGCCAATATAAGGCACATAAAACCAGGAAGAGTTGAAACTGTAACAAATATTGTTGTGTCCTTCGGGACAACAATATAGACTCAACATAAGTAGACAGGTTTTACTTGTATACTGCGCCAATAAAGTATCCTTACACTTGGAAAAATAATCACAATTTCCAAACTGAACAATATTGATGCACTATTTAATCCTGCACATTATGACATCACATTGAATCCAATGTGACCTCAAGAAGTAAAGTTACAAGCAATTGAATAGACGAGGGTCCCGTTTTAAAAGTGACAAACTGGCCTATACAAGGCCCAAAAAGATTCAACAGCGCAACAAAGAGACAACACAGTTTCTTCAATGAAGCGTTATTTAAAGCAGTTTTTATTTCAGTTTTACTTCTCTGTACTTTTCATAACTTTCATTTTATTTGTCAGTTCTTTTGTTTCAGTTGTAGTTTGTTCCTTTTGTTTTAAATCAAACCCAAACGCATTTAGCGAATTAGCCATTCACCACTCTCAAACTAGATGTCTAGTCTGTGGAGTTTTGAATAGGCCAGTTTGTCACTTTTAAAACTGGACCTTCGTCTAATCAAATGCTTGTAACTTTGCTTCTTGAAGTCACATTGGATTCAATGTGGTGTCATAATGTGCAGGATTAGATAGTACATCTATTAAAATAACAAATTTACCCCAATATTGTTCAGTTTGGAAATTGTGATTATTTTTCTAAGTGTAAGGATACTTTATTGGCGCAGTATATTTATTGTCACTATAGACGTTATAATGTTCAAGCGCAAACCAAGAAAGACAGTAATAAACAAATCTCAGTCCTTATATAGTAATGCGTATATAAATAACCTGAATAACTGTTTTAACATGAGCAGCTACAATAGCTCATGGCACTTAAGGGTAAGAAGAATAGATCAGGAGAGATTAGAGTAGAGAAGAATGTTCATTAGATTAGAGTATAGAAGAATAGCTTATGAGATGTTATAGTAGAGAAGAATTATATGGGTCTTACCTTCATGTAAGCATTACGAAATTATTATATCCCTAACCCTAACTCTTACCCTAATTGTTACCCTAAACCTTACCCTAACCATAAACCCTAAAACCAAATCTTAGAATTCGTGATAATACTTACATGAAGGTAGAACCGGAAGAATGGGTCATGATAGATTAGAGAGGAGAAGAATGGCACATAAGAAGTAAGAGTAGAGATATTAGAGTAGAGAAGAATTGAACATAAGAGGTAAGAGTAGAGATATTAGAGTAGAGAAGAATTGCATATAAGAGGTAAGAGTAGAGAGATTAGAGTAGAGAAGAATTGAACATAAGAGGTAAGAGTAGAGATATTAGAGTAGAGAAGAATGGCACATAAGAGGTAAGAGTAGAAGAATAGCTCATGGTAGATTAGAGTAGAGAAGATCGGTAAGGGTGCTCAGATGGAAATGGAGAGAAGTACATGGGGGAATTAGAGTGAGCAATATATGGTTCTCAGTTCTTGTAGCCTTCTCCACTCCGTAGGAATATATATCGAACGTCCAGTTTGGAGAATATCGGATTAAGCAACCTCAGACTACAGCCTGTCTCAAAAAAAATTGTGCAAGTGAAAAGCGCCCTCTTTGTCAATTAGAAAATACTGTTGTGACATAATGCTTACATCAATGTCACGGGCGCAGTCTTAGCTCTCAAATGCCGTTTGTTCTGTTCAATTTGCTTGTTCCGATTTTGAGATATGTTTATTTAACAACGAAAGGGTAAAATCACAATTGTGCCACTTTTACTAGGGAAGAAAGCTGTACATGTAAATCAATGATAGCTGATGCTGATGCGTCTAATGCACTCGCCCTTTCGGGGCGCACGCATTAGACGCATCAACATCAGCATGCGTGCATTATTTTGTCTAATATCTCTCCCAACAAGTAATATGCGTTCATTAACCTATAACATGTATAAGTGCGCAATATTTGCTTGTCTTTTAACATGCCTTAAGGGCTGGGGTATGAACGTTTGGACAGTATTTATTTTGGGACATTAGAGCACATCAGACATATCGAATTGCATTCTGAATACGAAGAATGTCATTCTGATATCAAATAATTTTGATTTTTGAAATTCGCAATTTAATACACATTTTATGGCAAATCATTAAAAATTGATATTTTTGATATTTAACAGTACTTGAAGTAAACTTTATAAATCTGATGATTTATACTTAAAGTGTATGTAGGCGGGATGAAAAGCCGACGATCAATTGAAAATTTTGACTTTTCGTATTGAAGATATGGATTTTTTCCCAAAAACACAAAAAAAAAATTAGGCCTTTTGGGAAAAAATCCATATCTTCAATATGAAAGGTCAAAATTTTCAATTGACCGTCGGCTTTTTCCTCCCTGCTACATACACTTTAAGAATATATCATTAGTTTATATAATTTACTTCGAGGACTGTTATATATCAAAAATTTGAAAAATATCAAATTTGTATAATTTGTCATAAAATGTGTATTATATTGTGATTTAAAAAAAATGAAAATTATTTGATATCGAAAGACATGCTTCGTATTCAGAATGCAATTCGATAGGTCTGAGGTGCTCTCATGTCCCACAAAAAATACTGTCGAAACGCAATAAACGCTCATTTTAGATCCCTTAAGTGACTAAGAGAACAGTATTTACCATGATAAAATCATAATGTGAAATCCATTTTTACAACAGAATGTGAAATATTTATTTATCTTTTAATCTATTTTAAGTGGAAAAAGAGAAACATCATTCCTGCATCATGATAAAACAGTAAAAACAGTCAAAAACTTTTTGTACTGTGTATTCTTTTGATTTCATGAAGGAACTCTTGATAAACTTGATGCTATCACTGTTACATGTGAAGCCCTCTTCCATAGTAAAAGTGGCACAATTGTGATTTTACCCTTTCGTCTTTAACTCAACATATCTCGAGATTAAAACAAGCAAATTGAACAGAACAAACGGCATTTGAGAACTAAGACTACACCTTTGACGTTGATGTAAGCATTATTTCACAACGGTATTTTCTAATTGCGAGAGAGGGCGCTTTTCACTTGCACACTTTTTTTTGAGACAGGCTGTATATGATTATCATAAGTCTTGAGTTAAAACAATGGTGGGTCAAACCCACGATCACAACAATATATACACGTATAAAGCCGTAAAGCTTTCTGGTCAACTTGGGATGGTAAAATAATTCAATAGATAATTCGATTTATTTGGTCTAATCAGCTCTGACTAGCTAATATCTCTATTGACGTATCACTGTGAGTTTTGTACTTAAATAGGGTAGTATCTTGGACCGGAATAAAAAGGGAAATGTGTGTATTGAATGCGTGACCTTTTATGAGACTATGCATATTTTACACGTAGTAGGGCATCCCATCTGCCCTTTCAGGTGATAAATAGTTATTACACTTTCAGAATATAAGAGGCTTAGAAGGGTTCTCCAACTGTCCCGTTTGTCGACTATTTTTTAAACTTAAAGATGGCACACAAATACAAGAAAGTTATAGTGGCACCTTTTTTGTTATTATTAATTAAAGAATTTTCTGATCATGAGGATTTATACATGTAAACCAAGAGCTATAGAAGCATCCTGTGTTTATTGGTTAGGTGAAAATACTAATTATAATATAGTCAAGTAATTTATGTGAGGCTGCATTATGCCAACCTGCTGGTTATTCGGTTATTCCTTCCAAGCCACTGTATAGTGAATATTTGTTTGTCTGTTTTATGTCGGAGTGTCATTATTAATTTTTGTTCAGAATTTACCTCTCAAATACCGAAGAATCCGCTGTTGAGAACTATGTACCCTAGGAATGAGAAGTCTCGCGGGAAAACCGGCGGATCATTCAACAAAATGAAGTAAAACCTGTGTCACAGGTACAACAAAGTAAATGAGTGAAACAATGACATCGCCGAGACTGCTCTTTTGACATACTATTTACATTTGCACACTGTATTCTTTGTAGGCAGAATCTAATAATGAATCAGGAATATACGCAATGGATTAACAAGGTAACATAAAAACAGCTTTATCAGGTACACGCGACAAAAATGAACAGCAAATTGCTTCACACTAATAAGCAGTTTGTTTACACAAGGTTTAACTCAACAGTAGCTCAACTTTCAAATACCAACCATCCCATAGGCCTTCATTTCAATATAATATTTTTTTAACTTTCTGTCATTTATGCATGATTGAGGCTTGTGTTAAAAATATTCTCACAATTATTTTTCTACATAGTTTAACTTTATGTCTCCGCATCTGAAACTTGTTTTGACACTTTTGTTGCAAGATAGTTCTCCCCATTTCTCACCAGTGACTTTAAATATTTGAACACGGATGAAATGTCTCATGAGGCGGTGGTTACTGTCTGGTGAGTTTGCCAACCCATTGACACTCGCCTCTAGCGGCAAATGACACAAACAACCTTTCTCTGTCCTTTCAAATCTTTGATTCTGTCTAAGACTAAGACAAAAATACAATTTGAAATGCTGACACGAACTAGCTAGAATATTGCCGATAATGTTGTCGATCACGTGTATAAAGCCTAAGCATGGGATGGGTCTTTGCCATTTCGATGTAGTATACTGTTAGTATACTGTTAAATATATAGCTTAGATTTCTTATTGTGAAATTGTGAAATTAAATTGACGCTATTATACAAGAAGAACGTGTTGTCTTCTGCAACAGAATGTGGTAACGTTACTAATTTGTAAGGTTCCTTGAGGTATTATGTAAATACCGTTCAAATTATGAACAAAACCATAGCTGATTACATAACTCATTGCAGTTTAGAACTTACACAAGATACGACGTTTCAAAGCTAAGACGTTTTAAATATAATAATAGTAGGTCATCAAAAGTAGAGAGAGAATATTAACTTTTTAAAGTAAGTCATTTGAGAGAACTAGACATTCACGACACTATAAGCTTACTACAGCTGATAATATGTCAGACTGTTATATCTCATTTAGTATAAGTTTTGTTATTGAGCTTTGAGGCTCTTTGGTTTCAGTGAATAATAGTAGCATAGGAGTATTTACTAATGGCAACTTCACCTCGTCTACTAATAGCTGCTGAAAACAGCCAAAAGATATACGGACCTGCGTTTCCCATTCAAGTCGATCCCTTAGGCAATAGAAACAAATTAGTTCGATCTTTCGATCGACCATCGATGCTTGGTCGATCCTTACTATTTATGAAATCGATCAATTGGCCATTGTTAATTGTGATAACATATGAATGTTTGCCTGTATTAATATTGAGCAATATAAATTTAGCATTAATTCTGATTAATTAGTTGTTAGATCATTAATAACAAGCATCGAAGCAGCATGGACGTTCGATCCAAAGATCGAAAGAATTTGTGTCTGGTGCCTTACCCAATCGAAAACACAATACGGTATTATTGTTTTGTTTTACGGCGGTACTTTAATTAAATACTGACGATACGCTCTCACGGAAACAAAAGGTAGCTGATGCACTTGCGAGTAGTTAGTCTATTAACTTAAAGTGCCTTGAGTAAATAATTTAGGTTTCATGTGATGAAAACCATTTGAATGTTTCATACAAATATCCAATAATGTCCAATCTGAAGAGAGCGTGTAAATTTTTAATTAAATTTAGACTTGATTCGAAAATACTGTTATTTTTACAATAAATATTTAAATGAACTCCGTTGATCAGATTTGCCGAACAAAAGCAATGTGAGACTTTGACTTCTGGTCGTAAAGTACATTAATAGAATGAATGCAGGAAATCCGATCGCCAAGAATATCAGATGCTTTGATATATTGAGGTACAATGCATCATTATTCTGCCACAAAGCACGATTCTCATTGTTGCATCTTTTTAGACCAGGAAATGTGCCCTACTTTCGGGATTAGGTTACATCTCAACCAACGAGTATACAGTCAAGAATTTGAGAAGAAAATCATGCACTTTTACCAAGATAACGAACTACCATCCTTAAAAAATTGAGTCTGCTGATGATCAGAGTTAAATATGGGAGAAAAATTGAAAAAGCAGTTGGTTTAGGTAGCTTTATGGTTTGATACATTCGAAAATGTACTTTGAACGCATACTGTGAAGTGAGAACATCACATCGATATGTGTTTTTTAATGGGAAGCTGTTTAGCTTGAGTTGATTAAATGACAGATAAACTGTAAGTGCTTACAATTGTTTTCATAATGGCTTTTCTACGAAGACTACATACACACGGTAATTTTGATGGTGGATAAAAATCGTTCATATCTACAGAGAAATTTAAAAAAAAACACTTAAAAATTGATCTGAAGGATATTTTCATTTGCCCAATTCTTAATACGTGTATAGTGATTTCGCATTTTATTAAACTTCTGACTTTGTTCCATACTCGCGATACATGGCATTTTAAGACAAAGCATCTCAATATTTGAATATATTACTAATTCATGATAGAAACGAAGACATTCAAACCTGACATATCATTTTGTATGGTGAATTCTGAGTTCTAGTATAACTATGTTTAGTTACAAATCTTGAATATCTTTCTACACAGCTTCGGGTGTACTATGGATGCACAGGTGCTCTCTGTTTATGACACAGGACTATATAATATAATATGAACAAGTGTCGATACTTTTCAAGGTCTGATTGAAAAAAGAAGGAGATTCTTCGTAGAGTAGCATTATAACCGTTTCTTAGTTATGGTCAGGCAACTTAATCGATGAAAGAGATGATTAATTATTGTTGGTTTACATGTAGCTATAAATTAAAAACACCATATTGACATATTTTAAATGGAGCTGTATTCAACTTGGTTTGATTGAATGCTAAAAACACAGTAAAAATCAAACAAAATGTTACCAAATAGTATGTAACTTATATGCACACTTTAGGTTTTTTGGCGTATATTAATTAAAATTGAAGGCATCATCGATCTTCATTTCTAAGTGTCTACCCGCCATGTTTTTAACCAGCCCGTGTAGAAGTAGGCAATCACAAAATGCAATGACCTGCTTGACTGTTGACCTAGCTATGGGTTTATTTAACTCTTACGGCACAGACTTACCTCTGACCATGCTACTTCTAGAATATACTAATAGCGTCCTAAACAAATCAACAAATCAAATTTCTTAATTTAAGCTACTGAATGAAATTTTCCTAGTAGATTTGCAAACACAATCTTTAGTTGAATATGTAAATTAGTATTGTTAGTCGAGTAGATATGTAATTTTTTAGAATATTGTCCCGTTAATTAGGGTTAGTTTCTTTATTAATTATTATTGCTCTTTATATGGTACAGACCCGATATAATTGGTTGTAACAGATTTCAAGATATGCAGCGGTCTGACTTCTAAACTGCTCACATTTGTTCAAAGCTATACTTAATACTAAACAGTTTGCTACTCAATATTCTGTATAAACACAATAGATATGCATCCTTTCATACTTGTTAGGAGAAAAACCACACTGTTTTGTTCACGATAGTACCGAACCAATATGATTTGGGTCGGATATCATGGAGCGCACCTACATTCAGCGCGATTTGACAAAAGCAAAAAACCTACAACCAACATGTTCGCTTATTAATATACGTAAAATTTGCAGCCGAAAATCTACAACAAACATAAGTATTTCCTTAATATAAGTAGAAGTTGTAATATAATTCATATAATCACTTGTTTCGGATACATCAGCACGGGAAATATACTTATAAGCTTCAATATTTGCAGCGAAGTCTGCGAATATGAAAACTAAAGTTTGTTTAGTTTATTATTGCAAAACAAAAATCGGGTTTACTAATACTGCGCGAGTCAATGAAGTCCGCCAGTCACGCATTACGCAACACACAATTAGCTGCACTCAACTGCGTGGCGTGCACGTCACTCTATATCAATACACGATGCTATGATCCTCAGATCCTACCTTTATCATCCAAAAGACATTTCGATAATTGATTGTTATCAACACAATTCTGCTACTTGATGAATGCAGTATTGGCATTGTGGCCGAGCATCCTTAAAACCGAGGGCATATGGACACGTGTGGTATGTCACCTGCATAAATCTTATGTCCAACAATATATAGCCGCAAGACGAACTATACTATAATTACTTCTGCTAAGTGTATATTCAGTAGATAGTATTTTGCTTCATTTTAGTATTTTAATTAAATAATGTGTTATTTAAACTGTAAAGTAGATCCTAGTCATTCAAATTTGATTAATGGAAAATGTTTCTATTTTGTCTTTTTCATGTGCTGATGCTTTGTTTCTTACACCTGACTTGGAATTAACAGGTAAGTGTCACATATAGACAAACAAACAGACAGACAGACAGACAGACAAACAAGCAAAGAGAAACTCCTAAATAACTACGTGTCAGTTATTGACGTATTTTAAATTGAAAAGTATTCAACTTGGTTTGATTGAATGCTAAAGACACTGTAAAAATCAAACAAAATGATACCAAGCAGTTTGTAACTTACATTATACACACTCTATGTTTTTGGGTGTATATTAAATAAAATTGAAGTCATCATCGATCTTCTCAGCCAATTGTTTTGTGTATTTCAACCAGCCCGTGTAGAAGTAGGTAATCAGAAAATGCAATGACCTGCTTGACTGTTGTGACCTAGCTACGGGCTTCGCTCATTCGATCAGGCTGAATTCACATAGTATACTCCTATGTGAACTCAGCCTGATTGAATGAGCGTATCGTATAGCGAATACCGTATACCGTATACCGTATACTTCTATGTGATCGCAGCCTTACGGCACATACTTACTTCTGACCATGCTACTTCTAGAATATACTTCTAGCGTGCTAAGCAAATCAACGTCAAACACAGAAACAAGGATATTATAAGCTGTACCAAAATTTATTTTAAAGTCACATTTTTTTCTTAAAAAGTTACTCAAGGATATTTTCCTACTAGAATTGCAAACAATCTTTAGTCGAATATGTAAATTAGTATTGTTAGTCGAGTAGATATGCTACTTGTTAGATTGTGTGCCCGTTAATTAATGTTAGTTTCTTTATGCATTATTGCTCTTTAGATGGTACAAACCAGATTCGGAAGGTTGTAACATTATTACCTTGTAGCAACTTGGAGATTTTCAAGATCAACTTGTATATACAGCGGTCTGAATTCTAAACTGCTCAAATTTGTTCAAAGCTATACTAAACAGTTTGCTCTTCAATATTCTGTATTCGGAAGTACAATAGATATGCATCCTTTCATACTTGTTAGGAAGAAATCCATACTGTTTTGTTCACGATAGACGGAACCAATATGATTTGGGTCAGATATCATGGAGCGAACCTACTTTCAGCTTGCCTTGAAAGCCTACAACGAACATGGTCGCTTATCAATATACGTAAAATTTTTAGCCGAAAATCTACAACAAACATAATTATTTCATGAATATAAGTAGAAGTTGTAATATAATTCATAGATGTAATCACTTGTTTGAGATACATCAGCACGGGAAATGTATTGCAAGCTTCAATATTGAGAGCGAAGTCTGCTGCGAAGATGAATAATAACGTTTGTTTGGCTTATAATTGCATACAATATTCGTTTTGTATTACTGCGCGCGTCAATGAAATCCACACTTACTCTAACGTAAATTCACATAAGCTCGCGCCAGTCACGCATTACGCATAACGCAACACACAATTAGCTGCACCCAGCGCCACTCCATATCAATACATGATGTTATGAGTCTCAGATCCTACCTTTATCATCCAAAGACGTTGCGATAATTGATTATTATCAACACAATCCTGCTACTTTATGAATGCAGTATGTGCATTGTGGGCAAGTATCCTTAAAACCGAGGGCATATAGACACGTGACATAATGTCACTGCATAAATCTTATGTCCAACAATATATAGCCGCAAGATGAACTATGCTATAATTACTTTTGCTAAGTGAGTTTCCTATGATGGATTTTCATGCTAATATGTAATTGTTCAACATCTGCTTCAAAATGTGTGTCTGAAAGAATATGCCTCGGGATAAACATATTCTACGTGTAATTATGCTGTGGTCCGATGCAACTAGAGCAAAACAAAAGAGCTGGGCCGTACCAACAACTTGAAGACTGGCGGGTATTTTGCGATTATAGTATTCCTTGCTGATTTAGGAAGTTCTGGCCAGACATACAACCCAATAATGTAAAGTGCAAAACGCCAATATATTTTACATAAAGGGATCCTTTAAATTTGAGCGAAACTAATTTCTTGTCATATTGTTTAATATACATGGGTCTAGAGCGAACAAAACAAAATCATTTAGTATGTATCTCACGGCATCAGATAGCTATCAGCTCGCTCGTGTTAGATGTTGTATAATACATAGCAATATATTAACTTGCAGTTTTCTCTGCTCATCTACTTTACAATGAAACCGAGATGGCATTTTTTAGTCTCTAAATATTTACACAAGTTATGGCTGTATCGCGACTAATATTTAAATACGCACTTAATGTTGTTACTAAAAACAAAATATTTACACAAAACGGTAAAACTCCGACTGTCGGACACTTCCATGAACTGATTGTACATAAATTACATGGATGTAAATTTGCACTGTTTTGTCAACATATTGTCATGCAATTCGTTTTTCATTAGAAGCAAATTAACGTTAAAAATCTACGACAGATCTTTCTTAATGTCTTGTTTTTATAATGACAAGAGAGACTTGTTCATCCTGATATCAATATGGTATTTATACAACAGAGATCGAGTTACAACTAAAGGGAAAGGTTATTATACTTGCTATACTGATCAATTACATCGTCAGAAATCTAATCATGTATTTTATATTTTGATGAAGGTGAAAAATAGTTCCTTCAGTTAAATGTAAAAAATAACCTAATGGTTTGCGTCTAGTACAAATATAATTTACTACCATCCTTTAAAAATTGAGTGTGCTGATAATCATGGGGGATGATTGAAAATGGTGTTAGTTTAGGTAGCTTTATGGTTTATTTTGAGTGTATATTGTGAATTGAAAACACCGCGTCGATATGTGTTTTTTTAATGAAAAGCTGTTTAGCTTGAGTTGATTGAATGACAGATAAACTGTAAATGCTGACAATGGCTTTTCTACTGTGTCTTACGAACACTATATACTTACATAGTGTAGTTTTGATATGGGATAACAATAGTTATCCTCAAATCTACAGAGGAATGCATAGAAAAACAATTACATTGAACTGAATGATATCGTTCATTTGCCGCATTCTAAATACGTGTACAGTGATTTTGACTGAATTTTATTAAACTTCTGATTTTGTTCCATACTCGCGATGGCATTTGAGACAAACTATCTCTATATTTGAATATATTACTAATTCATGATAGAAATGAAGACTTTCAAACCTGACATATTATTTTGTATGGCGAATTTTGGATTATGGAATGCCTTTTCCCCGGACTCTGTTTAGTTGAAACATCTTGAATATCTATCTACATAGCTTCGGGTCTACCCTGGGTGGTTCTGTAAAGGCACAGGTGCTCTCTTTCTTGTGATACAGGACTATAATATGAACAAGTGTCGGTACTTTGCAAGGTCGATATGAAAAAAAAGAGATTCTTCGTAGATTAGATCATTATAACAGGGAAGCTATGGGGCTTTGATAAAAATGACAATTCCATTTGCATTCTAAAATTGAGTAGTCAGTGTTAGATTTTGAAGAAGATTCAAATGTTTTGTTTTGGTTGGGCGTAATGGCCAGGTAACGATGAAAATGACGATAAAGTTGGTCTAAATGTAGCTATAAATTCAGAACACCATACTGACGTATTTTAAATGGAAATGTATTCAAGCAACTTGGCTTGATCGAGTGCTAATAAAGCAGTAGAAGCAGTAGAAATCAAACATCAAAAATGTTACCAAGAAGTACAAACTTGTAGAAATTTAATATGCACACTCTAGTTTTTTGTGGGACCTAAAATAAAATTGAAGGCATTATCGATCTTCATCTATAAGTAACCAGGCGCCATGTTCTTGTGTATTTCAACCTGCCCGTGTAGAAGTAGGTAATCACAAAATGCAATGACCTGCTTGACTGTTGACCTAGTTACGGTCTTATATAACTCTTACGGAAAATACTTACTTCTGACCATGCTATTGCTATACTCATAGCGTCCTAAATATATAAATTAACGACAAACACGAAAATAACTATATTTTAGGCTGTACCTAAATGTGTTTTGCAGTTACAAATATAATAACATTTTCTATAGTCAAGGAAACTGTCCTATTAGAATGTTATACAATCTTTAGCAGAATATGTAAATTAGTATTGGTATGCTACTTGTTAGATTGTTTGACCGTTAATTAATGTTAGTTTCTTTATTGATTATTGCTCTTTAGATGGTAACAAATCAGATTTGGGAGGTTGTAACATTATTTTCTTGAGGCAATTTTGAGATGTTCAAGATCAACTTGTATAAACTTACGTCAGCGGTCAGAATTAAAAACTGCTCATATTTGATTAAACCTCCAGCAAACACAAAAACGTTTTAAAAACGTTTTAAATAAGTTATATTTTGGCTTTTGGTTTAGGTAAAAACGTTTTAATAACATTAAAATGTCGGGTTATATAAAAGTCATGATAACGTTTTAAAACGTTTTGTATGAAAACACACTACAACAATATTTTTAAATGTTTTCAAAACATGTTATTGTTAACTATTTTTGCAAACATTTTTGCCAAATATTGTGTCAATACTTAAATAACATTATGTTAAAATATTTGAACCCAGCAACCACAGAAATGTTCTTAAAATGTTTTTTTCAAAACCCTTTAATAACATTTAAATGTCGGGTTATATAAACGTCATGAAAACGTTTTTAAAACGTTATTGAAAATATTTTGGGCAAACATTTTTCGCAAAATATTTTTTCAACCCCAAAATAACATTCTGTTTAGAATATTTTGTGTCAAGTTTTCAAGAATGTTTTTGGAATGTTATTAAAACGTTTTTATACCCTTTATATAACATTTTTGTTTGCTGAGCAGTAGATTATCAAAAAATGTTATTTAATGTTATAAAAACGTTTTATACCATTAATGTACCCTTTATATAACCCGACATTTAAACGTTTTCTGACAACCTTTTATAACCTTTTGCGAATGATGTCGAAAACGTTTTGTGTTTGCTGGGCTACTACACAGTTTACTTCTCAATATTCTGGATCAGTTCATACATGTTAGGAAGAAATCCATACCTTTTTGTTCACGATAGTATCAAACCAATATGATTTGGGTCAGATATCATGGAGCGAACCTACTTTCAGCTCGCTTGACAAAAGCAAAAACCCTACAACCAACATGTTCGTTCATCAATACACGTAAAATTTGCAGCCAAAAACCTACAACAAACATAATTATTTCATGGATATAACTAGCATTTGTAATAATGTATAATTCATAGGTGTAATCACCTGTTTCAGATATATCAGCACTTGAAATGCAATTACAAGTTCAGTGTTTGGGGTGAAGATGAGAACTAAAGTTTGTTCGGCTTATAATTGCAAAAATTATTCGGTTTTTATTACTGCGCACGTCAATGAACTCACCACCCAGCAAACACACAAGGTTTTACAAAAAAGGTTTAAATGTCGGGTTATATAAAGGTAATATATACGTTCTAATACCATTCATGTAACATTTTTGAATGATGCAAAACATTCTTACAAAATGTTACTTAACTGTTGACAAAATATTTTGAAAAACTATTTGCCCAAAATATTTGACAATCATTTTTAGAAACGTATTCATGATCTTTATATAACCCTACATTTAAAGAGTTGAATAAACATTTAAAGAACATTCATGTGTTTGCTGAACGTAAATTCACATAAGCGCGCGTCAGTCACACATGTCATTCTATACCAATACACATGTTATGAGTCTCAGATCCTAACTTTATCATCCCAAAGACATTTTGATAATTGATTATTATCAACACAACCTAGCCACTTTATGAATGCATAAATGGGGTAGAATCGTTAATACCGAGGGCAAACGGACACATCGAGTATTTCATCTTATGTCCAACAATATATAGCCGCAAGACTATCTATACTATAATTACTTCTTCTAGATGAGTTTCCTATGATGGATCTTTATGCTAATATGTAATTGTTCAACATTTGCTTCCAAAGAATTATTTGAAAGAATATGCTTCGGGATAAACATATACTACGTATAAATATGCTGTGGTCTTATGCAACTCGATCAAAACAAAAGAACTGGGCCGTACCAACAATTTGAAGGCTGGAGGGTATTTTGCGATGATAGTATTCCTGCTGTTTTAGGATCGTCTAAGTTCTGGTCAGACATCCAAACTAATAATATAGAGTGCAAAAAAGCCAACATTTTTCATATAAACGGATCCTTTGAATTTGAGCAAAAATAGTTTCTTGTCATATTGTTTTATATACATGGTGAAAAGAGTGAACAAAGCAAAACGATTTCACGGCATCAGATAGCTATCAGCTCACTCGTGTTAGATGTTGTATAATACATAGCAATATATTAACCTTCAGCCTCTGCTCACCTAATTTACCAAGATAGCACGATTTAGTCGTAGGCTGAAAATTAACACCAAATATGGCTGTATCGCGACCAATATTTGAATACGCACTTAATGTTGTTACTACTAAAATCATTATTTACGCAAAACGGTGAAACACAGACTATGGACACTTCCATAAACTGATTATACATAAATTACATGGATGTAAATTTGCATTGTTTTGTCAACATCTTGTCATGCAATTCGTTCTTTTCATTAGAAGCAAATTAACGTTAAAATTCTATGACAGATCTTTCTCAATGCCTTGTTTTTATAATGACAAGTGAGGCTTGTTCATCCTGATATCAATATGGTATTTATACAACGGAGATTGAGTTACAACCAAAGGCAAAGGTTATTATACTTGGTATACTGATCAATTACATCGTCAGAAATCTAATCATGTATTTGATATTTTGATGAAGGTGACAAAATAGCGTGCGAGACGAAACTCCTTCAGTTAAATGTAAAAATAACCTAATGGTTTGCGTGTAGTGCAAAGGCGTAAAACATTTTAAGAGGACTCGTATAATGTATTATTATTTATCGAAAAATTACCTAGCGATGTACACTGATGTATACGATTAAAAAACGGATTAACAAAGACCGATGATCCATTCATTGTCTTTATCTAATACATTCTTAATGTGTAACATTTGCGTTTACTACAGTAATCGCCCATCACAGAAAAAACGAGTAGGAAAGTAATTCTCATTTGGTTAGAAGCATTTGGCTAGAAGCACTACAATGTATGCTCCAAATTTGCACAAATATAAAAACAAATAAGTCCCAAAAATCCCAATTTGTGAGCGTAGCGAGTGAAAAAATCAGGTTTTTTAATGCTTTTTGGTTAAAAAGTGGTCCATGTTTTGGGAATAACGTCCACTTTCCACAAAATCGCCCCTCCTCGAAAAAAAAAGAAGAAAAACGCATACGAGCCTGGCCATATGTTAGCGTCTATCCTCGGTTTTTACTGCTCGCATGCTAACCAAGGTTCCTACATTCGATAGACTCAGTTGCTAGACAATAAGTGCACAAATGTACTTTTATCCTTCCTTCATATTAAATGTCAAATTTTGTCTTTATTAAATTGCTGTCACGACTTTCCATTGCACGGCTTATATTACTGTTATTAAGTTATACTTTTTTTCCAATTTTGACAAAATTTAAATTCAGATGATGTTACTGTATTTTGCAACTTTTTAAAGTATGTGAAAAAACCGGGTCGGTATTACGATATCATGGGAAAATAAGCAATGGGTATTTTTGACAGGCTAATGGAGTTAATGCATCAAATTTATGACAAATGTAACTTCATAATGGCCCTAGTTTTTACGTCTTAATTTTAATGGCATGAATGGTACTTGCACAAAGTTTATTGGTGAAAACATCAAAGCCGGCCACACGCTTACAAAACCTGCGATTTCGGAAATGCAATTTTGTCACACATCGGTGGGGTTAATAGTCTATTACAATTTGCAAAGAAGTATTAAATGTTGACAATATTTGACTTTTAAGCGTGTAATAACTGGCAGAAGCCATTTTCTGGTCTACACATACTAGGTAGTAATAAGGAAACATATGAAATCACATGTGTGCTCGTCGTGTGTTCAGCTTTCGTTGTGCGATATTGTGATGGTTAGCCACTCTTGACTGCCCTGTCATCTTGCGCTCATAAGTTAATCTGTTAATAGGCAATTACAAGAAGGATTACTAAAAATATCGGAATAATGACATTGTTTTGTTGTACCACCACAAAATGCGGTTCATTTCCTACATGTAACCTTTTTATGGGACACCTTGTAATACAGATCTATAGTCAGTGCAATCTATCAATTTGGCGGGAAAGGATAGTCTTTAGAGAATGACATTATATGCTGATCGTTTTTACCCATTCCTATGGTTTGCATACATCAAATTGATTCGTTTTCAATTGATTCTGCGTCTCCTCTGCATATATACAGTTGAATAAAGGTCTATATCTATACATTACTTATATTTATACGTACTTGTTACTACATACAAGTGTAGAGTTATCTTCATCGACTGATAGCAACCTATGTAAATGCATATGCCATAAACTTATGATTGGACTATGTTTCACGCCACCTTTGCGGGAAGATAATATAATACATCAACTAGTATCTGGTAAGTCAAAATTATTTATTTAGTGAAACACCCCTTGATGCTTTTGAGATTGAGTGCTTCATTTTGTTTCTGTATACACAAAACTGCATTGAACACCAGACAATATAGATATCTGCCTGAAGAGTTTAGATTATGATATCTATGTATTATAATGATTACAGGGAAAAGGTGCTTCTTGATATCATATCAGCACTAAAAGCTTTATTTTTCAAAATAAAAGAAAAAATGTTAGTCGTGTTTTGCATTATATCAAGGTATATTTATCGGAGTATACCAGGTGGTTTTTTTCATTATGATTGTGATCAATACAAGGCTTAGACTTAGGCTTTTAGAAGAAATGCTGCCACTGTGAAATAGCTTTGTTGCTGTATCATTTTGTCTTGAAGGATTTATATAGAAGAACTTATATAAGAATCATGTTATTTTGAGAGCTTTTAGCGTATTTAAATAGTTGTGATCAAAATATGGACTGTTTTAACCATACAAATTAACCAATTTTAAACAATATAAATTTTAAACGAGAATATACAAATATGTGTTTTGTTCTTTACGAGTCTTTTTGAAACCTTCGTGACAGAGGGTTTATTTTCTAAGTATGCCAATCCTTTCTGCTCGAATTGGCCTTTTGTTGTTTTCTATCGATGGTCAAGTACAGCTTTTAACATCAGATTCAATATTGACGTCATAATCTATCTATTTATATATCAAAGCATCTGATAGTATCTAGGGATTCTGGTAATAAATTTAAGTGTGATTTGTAAGGGCGTGTGTTATGCTATGATAGGGTGTTTTTTACTTGCGGATGGTTGGTTAACAAAAACTGCAATTTGTTAATGGTTAAAAGCATTTAGAAGAGTTGCCTGCAACATTTAGATTATAGATCTGTGTTAAGGGACCGATCGTTATTTACGGCAGGGGGGGAATGGGTGTTTTGGCAAAAATATCGAAAAAAAAATTTCGCGTTCCCCCTCGCGTCCGCTCAAAATTTTCGCGTTCCCCTTGTTTTCCCAATTTTCTCCATTTAAAATTTAACAATCCCCCCTCCTGGTTCAACTAAAAATTTCAGGTTCCCCCCTCAAGACCACAAAAACATTTCGTGTTCCCCCATAAATGTACCCATTCCCCCCTGCCATAAATAACGATCGCTCCCTAAGCAAAACACAGTCCAGCACTGGTTTGCATAATTCTTGGTACCATATTTTTGTTTCCGTTTCAAACTTCAATTGCATTATTATATACAAAAAAGCCAATCAACTAAACCAATCAAACAAAATCACAATAATAATAAGAAGAAAAGTGATTAAAGAAACAAAATGGAAAGTTCAGCACTCAGCAACAACGAGAAGTAAAAATTCGGAAAAAACACCCAAAACCAACAACAGCATCATTGCCACTAGTAACGATGTAATACAGTAACCACAAGAGGACACCCATTTGGTTTACCAACCGGTTTATACGATTCGATTAACTCTCATGAGGCTAAACTGTCAAATGACTTGACGCCAAAGAAAACACATTTGTTGAAACACATTTAGAATGTACAACGTGACCTGAGAACAGTTTTAGAATACGTGGTATATCGTTATCGCATTTGGTAGCTTGATCTATCACCTAAATCCGACCGCAATATTGATTATAACAATTATTCTTAGCTTATACTTCAACTTCCCATACCCGGTGTGTCTGAGGGATTTATGTAATGAAAATGGAGTTACTATTTTGAATTGATAACGATCTCGCATGTTTTTCAAGCTGCACTTTTTCTCAGAGAGTTTATAAACACTCCCAGGTAATAACAAATACTACATTATATCACCCTAAATCATCATACGCATGGTTTCGTTGGCCCGGCCAGCAAAACACACGTGGCTACCGGTCGTCGACCTAGTGCACGGCACGCGAGGGATCTCGGGTTCAAATCCCGACCAAAACAAACAACATCTTTGTTGTTTTCTCTATTTAGTCCTTCCTTCTTTCATTTCCAGTCGCCAAAAAGCAATTGGAGCGTTAAGGTCAGGGTCATGTAAATTTACCCATTCTGGAATACCAATTTTGAAATTGTTCTAATTGTCATTCCAATACATTGCACCGTATTGCACCATATTTTCGTAGTGCAAAATAATTCTCAATTGCATACCATACTATATGATAGATAAAACAAGTGTTGAATATTTTCATAACGTAGATATTTGAATCACGCATGGAAAGCTTTTTGACGTTCAATGAATATACCCTTTCCGTCAATTCTTGGTACGTGTTGAAAAGGTCAAAAGATTGATAAGATCTTGTGAAACTCCCTGCCATACATTGTTTTGCCTTCGGGTGAACCTTACGTCTGATTGACACCTTGTGGATTACCATCCCATAATAGGTTATACATGTCGCTGATTGGTTGCTCATTCTATGGGTTAAACATGGAAATTATATTGGACGTGAATAAAAATGCAATTCACTCTCAAAAGCCGTTGTATTTCTTGTTGATGCCAATAATTATCTGAAATTAATATAACAAAATATTGCATTATTTAAGATGTGATTCAGCAATCACCAGGTTAACTTAAAGTTCATGTTCAATTCAGAATTATGCAGAAAGTATCGATAGTACTTTGTTCAAACATTCAAACACAGCGTTTTTGTGCAAATTGGTTTGATGTGGGCTGTTAATAATAATTGAAAATTAAGCATTCTTGCAAACTAACCACTACTACATATATAACGTCTCTCTCTGGTCTCTGATAAATAATTCAAACTATTCACAACTACATCACACTTTACAAGTGTGATTTCCATGTTGAGATATATTCCACCCTAGCTGCATATGCAATGAGCCTGGTGTGTCCTCAAGAGATCTGCCATATAGCAAATATTGAGCATCGGGTGATACAGACATACAATGCCATTTTAGTGCTTTACGATTCATTACAAGATTGTTTAAAAATTATTTTCATGAATACAATAATATTTCCTACTCTTTCAATTCATCTTATCATAATCAGGTCTGTAGCCAAGATTTTTTTCGTGGTGGTGCGGATTTTTTGTAATATGCAGATCTTTTAAAGATAAATCTTCATTCTGGGCAAAAAGCTGACCTGTAACACTTTTACAATTAACTTTCGGAGTTAAATTTCACAAAAAGTGTATTCTAAAAAAAAGTTCAATAAAAATTAGAATAGCTCAATTCATTATGTTCAAATCCGTATAGCTAGAGGTATTTTAATTTCACAAGTGGAGGCCACTAAAAGCGGTCTAGCTATATGTGCAAGCAACTAATCCGATAAATGCAACTATAAACATGGAATTAACCTTTGTGCATTCAAATCTTTCAATGATAATAATAATCATGTAATGCCAAGAGGTAAAAAAGATAATTGAATCTAGAAATGTAAAATATATTTTAGCTAATAAGATGTCAAAAGAAGTATTCACGATTCATAGTGACCACGGTTTAGTAGGAATAGGAAGATGTTAAATGCACTTGGCGGTAGTGGAAATACGATAGCAAACCTATATTAAAAATTGATTGAATTAAAAACAAGATACTTTAAGCCACTGACCTTTGACAGCGACATTGCTGTTACGGTTGCTTAAGAATTCTGTCTGTTTTGTAATGTTGTAATGATTTCTTGTTGTTAATCAAATAGTGTTCGGATACTGTTCTCCATGAATCCCAGGGCAGGGTGTACGAAAGCCGAAACTGGCTGCGAGATCCGCGACAACACAAGTAGTTATATTTTTTATTTATTTTTCCGGTAAGTTCATTGAACACTTTATACACTTTATACACTTTAAAAGGTAGCGGATGCATACGAGTATTTAGTATATTCACTTTAAGTCAATTTCGCTCGACGAAAACTATTTGAATGTCATGGGTATTATCCAATAATATCCAATGTGAAGCGAGTGTGTCAATTTTTGATTTAATTAAGGGATGATTTCAACATACGGTTATTTTATAATAAATATTTGACTGAACTCTATGGATCAGATTTGCCAACAACAGCAAGATGGGATTGTGCCTTCCGGTCAAAAAGTACATTAATAAGAGTGCAGGATGTAGCAAGTTTTAGGAAATTCGATCGCCAGGAATGTCAGATGCATTGATACGCTATGATGTCTCAATATCCTGACAGGAAGCACGATTCATATTGTCGCATCGTTTAGACAGGAAAATACACCCTACTTTTGAGATGAGGTTCATCTAAGTTCTTTCAAACAGTATGTCTCATCGTTTTTAAGTTAACATACTCGCCCGGTATATTATGCCTCAGAAGGAACCTCTCTGTATTTGAGCACATGTTATTCATGATAGAAAAATGATAATTGTGCATTTAAACATGATATTTGTCTTGTTTATCTTGCAGATTTATTTTTGTATGCCTACCGTAAGAATTCAAGCATAGTGCTTCAGTATTAGCCTTGGATGTCCAATATTCATGCAAATATAATAGAGCTAGGGTACTTCTTTCTTGCATACTTCGGATGGCATTTCAGACAATGCCCCCACATATTATGAAGATCCATTTCTAATTCATTGCAGAAACAAAAACCTTTAAAATATAGCATGTTATTTTGTATTGCGTGTTCTGCGAATTCATTTTGATATACCTTTTCGTAAAACATTTAAAATATGACATGTTTTTGGTATTGCGTGTGCTGCGAATTCATTTTATATTACTCCTTTTCGTATCAACTGTTTTACAATAGTTGAATGTCTTTCTATATAGCTTCGGGTCTAGCACACAGGTGTTATACATGACTATAATATGAATAAATGTCGGTACCTAAGTCACTTGGAAGGTTTTTGAAGGTCAAATTGGAAGCTAGGAAATCCCTCGTACATTTGAGCATTAAAGAAAAGTTATGGGGTTACTTGAAAGATTTTTGTTATTCGCATTCTAAAATTTAGTACCAAGGGTTAGGTTAAACATTAAAAACGATTAAACTGTTTGTTTTGTTTTGGTTAAGTCTATGGGCAAGGCCTTTAATAGATGAAAATGCAGATACTTTTGACAGATACATATGTCATGTATGTACAATGAAAGACAGAGATAAAACGACTGTTCGCGTCTAGAATTCTGACAACTAGACAGAAAATGCCGTACTGTGCAAGTCGGCAACCAATCACGGCGCGCCTTTGCCCTGACGTCAAACGCGATTTAATCTTTTTATCTATGTCTTTCATTATAGCTACAAACTAGAACACCATATTGACGTATTTGAAATTTAAATGTAATGCAGTAAATCAAATCAAACGTTACCAAGTAGTATATAGCTGGTCAAAATCTAATATGCACACTAGATTTGGGGTGGATATAAATCAAAATTGATGGGATCATCGCTTTTCACCTGCAACTGACTATCCGCCATGTTTTTATGTATTTCAACGAGAACATGTACAAGTAGGTAATCAGAAAATGTTATGGCCTGCTTGACTTTTTACCTAGTTGTGGGTTTAAATAAAACTTTACAGACAAGGCTAATTTATGACCATGCGATTTCTATACGAATCTTTACTTACATATTCCTAAACAAATAACAGGCGGTACCCAAATGTATTTTTTTATTTCCTCACAGTTGTTTGATGTGATTATTTATAAAATTTCTAACAAAATATTATATAATGTTCAATTCTAGACCTGGACAATACCAATAACTATGTACATATTTCCACCTCTTTTTGACAAAGAATTTCGTTTCTTTTTCGACTTATTCTGCCTTTTTATGGCACTTTTATTCTACAAACTGTATATTTGTGTCCACATTGAGAGCGCTATTTACATATATTTCAAAATTATTTTAGCCAAATAATATACATTATTCCTACATTTCATGATAAAAAGTTTTGTGAAAATTTCGTTGCTAGTAGTTACTCTTCTTCTGATGTTTGGATGGCATTGTACTAGTGTTTACCCCTTGTAAAGATGAAAACACGGTTTAAGATAAATAGCGCCATCAGTGTTCACCTTTTCTTTTACATGCTAAAAAGAAAGCTACCGAATGCAAACGAAAATACCTTCAGCGATGTAAATATACTCGAAAGATTCTATTAGACTATGCGGAGAAAATTCCACACCCCTGATAGAGGAGTACATTTTCAATAAAAGTTATGCCTGGATTTCCAGCTTTGAAATGCAATAAATGCATAAAAAATCACGCAATAACCCCATAATTCTCGATTGTGAACTATTTTTGCTGGATTTTCTTGTATTTAGACACTGTGAAAGTCACAACAATCATAACTGGGCAAAAATTCCAGAAATCCGAACTTCTCTACAGGGGTTGTGCATCTAAATTCTGGAATAGCCCATAATACTTATTGATTCACAGTGCTTCTTTTCAAAAAGGCAAAATATAATAAGGAATTTTAATTTAAGGTGTTAAAGGATTTTTTCCTGCTACACGTTCAGACAATCTTTGTTAGACCAAGTAGCCGAGTATGTCTTGTTACATGCTTTGGGCTATTCCATGAAATAAGAATCTCCTATAGAGGAGTAACTTTTGAATGCAATTAAATGAATGAAAAATCACGGAAATATGCAAAATGAGCTCTCAAATTGAGGATTTCCAATTTTGAACTATATTCTGCTCACTCTGCTGGATTTCCAACAATTACGACTGCACAAAAAATACCGGAAATCCACACTCCTCTATAGGGGGTGTGCATTTATTTTCTGGAATAGCTCTTTGCGAGTTAAAGTTGATTTTTGTACTAACTTTTGCTCTTTGGTGGTGCAAATAAGATTTGGGTGGATGGAATAAGAAAGTGCGCAAATTATGTTGAAACATATACTAAGCAGTTTGCTCCTCAATATTCTGAAATCAGAAAAAAGTAACAACAACAATAATAACAAAAGATACACAGCCTGATGTTATTTCAATGACTTTCAAAATGAAAGTCGTATTTTGTTGAAATATTGTGTTAACGTTAGCTTTCGAACAGGTATGATTGATATCAGACATCAAGAAGCGAACATTTAGTTAGCTTGGAGAAAAGCCCCAACAGTATTATTACATAGCACTTGTAATTATAATTTAAGTGTAACCCCCTTGCTTCAAACATTATCAACAGTAAATGTAACAATAAACTCTAATGTGTAGAGCGAAGATGCATAATTTGAGATATTCAATTGAAAGTCAGTCATTTTCATTGTCATTGAAAATATGTTTAACTAATTGGTGTTTATCTTATTTGCAACACAACTCAGTCACTTTGTGCAGTATGTGCATTGTGGGTTTGTCATCTTAAAACCGATGACAAATTAATTGACATGTGGGGCAAGTCACCAGCTTAGATACAGCCACAAGAAGAACAACACTATAATTACTTCTGCTAAGTGAGTTTGTCATGATGGATCTCTATGCTTATATATGTATTGTTCAACATCTGCTTCAAAAGTTGAGTTAAAAGGAATATGCTTCGGGATAAGCATAGTCAACGAGTAATTATGCTGTGGTCCTATGCAACGCGATCAAATCAAAATAACTGGGCCGGACCAAAAAGCGATTATACTGACGGATAGTTTACGAGTATTCCGGATGTTATTAGGAGTTATGGTCAAGATATACAAATCAATAATGCGAAAGTAAAATAAAAATACGCCCACATTTTCAACATAAATGGATCTTTTAACTCTTTCCAAGGGGCTGTCGACTGCAAAAAAAATTCATGACCATATTTGGAATCAGCCTGTAAAATACATTTAAATGAGTACAAACAAGTCTAGTATTGGTTCAGGGGTTCTTAAGATAGCTCTTGGTATTTTGAAAAAATATTTCAAAACTTATGTTGAAGCCTATGACTAGCAGGCAGAGCATTAAAGTATAGCAACATTGACTGATTGTCATATTTGTCAGCTGTACATGGGTCTACAAAACAGAACGATTTAATGTGTATCTCACGACAGCAGATATCCATCAGATATGCATTAAACAGCTCGCTCGCGTTAGATGTTGTATTATACATAACCATACATTAACCTTTAGTTTTCACTGCTCACCAACTTTGCGATGAAACCCAGATGGCATGTTTTTCTAAAAAATTTACAGAAAGTGTATCGCGACTAATATTTGAATATACGCACAAGTGTTGTTATCTCTACAATGTAAAGGCAATATTTACGCAAAATAGTAAAACATAGGCTGTGTGTATTTAATGCTCTGCATGCTAACCATGCGCTTGAACGGAAAAAGTTCAAGTTTTGAAATATTTTCTCAAAATATCAAGAGCTATCTTAATAACTACTGAACCAATACTAGGCTTGTTTGTACTCATTTTAATGCATTTTTCATGCTGATTCCAAATATGGATATTAAATTTTTGATTTAAAAAAAATTGAGACTTGTCGTCTGCAGTCGACACCCGCGTGAAGAGAAGTAACCAAACAGGAGCACAAATTACAATGATGTAAACATCGCGATTCGCTTTTCATTGCTCTATCGCATTGCTTTGTGTTTTCAATATTAAAGGACAAGATAGACATATTCAACTTGAAATCTGTATTGTGTTTATACAACGGGGATCGAGCTACAATTAAAGACAAAGGTTAGTTTTTATTTGACATACTGATGCATTAAATGGTCAGTTATTGTATTTGATATTTTGATGAAGGTGAAAAATAGTTCAGAATAATGTGCTAAATGTAATAGCAATCTAATAGTTTCCGTCTAGTGCAAAAGGCGTACAAGTTAAGAGCACTCTTACAATACATTATTCATCGAAACCTGATGCATCTAATTACACGAATGTATAAGATTTGAAGAACGGATGACCGATCGATCAGAACCGAACGATTTATTTATGATCGATCTCTGGTCACACTCTTTATAATCTGTAAAATTGTGAAAAAGTTACGACAGATCTACAATGATCCTCACAAAAAAGTTCTTACAATAAATAATCTCTCCACAGGAGTAAACACAATGAATCACAATCTCTGAGGTACACCATGTCAACATATTAGCACGTGATCACTCTATAGTGGAGTGAGTATTAAATATTGTGCAATTAGATATCATGAAATAGCCTGAGTCAAGGCTTCCCCTTACTCTTTCTGTATTCATGCCATGTACAGGACCCATTAATCAGTGGTAGTAGTATCATAATTATACTGGACTCCCTCAGATTTTATTCAGGTCAGATAACTGGGCGCTGGCTAGCTCATGAGCTAGGGAGGAAGCATATGCCTAGTGGGTATTTTGTTCAAAAACCCTGCAGTGCACATAATGCCTAGAGGTACCAAGTATGATAAGGAACTCCACTATCTGGCCTAGAAAGTCAAATTTCAAATAGATTTTTTTAAATGTCAAAGTTATGATGGTAAATAATTATTTTGAAAGAATAACTTCAACATGTTGGAAAGAAACGGGATTTTCGGAAGATGCGGCAAAGTAGTTTTCATTCACTAACCATAAGGACGCCCAAGGACTTGAAGCAAGTCTACCATTGTGTTACTGTCAATCATCTGGATACTGTTATACACAAGCGGTATCTGGTAACATGCTGGAAAATATTCTTCCCTAAGCAAATGGTTTTACAATTTTCTGACACAGCATGTTGCATGCACATGTAATTTTGCCGCTTGCAAATATTTACAGAGACAGGGAAGATATAAAATAAGCTCCTGTTTGAAAGGGGAAAGACTGTGTAAATCTTTTCACGGGGATGATTTTAGCGTCTGATTAGTGCAGCAAAGTAAACAAAGCAAGGATTTTGTCTTTCGCTCAAGGTTATCATACATACTCTATTAAGAGTCTAGTCAAATGTTTTCAATACAAATATTTTGCAAAACTGGTCCACCAGATGATCAACAAGATAAGTACATGAGTGTGCTGAGGCTTGTGGATCAAAGTTTAGGGGAAAATTGAGGTACGTCTTAATTTTGTGCTGAAATCATAGGTTTAAATCATTAAGTACGAAGTCTGAGGTACGTCTTAATTTTGTGCTGAAATCATAGGTTTAAATCATTAAGTACGAAGTCTACCAGCACAGATGAAAAAGCCTTATATTAATGTGCTTGCACAATGTTTATTGATGAAAACATCAAAGTAGAATTGTACTCACTCAAGCGACACGCATACAGAAGATGTGATTTCGGAATACAAGTTTATTACACATACATGGGTATGAAAAGCTTATTACAATTTGGAGGCAGGTATTAAATGTTGACAATATTTGAGGTTAAAGCGTGTAATAACAGGAGAAAGCCGCAAGAGACACGTTTTTCTGGCCTACAAACAGTTTTATTACAAATGCCGTGACAGAGGCAAAGAAACAAGCGGAAATGCCAATATTTTACTCTAGAGTCTCTGAACCTTTACGTGTATTACAGGTCTGTAGTCAGCACAATCTAGCAATTTGGTGGAGAACGATAGTCTTTAGAGACTGTCGTATATGCTGATCGTTTTTACTCATTCCTGTGTTCGCAAAGCTTAAATTGATTAATTTTCAATCGATTCCGGAGTTTTTGGGGACGCAGAAACTTGAAGGTCTATTTTATACGACGTATATTAATTAGACTCGCATTTGCTCCTTATATTGTGGAGTAATCTGTAGGAAGTTATGTAAATGCATTCGTCATTAATATAGGGTTGAGCTATGTTTCACGTCACCATTGCGAGATGATGAGATAATACATCAACCTGTATCTGGTAAGTCAAATTATTTATTCAGAGATTTTGTTTTACTTCTGTATACAACATGAGAAGCTGCATTAAATTCCATGTAATATAGATATCTGTATGTAGAGTTTTGGTTACGATATTTATGTATTTTAATGATTGCAGAGAAAAGGTACCTCTAGACATTCAGTACTAATGTAATACCTTATATTTCAAAATGGGAAAATGTCGTATTTTTTATTAAATTACGGTATATTTAGTGCATTTTCTTTATGATTGTAATTATGATTATTTTTTTTGAAGAAACATTCCCAGTTTGAATTAGCTTGTTGTTGTATTATTTGTTCATGAAGAACTTTAAAGAGCTTTGCTTAGTATATTTTTGATCAAAATATAGAAGCATAACCTGAATTAATTGTTCTTTTAAAATCTTCATGACAAAGGACTTCCTTACACTTAAGTATGCCAATCTTCTATTTGAATCGACCCTTTGTTTTCCTCTATCGAATGGTCAAGGTTATACAAAATCAATACTATTACCATGGTAATAATGACGTCAAAATATAAAATATCTATCTATCCAAGCGTCGGATAGGGATTTGGTTAATATCTTTAAGTGTATTTTGTAAGCTGGCGTGTTTGTGGAAGGGAAAATTTTAAGGGTATTTGCATGTGTTCATCTTCTGATTCGAGTTTGTTTCTTGGTATAAATACTTCAGCAAAGTTTATCATACCAACGTGCTTGGCTGGCAGCAAAAGGTATGAGTTGATATGTCTTGTGAAGATAACTGATAAAGTAAGACGACTTCTATGAGCTTGGCATACATTTGGTTGCAGAAAATATTATTTATGGCAAAATCTGATCTAATCAGTCGGAACCAAAATAATTGGATAGACCGCCGATAATGCTTCGATACTTGTTGTTAATGAACTATCAATTAATTACATTATTGGTCAATATCAATACAGGCAAATATTTCTATGTTATCACAATTAACAATAGTACATTAATTGGTTTCATAAATTATAAGGATCGACCAAGCATCGATGGTCGATCCAAAAATCGAACTAATTTGTTTCTATTGCCTTACTAATGTTGAAATCCCGAATATTCCTGTTATATTTGGTTGCAAAATTATGAACTTTTTATTTGTCCATTTCATTATTTCATTATTTGGTTTGATCGGATCAGATTCTTGTAGGCAAGAAGAAGAACTTGAACGCACAAGTTTATCCTGTTAAGCTGAAGTCGCAATTTGGGTTGAGGATGATTTGCATGAAGACCTTCAATCAAATGTCTAAAGCATGTTGGAAAGAGTTGCCTGCGACATTTGAAAGAGCTGTTATTTTAGCGTAACACTGAAACAACAGACACATGAATAATTAAAATAACATCACGCACGAAGAAAAATAGTAATTTCAATAAAGCCGTCTTTCGTGCCGTTGATGCTGCTGACCTATTATTTTACGTCTTTTGTCACGATTTCTCCTTGATGTTATAAATAGATAACTAAAATAGGGCATCCATAACTATCAACAGGCTGAACTGTCAATCGACGTGACACACACACACAAAAAAGTTAGCAAATTCAGAATGAACAACGTGACATGAATACAGTTTAACATACGTAGTATAGATGAGGTGACCTCAATGTTTATCAACAAAGGTAAGGGACTGGTATATCGATATACTTGAGTGAACCCCATGCAACCACTACACTGTTCAATAGCCTTATTGTGATGTGGCGGGAGTTTTAAAAACACGATGAGCCCTGAGCATAATATGATGCGCGCGCATACTGCCAGGCAAAACACAATGGACATTGTGATGATGCGTGCGCATACTGCCAGACATTGACGTCAGAAGTCAACTCATCTATATCATCATTGCATTTAGTACCTTGATCCATTGCATAAATCCGACTGGCGCGTTGATTATGACTGGTCTAAGCTTATACTCCAGTTGAACTTCCAAACCCGGTATGCTTACGTAAGAAAGTAATGTAATTTGTCCACATGCCAAAACATCAAGAATAACGTACTCAAATACTCCTCTGCATACCTAGAAACGCACACCCACATACCCACATGCAATAATTGATTGATGTGTAATTGCAGACGATTATTCCCACGTGTCATTCCTATGCATTGTTACATACACGTAGTATTGTAGTACATAATACTTCTCAATTGCATAAATTAGTGTTGAATATTTTCACAACGTGAATAAGCACGCATGGAAAGCTATTTGACGTTCAATAAATATACATTTTCCGTCAATTTTTGGTACGTGTTGGAAAGGTCACAAGATTGATAAGATCTTGTGAAACTCCCTGCCATACATTGTTTGCCTTTGGGTGAACCTTACATCTGACTGACACATTGTGGATTTACCATCCCATAATAGGTAATAAATAATGTCGCTGATTGGTTTATCATTCCAGGGGTCACGCCACAACGGAGCATTGCAATTGTTTAAATTGCAAATCATTCCAAAGTTCAGTCTTATTTTATTTAAGAAATAAAGGGTAATGTATTATCCTTTACATGCAAATAATGTGTCATCGGCAGTAAAAACGTAAATAATATTTAAACGTTTTTACTACCGAGGACACATTATTCGCGTGCAAAGGATAATGCTGCACCCTTTATAGCTCTTTATTTCTATTACTCTTACGACCCATTATTCAAAATCGCGCACTGTGATTTGTTAAAACACGTCACGTGAGAGCCCATTATTCTGCAATAATGGGTCAAGTGCCGTAACACATTCTACGTACGGCATTACGCTTGGTTACGCGTGCTATATTTCCGCGATACGCGCTATCACTTACGCGTACGCGCTCCACCTTGAAGTAAACAACTTAAAATATTGTGCCAAAAATGATATTTTCTCTTTAAATCGCACTATTTTCTGGTAATAGTAAATAATAATGTGTTGAATTAATGTAAAACAGCTTCACTTCTTGGGGACGTTGTAATTCAGCAATTACCAGGTAAAAATAAAATCCACTATGTTTAATCACAGACTCTCTCTTCAGAGTTTATGGTTTAATTCCGAATTTTGCAACGTAAGTAATAATTTATTCCAACATGGCGGGTTTTTTTGGTAAATGGGTTTGATGTTGACTGTTAATCATAATTGCTAATGAGGGTATTCTTTTACAACTACCACTACTATAACATCTCACTTGGTCTTTGATAAATAATTCAAATTGCTCACAACTACATCACACTTCACACATGTGATTTCTAAGTCGAGATATATTCCACCCTCACTGAATATTCGATGAACCCTGTGTATTCTCAAGGGATCAACCATATAGCAATTATTTAGCATCAAGTGTTGCAGACTTCCAATGCCAGCACATTTGTTGTTTAACGATGCATTGCCTTTTTTATTTCTTGAATAACAAAATATATTATTATGCTTTCAACTATATTTTTTGATATATTATTTGAAAAGAAAAGACGGGGATAGAACCTAACGGTCTATTGCCATTTAGTCTAATACCATTTGGTCTAATTCCCGTTTAGTCTATATTCAATTGGTCTATTACCAGAAAGGCTAATTGCCACTTAGTCTAATAATCATATAGTCTAATGTCCATTTAGTCTAACATTGTTTGGTCTAATAACCAGAATGTCTACTAACCATATGGTCTAATAACCATTTGGTCTAATATTTTTTAATAACCATTTGGTCTAATACCCATTCCGTCTAATAACCGTTAGGTCTAATACTTGTATGGTCTAATAACCAGTAAGTCTAATACCATTTTGTCTATTCATTAATAAACTAAATGTTAGTGAGACTAAATGGTTTGTAGACCAAATGGGTATTAGACCAAATGGCTATTAGACTTATTGGTTATAGACCAAATGGGTATTAGACTAAATGGTTATTAGACTAAATGGTTTTAGACTTATTGGTTATTAGACTGAATGGTTATTGGACCAAATGGTTATTGGACCAAATGGTTAAGGGACCAAATGCTTATTGGACGTAGTGGATATATACCTAATGGGTTTAGACGAAATGGATATAGACGAGATGCATATTATACCAAATGGTATTAGACCAAATGGCAAATCCCCAACCTAACCTGTTGAAAAGCAACCCAAGACAGGTGTCTGGTGGTATTTTTATATTTAGGTTTCCTCCCTCTTCGGGGTGGGATAAAAGATCCATTCTTGTGGCTTCTTCGTGAGAGATTATAGCATTTTCTTCATTAAACTAAGATTCAGATGTGAGCGATTCTTGAGGTAGAATCTTGTCCAAAGTGGAAAGATTCATCATCATCATCATCATCATCATCATCATCATCATTATCATTACTATCATCATCATCATCATCATCATTATCATTACTATCATCATCATCATCATCATCATCATCATCATCATCATCATCATCATCAGCAGCAGCAGCAGCAGCATCAGCAGCATCGAAAGTAACAAATTTAGAATAACCATACTGCAGTTACTGTCCGTTTTCCTATACACAATACACAGTGCTCTCACCATTGACGCGTGACCCCTACAAATGATGTACGTTGCAAGAATGGGCACTTGCCTAGTTAACATCACTGTGTGAAAAATAACCAGCCAATATGTTAGCTATTCTCCAAACTTCTAGCAAATATATTTCTCTAACATGACCTAAAATTACAGCTAGGTTAGATGTTCAGAAATAGTCGCACTTTTGTAAAATATGAGTGAGGGCAAGGCATAGCTAGCCAACTCCCCGTGTTAATTGAATGGAGATTTGACCGAAAATATTGGTATCGGACCGCTCACTTCTGAAGGATGCCACAAAAAACGGTACAAGCTACATCTTAACTATTCTCTGGCAATCATCATGATGAGTTTCTTATATAGTATGCCGAAATAGGGTACTGTAGGTGATTGACAAAGGGTCGCACTTTTCTGATAAATAAGTGACAGTGAACATGAAATATCAGCGCCCATAAACCCAAGTTAGTAGCTAGTTAGTGGAGGCCGTCACGGGACTGATTATTGATTATTGAAGTGCCTTATTAATAGATACGCACGATTTAGGGCAAGAAAAACAAACAGGGACACTTTTGGAGACATCATCATCATCATCATCATCATCATCATCATCATCATCATCATCATCATCATCATCATCATCATTGACATCATCATCATCATCACTTTCTACATTTTTCTAAACAACATAGGGCCTACAGTTTAATAAGATTTTTTCTTGAAATGCATGTAACTATAATTATTGTTTAGAGCGTGATGAAATAAAACATCACGATTTTCATCACAAAACAAATATAATGCATAAGAAATCGTTTGTTTTAGAGCGTGATGATGAAATAAAACATCACGATTTTCATCCCGAAACAAAGTAATACATAAGAAATCAATTTTTCGTGAGTGATGAAATAAAACATCAAAATTGTCATCACGAAACAAAGTAATACATGAGAAATCGTTTGTTTTAAAGCGTGATGAAATAAAACATCACGATTTTCATCACAAAACAAAGTAATAGGCCTACAAAAGAAATACATTTTTCGAGAGTGATTAAATAAAACATCACGATTTTCATCACGGAACAAAGTAATACATAAGACATCGTTTGTTTGATTGCAATCAACCGCGACAGTTCGTCTCACACACATAACAATGCACTGCGATCAAATAGGTTGATGACAACATTTGATTGAATGGACTGCACTGCGCCATGATTACGTGCACCGGTTCAAATCCTTTGTTTGGAGCCAATCAATAATTTCACGTACAGCCTCTATGCAAATTAGAGTTTACACACGCTGCAGCTGGGGTAATCGACCGAAGCTGGTTGCCGTTAGTGATCGAATGCATGAGCTTATTTGCTTTACTGAATCGATTTACTGGATTAATTTCCTGTTAACTGGGTTTAATGCCACAAAGGTCGAATCGCCTTTGCCATGGACCATGACTGCATCATGCTCAATATTTATTATGTTCAAATCCGTATTCAGCTGCTGCTTGAGTTATTTTAATACCTAAAGCGAAGAGGAGCGGTCTATCTATGTGCAGTCGTCAACTAATCCGATTACTAATACCATAAACAAGGAATTAACCTTTGTGCTTTAAAATCTTTCAATGATAATATTAATCGTGTATTGCCAAGAGGTGGAAAACGTAATTGTAAAATTCAGTATGGCCAACAAGACGATCAAAGTATCCACGATTTAGAGTGACCACGTTTTAGTGGGAAGAGACATGTCTCAAGTTCATAGCTGCACTTAGCGGAATTCAAAGTCTTCATAAACATGAAACACGATAACACGAATGTTTGCTGGTGAACATCCATTACAATATTAATTGAATAAAAAACTAGATCCGTTGAGTCAGTGACCTTTGAGAGTCATTTGCTGTCATTGTTGCTTAAGAATCTCTCTATTTAATAACAGGTTTTGTCGGTGAATCACTCGGTGTTCAGAACTGGCTGCGATAACTTTTTCATCTACTGCATCTGCCCAACAATTCAATTAATGGACAGACGGGCACTTGTTAATTATTATACCATCGACCTTTCTGCACAGATCCCACACAGAGTCACAGACTTTGATCACCTTAACACGGAATTGGATTGCGGTTGTTGCATCTCGAATTCCTCGTATATCATCAGTCAAAATCTGTTTACTTCGAACTAATCAAACGAACCTACTTATGGTAGACATAAACATTTCCCAAGTGTATAAGAGAGCCATAACATAAAAGCTCACAATTACATGGAACTTCTATGATTAATAGCAGGACGCATTTTTCTGAAAAACTATTTTTGGGATGCACAGTGAATAAAAGTCAAACATACTTTCAAGGAACACACAGGATCCAGAAAATTAACCCTACCATTAAGTTTGCTGCTTCAAAAATTACATAAAGGATATTTGTAATGTGCAGCCTGCATCGGGAAAACTGGCCCTTACATCAAGTTTGTTGTATCTTAGCTTCTTTTAAGGACGTTTTCCGACAAAGAACCCCGTTGTGACACGTCATTCGGAAGATCATGGTGATGTATTATTGTCAGCTTCAGCGTCGGTGTTATCACAAAATACCTACTACTGTCATGGTTTTGTTTGTGAAAACAAATCAAACTGTCAGTTATTTTATTTTCATCATCAACTTCCTCAACTTAATCAATAATTTATCAACAATATACACCCACCTGCATTTTTAGACGGTCTACAATATCATGTTCATCATTTTTTAAATGTCATTTCCTAGTGCCAATTTTCAAAATTCTAATGACAATTTAATATATTAATTGCAATTTAATCATTGATCATTATGAAATATATTCATAGAGAGTCGCTTAAAAACCGCATGTATGTATGTCCCTCTGGTAACGTTTTCAATGCACAAAGGTACCAAAACGGTTTATGAAGTATTTTCATGCGTAAGATAATATGTTTCGATGTAAAAAAAAAGTAGTTGCAGTAAATTGCTTGTCCTAATAGTCGGATGTGTCAACATCGTGTTCGGTATGCTCGCTAAGGGATTCGTGTAAAGAATCATAAAAACTCATTACTTCTTTCATGAATATTTAACGATCCTGGCATTGTATTACCAATGAAGCACAATATTGTTAAGACTGCAATTTGTTTTCAATTAAATATATTAAATCTATATAAATTAATAAAAGAGTAACATTTTTGTTCGCTACTCCTCTGAGAGAGATTGGTTGAATCGCATTATTGCTTGAATGTCATTTAATTGATGAGACAGTGTTTAATTAGAAGTGTTTGATCTCATTTAAAATGGTACCAAACATGTCATTAATCCAGCCTGCGTCATACACAACACATTTCTGAATACTAAGCCAAAAAAGAAACCTTTTTTCACAAGGTCATATCTTAAAATCCTGTGTATCAAAATGAACCAAAATTACACACAGGGTTACTTCAATACTCTACTCTAAACACATGCCAGTAAACAAGCATTTGTGCAACTCACACAACAGCAAAGTGTACTAACATTGAACAACTTCCTGGACAACATTCACAACCCAATAATTGGCACCCAGCACAAGAAATCTGTGAGAATGCGTATAAGATCCTTACACAGATGACAATTCCCAAAGAGTAAGCGGAATAGTGTGAACGGGGATGATTTCTGCTTTTCACGCATTGTTTTCCAGAAACAGGTTTTGTTCTACACTATTCCACTTACTCACAGATTTCTTGTGCCGTGTGCCATTTATTGGGCTGTGAATGTGGTCCAGTATGCTGTTCCATGTAAGTGCATTTTGCTGTTGTGTCAATTGGACAACTGCTTGGTTACTAACATGTGTTTAGAGTAGAGTATTAAAGTAATCCTGTTTGTAATTTTGGTTCATTTTGATACACAGGATTTTAAGATATAACCGTGTGAAAAATTATAAGTTTCTTTTTTTTGCCTTAGTGTACATGTATATTCCGAGACTACTTTAGTATACCGTATAGCTATGGAATGTTTTCTTACATATATTAATCGAAGTTAAAAGAAAGGACCGTCAAAGAGTTTCCGACTGCATACAGATATTCATCTTACGATTAACGATCTATTTAAGCTGACGGATGTAACTATCCTCCTCTGGGTCACGCTATTTGTGGAATAGAAAGGAAGCATTTGTTCGACAATCAGCGTGCTCGACACGTAATGGAGGTATGGTTAGGGCAGTATAGGTTAGAGTTAGGGTTTACCTTATCGAGCAGTGGAGTGTCGAGCAAACGTAGGTATAGATAAACCAGAATGATCAATGTCAGACAGGTACATTTACCATCTGAACTACTAAGCCATATTTTGTAACACGGAGTACAATTTTCAAACGTCATATAGGTACCGTTATATTTGGTAGCAATGTATAGCTATCGGTGTCCTCTGTCCAGTGATACCAAAATAAGTACAAACATTCTCAACAGAATATCGCCATGACGTCATAATGTGAGGGGGCCCATGCAAATTTAGGGAATTCTGGCTATGTACAAAAATATAGGCAAAATTGATTTTCGGCTAAAAAGTCTACAATAAAATGAAATGACTATTTTCACCTATCTAATAAGTAAAACGTCCGTAGCTCCTGGAATAATTTTACAAGAGTGAAATGAAAATCATTGATTTTACTGTATAAACCAACCAATAAACCTCATCACCCTCCTCTCCCCTCTATGGTCATCTTTGTCGGCTGGTCAAACCCCCGGGTTAGATGCTGGGGTAAAAGTTTTATCACTAAAATGAGCGCACAGGATAAATCTGCGATTAGCTTAGGTCGCTTGGGCGTAAACGCGTGCGTTTGGTTGGTACTAGAGTTCAAGGGTTGGTACTAGGGTTCGAGGGTTAAGCATAATTTATATCAGAAGGTGTGCATTACGGTACTACTAATGTTGTATTCCACGTGTGGTGCGTTATCAAATCAATACTTGATGTAAATTTGTATTTTAATCACTTATAGCTGCACAGCACATCCTGTAAGCTCTGACACAGGCACATTCCTGTTTCATAATGCAAGTGAATATAGAGAACTCGTGGTCGTCTACAAACACCATGTTTAAGCATGTAGGACACGCTGATTTGTAGACTTCTGGAGATAGATACTCCATTGCTGAATTTTAGTACACGAGTACACGAGAACGTCTTGAACACGGCGGTTTAAATATACTTGAAGACCTACAGTGTTTCAATTATTATTTTTTTGCTTTACAGCGATTTTTTTTATCTTAGAAGTTGACTGTTATTTTACAGCGAATGGCGATTTATACATTTATTTAGTTGTTTGTACCTCTATATTAGAATTCTTTTGGTATATTAGTTTTCTACTTAATAAAGGCGTACACATTCATTCATTTCATTCATTCATTCATATCATTCATTCATTTATTTTTGAGTATGATAATTATGAGTATCATAATTATCTAGTTAAAACTTAAAACATTGGAGTACGCATGACGAACCCCTGGAATAATGATTATACCTTTGGAGTATTTATCGTGTGTCTTGAGAAATAATCTGATCTAGCATTCTATCTGCCTACACGTTACACGACACTTTGGCGGTGGAGTACCTGATGAAACAGGAATTCATTCTCAATAGTAAACATTGAAAATAATTCTTTAGCGTACCTTGATGTTGTTGATTAAATTAACCAGCACTCACGTACTGGGCCACCCGTTATTTCACTATGTTATATTTCCTGCTCATGTGATGCCTCAAGGTGGTAACTTATTTTAGCCTTTAGACGTAAAACGGTTCATGATTAATATGTGTACCACAATTCCCCAAAACAAACTTCATTTTAAAATTTGTTGACAGGATAACGTTTGTAAACCCAGGGGTGTAAATTTAAGAAGGGCATACCCACTAAATTTGACATTTTGTTTATATAATCATACCTGTGTTTCAGCTACGTTCTTTCAACTATTTATTGTATTCTATGATCATGTGCTGCAAGTATTTATAAAAAGAAACAAGAATAGAAACATTCTAGTAATGAATTTATTTTCCCCCAAAAATTACCATGCGAGTTCAATTTATTTTTTGCTCGCGAGTAATTAAATATAAACATTGTGGAAATGAATGCTACGTTGCTATTGGCAATTATCAAAAGGTAAATCAATACTATTCGCCTATTATTTGACATGTTTTCATGCGATTGCTTTTTGCAATCTTTTTCTGTTTTTGCACCTTTATGAAATTAGCAGCACATTTTTCAAACCCCGTTTTCAACTACGTAACCCAGAGTGCCCGGGAAGAATTTCATCTTGCCGTGCTTGTTACAGTGAATTAACAATTAATAAGCTACCTGTAAGATTATTATAAGCTCATTTGTATCAACAGTGTTCGTTGTCAAACGCTAGACATTACTGTCAGTATTAGTGACATTATAGACAAGGTGGCGGGAAAACGATCCACAATTTAATACTTTCGTAACGCTAAGGTCATCGTGATCGCAAGCATAAACTGGGTACCAAAATTCTGAAATATATAAAGTATATGAAGTATAAGAAAACGAGACATTATGATCTAACATTATGTTATAATCATCCTCAATGTGCGTGTACGCACACAGATTGACATTTCATACATGGATACAAAAACTTATACTCCACAACTAGAGGTTAACTTTGATATTAAATAATTGATTGAACCCATATTTATTGGTGGAGCTATGAGTTTTATGATATTGAACGAGTCATAGCGAGAATTCATACGGATATTATCTTTCGAAAGCTAGTGCACGGCAAATAATAACATAGTAGAGAGCTTGCAATTTGCAAACGTACGTATCATACCCCCGTGCATTTGTTCAAAATCCCGTCACGTGAGAGTGATTTTGAATAGATGCTCGGGCGTATGACACGCACAGGGATGACATGTATGTTTGGAAATCGCAAAAAGCTCTCTATGTTGTTCAATTTGTGAAAACTCACTTTTTTCAACTTCCTACGCAAACCCTACGCCGACCTAATACTAAACGTGAATGTCCATGTTCGGCGTTCCCGCATCCGCCTAGTTCATAGATACTGATCCTAAATCCTAGGCTAATAATAGGCCTGATTAGAACTTCCACACATGTGTGCGAAAATACGTTACATTAAAGTGTTTCTTTGACTCTTTCAAATATTGCATTTTCAATTTTCCATGACGATTTAGTCGGCACTCCCACATTCGCCTAGCTCAGTAAAGGATATGTTTTTTACTAATCCTAGATTTAAGAAGGCAATGGTATTATGTCGAAAAGATTATCCCTTACCACGAAAAGTAAGCTGAAGTATACCTTGGTGACACGGTTCAAGAATGAATTCGATCTATAAATGAGGTCCAGGAGACTTATATCATATGATGATGGCTCTATCGTGATTTTACCCAGCCTTTATTTTGGTATCTGTTTTGTAAGTGAATAATCCCACACCTCTTTACTATCCATTTGTTCAGATAAGCCTTTATTTCATAGGCTTCTTGTTAACTCTACAGTCTAAATCGCAACTTATTTTGTCTAAGAGCTTCTCAGATCAGTAACCAATATAGCAGCTGATAACGTCCTTAAGCTAGCTCCCATGTGTAAAATGTCTTTGTTGCAAATATAATACTATCGTCGTTTTCTCGGGAAATGGCGTGAAACAAACTACGAAAAATGAAGTAAATGCGCTCAGAATAGCTGAGAAACTTCTTCATTAAAGTACTTGTATCATGATAAAATTTTATATATGTTAAAGTGATGGTTGAGAAAATCCAACACAATCTACATCGACTAATTTCAAGAAAAGATCAAGCCAACTCGAAGAAGATGTTATGGTGTGTTATGATACGCGATTACTTAGTGACCCGAAATGACTGTCTCGCACGCACCCACTATTCGTTTACTGACCCTTGATTTTTTAATTAGCTTTGTATTCACTTCAATGCATTTTCATGTCTAAAATTATCACACAAATAGGTGATTTGAATGACAACTGTCATTAGGTTTTAGACGATGTTCATATTGGTTTCACAACATTATGTCTTATATGTTAGAAAAATAATTATCAAGCACGAATCAGATGGTTTGATTTAAAACAAAGTCATATTAACCATAAAAAGGAATAAAAACAGCCATCTCTCAACACGCGATATTCAAAATTCCCGCGCCGAAATTGTCTAGAGCAATGACGTCCTAATAGATCAATGAAGCCTGACGACAAATGAGCACAAATAACCATGACGTCATTGCTCTAGAAAATTTCGGCGCGGGAATTTTGAATATCGCGCGTTGAGGGATTGCTGTTTTTATTTGTTTTTATGGTTAATATGACTTTGTTTTAAATAAAACCATCTCATTTTTCTAACATATAAGACATAATGTTGTGAAACCAATATGAACATCGTCTAAAACCTAATGACAGTTGTCATTCAAATCACCTATTTGTGTGATAATTTTTAAATAAAACAATGTGATTCGTGCTTGATAATTATTTTTCTAACATATAAGACATAATGTTGTGATTGCCGGACACTTCCTTTAATCATAAGCTCAGTCCGTGCCTGAACACACAGCATGTTCTAGCAATTATGTTACTTAAAAAATCCCACGTTACATCAAATGATTGATCACTGTGTTACCTTGATATCGAGAACAAAACCAAGGTTATAACCGAATGCTTTTTTTTTAATTAAGGATTAAAATGACACGATAATGTATAAAATAAATACAAAGCGGTTGAGCTAAATTAATATCTAGTAATAATCAAGGGCCAGTAAACCATTTTACAGTCAGACGGCAGGTCACGATCTATGCATTACGAGGTCACAGTTTCTATGCTCGCAATTTCTCAACCCAGTCACCGCGCTGATTTTGCCGAAGTTTGCCGAAGTAAAGGCACATCTTAAAACCATTTTCTGATAGTTATGGAGTAGTCATCAGTTGTGTTAAAAGCCTCAAAAGTATGTTTGTAGGTTTTTTCTTGTCTTATCATGCAAAAAACTGGTATTCATAAAATATTTCTGGAAAATAATTGCGTTAAGATAATATGATAAATTTGAAGGTTTCATGAACTGTGCCCAAATAAACCGTGGACCTGACCGTTTACAACCTTCCCCTAGAAAATAACCATAGGTAAATTGCTCATAAAACATTGATCTGTCAGTTAATAACAAAATCAGAAGTGTTCAACGGTTTTCATTAGGACAAAAATGGAAGTGAAAGTATATAAAATTACGACTAGATCGGCTTTTTACGCCATAGAATATTATGGAATCTGCACCCTCATAAACATGACAAAGTCGGGCAGTATCACAATGGATTTTTGTCTAATAAAGCCATTGCGACTCTATGCATGTTTTGTTTTAGCAGGTCTGACATTACACAGTTTTCCGAATACCACGAGTCAATCCGATCGGTTGAATTCACGCGCCTGTATAAACTCCACGCACGATTGGTTCTATGTCCTTGTCTACTACAAAAGCAATATTGATTGATTCCGTGGCTTCCACACAGACGAATTTTGACAAAATATTTTATATGCGTTTTTTGGACTAGTTTCGTGGATTTGACCGTTTGCAACGTTGATATGATATAATTTTCATGGCATTTAGAAGGGAATGATGTAAAGTTTGTACACTGAAAAAAACAGAAGTAAATATGTCTGCTGGAGGTATTCTTTAAGACAAAAAACTACCCGACTTTGTACCCAAAAATTGAGCAATCTGTTTTGTTCCAAAAATCACATTTCTTCACTCATTTTCGCTAAAGTGAAATCTGGTAATGATGGATTGGACCCTTTACAACCAGAAAACCTTTATTATTTGTCATTCGAAAATTAATAGCATTGCAAAATTAAACAAATACAAGGTTATCTCCACTTAATTTGTACAATTTCACAGAGGATAGACCAAGTCAGATGCACTCAGAAAAAAGAAACCAAGGCCTATATCTGTGACCGGCCGGTTGACTGTTTTAGGAGTACTTTTTGATACTAATCTCAATAATACTTTTGAGTTAAACTTTGCGCCAAAATTAAAAAAAACTCAAAGAGATTCTTAGAATTTGGTCTATGAGAGATCTCACTCCAATAGGCAAAATTACCATTCTTAAATCTCTTGCTCTCTCACAGCTTATTTTCCTTTTTTCGGTTCTCCCAAACCCGCCTGATTCATTTGTTAAGGAATTGAATTCTATTATTTTCAAATTTGTTTGGTCAAACAAACCTGATAAAATTAGAGAAATGGTCGTATATCTTTGATAATATTGATTTGAATTGGTGTGATATTTATCAAATTCCATTGTCCTCCTCCCGATCGACCCAACTTAGATATTTTCAATTTAAAATTCTTCATAGGTACATTGGTACCAATAATAATTTGTTTAAATTTGGTTATGTTGATTCCAATTTGTGTTATTTTTGTAAACATGAAGTTGAGACTATAGAGCATCTCTTTTGGGAATGTAATGTTGTAAGAAATTTCTGGAATGATGTTCAAAATCAAATCATAAAAAACAGGTTTACCTGGACATGAAGAGTGTTTTGTTAGGTATTCTTGACCCAGATTTGTCCAAATTCAACTTCCTTGTTCTTCATGGAAAAAATTAATTTATGATGTGAAGTAAAAACAGGGTTCTCTTAATATTTCTTATTTTATTAGGCGGCTTTAGAAGACTGCTGAGGTAGAAAAAAGCATGTCATGTACTAGCAATAGGTTAAATGAATGGCATAAACGTTGGAACTCCATTTTGTAAAATAATTATAATAATTGTATACCGTATCATGTTTATTTATTTATTTATTTATTTATTTATAACATTTGGCAAAAAGCACAGGCAATACCCAATAGTGCTCAAAGAGCACTAAATTAAAGGAAGCCCTACATACAAAGCGAACAAAAATAAACTGAAAAGCAAAAACAAGATAAAAAAGACAACTATTGGAGGGTTTTAACTGCAGCCCTGAAAGCGGACAAGGTGGGACAACAGACAACATTTTCTGGCAGCGCATTCCATAACATAGGACCAAGGTGGAAGAAACTTCTTTGACAAAGTGTGAGGCGGCTGAAAGGTGGGTAAAGAGCTCGGGAATGGTTACAGTTTATTGAGTACAAATGCATTGTTGTTATACATATCATATATCATAATGTTTACTATGATTATATCATTCATGCTACGTTGTATGTAACCTGTTGATAAAATAAAAGCACAGTGTACCTTGTGTATACTGTGGAAAGATAAAAAAAACCCATTAGTGGGTGAGTACGAGACAAGCATTTCGGGTCACTAAGTAATCGCGTATCAAAATACACCATAAGATCTTCTCCGCATATTGGCTTGATCTTTTCTTGAAATTAAATGTAGCTTGTTGTGGAGTTTCTCAACCGTTGTTTAACACATGTATATATAAATTCTCATCATGATACAAGTACTATAATTAAGAAGTTTCGCAACTATTCTGGGCGCATGGCACTATTAAACTACGTCGTCTAACATTTTACTGCTCATTGTTACGTCAATATTTACGCCAATTTAGTTAATCCTATTGGAGCCACTGTATTCAACTACACCAGGCACAAAAAGAAACTCGTCAGTTATATTCATCCTTGCTGTTCAATAACGTGATAATTTTGGATTATTTTGAAATATACATTTTGTTAATTGGACTTTTCTTTTTCATTTTACACCCTGTTCGTGAACATTGAGTAAGAATTGACCAAGATATGCGCCTCCAAACTTTCACACCCCAAAATGAAAAGTTGCAATTTGAACGATTCAATCATGCCTGTTACACTGTGTGCTTTATTGATTGGCCTGTGGTGCTTGTGTGCAATACAACGATGCGTTCCCATTGAAAATCATTGAAAATGCAACTTTTGATTTTGGGGTTTGAGGCTTTGGAGGCGCATATCTTGGTCAATTCTTGTTCGTTTTTCACGAACAGGGTGTCAAATGAGAAAGCAAAGTCCAATTAACAAAATGTATATTTCAGAATAATCCAATATTATCAAGTTATTGAACAGCAAGGATGAATATAACTGACGAGTTTCTTTTTGTGCCTGGTGTATTTCTGGTGCTCGAACATAACGTTAAAAATAAATGACTTTACTTTCAATGCAGCATTTTTCGTAAAGACTACTGAGATGAATGATCAAATCAATAAAATTAATTTTGTGATGGAATTGAAAGTATAAAATGTATGCTAAGACCTTTAAGGGTTTTAATTATAAGCCACTTAATAAACAACATTATGTCACACTATTTACGAAATATCCGCATCACTCCCCGCGATTCTCTTTGCAAACGACGTGACATCAGCAGTCGTACAGCTAAGCGAATAAAATCATATTTGTTTTATTTAACTGAGCATCCATAGAAAAAAACAACAACGTCAGATGATTCCCTTTACAAATCACTGAATCAGTAAAAGTCAAGCCAAATATATCACATTCAAGTTTTTAGTAATAAAAGAACGGGGAACTACCACCTGAAAATAGCAATTATACCGTCAGTGAGGCATTATGTAGCTATTAAAGTATTCGTTTGAAAGCTAATCAGTGCTTAAGGTTTTTAATATTAATTTTTCAGTCTTAGGATGTGATAACATTGCCTTAAATATAAATGGTAATTTCGACATATTTCCTGGTCTTTTTTGGACGCAGTGATGTGGAAAAAATTCCATATGAGCCACTTTGTGATTATCGTTAGGCCTAGATGGTTGTTTGGGTAGATTATTTGATTTAAATAAAAATCTTCTTCTTATATTACCCTTTATACGAACCCATGGCATAAAACACTGAGCATGATGTAGTTAATATATATGCTGTCATGGTATCTCTGACGCTCACATGTACATAACTTACGTTGAAACACGTTGTCAGAAATTTTACAGCATATTGTGATATGTAATATTCGAATTGGCATTTTCTAGGCTCGACAACATCCAAAGCAACATGATCGTACAATCGCGAATCACTGTTAAGGGTAGACGAGGTATTGTTGGTCGAAGCAACCTAAAAATCGATTTCCATTATCTAGATCAATATATTATTGAAAATTAACACCTTGATGTTTTGCAAAAGTTCATTCTACAAATCGTATACTTTGCAAACTTGCTTAATTTATTGTTGTTAATGAGGTATGTACGTTTTACAAAAGTGTTGTTGTTTCAGCCCTCTTTACAACGTAACTCAAGAACCGCAGCACCTATAAAAGTATATCTGTGATATTTTAATTCTTCTACACACTCGCTATGAATTGAGCTATGCAGTTTTTGCCAAAGCTCACTACCATTTGTAAGATGCTGTGAACTACCAAATCACAACAGTTAAAAATAATTAATAACCTTAATACATTCATTTGCAAATTTAAAACAACGAGAAAGATACATATAAATAGCATCAAATACTAAATATATCATTAACATCAACACAACATCAACAACACAATAATTTTCAACATATTGAAGAAGATGCTACTACTTTCCCAATTCGAAATTAAGCACAAAATAATCAGTAATTGGTTTATTTATTATAATCAATATCATCAATGTCATCGTTATTATCATCATCACCACCATTATCATCTGGCCTCAACATCATCATCGCTCGTCGTTGTTGTTGCCAAGATTGTAGAAAGAAACTGCTCAACATTTACAAGAAAAGTCAATCATATTCTGTCAAATATTAAATGTTAGCGAGAAAAAAAGCAAGCACATTGATGTTTTATATTAAATAAATAGTGATATACTGGAGGCAAAGACTATAATGGTGAGCTCTGTGGCCTTGCAGCTGAATTTAATAAAAACAATACATTACGGATTGATTTGTTCAATACAGTTAAAAATGAAAACAAAAAATAAAAATGTCAATATTTATACATTCAAGGTATTTAGTAAAAATAAAAATGTCAATATTTATATATTCAAGGTATTTAGGTGGGAGGAAATGAAAGTATTGCTAATAATTATTATACTTTGAAATTGACATTCATGCTGTTATGTTTTCTAAAAATATCACATTCCTCAAGAGAGCCTTGTCTATCAAAATGACATCTTACTAAATGTTCCAGACATTAAAGGCGATTTAATTTTTATAATCATTATATGTAGTTTAAATTTAAATCATTTTAATGAATGCATTGAGTATTGTGAATATGTAATCTCACAATTATTAATAAACATACCTACAAGGCAACTACAAGGCAACAAGACAAGTTAAATTTACAATAAACATTTCGAAGATGGGAATGAAACAGCCAGATGTTATTGCTTGATTTTTAGGATAATGCAATTGAAAGAATCATGATGGTGAATATTTTGTGATTCATTGAGTAAAATTGTTCTGGGCATTGCTTGTTCTTTGTAACATTTCTTTACATAACAGGAAATAAATATTTTAAAATATATAAAGAAAATGTTGTAGGTTCCTGCAATGTTCACAAACATAATAAAGCAAGTAAATAACACATCACCTTAAAAAAAAGACTAGTATAGTATCTGTTTGATATTACATGTAAGATTGTAACCGTTCATTATGATTTGATTTATGTTATTTTATCTCGTGGAATGCTTCAGATTAATATGTTTCACATGTAACCTTCACTTATCTTCAAAACCTGTACGAAATTGTTAAATCATTGCCCAACATCAGAATAAACAATCTGCACTTATCTTAGCAAGAGTTTAATGTGTAGCGCTCTTCAATATCACGTGATTTGACGGCGTCCATGTTCTTGCTCAAAATGATGGTCTAAGTGTCCGCTGTCATATTTACGTTATCCCCAGTTGTAAGCTTTAATGTTTTTCTCAGAATCGATTTTCTGACATCGTTAGGAGAAAATGTGATATGCTTGGCGCAAAAGTCTGCGATTGGCATGTCACAAACAAGCTCCACGTCTGTTCGCTCGCCTGATCGTTTGGCACCAATAAACACTTACCCAATTTACAGTTCAGGCGCTGGCACGAAGCGATTCATAACTGAGCAATCAGATTTGTTTTTAGTTCTTGCGCTGAAAAGCACGGTCCAGATTATCGGTTGATAAGTAACCGATGATCAGTATCGATTGAACTGTACATTCAGCATTAAGCAGTCCCTATATTTGATTTACAACGATGTGTCCTGTTTTTGTTTGTTAGACCAGATTTGCTTCTCTCATGAAAAATACATGCATGTTTATTTAGTTTTAAGAGGTCTATTTTATAGATTAAGGTAAAGCAAATCGTATGATATAAACATAAACACACCCTCATTCATGCTAAAGCAGCATGACTCTCCGCTATTTATTTTATTCCATGAAACAAAAAACCTACTATTAGGGTGCATTTTCCCGATTCCGGGTGCTTGTACATTGTGGTATTCCATTTAAAATCTACACTACCCCTGTTGAAGATTTAGCTAAAATCTTCCACAGAGGGTGTATGAGTTTCAAATAGAATAAGCAGTTGGGTAACTTTCATTTGCAATACTCACTCCAGATGTGGGAGATATAGGTAAAGCCATACTACAGAGGGAGTATGGGTTTCAAAATGATTAACTTTGACAAATTACATTTGAAAACATACTCAACCTATTGAAGATATTTTGAAATCTTCCACAGAAGTAGTGTGTATTTCAACTAGAATAGCACATTGAAGGTCACAACACTCAGCAAAAAAATATCTAATCTCGTTTGTCCTTTTATCTTTATCGTAATTTCTCTACACAAAAAAATTATAGCTTTAGTGTCGTACTTTTCTTACTTTGTGATGTTATTAATGCATGTATTTATAAATCCACTTCTGCTGTTGCTCGAGGACAAACCTGTATTGAACACCATCTAATGATTCGGTTGGCTATAATTAACATGATAATAATGCTGCAATTCCGGATTGTAATCCACGCGTCTGGTATGGTCGATAACGCCTATTTTGGGTAATATTGTATTAATACTCTGCGTGCTAGCCATAGGCTTCAACATAAAAAGTCCAAGTTTTGAGAGTTTCTTCTGAAAATATCACGAGCTATCTTAAGAACCACCGAACCAATACTAGGGGTATTTGTACTCATTTTAATGCATTTTTCATGCTGATTCCAAATATAGTGATGAAAAGTTTTGAAATTTTTGATTTTTTTTTAAAATGTCGTCTGCAGTCGACACCAACGTGGAGAGAGTAAGACCCTTTTAAAGGGTGATTTAAATTACAGAAACTTCCCCATATTAAAAAAAAAGAAAAGAAAAGAAAGTATTATAAGAGAATGAGCAGTTGTATTAATCACTTGCATTATGTGTTGGCAATGTTCTTGAGCGATGCGGTACGTAAATAGGTTATTTTTTCTAGTTCAAAGATATGAAAGTGAAACAAAATTATGGTTTATGTCTTTTTGGACGATGGAACCAAAATTATGAACATCTTTTGAATGAAATGTTCATCTTCAAGGAATAATGATGTCTTAAATGGTTAAAATGGTTAAAATGAAACTTCGGGCTGTTGAGGAAGGGGCGGCAAAATTGAATTTTCTTCAGCCCCGGGGCAGGAGCGGCCACGATACGCCACTGATCTAGCGCCATTTAAATTCCATGCAAGGGATCAATAGCAAATGGGAAGTGTTTTGAAAATCACATATTGAACTTTATTCTCGCCTAAACAAAGGCTATATGCCTATAGTTTTGATAAATAACACTTATTATAATTGAGAGTCAAGACAAAATCCAATCTACAATATTATCAATTTATATTTTTATTTCCAGTTCCAGTGATACATGTAATAAAAATATTACACCGTGATTTGAAACATATATATTACAAGATTATACTTCAAAGTAGTGAATTTTTAATAAAGCAGTCCTTTTTTTCTCATCTATATTACCTTCGTGGTTGTACGAGCATGTCGCTTTGAATTTCATCAAGCCTAGAAAGACAATTTCTGACAAAGTGTTTTAACGTAAATTATGTGAGCATGAGACACACCAAGACAGCATAATACTAACTACATCATGGTGTGTGTATAATACCACAAAGGAAAGCCATTATTACATTCGATTTATTTACCACGACAACAGGAGAACTTGAACCCTAGATAATAAGTTGTGTAGTATTATACAGACAATGGTTGCCATAGTAACGTGGGATATTGCAAAATATATTTGTTACATCAAAATGAGCTTGTGAAAATTATTGCCATAATTTGCAACCAAACATTTTTTCCCATACGCAATATTGAGTAGATACACAATTTGTCTCATATTTTTTAATGCGATCCTTTGCATTTTTAACCTACCATTTGTGTGATATTAGAGTACTTAATTTATTATTGCTAGTTTGCCCGAGCACCATTTCTTGATTTTATGTCCATTTCGACAGGTATGTTACCCTTATTATATGCATATGTGTCTATGTTTAAAAAAATCTTTAGTACGTCTTCCGTCTTACAAATGTTGTTTTGTATATGAGTCTCGTCGATTCATGTGTCGACGAGACATTCTTCCTCTTTCACTAATCCTTAGACCTGCTTATAACAACAACAAAACTGCCTTTTAAAAAAATCACCAATAACCTCCTCAATTTATTCAATATTTTATCATACATAAATATACATCCATCAGCATCTTTCCATGTGCTAGCAAATCCTAATACTATTTAAAAGATAATTATTTAGTTGCAAATTATGATCATTACGAAATATGTTTTTATAGAGAGTCGCTTAAAAACCCGTCCCTCTGGGAACGTTGAGCAAACCCTCAATGCACAAGGGTACCAAAACGGTTGATGAAGTATTTTCATGCGTAAGATAATATGTTTCTATGTAATAAAAATAGTAGTTGCAGTAAATTGCTTGTCCTAATAGTCGGATGTGTCAACATTGTGTTCGGTATGCTCGCTAAGGGATTCGTGTAAAGAATCATAAAAACTCATTACTTCTTACATACATATTTAACGATCCTGGCATTGTATTACCAATGTAGCATAATATTGTTACGACTGTACTTTAATGAGATAATATTAAATCTATGAAAATTAATGAAAGTAGTACTTAAGAGAGCTTCCTTGAATGGAATTATTGCTAGAATGGCATTAATACGACATCATAGTATTAAAATGTGTTAACAAACATTTCATTAATCCAGTCTCCGTTATACGGTAACGAATGTCACTTAATTCCGAGTCCATTCTGGTATGCCTCTATGGATCATTCATCTTATAATAAATTATTTCCTTATTGATATTTATCCCCCTATTAGTTTGGGTCATGCCCAGGGTCCAACGATATTCGCGGCGCGAAATCGCACGACGCGCCCCGAAATTTTCCTTTCCCCGCGCAATTTTATTTGCTCCGCGAAATTCGATTCATTTTGTTGAAATGTCAGCTTTTTTGAAGCGTCACAGTCATGTCAATCATTTGCTAGTCTGTCTCGTACCAGCGTTGCTTAGTTTCGCGCATTCATCATCATACTAAACGTTTATCTTTACGCGTGTGAATAAACTTTGAGGCATATATTTATGTTGGAAATTCACACAAGTGATATCAATACTAGTTTAGGATGTATTGTATGGGTTAAAATAGTGATTTCGTGACCATATTCACGGGGAATAAGATTTGAAAATGGTATCTTACACTTTGAAGCATGAGGAATCATTTAAAAAGTATGCAACCTCGTCAAATGTTGGTACACTCCAGATAGAGGGCTATTTTCAAAATGGCCGCAAAAATGCCTACAAATTGTCAAAAATTGCCACAAATTGTGTGATTTAGATGTCATAATGCTAAAAAATATACATGACATGGTGTATGTTTTTTCTTTTACCTTTGTTTTATATGTGTGTTTCATGTGTAAAAGTTCCACGCAATCTCCGCACAATTTGTTATTTTTTCCACGTAAATCATTTGTACCTGGACTCATGCCAATTTTGTGGAGTAGGAAGGAATCCTCTGCTTGTCGACATTAAGCGTTGTCGACACTAAATCAGCAACTAAGACTGGATTATACTTATGACTTTCAAATAGTTTAGTGTTAGAATTAGTCATAAAAGGTTCTTACGTCGTACTATTAACATGATCAAAGTTACATCTAAAGCATTATACATTAAAGATAAGTAACAACATTTGTATTCCTAATGCTTTATTCCACGTATGGTGCTTAAACCAAATCAATACGCCATTTGTCATAATGACGTGGATTAGTTTCCAGATTTGTTTTCTCTCTAGCTGTTCATCAAATGCAGCAAAAGCTGACACAGGCGTACCCCATTTAAATGAAGTGACAATAACTCTCTTGTTCTTCTACAGACACTATGTTTAATCATTTTTAAAAGACTTACTAATTCACTTATGGAGACAGACACTCTATTGCTGAATTAATAGGAGTGCACTAGGCTTCTTGAGTTTATCAGACGTGTCCAACCTGCACACAGTGGTTTAAATGTGCTTGAAACCTACAGTGTTTCAATTACTGTTTCGTTTCTACTTTATTCTATTGTGGTATCTTTAGCGGTGGACTGTTATTTTGCAGAGGAAGGCGATTTACGCATTGATTTAGTTTCTGGTACCTCTCTATATGGAGTTCTCTTGGTATATCTCTGCTCTACTGAATCACCAAAGTACACGTGAATATAATTGAATACCTGCGTGGATGAAGGGCCCAACTCCGTCAAAACTGTTTTTGAGATATCAAGAAAAAACGTTTAATATTTGGAAACGTTTTAGAGTTTTCAGAGGACCTTTATTACATGAACATACATCATTACATACCTGTGAAACGATATTTGATGTTTCCATGGCAATGGTACAGGTCTTAATACAAGCCGGAGTCGGGCCCTTCTAAGTGCTAGTTCCGTAAGCAGATATGTTATAAACAGATATGTTATAAATATTGGGTTAAATATGACTTGAAAGACTAATAATTAGAGAGTGGATTTTGGGCCCTTTTTTCACACACAAGGAAGAACAGTCTGCTGGCAATAAAATGCTGGGTCAAACTTATTTTTGTAAAATGGTGGAGTTGGACCATTTTTCCACTCAGATATTCAATTATTTATTTCAATCTTAGACATATTTTTAATTCGCATGACACACCCCTTGAAGAATTATAACACCCTTGGAAGTATTTATAATTTTTCTCGAGAAACAGTTTGATCAAGAATTTATCTGCCTATGTGCAGTATCTCATGAAAGAGGAATTTAATTGTGTTTACCAGATCGCAGACCTAGAAGTATATGTTATTTTCAATAACAGACAGAGTAAACAAGTCTTTGGCGTTCAATGATGTTGTTGATTAAATTAACCAGCAATCCCATTCTGGGTCGTCTGTTATTACAGTTAGATTGTGGTATGTACATGTGTGTTGCGTCTCATGTGACGCCTTAAGTTGAAAACTTATTTTTGCCTTTAGACGTGTAACGGTACATTGTGTACCTGACTAATCCGTGTGCTACAATTCCCGCATACGTACACCATTTTAAAAGTTGCTGAAGGCTTTTATATAAACGGAAACCTGTGGCATGTGTGGGTGTAAATTCAAGAAGGGCTGACCCAATTTTGATATTTTCTTTATATGCATTCATATTTGTGGTTCCCTGCTATGTGAGTTCAATCAACTGTTTATTGTGAATCTGTAATCATACAGTGTAAAAGATAGTATTTATAACAAGAAAAATAGAAAATTTATGGTAATGACTTTACTTCCCCCCTCCAAATTACCGAGCGAGTTTAATTTATTTCTTATTCGCAAGTAATTAAATAAAAACATTGCGGAAATGATTGCTACTTTGCTATTGGGCATTACCGTATGGTAAAACAGGTAAATCAATACTTTTTCTCAGAATTTGACATCATTTCATATGATTACTGTTTTCACTCTTAGTTGTCTTTTATATGAAATTAGCAGCAAACCTTTTGAAACCATGTTGTCAATTACGCAGCTCAGAGTGCCTGGCAAGAAGTTCATCTTGCCGTGCTCGTTTTAATGGATTAATAATTTCAATTATTAAAATAAGCTACCTACTGTTATTATAAGCTTCATAGTATCAACAGTGTTCGCTGTCAAACTGTAGACATTAGTGTCAGTATTAGTGGCGTTAACAGACGAAGTGGCGGGAAAACGATCGGTTAATACATTTGTAACGCTAGGGTCAGCGTGATCGAAGGCATTACACTTGATACAGACTTTGATTCGGAAATATATGAAAACAAGAAAATGAGACGCTGTGATGAAATATTCTAAACTTTACCATATACACATATCTTCTCCCTCAGTATGCGTGTACATATTGACATTTCATACATAGGGTACAAAAACTCATACTCTGCAACTACTAGAGGTCAACTTTGAGCTATATTGAGGTCATTTGGGTCATAGTAAATATGAGAGATAGATACTTCATAAGGATATTATTTTTTGAAAGCAAGTGCACGTAAATAATAACACAGTGTTTAATACTACCCTAATACTAATTGGCCTAGCGGAACGGGCGCTGACTCATAATCGGAAGGTTGCGGGTTTGAGCCCCGGCGACGCCATCGTGTTGTGCCCTTGAGTAAGGCACTTTATCTCGATTACTCCTCTCCGCCCAGGTGTTTAAATGGGTACCGGCATTCTTAAATGCTGGGAAGGTAACTGACTCGCTGTAGAGGAGGTGTAGCGATCCCCCTATAGCAAAATTACATGGAGGAGTCTGGCCCAATCGCCAATGAAAGAGAGATGGGCACTCCGATCACTGTTTATACAGGATCGTCTCCTTTACCTTTACCTTTAATACTAATTATAAGCGCCATATCTGTGCAACATTCCGAAAGGTCGATCTTTGACTCTTTCAAAAATTGCTTCTTCAACTTTCCGTTCCCACATTAGTCTACTACAGAAAAGGATATAATGTTATATTTCTCGGGGTTCTGTTCAAATATGTGCCTGAACACGCGACATTTTCTAACAATTATGTTAGTTATAAATCACATTTTACGTCAAATGATTGATCAGATCACTGCGTTACTTTGAAGGATCTGCTTGTGATCATTTGAGAAATACATAAAATGTTTATTTGCTAAAAATAATATCACTAGTATTAATTAAAAGTTATGGTAAACGATTTGTGGTTGCTTGTATGAGACAGCAAAATTCGGTTCACTAAGTAATCGCTTATCAAAATACACAATTCTCTTCTTCGCATTGCTTTGACCTTGTCTTGTGATTGAACGACGGATATATATAGTTTGTGCTGGAATTTCACTGCTTTAACATATGTATAAATAAAACGTTATCTTGATACAAGTACCTTAATTAATAGGTTTCTGGTATTCTGGGCACATGATACAACTACGCCGTGTAACTAATTCAAGTCACCCGTACTGCTCAATGTTACGTCAATGTTTATGCAACATGACATTTTACTTAATCCTACTGGAGCCAATATATTTGACTTTTTCCGGTTTTGGAACATGACATAACGGTTGTACTTTCAATGTAGCATTTTTGTTATTTTGTAAGACTACTAAGATAAATCATCAACTGATTCAATTGAATGAAATTATTTATTGTGATTAAAGTGAAAGAATAAATGTATGCGGAGAGCTTTTGAGTGTTTTAATATAAGCAATAATGGCTTTTGCCACATGATTTACGAAATATCAGCACATATCCCCAAGCGATACAGTTTGCAACGACGTAGCTTCAGGAGTCGTTTACCTTAGCAAATATAATCTCTTTTTTTTAATGAGCAGCAATTGCAAAAAAGCTTTCGGTGACTCTCTTTTACAAATCATTGAAGCAGGCAAAATCAACTCAAATATATGACATTCAAGTTTGTAATAATAGAATATTGAGGAACCCTCAGAAGAATTTAACAATACAGACCTTCAGCGAGGATTGCACCTATAGAAATAGTATTTCGTTTTGTTCTCCCCAAAAATCAGTGCTTATTTGTTTTTTGTTTTTTGTTAGTTTTTGTTTTTTAACATTAACGTTATATTGCAGATTATAAATGCACAATATCCTTAACTGTTTGCTGAAATATAAATGTTAATGGAAAGGAAAATAAAAATGTCAATATTTATGTAGTCAAGGTATTTAGGTGAGAGGAAATAACAGTATTATGCTTTGAAATTGACATTCATGGTGTTATGTATTCTAAAAATATCACATTCCTCAAGAGAGTCTTGTCTATCAACATGACATCTTACTAAATGTTCCAGACATTAAAGGCAATTTAATGTTTGTGATCATTATGTACTTTTAAATTAAATCCTCCCAATAAATGCATATTGAGTTGAAATTAAGTATAAATGAACACGCAAGTTTAATTCACATCAGAAACATCGCAATAAGGCAAATGGATATGAAGCAACATGAACATGATGAAGAAATGGCTGAAGAGAGGTTTTTAATTATCATTTTTTCGAAGCGGACATTGTGTATTATTTTGTTGTTTGATTATTTTCAAATCATGCTATTGAATGTTGATGTATATTTGATCATGTCGATAAATATGCCCTTTTTGGACTTCCTAAACGCCTTATCACCAAACAGTTTCATCTATTTTTTGACCTTTTTATTGAAAAGCAAACAAACAAACAAAACAATAGTAAACAGTAAACCAGTTGACTGCGTTCATGCGTGTTCTTGCTCAAAAGGATGGTCTAAGTGTCCGCTTTTATATTTACGTTCTCCCCAGTTGTAAGCTTTAATGTTTTTCTCAAAATCGATTTTCTGACATCGTTAGGAGAAAATGTGATATGCTTGGCGCAAAAGTCTGCGATTGGCATGTCACAAACAAGCTCCACGTCTGTTCGCTCGCCTGATCGTTTGGCACCAATAAACACTTATACTCAATTTACAGTTCAATCGCTGGCACGAAGCGATTTATATAAACTGAGCAATCAGACTTGTTGTTAGTTCTTGTATTGAAATGCACGATCCAAATTATTGGCTGATAAAGCAACTGTTAATCGGTATTGATTGAACTGTACATTCAGCTTTAAGCAGTCCCTATATTTGATTTACAATGATGTACCCTGTTTTTGAGTGTTAGACCATATCCTACATTTGCTATTCACTCGAAAACTACACATATGTTTATTCCGTCTTAAGGGGTGGGGTATGAACGTTTGGACAGTATTTATTGTGGGACATTAGAGCACATCAGACATATCGAATTGCATTCTGAATACAAAGAATGTCCTTCTGATATCAAATAATTTTGATTTTTTGAAATTCGCAATGTAATACACATTTTATGGCAAATCATTAAAAATTGATACTTTTTATATTTAACAGTACTCGAAGTAAACTTTATAAATCTGATGATTTATACTTAACGTGTATGTAGGTTGGATGAAAAGCCGACGATCAATTGAAAATTTTGATCTTTCGTATTGAAGATATGGATTTTTCCCCAAAATACCAAAAAAATTAGGTCTTTTTGGGAAAAAATCCATATCTTCAATATGAAAGGTCAAAATTTTCAATTGATCGTCAACTTTTTCTCCCAGCTACATACACTTTAAGAATATATCATTAGATTTATAAAATTACTTCGAGGACTGTTATATATCAAAATTTGAAAATACCAAATTTTTATAATTTGTCATAAAATTTGTATTATATCGTGATTTTCAAAAAAATGAAAATTATTTGATATCAGAAAGACATGCTTCGTATTCAGAATGCAATTCGATAAGTCTGAGGTGCTCTCATGTTCCATAAAAAATACTGTCGAAACGCTCAAAACGCTCATTCCAGATCCCTTAAGATGTTTCTTTTGTAGATTAAGGTAAAGCAAACTGTATAAATATAAGCATAGAACACACACTCATCCATACTAAACCATAATGACTCTTAGCTGTACTTTTTTTTGTGCGACACAACAATCTTACTATTGGGGTGTCTTTTCCTGATTCCGGGTGTTAGATGAATAACTATTCAATTGGGGTGGGTTTTTGTTTCGCATTACTTCTGAGAACACCGAGGACACACCGACACAGCGAGGACCTCGTTCTTAACGAGGACCTAAACACGCGTCCTCACTACGTACAGTCCTCGTTAAACAGCGCCAAACGAGGTCTTATACCCCACTACGCCCTCTACAGTTCACGTCCTCGAAGCTTTAACCGTTTTAAACTTGTTCGGTATTATTGACTTTTTAAAGACTTGACATGACAACACACCGACGCACCGAAGACAGTTGGAAATATTATAGGTTCTCGGAAATATTAGTAGTGCTCGGGGTGTATGCAATATTGGTGTGTGGGGGCGAGTGTGTAGGGGGTGTATCAGTATAATACCCTGATGCCATATGGTCGTGGTGTTTTTGTGCAGTGGTCAATTCATTATACAACTTTTGATCAAATCATCATATTATAGGTACCCGTAAATTGAAGGTCATAGCACTAAGCATAATACATATCTGTTCCCCGGGAACCAAGAGAGAACAGTGCCAGCGCACTGATTAGTCACTCCAGGTTAAATAAGAAATAGATACATAAATAAATACATTTGTTTATTCCCATTCTCCTAATTTCTCTACACAAAATTCTAACCCTGCCGTCGATCTTTTATTACTTTGTGAAATATTCAATATTGTGTTTTCAACTTGCTGATGTTGCCTGAGGACGAATATGTTGTAAACGCCATGTAATGATTCGGCTTGCTATAATTAAGAAACTATTATAATGCAGTAATATCCGGATTTTGTATGGAGCGGTCAATAATGCCTATTTTAAGTGAGATTGTATTATAAGCTTTAATGGAGTGCTTCGAAATATAGAAAATTGGATGAAAAGACAACTATAAGAGAGTAAGGGAAAGAATGAGAAATTTTATAAATCACATTGTTTTTATACCCCAAAGCCTTTCAACAAGGGATGGAAAACCCAAACTCAAGATAAATACTGATATTGACATAATAGAATTGCCTCCACAAAACGAATAGATGTGTATTTTCTCAGCAATGAGAATCGCGATAAAACCGTTGACAAATCGGTCAAAAGGCAATTGAAATAAAACAGAACCGAGCATCAAAATTGCTTATCAAATTACACAATTTCAAAATTACAAATAAGTAAAAATCCGAATAGTCACTCCATGGGTAATTGTATTGCTTCTTCAATGCAGTGTTTCTTTGCTTTATAAATCGTCATTTAAAAACACCTGTAAGATATTTGTCATGCCTGCCTTTAAAATATCAATACATATTGCTCTTTATTTCTTTGAAATAATACACGTATTATTCGTTTACCTGCATAAATGTCAGATATCATTTTGTGCTATATACATTCTATATTCAGGGGATCAATAGCAAATGGGTAGTGTTTGGAGAATCATAATATTGAACTTTATTCTCGTCTACGAAAAGGATATATTTGTTGATCAATAACACTTTAATATAATTGAGAGTCAAGGCAAAATCGAAGCTACAGTATCTTAGTTGATATTTCTAGTTTCGTCGATACATGTAATAAAAAACAAAGTGATTTGAAGCATTTATATATATTACAAAGATTATACTTCAAAGTAGTGATTTTTAATAAAGCAGTTCCTTTTCTCATCTATATTTGCTATTATATTACCTTCGCGCTTGTACGAGCATGTCGCTTTGAATTTCACCAAGCCTAGAAAGCGCCCATTCACTACACATCATAATATGCTGTTAAATTTATGACAAAGTGTTTTAACGTAAATTATGTGAGCATCGGAGACACTATGACAGCATAATACTAACTACATCACGGTTGGTGTCTTATGCCACAAAGGAAAGCCAAATTACATTCGATTTATTTGCCACGACAACAGGAGATCCTAGATAGTAAGATGTGCAGTATTATACAGCCCATGGTTGCCATAGTAACCTGGGATATTGGAAAATCAGTCGTGATTATATTTGTTATCATACAAAAGGAGCTTGTGAAAATAGGTTGCCATAATTTACAACCATTATTTCTTTCCCATTTGCAATATCGAGTAGATTTATAAGCACATGATTACTCGTAATATTCTATACTTCAATCCTTTCTATATTTAACGCTCTTTTAAGAGTTATTTTTGTGATATATCTGCGAATCGTAGTAGAGTACTTAATTTCCCCCAACGACAGATGTGTTACCTATGTTACATAGGTGCCATAATTTACAACCATTATTTCTTTCCCATTTGCAATATCGAGTAGATTTATAAGCACATGATTACTCTTAATATTCTATACTTCAATCCTTTCTATATTTAACGCTCTTTTAAGAGTTATTTTTGTGATATATCTGCGAATCGTAGTAGAGTACTTAATTTCCCCCAACGACAGATGTGTTACCTGTTATATAGGTGCCAACAATATTGAAAAAAGATGTTTGCATGATTTTATGAGTCGCATAGATTCGTGTGTTTCACCATTTAATCTGACTCACGTTCAATACACATGCATACAATTTCAAAGATCTGGTACACATTTGCCTTAAAATATTTTGAAATTTTGAATTTTTCAATAATCTCCGTGTAAGATGAAAATTTAACAATGGATTTTAAAAAGGTTAAAAGGGAAAGGACAAAAAAGTCACAGACTTACTTAATTGCTTTGATAGCTACTGTCATTTCAAATTAGTTACAGTGAATAAAGATATTTATTTTAACATTTCGTTTATTAATCTGAAACCTCGGGAATGTCATCCAATTTAATTCTCCCTTTGGTAATACTCGCAAAAAGAAACGAACGGCAAGACTACCGTGTAGTCTATTGTTAACAACTTCCTTATAGCAACTTTCTGCAAACATAATGATATACGTGATATAGGATTTGTTTGATAATTGAATTTCTTCTTAGGTTTATCTATCATTTTATAATCATCTTCGACATCTCGTTCTTTTTTCTCTTTTCCTCACAGAATGCATCAACATAGATACAAACAGCGATGGCGTGTTCCATATTATAACCACAGACGATACCAGCATAGAAAAAGAACAAACTGAACAAGCTGTTCTCGCCACATCCCTTGCTCCAATCACTATTGAGTTTAACCACACATATGAGGAAGCACTCGATTACTACACTACCACAACGACCTTTTCTACTCCACAAAGTATACCTAGCAATAGCCACAATTGTGAAGTGGTATCATCTGAATTTTTAGATGGAATAATATGGAACTCCAGTTTGCCAGTGAAACCCAATGTTTCACAGGACAATATAACACAAGAGACAGAAGAACAAGTAACGTGGAATTTTGATTTGGACGAGGATACGATTCCTAGTGTGAGGGTAAGTTAAATTACGTTTTTCCGTTTCTGTTAGATCGCATCCAGCGGCGCTGTTTTCTGTAAATAAGGCAATGTATAAAGCCTGCTTCAGGTCTTATGAAAAGTACCTGTATAATATAGGGTGGAACAGACACAAATCCAGTATGTATACGTTTTCATTGAGAGCCTGATTATGTGGGGTGCATGCTTGGACAAGAATACGGATAGGGGATGGTATGGGGGGGGGGGGCGTATTGGTGTGTGGGTGGGTGTGTGTGTGTGTGGGGGGGGGGGGTAAAGGGGTGAGGGTGCAGGGGTGTGTCATAGGGTGTGTGTTCCACTATATATACACACACATAAAACAATTAGTAGGCCTACTCTTTTCTGTTACCAAGTTCAACATGTATTACAAATGCAGTCGTTGCAACAGAACAGTCTGATGAAATTAATGTATTCGTGTTCGAATATGTATTCGTTCCATTAACCGCTCATGGTGCTTAACAAAGTCATTTTGGGTGGGCGCCTACTTTTTAAAATCTTTTATTTAATTACATAATAGTACAAATTAAAGTATGGATTTCATGTGTAAATGTAGATATACTGCGCCAATAAAGTATCCTTACACTTGGAAAAATAATCACAATTTCCAAACTAAACAATATTGTGGTAAATTTCCTGCACATTTTGACACCACATTGAATCCAATGTGACTTCAAGAAGTAAAGTTACAAGCATTTGATTAGACGAAGGTCCAGTTTTAAAAGTGACAAATGGTCTATTCAAAACTCCACAGACTAGACATCTGGTTTGAGAGTGGTGAGTGGCTAATTTATGCGTTTGGCTTTAATTTAAAACAAAAGGAACAAAAGAAAACTGAAACAAAAGAACTGACAAATAAAATAAAAGTTATGAAAAGTACAGAGAAGCAAAAACTGAAATAAAAACTGCTTTAAATAACGCTTCATTGAAGAAACTGTGTTGTCTCTTTGTTTCGCTTGTTGGAATCTTTTTGCGCCTTGTATAGGCCAGTTTGTCACTTTTAAAACTGCAGCTTTGTCTTATCAATTGTTTGTAACTTTACTTCTTGAGGTCACATTAGATTCAATCTGGTGTCATAATGTGCAGGATTAAATAGTGCATCTATTAAAAACAACAAATTTCCCCCAATATTGTTCAGTTTTGGAATTGTGATTATTTTTCCAAGTGTAAGGATACTTTATTGGCGCAGTATATATGGTTATGTGTTTGATCCATGTATAGTATGCATGGTTGCTGTGTGTAGAAAAGTTGCTGATTGGGCGCTTATAAGGATATGGACGGTAAATGGAACGAATATGGTAATAACATGAATAATACATATGGAAAAGTTTCTATACAAAAACGATTCTGTTATAAACCATCTTTGCACAGTTTCCACCTCGATACACCTGAACACACATTTCCGTCCAAGAGCTTCCAAGCAAGCAGTGAATTGTCTCAACACAGTCTTTGATTACACTACACGGTTGAGTGCATAGCATCGTAAGAGCTTTGTGCGCTTCCAGCTGGAAAACAAACATGCCTCTGTGATTGTATTTTTGTTCAAACCTGAAGTGTTTTTTTCATCCAATCAGAATTTTTTTATATTGAACGAAAGGTTACACTTCCCCTTAAAAACACTTTTTCTCATTAGGTCAACAGATGTTTATAGCAAGGTAAATGTGGTAAATCTTTTGAAAACGACCTATCCCAGCACAAATTTTGAGCAAAATGTAGGTTTTAAAAGTCAAAACCGCAAGAGTTTCTTACAATATCTTTCCAATTTTAAATGTCATTAAATGAAAGAGCACACTTATATTGTCCATATACTAGCCTCATTAGAATGAGCACTGGCCAATTCTCTTTAAATTGCAAATATTGTGCAAAAAGTTACTATTTTCGCCTGTTATGCCATATGGTTGTAAATTCAATGAACTATGACTTTGCTAAAGAACGCTTACAAATAGATATGTTGCAGTCTGTGCGCGCTCATTTATAATGCGAGTGGGGTTGAGGGGGTTTGGGTGTAGGTTATGTTTATTTGTGTGGATATGGGTGTTTTGTGTTTGTACAGGGTGTCCTAAAAGTCGATACCATTTTAAACATTCATAACTCTAGTATTCAACAACCGAAACAAACATCAAGGTTACGGTGCAGAATTAAAACTTGTGTAATTATTTTGACACCAAATTTGACATATAAACACACACACATAATAAATACTAGTAATCTACGGTGAAACAGTTGGGCATATTACACACAAAAATCATCCAATAACTTTACAGCACATTCTTCGGATCCCAAGTATCCACTATCTCCTCTCAACAGTGGGGCATAATAATAATTCGCAGTGGATGATGAAAGACGGACAACATTGAACATAAGCGTCGTTCTTCTCTTACACCTTTTGTAAACAAATTCAAGGCATATTCAAAACATTAATTGTTACTTTTGATCTTCAGTTGGTGCTTCATCAGTGTGATCAGGGCCAAGGTTAAAACTAATATTTGAATATAATAACCATTGTTCGATGGAAAATTCTATGAATAAATGTTTTCACTTGTCATGCATGTCTTACTAAGGAAGGAAATGTATCATGTCTGGTATCCAAATAAATGCATGAATTTACTCTTTCCTTTCCAGATATGTATTGTGATGTCTCCTCGGTCAATCCTAGTGAAAGATATGACGGTATACAATGGTATCGAAACTTTTGGGACACCTTGTATGTGTATGTGTGACGTGAGGATAACAGGTGTGTTTCGTTTGGTGTAGGGGCCACGGTTGTTTGATGACATGTAAAACTGTACCAATTCTTAAGCAAAGTTGAACACCGATGGCGCTATTTATAATAATTGAACCATCATAAAAACAAGTAACATATAGCAGAGAAATTTTCAAACTAATTTTTATCATGAAATGAAAGGTATACCTCATATTATCGGGCTGAATTAAATTAAAAATATATCTAAATAGCGCCCTCAATTTCCACACAAATATACGATTTATAGGATAAAAATTACAACAAAAGGCAGAAAAGGATGAAAAATTTGATAAAGAAAAGAAATGTAGTTAAAAATAGCTAAAAATATATGTGCATTAGTGTGATAGCTGTTGGTTTGTAAAAGTCTAGAATTGAAAATTGTGCAATGTTTTGTTAGAAACATTAATAAATGATTGGGGGTGAGTGCGTATATGTGAATAATGCGTGGGGGTGGGGAGGGGTGTGCAAGGGTGTGATTTATTTGTTTTTAACGTTAATGTTTTTATCCGTATATGTGTATATCTAGTGATTCACAGTATATATCTAATGATTCACAGTATAGTCATGTATCACTTTAGCAAGCTGGGCTTAGCCACGGCATTATTACGAATTGCTTTACGAACGGTATATTGCAATAGCTTCTATGCCTACCGTATTGCAATAGCTTCTATGCCTACCGTGACTAGATGAATAAACTTATTGAATCCACACATAATGGATTAAAGGTAATATTATAGGTTTCTTCTCGGCCAATATGTGTGGAAGGTGGATTGTATCCTGTCCCATTTCTGTTGGTCTCCGTTTCTTAATCATTTATTCTCTGCTTCCGCATTGCAAATATCATCACTGTTTGCATTCACCCTGTATTGTGTCTTCAAGCTTGCCGTTAGATCACTTCTTCTTCACTCTTTTGATATCTTCACGACGCTTTAAAACATTGTAGCACTCTCTCCTCTACTTCCTACGCTCTATCTACCTTTCAAATACCTACTGCTTCTTGAGGCAATTTGCTACTGTTTGCTTCGCATGAATTCGTTGCTTTACTTCTGAATCGATGTTTTTCATACCTTAAAACCCTATAGTTTTATTCATATCTTCGCTTGTTTAACTAACTGGCATGTATTTTCTTTTTAGCACTTTTCATGCCACCGCTAGCATATCCCCCTATCTTTTATAGTGTATTGTCTATTGCACTTAAATTACTTACTTAAATAGTCCTTCCTAGCCATGTATATTTAACCGTATTTGGATATTTAAGAATTTCCTGTAGATTTTTATTTACATGTATTGTCGTTCTTGTGCTTGTAAATTAATAATAACAAAAATTGCTTTTGTGATTTATTATCTTTTACATACTGTGGATTATAAATAAGTGCCTGTTTCCAAGCTGCAGCTGATTTTCAATTTAGGCATTAGGTAATGAACAATATACGCTTACTAAACAGGAAAAGGGCATTTCAAAATATACCTTCACAACCAACATGATCAAGTATACTACAATGAGAATGTTTATGACTATATCTTTAGTCTATATTCTAGACCCAAGCAGATTTGCAGAAAATGTACATTCGTTGATGTTTCAGGGGGTCTACCAGGTTGGATTCAACTGTCAGTATAAATAATTTGTAAATTGTACTGAAAATGGAATAAGAAAATAATTGACATATGAGTGAATTTGATCTTTCACGTCACATGAACTAATCCAGTACAGTCTAGTGAACGGTCGTGTCTTCAATCTCTCGTAAAATAACAATCAAAACAGGTGATACGTTACACAATCATAACATGTTTGCATGTCCGCTGTTCTACATCAGTTCCTCGACATTTGCAATCTGTCCGTGATTTGATATTTTAGGATATGACATTAGTAATCATTTTGCAAGAATACAGAGAGCTGATTGATTGAATTGAATTTGGACGCAATAAGTGCAACAGCACTCAATCTGTTTCCTGAGGAAGTGGTATCAGAGCATCATCATAATTCCTTACAAAAATAATAAGTACAGCCCATAATGCTTTGCGGCATGGAGTTTTAAAAAAATGTGTCAAGATTCGGAAGCATGTGCCTCGTTGCTAAAACGTGGCTGGTTTCAGCCGGGTTTAGTTTTTCAAACACGTGTTATTGATAGTGATAAAAGATGCTGCAGGCAGAAAATGATGAAAATGATCCAAGTTTATACCTCGGCCGATTTGTGCTAAATGGGCATTCAGGAACCCATGTATAGGAACACATTCTAAATTCATTCGAAGGTATGTTATGTGGTGTTATTGAGTTCGCATTGGCGATTTAATACTTCGTGTTCTGTATAATGGGTTGGTACCACCTCTGTTGCGCTGGGTAGAATGGAGTTACGAGTATGTACCAAAATAGGCCTATTTGCATTGCAGACAATCATTTTATTCGCAAATGCATTTGTGAAAAAAAACCCCTGATATATACAGACCAAAGTCACAAAACATATGGATTTGAAATGTTGGCCAAAACGAATGTACGAGTACGAGTACAACATCCCAAGATAACGATGTTCATTAATTTCATAAAAATATCGGAAGTCTAATCATAGTGTATTATCAATATCATTGGTTCTTTGCATGTTATTCATGTAGAACAAAGAGTGGTTGTGAGAGATCATACCAAAGTCCCCCTGCAGCCCTGCTGGTCAGTTAATTATATAACTCATACAAAATTTCTTGTCATTTGATTGGTCAATTACTATTGATTATTTCTGCTATTTTTAGCCGCCAACTGCAAAATGACTATTGCACTCCGCGCGAGTGCAATAGTAATTATTTCCATTGCACTGACGCAGAGCTACCATAGCAACGCTGATAGACGCGCGAGGTTTCCACCTCGACTCGCCAATTATTGGTACGGGTGTTGCTTCTAAAATAAATGAACATTTTGATATTTTTAATTTATTTTGTTTTCCTGGTGATATTTAAAATTAAGTAGAAGAAAGGGAGCTTACATATGAGTTATATAAAACAAATATTTAATGTTTTTATTCGTTAAAGTGAAAAAATGGAAAAACAGTCCACAATAACTCCTCATGAAAACATTCTTACCATTGAACCCATAAACATTCAATATTTATATACTGTTTTAGTTTGCTTTTTAGCTCTATCAAAGCAGGGTAATATATCACCTTTCCATCCATATATTGCCTATTTTAATTTACTCATTAACATGTGGACTCTCAAGCTATTGTATATACTTTTTTTCTAAATACCGAGACTTGAAACACTGAAACACTTGAAAAGTACATTAAGCTGTAAGCAGATTACAAACGACTGAGAAAACCCAATTTTAACTGTTTAAAAACAGTTTAAGGTGGTACTACACCCCCTTGATAAACTTGTGACTATCTTTGCATTTTCCTCAAAAAATAATAACACACTGGTAATAGAAGTTATGTATCTTATAGGGGCAAGGAATCCAGTTACTACACTTGAATTTCAGTGACTCAAGACAAGCGGTATTTATTTATGATAAGAAAAGAGGTACCGCTAGAATGTACCTCATTTCTTAACATATAATACATGAACCACAAATCTTGAATCACTGAAATTTCCGTGAAGTAATTGGATTCCTTGCCCCTATAATATACATAATTTTTGTTACCAGTGTGTATTTATTTTTTTAGAAAAATGCAAAATTAGTCACAAAATATATCAGGGAGTGTAGTACCACCTTAAAGGGAGTTTACTTCCAGTAATCACGGTTGAGATATTTCTTATTCCTCTTAAATATGGATTAAGGGATTTACATCCGGTAATCACGGTTAAGATTTTTTATTATTTCTACTAAACATGTTTAAAATACTGTTAGATTTTGGTATGAATAATGTGAATGGAATGTGACTCTGGTAGAATTTGCAAAAACAATCACATGAGAAAAGACTGCTTTATTTTCATAGATTGAATTGAAGAGCCTTACTGAGCAGTAATTTGTGGAAAAAAATCTGTAATATTGATATAAGAAACATAACAGCACCGCGTTAAGCTTATGTGCTAGACATGTGTTGTGGAATAAAGTTCCGGATCCGGAACTTTATTACAAAATCATAGCCATAACTATATTAGTATAATAATTTTGGGAAATATAGCGTACATATTAAAAACTGGACTTCGGTCAAAATTGAGGGCGCAGTTGTATTATATCTCATATAACAGATAAAACGACCCAAAAGTTGTTTTTTAACTATTGACATGCCAGTGTTGTTTGGGAATGTCGTAGGAATGTGTGAATGGTCCAAATATTCACTTTGTTTTTGAAACGACGCAAACAATATCGAAAGTACTGTTAATTAGCAGGTTCCATAGTTGAGAACATCTGCTTATTATTAATGTAGTATTAATGGAGCATAACATTCTGATATAACATTGCTAACATTACATTAAAATTCAATGTTTACGCTTAATGCAGCAAGTTATGTCACCAAAATGTACTTTGTGATGTGTCGCTCGGTCATGTATAATTTACAAAGGTCAAATGTCTATAAACTGTTTCAATTATTCATTGCGTTAAACAAGGACTTATTTCTTACTTGACTGGTACGGCTCATCAAATACAATGCTGCCCGACAATTGGGATCCAGCATCAAGCATTTAAATATCCACATAACTTGAATGTTTGCTGATGTAATTTCATGTTTCATAGTGTGTTTTGTCATGGATATCTGCAATAGCAATGCATTTGAGTGATATTTTCTGAACTTTGCTTTAATTGGGGTATCAGTATAGTAATTTGGGTATATTCTGTATTTTAAACAGAATAAACAACATTGTTAACATTGAATACTGCATACCACAGAGAACCGGCAGGTATTTTATTCTCAGGAGATCAGAATTATAAAACCACATGTTTACTATTATGCGATACTCTCTAAGCAATGGGTACGTGGTTACATGTTTGCTATGTTTTCTATCCAGTGATACCAAAATAAATACAAACATTCCCCGCATAATGTCGATATGATGTTGAGCACACCTTTGCAAAATCGTGACATTTTTCTGGCTATGTACAAAAGTATAGTCAAAATTAATTTTCGGCTAAAATTGCTACAAATGTTTTTCACCAAATTTTCTCCTAAATAGGAAAAGAAATGACAATTTCAAACTAAACTAACAAAATAAAAGGTTAATGTCTCTTGGAATAATTTTACAAGAGCGAAATTAAGATCATGAATGTTACCGTATAAACCAATGATGGCCTCACCCCTACTCTATGGTGGTCAGTCATACCCCTGGGTAAGGTGCTGAGGTAAACATTTTATAACTAAAATGAGCGCAAGGGATGGCTCTACGATCAGCTTAAGCTGTTTGGGCGTAAAGACGAGCATGTTTTTGATGACAGATGAACAACCTTATGTTGGTACACCCCCTTCATTGGTATCATGATTCTTAAAAGATCATTCGTATTTACTCAGCGCTAAAGGTAGACGTGAATAAATAAGCAGAGATAAGCGTGTCCTCTTTACAAGATATATGAACCATCCTGCATTACTTTCCCCCGTTGCCATTTGCACGCCTTGCACGATTTTAGCACATGCCATGAATGGCGTACAAAATTGCTGCAACATTCTCATTTGCTGCTTATGTTATGTGTTGTTATGGTACATTACATGTTACCTTTGCAACCCAGGTTTCTCCAAGACCTATTTGAAGTTGAGAGTACAATGGAATAATGTGTTCTCCCATGTCTTCATTTGTAGTATTCTTTTCGTTGGTTTGTGAAACCATAGTCATAACAGTAATTTTTGAAAGAGCAATTTGATCATGATAAAGTCGTAGCTTAAATGCACAAAGATATTTCGATTTCTATACGAGGAATATAAAATATTTGTTAACACTAATTGAATGCGAAACAAAACACTTTAAAAAAAAGATCTGTTCTTAAACATGGCACTGTTTTGCAAATGTGGCTGTTTAAATTGGCTGATGAATAATTGAAATGGGTTATTATTTATCTTTTTGAAATTATGTAACTGGGACAAATGATTCAAATAACATTTATATATTATATCTAAGATCTGCTTTTTTTACATTCAAGCACACAAGATCAGAATATGAATTATGCAATAGAGCATACTTAGACATGAATATCATCATCATCATCATCATCATCATCATCATCATCATCATCATCATCATCATTATTAATATTTTGCCAATGACAAGTTGACAACATCACCGCAATTAACCACTAAAAAGTGAGAAAAATTTTGTTGGCAATTGTGTTCTTGAAAAGGTAAATTTATAAAGTATTAACAATTGATTGATTGTTATGATATATCCAATCAACAAGGCGGCAATAAAGAATTTTCTACATGCGAACCAATACATACGAAATTTATGAGCGAGATCATATAGGCCTATATTCTAACGACAACCCAGTACAAAAAAATCATAAATTTACCCACTTTCAATAATACAGCCGAGCATCGCACTTCCAGGTATTTCAAAAAGCAGAAAGCGGATTATCAAGGTCTTTTAAGACACCTATAAAAAGGAACTTGACATCCGGGAATCAGGTATGAGAGATTCCTGATTCCTTTTTAACATGATAATACTATTAGATTTGGATATGGATGACTTGAAATGATAGGAGATAGTTAACATTAATGGATACAGAGTTGACCCAACAGTGTTTTTATACTTACTGATATGTCAGTGTTATTTGGAACGTGAGAATGGTGAGAAATACAGAAGTTCCAAGGGACTACTTTTTCTTTAGAATTTGCTGCTTCAGCTACTAGTATGACATACTTTACAGCTTTTATAAATATGCGAGGTGTGCGTGAAGCCTGATTTTTTGTTACATTAGGTAATAGACAAAATCAGATCAAGAGCTTGACGACGTCAATCGATGCTGTAACATTGAGCGGTTAAGAACATCTGCTTACTGTATATACTATATTAATAGAGCGTAACATTCTGATATTACATTGCTAACATAACATTAAAATTAAATATTTACGCGTAATGCAGTAATTTATGTCACCAATGTGTACTTGGGATGTTGCTCGGTTATGTATAATTTAAAAAGGTCAAATGTTCAACTATAAACTGGTTGACTGTTTCAATTATTTATTGCGTTAAAGCAGGTCTTATTTCTTCCTTGAATGGTTCGACTCATCAAACACAATGTTGCTCGACTATTGAGATTGGGCTATTCCAGAAAATAATTGCACACCCCCTATAGAGGAGTAAATTTTCAATCAAAGAAATGTCCGGATTTCCAAGTCTGCTTTCTGAAAACGACTGGAATTCCAGTTGCCAATATCACTGGAAAAAGCTTGGAAATCCAATGAAATGAAGGAAATATCACGGAAATGTCCAAAATGAACTCTTAAATTGAGGATTTCTGATGTTGAACCATTTTTCTGCCGGATATTTTTACCTTTGGACACTTTAAAAGTCTGGATTTCCAACAGTCTCGGTTGGACAAAAAGTCCGGATATCCGCACTCCTCTATAGGGGGTGTGCATCTATTTTCTGGAATAGCCCATTCAGCATCAAGCGTATTATCTAAATATTAACATAACTTGAATGTTTGCTGATGCTGATTTGCATAATCTCTTGAAAATAAGAAGTGCCGTTTCATGGATAATTCTCCTATAGCAATACATGTGAGTGACATTTTCTGAACTTTGCTTAAGGATCAGAATGAAGGTACTTCATATATTCGTTTAAGTTTGAGTTGCTGGACTGCCTGTGAAAATAAAAGTGGGATCATCATAGATATTTGAGTTGTTTTGTTGGAATACCTATTATGATACTGCCAACTGTATCAGGCAAAAAGGATATAGATTTTGACCAGCATCCCGTGTTGAGGATCATAAAAGATACTTCGTATTTCTTATGAGAAATGAACAGCATTGTTGATATTGGCTGTGTTATGGATCGCAACGATTCAATGTCAAAAACACCTTTTACCCAAATTCACTTCAAAATGCACACAAAAAACACAATGTTTGTATAAGATGGAAAATATAGTGTTTAATGGAAAGTATAGTATGAATGGGCACTGGTCTTGCGTAATGTATATCCTTTGTGTACAAAATCCTTGCACAGGTGACGATTTTCAAACGGTGGTTCTTTCTCTATTCACTCACGTTCTTCAGGAAAAGCCTTTGTTCCACTCTGTTTCCACATGACATTGACAGATGTGTAGTTTTATAAAGCACACTTCAACAATACTTGCTTACTTACCTGCTTAAGATGAGTGGTGTCCTCGAACTACAACAGCACGCCAAACCCTTCTGTCCTGCATGGCCGTTCCCAAATCCATAACATCCAGTCCAGTGTCCTGTTTCAATACATCCCCGTATGTTAGAGGGGTCTACCAGGTTTTCTGTTTCCATGTTTTGGTGTCCAATGGATCAGCTTAGCTACAGGTTCATTTTGCTTCTGTATGCGTGCCCAGCAAAACGTGTCCTCCTCTCTCTGATCTTCTGTGAAAGTTTCGGTAGGTCACCATATAGCTCTTTGTTCGTGATGTGCTGCTTCCAATTGATGTTGTATACTGATCTAAGCATTCTTGTGTAGCAACCATCAAGTTCTTTACATAGTCTGGGAGACATAGTCCACGCTTCACATCCATAGGTTAGAACGGATTCGACGGTAGCAGCAAACAAACGGCTCTTGAATTTCTTTGGGAGAGTTGACCTCCAGATTTTGTTGAGGCTGTTACATGCTCTCCATGCAGCTGCTTTGCGTGTTTTTACATCTTTTTCCGTACTAGCCATCCATGCACCCAGATACTTGAAGTCGCTCACCTCTTCTAGTTTGGTGCCGTTGTTTGTCTGTATAGATATCTGTTGATTGTGGTTGAAAGACATGAACTTAGTTTTTGAAGCGTTCATTTTGAGGCCTACTTTTCCAACAGATGATTCAACCCTTTACAATACAGAAGAATATCGTCGGAAGCATCACATACTGGTCTATCTCGAAAAACACGCATTTCGAGAAAATCGCAATTGAAAATCTTCGTATTAAGTTAACCTTTCTATAATTTAATTAGACTATGGATTTTAATGAAAGTGGTTTTAAATTAAAGCATATACTTAACAAATTTATTTAAGTGGAATCTTGAATTATATTTATGTATGCAGTATTGCTTAAAACTACACTAAAGTTGTAGTTCTGTATGTGAAATAGTTTATTTCCCGATATCGTATTTAAAGTGCGTTTCATACTGGTCTATCTTGGGGGCTATCTCGATTTCGCGAACAATGATATGACTTTAGACGCATCACATACTGGTCTATCTCGAGATAGACCAGTATGTAATGCACTTTCAATACGATATCGGGAAATTAATGATTTCACATACAGAACTACAACTTAAGTGTAATTTTAAGCAATATTACATACGTAAATATAATTAAAGATTCCACTTAGATAAATCTGCTAAGTATATGCTTTAATCTAAAACCACTTTCATGAAAATCCATAGTCTAATTAAATTGTAGAAAGGTCAACTTAATACGAAGATTTTCAATTTCGATTTTCTAGAAATGCGTGTTTTTCGAGATAGATCAGTATGTGAAAATACGTATTTTGAAAAAATCATAGATAGTTTAAATAAACATTTTATAACTAATTATCTAGGAAAAATTGAGGTCTGTAATTTGTTGTATTGTAAGAGCTCCGTAAAAATGAACTATATACCAATTTTCTCAAAAAAGTCAACAATTCAAGATAGACCAGTATGTGATGCACCCGACGATATAATCCCTTTTAGGAAAAGATGCACTCTTTGGCGTACTCTACATAATCTTCGTTATAATTGGTAGCCCATTGACTATGAAAAAACATATATACATGGCTCGCAAGTACCTTTCCTTGGAGGCACATAAACAATAATCACATTAACTAGTCGACAACAACACAAGTTTAGTAAATCTGCCACGAAAATCTCCTGCTTCTGTCTTTTATACGGAGCTAATAAAACACAAAAGTCCAAGTTCTATGAAAGATCATTCTGCCACATTCATCTTGCTTTAGCCACAGGATTTTTCCATATGTAAGTCTGACTGACTTTGTTATTATGATTACATGGGGATTCCTATCTTTTATGAGATAGCTTTAAATGTAAACGAATTTGAATAATCAAATTAAATTACCCAGGACACACATATATGAGACGGAGAAATAAAGTCAAACTATGTGGTAAATTAAATATGAGAAAGGTTTTTAACACAAGTCAACACATACATAAATGACAGCCAGTGAAAAAATTTCACTGACCATTAGCTCAGTTGGTAGAGCATCGGTCCGGTGATCCGAAGGTCCCAGGTTCAAATCCTGGATGTTCAGTGAAAATTTTTCACTGGCTGTCATTTATGTATGTGATGACTTGTGTTAAAACCTTTCTCACACACATATATGCTTTACTCTAAAGTATAGAAAAAACAGCACCACGTGTGTACTACTATATGTCTATATAGCCTATACTCCACTGCAGATGGAGGCCTCTTCATCAATGTGTCCACTTTGTTCTGTCCTGAGCTATCCGCTTCCATGTAACGTGACCAGATTTTCTGATGTCATGTATTCATCTCCTACTTTGTCTGCCCCTTCAATTCTGCTAATGTAAGGTATTCAGTAAAGGTGAGGCCATCTATCATCTTACCGGCTACTATGTGATACTTGCACACGATGATTTTGTACGGGATCAATGCTGTTAACAGTGGATGATGTACTGCTAAGGACAGAACAATTAGCATTGTATGGGTTACTTCCTCTATAAGGTGCATAGACCAATCAAGCTGCGGCAATATGACAATCGCTTAACTTGTTTATGCTTAATATCGTTTCATACTCTTTGAGTCTTGGTTTCTTAATTACAATAATTGTTATCTGTCTACTTTGCAATGTGAAATCGGTATCATGATTCTTAGGAGATCATTCGTATTTACTCAGTGCTAAAGTTAGACGTGAATAAATAAGTAGGGATAAGCATGACCTCTTTACAGGATGTATAAACCATCCCGCATGACTTTCTCCGTGCTATTTACATACCTTGCACGATTTTAGCACATGCCATGAATGGCATGCAAAATTGCTATAACCTTCTTATTTGCTGCTTACATTATGTTGTCATGGTAAATGTCACCTATGCAACCCATGGGTTTTCCAAGGCCTGCAGTGTACTTGACATGAATATGAATTACGCAATGTAATATACTTAGACATGAATATCATCATCATCATCAACATCATCATCATTATCATCATCATCATCATCATCATCATCATCATCATCATCATCATCATTATCATCATCATCATCAATTATGACTGAAAAAGCTAACATTTTAGTTAATCAAAATGACTCTAGCCGTCAATTTTCAAATGACAATATCGCCGTAAAATTATACAAATTTTGTTGGCAGCCTGTTGGCATTGGTGTCTTTGGATAGATAATTTAAGATTTCCATTATTTGAAGAGAAATTTGTGTTGGTATGTTAGTGGAGTTATATTATTTCAAGTGTATTTTGTTAGTTGTCAAAGTTAAGAGAATATTACTTCTTCAAATTGATTGTTATGACTTATCCGATCAACAAGGCGACAATCAAGAATATTCTACATGCGAACCGATACATTCGAAATTTATGTGCGAGACCATATATATTTTAACGACAACCTAACAAAAAATATATACATTTACCCACCTTCAATTACAGCCGAGCATCGCACTTCAAGGTTGTTGAAAAACCAGAAAGCGGATTATCAAGGTCTTATAAGACACCTATAAAAAGGAACTTGACATCCGGGAATCAGGTATGAGAGATTCCTGATTCCTTTTTAACATGCTAATACTATTAGATTTGGATATTGATGACTTGAAATGATGGGAGATAGTTAACATTAATGGATACAGAGTTGACCCAACAGTGTTTTTATACTTACTGATATGTCAGTGTTATTTGGAACGTGAGAATGGTGAAATACAGAAGTTCCAAGGGACTACTTTTTCTTTAGAATTTGCTGCTTCAGCTACTAGTATAACATGCTTACTTACTTGCTTATTTCGGGTGGTTTTCCCGAACCACGACAGCTCTCCATATCCTCCTGTCCTGCATCGCCGTTCCCAGGTCAGATGCTTCCAGTCCAGTGTCTTGCTTGAGTACATCTACATATGTAAGGGGTGGTCTACCAGGGTTTCTTGTTCCATGTTTGGGTGCCCAGTTTATCAGGTTGGCGACAGGTTCACACTTGCTTCTGAAGCAGTGGCCAGCGAAGCGTGTTCTCCTTTCTCTGATCTTCTCGGAGAGCCTTGGGAGTTCTCCATACAACTCTTTGTTGCTTATGTGCTGTTTCCAGTGGATGTTGTACACTGCCCTAAGCATACAGGTGTAACAGCCGTCCAGCTCTTTAGATAGTTTGGGAGTTATGGTCCAGGCTTCACATCCGTACGTTAACACAGACTCCACTGTTGCACTGAAGACCCTCAGTTTGAAATTCTTTGGTAGAGCAGACTTCCAGATCTTACTTAGGCTGTTGCATGCTCTCCAAGCTGCTGCCTTGCGTGTTTTGACATCATGCTCTGTGCTAGCCATCCATGCTCCATGTATAACATACTTTACAGCTTTTATAAATATGCGAGGTGTGCGTGATGCCTGATTTTTTGTTACATTAGGTAATAGACAAAATCAGATCAAGAGCTTCAAATATTCACTTTGAATCTTTTCAAAGACGACGTCAATCGATGCTGTAACATTGAGCTGGTTAAGAACATCTGCTTACTGTATATACTATATTAATAGAGCGTAACATTCTGATATTACATTGCTAACATAACATTAAAATTAAATATTTACGCGTAATGCAGTAATTTATGTCACCAATGTGTACTTGGGATGTTGCTCGGTTATGTATAATTTAAAAAGGTCAAATGTTCAACTATAAACTGGTTGACTGTTTCAATTATATATTGCGTTAAACCAGGTCTTATTTCTTCCTTGAATGGTTCGACTCATCAAACACAATGTTGCTCGACTATTGGGATTCAGCATCAAGCGTATTATCTAAATATTAACATAACTTGAATGTTTGCTGATGCTGATTTGCATAATCTCTTGAAAATAAGAAGTGCCTTGTCATGGATAATTCTCCTGTAGCAATTCATGTGAGTGACATTTTCTGAACTTTGCTTAAGGATCAGAATGAAGGTACTTCATATATTCGTTTAAGTTTGAGTTGCTGGAGTGCCTTTGAAAATAAAAGTGGGGTCATCATAGATATTTGAGTTGTTTTGTTGGAATACCTATTATGATACTGCCAACTGTATCAGGCAAAAAGGATAGAGTTTTTGACCAGCATCCCGTGTTGAGGATCATAAGAAAATGCTTCGTATTTCTTATGAGAAATGAACAGCATTGTTGATATTGGCTGTGTTATGGATCGCAACGATTCATTGTCAAAAACACCTTTAACCCAAATTCACTTCAGAATGCACACAAAAAACACAATGTTTGTATAAGATGGAAAATATGGTGTTTAATGGAAAGTATAGTATGAATGGGCACTGGTCTTGCGTAATATATGTACAAAATCCTTGCACAGGTGACGATTTTCAAACGGTGGTTCTTTCTCCATTCACTCACGTTCTTCAGGAAAAGCCTTTGTTCCACTCTGTTTCCACATGACATTGACAGATGTGTAGTTTTATAAAGCACACTTCAACAATACAGAAGAATATAATCCCTTTTAGGAAAAGATGCACTCTTTGGCGTACTCTGCATAATCTTCGTTATAATTGGTAGCATATTGACTATGAAAAAACATATATACATGGCTCGCAAGTACCTTTCCTTGGAGGCACATAAACAATAATCACATCAACTAGTCGACAACAACACAAGTTTAGTAAATCTGCCACGAAAATCTCCTGCTTCTGTCTTTTATACGGAGCTAATAAAACTCAAAAGTCCAAGTTCTATGAAAGATCATTCTGCCACATTCATCTTATTTTAGCCACAGGATTTTTCATATGTAAGTCTGACTGACTTTGTTATTATGATTACATGGGGATTCCTATCTTTTATGAGATAGCTTTAAATGTAAACAAATTTGAATAATCAAATTAAATTACCCAGGACACACACATATGCTTTACTCTAAAGTATAGAAAAAACAGCACCACGTGTGTACTACTATATGTCTATCAGCGTACTTCGTATCAGCGCTCATCAACTCATGATTGAAAAGGGTCGTTATTCCTCACCAAAAATTCCTCCTGAAAATCGTCTTTGTACTTTTTGTGAGCTTCACGAGGTTGAAGATGAATTCCATTTTGTTATGCGTTGTTCGCTTTATAATAACTTGCGTGGTAATTTGTTTGATAAATTTAGTGATATATTTGATTTCAATTCAATGTTTGTTAATAACAAATTTCATTTAATTATGAGTGCTAACGATCATGATACAGTTCATGTAGTTGCTAATTATGTTAAATCTGCATTTGATCTACGATCATCAATAAATTGATTAATTAGTTTTCAGTGTTACAGTATTATTGTGCTAGTTTATAATAGTAATTTTAAAAATTGTATTAGTTGTAGTATTTAGTGTTGTCTTGTATTTTGACCATACCTGTTATATGGTGAATGTCAATAAAAATTCTATAGCCTATACTCCACTGCAGATGGAGGCCTCTTCATCAATTTGTCCACTTTGTTCTGTCCTGAGATGTCCGCTTCCATGTAACGTGACCATATTTTCTGATGTCGTGTATTCATCTCCTACTTTGTCTGCCTCTTCAATTCCGCTAATGTAAGGTATTCAGTAAAGGTGAGGCCATCAATCATCTTGCCGGCTACTATGGGATACTTGCACACGATGATTTTGTACGGGATCAAGAATGCTGTTAACAGTGGATGATGTACTGCTAAGGACAGAACAATTAGCATTATATGTGTTACTTCCTCTATAAGGTGCATAGACCAATCAAGCTGCGGCAATATGACAATCGCTTAAAAATTGAGTTAGCTTGAAATTCCCCTGGACAAGGAACTCACTGCTAATTTGTCTCGTTGTAGCCCGTGCGAAACTCGGGGAGCTGATCCTGGTTGCGATGGTTATTTGTGGAATGTCTAGGGTGTGCGCTCTTGAAGCAGCAAAGTCCCTGATTTGTTGTTTAATGGTTTGTGGAATGATATGGGGCCGTAGTGGTCAGCGACAACCTGTAAAGTGTGCTGAGGCTTGTGGATCAACGTCTAGGCGTTGTGCCTGTGCGTAGCGCACTATAAATCACTGCGCTTTTTTTTTAAAAAACCTGTTTAAGCTTTTAAAATATCATTTCCAACTCTTTGAATCCAGGTTTCTTAATTCCAATAATTGTTATCTGTCTACTTTGCAATGTGAAATCGGTATCATGATTCTTAGGAGATCATTCGTATTTACTCAGTGCTAAAGTTAGACGTGAATAAATAAGTAGGGATAAGCATGACCTCTTTACAAGATGTTCAAACCATCCCGCATGACTTTCCCCGTGCTATTTACACGCATTGCACGATTTTAGCACATGATATGAATGGCGTGCAAAATTGCTAAAACCTTCTCATTTGCTGCTTATGGTAAATGTCACCTATGCAACCCAGTATTTTTCCAAGGCCTGTGTATTTTTTTGTATATTTAAGTTTAGGGCACAATAGAATAATGTGTATCACGTGTCTTTCTTGTTGATATTCCTTTTTTTGCAGATGCTCGAAGAAAATATGTGAATAGCATATTCATTTTTTTATGCATATAATATTTTGACATGAAAATATCAGATGGGGTAAAATATCAAAAGAGAATTATCGCTAACATTCATCATAAAGTCATAACAAAAAAATAAATAATTGAGTGTGAAACATCATCCTATAATATGAAACTACTTATTATAATATGAAACAGTACAATATTTTTGTAAACCTGTCCCAGTTTTACAGATTCGACTGGTTAAATCTACCGTTCTGAACCAACATTAGTTGATAAATAATGGAAATGGGTTTTGATATAATTATCATTTGCGAAATGTTAACTGGGGCATATGATTCAATTTCTGTGATATCTTTTGAGATCAAATGCTTGATGTAACAATACAATTTTATTTTCATTACGGCTCACGAGATCAGAATGAGTTATTCAATACATCGTTTTTTATTCCATCATTAACGTTGTCATCTCCATCTTCGCCATCGGCGTCATCATTATTTTGTCGTGATTATTATCATTGTATCATCGTTGTCATCATTATTATCATCATCAACATCATCATCATCATCATCATCATCATCATCATCATCACCATCATCATCGTCATCATGATCATCATCGTTGTCCTTCTTGGTCGTCTTCCTCGTCATCTTTGCCATCATCATTATCAACATCATCATCATCATTATCCATCACAGCATCATCATCGTCATCATCATCATCATCATCATCATCATCATCATCATCATCATCATCATCATCATCCTCATCCTCGAATCTCCTCCTCTTCCTCATTATCATCATCACATCAGCGCAGCAGCAACAACAACAAAACCACTTCACCTGTACTAATATTATTCCTTTCTGTAGCTAGTAATCAGAAGTGAATAGTTGAGCAGATAAAAAAAGACTGAAAAGTATTAAAAAGGGTGAATGGTACTTTTGTGCTTTATTCGTTAATTTAATTAACAAGGCCTAGTGATAAAACAGCTACTTTAATAGATGTTTTTTCTCTGTGTTATTTTCTTCTCTTGTTAGTGGACTGGGAGTGAGAGTGAATTCAAGCAACTCTCTGGGCTGCTGGTTCGGCTCAGAGTTCGGTGTGTCACAATAGAGACTGAGATCTGTGCAATGGTGAAAGTAGAAGGCATCAAAACTTGTAAGTAGCATATTGCATATTACACGTATTTTATAACATCTATTAAAAAATCATAGTGATAACTTCAAAAGAACTTACGAAAAGAAGATTAATATAAACCATAAATGTGAGTCCAGTTGATCAGTTTTATGCTTAATTCAATATTTATTAAACCTGGATGAATGACAACCTTCACAAACCTTCATTAACCATCACCGTGTTAAGTGTAGCGACAATGTCACAACAGCTTTTCACTGGAAAAATTATAAGGTCGCCTCATTGGTAATGTTGTACAAGACTCTCTATAATAATCTGGGGCCCGGATTCTTCACCATGAGGAAACAATGTGTCTCATATACGACCACTGGAGGGCGCATGTTATTTTCGAGAGATGCAATTTACAGAGGAAAAATTCACACATTGAACCATTTACTAAAATGTGTCTCTTATCTATAGCATACTTATGCAATCATAAGCAATAAGTAGCCAATATGTGCAATGATATTGTGATATGTTTTACTAAAAAGGAGCTCAGTATCTGTAGGGTGCTGGTACAATGATGCCATGCTTAAGGTATATAAAAATTTAGGTATACACATTAAGGCACAAACGGAAGGAATGAAATTAAAACGATTCGGAAGCAAGCTATGGCACGTATATCAGTCACTTTGAGTTTTTATTGACATCGTTCAATAACCTCTTCAATTAAGTGATAAATCCAAAACTGACCTCAGTCTTTGAAGTATGAGTTTTTGTACCTAATTCATTAAGAGGTCATATTATAATTGTATTATCATATTGGGTTCAAACAACCGTGTCCTGATAGATTCGACTATTTAAGATCCTATGTTACGTAATCCCCAAAGAAACACATGGCAGATTTCCCAGTATAGTTTTCTGATGACAATTTCAAATTAAATCTCATGATTCAAATTGAACAAATTGACGACGATGAACGAACGTGTTGAAATCAATGTTCATTTAGATTCTAATGATGCTTAAATCCCGCGTGTAAGGGGGGCATAATGAGCTTGTCAGGCTTCCTATATGACAGTTGATCTTGTTTCATCTCACAGACAACCGTAGCTGAGGATATTCACCTTTCCGTGGTAAATGTCAACAAAACTACACTAAGCCAAAAAAGAAACTTATAATTTTTCACAAGGTCATATCTTAACATCCTCTCCATAAAAATGAACAAAAATTGCACACAGGATTACTTCAATACTCTACTCTAAACACTGGTCAGTAACCAAACAGTTGTCCAACTGACACAACAGCAAAATACACTGACATGCAACACCTTCCTGGACCACATTCACAGCGCAACAGATTTCTTTGGCTGGGTTCCAATTTTCGCCTGTACATGAACAAAAATTACACACAGGATTACTTCAATACTCTATTCTAAACACATGTCAGTAACCAAGCAGTTGTCCAACTGTCACAACAGTAAAATACACTGACACGGAACAGCTTCCGGGATCACATTCACAGGCGAATAATTGGAACCCAGCCAAAGAAATCTGTTGCGCTGTGAATGTGGTCCAGGAAGGTGTTGCATGTCAGTGCATTTTGCTATTGTGTCAGTTGGACAACTGCATAGTTAGTGACATGTGTTTAGAGTAGAGTATTGAGGCAATCCTGTGTGTAATTTCGGTTAATTTTGATAGACAGGATTTTAAGATATGACCTTGTGAAAAATCATAAGTTTCTTTTTTGGCTTAGTGTATTAACAATTTGGCACATGATAATAATGACGGTGAATTTTTCACTGCAATCAAAATGACGATATATTTGAGGCTGGTTAGATTTTCTCACGTGAATACACAGCATTTAATGCAAAAAGTTGACTTCTCTAAGGTTGATTTACAACAACACTTGACAGTTAACGTAAAATTGAAAGCAGAACAAATTACTTGTACAGGGAGCAACTATATAATTGTCCCTGCATGTTTTGTCATATTTTTAGAAATGGGTGTAGCACATTATCGACACGAGAACTGGTCAAAAACGTCAGGATTGGTCTATACATGTACATACCATTATACAGATAATTCGTTGTCACGTACGTGGTTATGAAGTTTAGACTTAAAGCGCCATTTTTCGTTTTCCCTTTTACACTTTTGCCCTTTTTTATTCGTTCGAATTACACATTAAAAGTGTTTGTATATCTTGGAGGAAATATCATCTGAGAAAAGCAAGTAATGATAAAAGGTTAGCAGTAATTCTAGATTCTCGTTCCATCCAGCGTAGTTCACTAACATTTGCTTTTCTTAGGTCTGTTTTCTCTTAACCTGGTAAAATTTCATCCCACAATGTCTAGCCTTGTAATAAAACACATTTGACTCTGCATTAAGTGTTAGAGTTGTGCAAGTAGCTTACAGAGTTCCATGCAGACATTTCTATGTTTGCAATGTACAGAAAGTTTTTAAAGCAACATTTACACTTTCTTTCGCTACATAGATAAAAAAAAAGATATCTACTGTGTCATTTTTTGGTTTCACAAAGTCTTTGTTAGAAGTTATTCACACATAGGATCAATGAATTCGACATGACTATTGTAACCTACCACGATAAAAGAAATTTGATTCAATTTTATATTTAAAAATAACACCGTGGCCCATAACTCAAATTGTATTTTTGACAATTTGAAACCTACGAAATCATTATACAAATCCGTTACATACTTTTCAGAAGTTTTAACTTCGAAGGGTTCAGATTTGCAAAGAATACCTAAAAAACGTTAAAAAAAGTTATGTGCATGTACGAATTAATGAGTGTTGGCCATTAATACATAGTAGGTTGTGCCCGTTTATCGTGGCAGGGCAATTGTTTTATTACATGATCTTAAATTCTTAGTTTGGACAATTTAAGGCGGTTGCTATTATTAATACTGAAAATAGCCAAACATATATTCAAAATGCCACATACACTCATTTGGCATTCTAGCACAGCGTAGGTAAAATGAGGCCACTAAATTGAAGCCAAGGTTATAATAATGTACAATAATAATAAGGATGTACCTGGAAGGACAGACCGATCTGTGTCAATAAGCAATATAATGATACAATATTCCTCGGTCCGTTTGAAAATTATCTTCACTTGCTTCAATTCAATCCTTCAATTTGGTCAAATCACAATACATGTAGTTCTTCAAGTATATTTTTTATATTGTCTCATTCGAGCATACACAATCCAGATTAAATGCAATACGTGGCATATATACTGCGCCAATAAAGTATCCTTACACTTGGAAAAATAATCACATATTAATAGATGCACTATCTCATCCTGCACATTATGACACCACATTGAATCCAATGTGACTCCAAGAAGCACAGTTACAAGCATTTGATTAGACGAAGGCCCAGTTTCAAAAGTGACAAACTGACCTATTCAAAACTTCAAAGACTAGACATGAATGAGTGGTGAATGGCGAATTTATGCGTTTGGCTTTAATTTAAAACAAAAGGAACAAAAGAACACTGAAACAAAAGAACTGACAAATAAAATTAAAGTTATGAAAAGTACAGAAACTGTGTTGTCTCTTTGCTTCGCTTATTTTGCGCATTGTATAGACCAGTTTGTCACTTTTAAAACTGGAACTTCGTCTATTCAATTGCTTGTAACTTTACTTCTTGAGGTCACATCGGATTCAATGTGGTGTCATAATGTGCAGGATTGCAAATTTACCCCAATATTGTTCAGTTTTGAAATTGTGATTATTTTTCCAAGTGTAAGGATACTTTATTGGCGCAGTGTATTAAGAAGCGTATAGTTCTTTTTCAATTCTTGTACTTACAAAATATTAAACAATAAAACTAATCAAACTAATTGGTGCTTATTTGAGCAAATAACCTTCTTTATTCTTCATCTACTTCTTTTGCTCCTTCTTCTCTTTGTTCAAAAAGTTCTATTAGACACCCAGCCTCGCAGAAATGCTCATTATCTAAAATACTTCTTTACATTTACCCCCATCTGCAAGCGTTTCATTTATATTTGATTCTACGCTGGAGGTATAAAAATAAAATGAATGATTTCAAATGGTACAGAATGCGCTATCTAAATGAACTGACATTTATCCAAGCACGTCGTGCTTTTAGGATTTCGGATTCTATAAAATTAATACATTACAGTGGGGCAAATATACAAAATAATGGCAAATATCATTTCCGGAGCAATGCTCACATGATCTTCTCCAAGGCAAGACACCAGAGTAAGCTTGCCCTCGAATAACAAGATTGTTTTACCTTCGGAGGAGGTTATCATCTACATACACCTGGGTAGATATTTAAAGGCAGATGATGTCATCTCTGCATTGAACAATTGTCAGGTTTAGTTTTTCGGACGAGGATGCGGTACGTGAACGTGTGACGTCATTAAGAATGTTAGTCTCAAAAGAAAAACCTGTTCGACTGAAGTACCGATTAGTGTTGCGATAGTTAACTGCACATTAATGTTGATTACGTCTCATAAAGTTGCCAATGTAACGACGGCAGACGTTCACCTTCCGGATTCACATTTCACGTAGGAAAACATAATCCGATCAATTGGTACCTCGGAGCTCGAACCCGAAACCTTACGATCATGAGCAGAAACTCGTATCTCTGCATCACTGTGACGTGGACAGATATTTGTTTTCATATGTACCAATTGTGATTTAATTTGTCTACTCAACAGATACGATATTTTGGCCGTCACCCAGTACAGCAGCTCCTACTAAGACTACCAGAACGACTATGGGAGATGAGCCACAGTTTATAGTGCGAATTGGCACAAGCGATCCATCCTCCGCGACAACACCTGTTTATCAGGCCATCACATCAACGGCTGGGAACAAAACAGGTAAACAATTACAATCCAATATAACCCGCAATTCGCCGTAGAAGTGACGTCATGATCGGATTAACTATCATAGCAATACAGGAATACAATTTTTGAATAGATCGCCCAGCACTTCAAGCAGATTGCACTAATCACCTGTGTATGTCTGCAAACATAGATTGAATACAATACCGCTCTCTTCAAAGATACTAATCATACAGGTGCGAGTAGTCAGCCTTTCTTTGACATATATGGATCAATGAATCGCGTGAACGTTGTATAGTGCAGGGCGATTTAGTCAATATTGTATTCCTCTATTGATATGGTAGTTAATCCGATTAACTACGTCACTTCAACGGCGAATTGCGCTTATTATCCTGTCAATGGATATAAAGCAGTCGTCTCTCCTTCTCCATGTATTCATATAAATTAGTTTCATTAACCGTATTAATCATAGGGCGTGACTATATTTATTGTATGAAATTCGAGATACATTATCTTAAGGGTAATGTGGAATACTAGTAGTATGTCGACAAAAAGGCGGGCACAATATAATTGAAGACCGAATTGAAAAGACTAGTTTGCGTATGACATCATGTCAACCGGACCAAAACCAACCAATCACGTCGCCCATTTGCCCTGACGCCAGACGCAAACTAGTCTGTTTAATTCGGTCTTCAATTATAGTTACATAAATATGCTTACTATTTACCTTCTACGTAAAAGTACCTGCACTTCACTCGCCATCTCTATGGTACAAACAAAAGGTATTACTCTAGGCTTTGGGGAATTTCAGCAACACCTGGATATTATTAACTGTCGATTATAGAGAGAGCCAAAACACAATTATGATCTTCTTAAACAGAATACCACGGAATCTATAGTATCTTTAGCATCGACAAAATCGACCAAAAAGGCATTTTATTTTCAATGCATCACAAAAAAATGTGTATGAGCTACGACAATTCTCCGGGCAATTCTCCAAAGTTGCCATGCTTTTTCATAAGTGTGTAGCGATCGGATGTAAAAGGGGGACCACGTAAGTAAACTGACACGTTACATGTTACATATGATTAAAAAATTAAAAATCATGATTATTTTCTCTGGTTTGAAACGCATTATTAGACAAAGGAATATTAAATAAACGATAATTACAATTTGTGAAATCTTGGAAGATCGTTGCTTCGTTGTTTTTTGCATTTATGAAATTCTTAGAATAAATAGGATATTGAATACCGAATCTCCAGAAAAACATCAAGTTGCGTGAATTAATAAATCTCGAAATAATCATTACACTCTTACCATTACCAGTATGCATTAAAGAATAATCCCTACTGTTTTTCACCACGAATATTCATCAACATCTTCTTTTATTGAAAGCTTTCTTTAGAAAACACACAATCGTTCTCCAGTTTTCATCATGCCTATTGCTTCTGGTTCACGGAGTCACAAGTACCATCCCTGCGCCAGAGGCTAAGCGCAATCTGATATCTCCTTGCCAAACACCTGTAGTGTCTGCTTCCATGATTGAATAATTTGAGTAGATCTATCAGTTCAGAACCAGGAGTCACCCTTTCCAAACAAGTTGATGGGGAACAGTGTTTGTAATGTTTATAAGCTCATATCCCAGTATTGTTTAAGTCACGATTAGCAAAAAATGACGTTACAAAATGAATGTCAATGTATGTCGGTATGATTAACACAAGTACATTTGATGAGTATATAGCTTAAATTTAATAGCAGAGTGTTAGTTTCACAAAAGCTTACGTAATTAATCGACTTCTGCATGTCAAATATTTTTGGTATTATATTTAACCAATAATATAATATAATTCCGAATCTAAGAACCCGACTGTCCCTGTTAAAAAATCAACCTAGATGAATGAATGAATCGTGCCATTAACAGTGCGCAATTCAGATTAATTCAACAAGGATCCTGCTTGAAAACGTTTCGTTAGAAAACACTTAATCGCTCTCCGGTTTTAATCATGCCTGTTACCTAGTACCTAGTACCATTTCAAATAAGTGTGGAGGATGGGGAGGGAAGGCGTGTAAAGTGATACTCCGGCTGCCTTAGTGAGTTGGCAAATAGGCATGATTCAGAAAAATTTAGCAAAGAAATTAAAGGGGAGGGATCAAAAGCGTAAATTTGCAGGGTATCTGATATTAAATAAATAAATAAATAAATAAATAAATAAATTAATTAATTAATTAATTAATTAATTAATTAATTAATTAATTAATTAATAAATAAATAAATAAATAAATAAATAAATAAATAAATAAATAAATAAATAAATTATTAATTAAAAAATAATAAATACATTAATTAGTGTACAATCAATGGTAATTACACGTCACTCTGTTTGTGGCACCATAAATGATCGTTGTTTCTTTTTTCGGAAAATTTTGCATTCATGAAATGTTTAGAATAAATGGAATCTTGAATACCAAATCTCAAGAAATATATCAAGTTACGTAAATTAATAAATCTCGAAATAATCATTACGCTCTTACCATTACCAGTATGCATTAAAGAATAATCTTTACTGTTTTTCACCACGAATATTCATCAACATCTTCCTTTATTGTAATCTTTCATTAGAAAACACACAATCGTTCTCCAGTTTTCATCATGCCTATTGCTTCTGGTTCACGGAGACAAGTACCATCCATGTGCCAGAGGCTAGGCGCAATCTGATATCTCCTTGCCAAACACCTGTAGTGTCTGCTTCCATGATTGAATAATTTGAGTAGATCTATTAGTTCAGAACCAGGAGTCACCCTTTCCAAACAAGTTGATGGGGAAAAGTGTTTGTAATGTTTATAAGCTTATATCCCCGCATTCTTTAAGTCACGATTAGCAAAAATTTGATTTCACAAAATGAACGTCAATGTATGTCGGTATGATTAACACAAGTACATTTGATGAGTATATAGCTTAAATTTAATACCAGAGTGTTAGTTTCACAAAAGCTTACGTAATTATCGACTTCTGCATGTCAAATATGTTTGGTATTATATTTAACCAATAATATAATATAATTCCGAATCTAATAACCCGACTGTCCCTCTTAAAATATCAACCTAGATGAATGAATGAATCGTGCCATTAACAGTGCGCAATTCAGATTAATTCAACAAGGTTCCTGCTTGAAAACTTGTCGTTAGAAAACACTTAATCGCTCTCCGGTTTTAATCATGCCTGTTACCTATTACCTAGTACCATTTCAAATAGGTGTGGAGGATGAGGAGGGAAGGCGTGTAAAGTGATAGTCCGGCTGCCTTAGTGAGTTGGCGAATAGGCATAAATCAGAAACTTTAGCAAAGAAATTAAGGGGAGGGATCAAAAGCGTAAATTTACAGGGTATCTGATAATAAATAAATAAATAAATAAATAAATAAATAAATAAATAAATAAATAAATTAATTAATTAATTAATTAATTAATTAGATAATTAATTAATTAATTAATTAAATTAATAAATAAATAAATTAATTAATAAATAAATTAATTAATAAATTAATAAATTAATAAATTAATAAATTAATAAATGAATAAATGAATAAATTAATAAATTAATAAATTTATTTATTTATTTATTAAAAAACATTAATTAGTATACAATAAATGGTAATTACACGCCACTCTATTTGTGGCACAATAAATGATCGTTGTTTCTTTTTCGGAAATGTTTGCATTTATTAGATGTTTAGAATGAATGGAATCTTGAATACCAAATTTCCAGAAATATACGTGAATTAATAAATCTCGAAATAATTATTACACTCTTACAATTACCAGTATGCATTAAATAATAATCCTTACTGTTTTTCACCACTAATATTCATCAACATCTTCCTTTATTGAAAGCTTTCTTTAGAAAACACACAATCGTTCTCCAGTTTTCATCATGCCTATTGCTTCTGGTTCACGGAGTCACAAGTACCATCCCTGCGCCAGAGGCTAGGCGCAATCTGATATCTCCTTGCCAAACACCTGTGTGTCTGCTTCTATGATTGAATAATTTGAGTAGATCTATTAGTTCAGAACCAGGAGTCACTCTTTCCAAACAAGTTGATGGGGAAAAGTGTTTGTAATGTTTAAGTCACGATTAGCAAAAATTTGATTTCACAAAATGAAAGCCAATGTATGTCGGTATGATTAACACAAGTATATACATAAGATCATATCCCCGTATTGTTTAAGTCACGATTAGCAAAACAAAATGATTTCACAAAATGAAAGCCAATGTATGTCGGTATGATTAACACAAGTACATTTGATGAGTGTAGTTTTAATTATAGCAGGATCGACAGGAGTGTCACAAAAGCTTACGTAATTGATCGGCTTTTGTATATCAAGGATATTTAGTTTTCCGAATCTACAAAGAACCCGACTGCAAAGGCCAAGATAGCAAGGTGGCCCTTTCAGTAACTGTTAGCATGTTCAAAGCGTAAATTCGCAACTGGAGTCTTAGTCGACCAATTATATTAACCAATAATTTCATTACAGATCTACCAAAAACAATACACTAACTGAAAGAATTCTCAAAATAATCACCGTGATGTCACTGTTTTACAATATAAATATTCGTCAACAAGTTCAATATTGAATGCTTTCTGTAGAAAACACAAAGGTTTCTCGTTTTTAATTATGACTATTCCATCTCGTTCAGGGAGACTCGTGTACCTCAAGTACCAGCCCTTAAGAGGTTAGGCGCAATCTGATATCGCCTTGCCAGCAACCTGTAGTGTCTGCTTCCATGAATAAATAACTTGAGTAGATCTATTAGTCTAGAACCACGAGTTACACTTTGCAAACAAGTTGTCGGAGAAAAGTAAAAGGTTTTTAATGTTTTAGTCATGATTTACACAAAATTGCTTTCATAAAAACGATTTTCCCCGGTTTGATTAATTTGATTATTTCGATATAAAAAGTGTAGCTTCATAGCATTTACGTAAGAAGTACAAGTTTAAAAAGTTTACGCAAATGATCGACTTCTGTATTATAGGATTGTGGGTCTACCAATTGCATTGAACAAATAATATCATATCGGAACAGAAAAACCTGTCCTTGTTAAAATATCAACTAGCATGAATGAATGAAAACTCAAAATATTATTTTCGCTCTCGCCATCAACATTTCAGAATAATTCCAGCTCTTCTCCAACACAAATATATTCACCAACAAGTTATTTTTTGCAAGCTTTCTTTAGAAAAAACCGAATTGCTCTTCAGATCTAATCTGCATGCCTCGTTCGAGGAGACACAAGTACCAGCCCTGCGCCAGAGGTTAGGCGCAATCTGATATCTCTTTGCCAGCCACCTGCAGTGTCTGTTTCAATGAATTAATAACTTGAGTAGATCTATTAGTCCAAAAACACGAATTACACTTTCCAAACAAGTCAGTAGAGAAAATCAAAATGGTTTAGTCACGATTAGCGACAAATTGCTTTCTTAAAAACGAATTTCAATGTATGTTTCAGTCTGATAAGTTTGCTAAGGGCGTTTTTTAGTCACGATTGGCACAAAATTGCTTTCATAAATGCAGAAGTAAATTTGTTTCGGTCTGATTAATTTGATTATTTTGATAAGTTCATAAGATTAGTCTGCTCTGATATCAGGATCGTCTGGAGTATCCGATGTAAAAAAACTTACATTAATAGTCGGCTACAGCTGTATATCGCGGATTCTAAATATAACTACACATATTTTAATAAAGTTATTGTATCCGAATGGTAAAGGTCTGTGTCTGAAATTCCTGATCAATTCGTGAACAATGTACATTACAATGTCGTTCTTTTTCATCTAATCTACACATGCGGCCTTGGTTTTTATACACGGTTGTAATCACATAATGTAAAGGTAAAATCCACAGCAGAAATCACATAACTGATCTGCAACATATCAGCGCGAAATTGTATAATCAATCTCCCCAAAGAATTGCCATTGCCCACAGACCCTAGAGTAATCAAAGCCATCCATCTTATTGACAGACGAATTCTTTGCAATTGTCAAGGGATTTTGTTGCTGCATACAAAAAGACAATTTTTTTTGTAATCATTAAGAAAACAGTTTCGTTCATTTGGTGCATACCAGTAAAGAATACTCTAAGGAAAGTGGTTATATATCAGTCAAAGAAGGCGATATTAAATGGATCTTTTGTGTTACGTCTGAGATGCTTTCGTATATTGTAATTCTTACACAGTCTTGGTAAAATGACGTTTAATGTGTAAATTTGGATAAGGCAAGTACTGCAGATTTTAATAATAAAAAAATAAGGCCCAAGTTTCATTATATATTGTAGTTTCATTGAAAGTGGAAGAGTGGTATGTTTGATAGAAATAATTATGGAAATCCAGATTTTGATGTCAACAGATTGCCACAAGTATGCCCCAACTGATCACAGTGATAAGTCTACAATAGATTATCTCTAAATTGTCACTGTGATTAAGAATATTTGCACATTTAAGTTTTCAAGTTTTTAAATAATAAAGAAGACATCGTTGAACAACAACTTTACTGTTCATAGACTAACATTATTGTAAAAAATCCTTTTATACGGGTAACTCATTTAATAGTTCACTAATCAGCGTCCATTCTTTGAATAATAATATATCTGCTCGGTAACAAACGTGTGGGTTTCATGTACAATATTGGCATATTAATTGAAGCAATTATGGCACAACGTCGATAGCGTTAAGGTGTTTGACCAGATCGATGTACACATACCCAATTTTTCCCTCATCAAAACAGATGTTTCTCATATACCCAGTAAATTGTAAACATTTAACGCCCGAGATATGGTTTGTTTAGATGGTGTGAACAAAAACGTGGGAAAATGGAAACTATGTTCGTGGTAAAATGTGGTAAAATGTGGTAAAAAGAAGTATGTACTTTCAAATGGGGCCATTGGTTATTAAGGTTTTTGCTATCATATCAACACCGCTGGAGGAATACATCTCAAAATTTGGAAGCACCCGAGCTAACGGTGTTTGTGCTCATATATTGAGAAAAAAGGCCCACACTAATATGGATTCAATACGTAGGCTTATTGTAACGGGGTTTTATTTTTCCTGGTAGAGGGAAATAGCGAAAAGTTTCGTTTTGGCCTGTTATTGTCATAACTGAATAACTGCAATACGCTGTAGAAGCTACGTAATAATCGGATTAACTACCATAGCAATAGAGAAAAACAATTTTTGAATAGATCACCCTGCACTACAAGCATATTGCACTAATCACCTGTGTATGTCTGCAAACATAGATTGAATACAATACTGCTCTTTTCAAAAATACTAATCTTACATGTGCGAGTGATCAGCCTTTCTTTGACATCTATGGTTCAATGCATAGGTACCGCGTGAACGTTGTAGTGCTGGGCGATCTATTCAAAAATTAATCCTGTTACATCATCACTTCGACAACGTATATAAGTATACATGTGACCAGTGGCTTGCTTCACTCATTTCTGTCAATGTATTGGCCTGCATATTATTTAAGCAAAATTACCAAAACTAGAAAAAATATCCCCCGACTCGCCTCAATGATGGTTGGTTAATATTCTGTGGAATAAAATAAACAAGCAGAATACTAGACCAGAACAAAGCGCTGCAATTCAAATTACGTTTTCCTGTGCAGGGCATGTCAAGCATATGGAAAAGCAGAGGCCTATCCATTGACCTCAAGGTACGCCTACTTCGTGCAACTGTGTTTTCCATTGCCACTTATGGATGCGAGTCTTGAGCTATGACCAAGAATGATAGGAAAAGAGTAGATGCTTTTGAGATGTGGTGTTACAGGAGGCTTCTACGAGTGACATGGAAAGACAGGAGAACAAATTCCTGGATCCTCGACAAGATTGGTACAAGTCTAACCATCAGAAGCGGCATAATGGAGAGAAAGCTGAAGTACTTTGGCCATATTGTCAGGAAACATGGTGGTGTAGAAAAACAGATTTTGCAAGGGGCTATAGAAGGCAAACGAGGAAGAGGACGTCCACCAACATCTTGGACTAATGACGTGAAGCTTGTTTCTAACCAGGGAATGCAAGGTGCAACGCACTTGGCATCAGATCGAGTGAGATGGCGTACTCTTGTGAAGACCACAGCAGCGCTACACAGCGCCACCTGACACACACACACACAGAGAGAGAAAGATGAAAGCAGTGGATGATAGCATTCATTAATTCGAGTTAAATTATTGTTAGTTTTTTCATTAGAATGATATTTGACTGCTCGTCCCGCTCAAGAGGAAAGGACCGTACAATAAAGTGATGAATTCCATCCACTGAAGAAAATTAACTGCCTCTCATAATTAACTCTCCACTTCGTCGCCTTCTCTCCGACAATAAGTAGTCTTCAAAAGTAACTTCCATTTGCGAATTAAGTCTGGTTGAAGCTGAAAGTAATTCTCCAATTTACCGCACTCAAAGTGCATATTCTTGCTAGTCGTGCCGTTCGTTAGTTGTAGAAAAATATCTCAAGCTTTTGTAAAAGCATTCATCGTATTTTGGTACAATGATTTGTTCACCGAAAAACGTGATGTTATTCCTCTCATGATAATTATTTATTACTAGTTACTGCTATACAGGGTGATCAAACAAAGATTGAACAAAATGGCAATAATGTAATTTAAAGCAGCAGCGCTGTATCTTTAAGACAAAGGAAGGGGTTGTAAACACGTAGTTAATGAGTTAACATGTTTAATGTCTATAATATTTTTACTGGTTTCTTTATTTTCCAGAATGTTTAGGGAATATATATATATAATTCAACAATGTTGCTGTTGCATATCTGACGCCATTTGCCATGATTTTAATTTCATACAAAACTGTATTTTGACCAAATGAGTTTATTAACTAGTTAATTACTTTACTAGCTCTGTAACTGCATTGTGGGGAAACGGCACACGTTGCTGCTTATGTATTTTGTAATCTAATGCAGTCCAGCAGGTAGGATAAACGTAATTATGCTAAAAATATAACTGAATTTAATAAACATTAACATATTAGCTATTGCAACGCTAACTACAACGCCAACACCACCTTAAACTGGAACGATAGTTACACAATTTGCCTTCCCAAGTATCTGTAACCGTATTGGCACACCCTGTATATTTATGTGTAGAGGCCACGGAAACTGGTACCGACTTCAATTCAAAAGCTTGTCAGTAATTTAATGTGCCAAAAATGCATTAAACGATTTATTGCTTTTGATATAGTGTGATTTAAAACAAGGGGTACGGTCTTTGGATGTGGATATTCATTATTCGTCCTGTCTGAATGTCTTTATATATCAAATTTCAATTTTCGTTGTGGTAAAATTCTGGGTTGGAAAATATCGTTGGTAGAGAGCAAGACCATCGAAAGTACAGTATAATGTAACAGCTGCCGTATGTAAAATACCGATTTGTTGCAACACAAAACCCTCATTGTAAATTGTTGATGTTCTTTATAACTTTCCGACATCCACTAAGCTAACCCAAGATATCACCTCTTCATGTAGGTTGGGTTCTTCGTCATGTCCATGTGTTATTCAGATAAAAAGTAAAATACATTTTTTGAAATATTGCAAATAACAGCTTTCACACTTGCTCACGATATGTAACAGTTGACTATATAACAAATAGTGAGTATTTTCTTTATTACTAATGTTTTTCCAATCGTTTTATTTTATTTTTAGTACAAATATAGATACTGATATTTTTGGATGATTCTAACCATCCGAATGACCTACAGACATGTGTGTACTTTTGTTTTCTACTTTTGTTCAACATTTGAGTCTTGATTTAAAAAGTTTTGAACTCTCTTTATGTATCAAAATATTGTTTTCTGTGTCAAAGCGGAACAATAGCATCTCTTCATCAGTCGACGGTTTATACATGGTCAATTCATTTAAAACTGGACCCGTACCTAAGTATTTATCCTAGTATTTTGTCCCCATTCGCTTGACTTGTCCCGAGTGCCTGACTGGTTGCGGAAAAGTGCCTACAGCATAGTTAAGATGAATAATGTCTCCAGTATTTTGGTGACAGTGTTCATCTTAACCGTTATCAAATTCCAAATTCATCTTCAATTTTTCACATGACAAATTTACTGTAGCTAACACGGAAATATGGTAGATTTTGATCGTCTTATGCACCCAGCTATAGTATCAATATCATCGTAACTGTACATCACTTTTTGTTTGTTTTCATTTTTAAATGCATTTCAAATTCATTCATACCGGTTATAGTGCCGGCTTGTCACTCCATTGATTTTTCAAATGCACAATTCAGGTCACGAATGCAATAATATAAGAGACAATAAAAATCTACTCTTTTTTTCAATTCTAGACTGACACACACAAAATTGTTACATTAACGTGTTCTTTTGTTCTTTACCTCCGTTTTACAGACGTGCTAACGGGACTCGTGGCCAATGAAGAACTTGAAGTAATCGTGACTGGGGTGTGTGTTGGAGTTGCAATTATCATGTGCCTTTGGATGACTTGTTTTGCAATTGAAAAGCGTGTTCAGACGACGTAAGCATACTCTTGGTCTATTACCATTTCGTAACGCGTGGCATAGACTGCAGATTGATCGTCTATAAAATGTCAATGTATTTCTGAATGCTTTTACCGTTTTTGAGAAACATATTTGTACATAGGATTACTAACATATGGTGGTATGTTTGAATTCAAGTTACGGATCGACAATGATCTTATAGTAAAGGACAAAAGTGAAAGTGATGATGTAACAGGATTAACTACCATAGTAATAGGTGAAAACCATTTTTTTTTATTATATCGCAGTACGTTCACGCGGTACCTCTGCATTGAACCATTGTGTCAAAGAACAGGGATAAAGACCTATATCGTAATTCAATAGAATATTCATATCATAGATTAGTATATTTGAAAAGAGCGGTATTGTAGGGGCCCATTTAATGTATGATTGCAGACATACACAGGAGATTAGTGCAACCTGCGTGTAGTGCAGGACGATATATTACAAAATGGACCTATTCAAACATTAGTTATTGCTATGGTAGTGCTATTGCTACGAAGAGGCAAGCACAACGCTGAACATCACATCTCTCCATCAAAGACGTCGAGCGGTTGCTGCAACAGTCCTCTACAAAATGCACACCAGCTTGGGCCCACCAGATCTGAAAGCACTGCTACCAAAGCCATTTGTTGTCAGAAACGCTACACGCTCCAGCTTGTCCATGCCTTGTCATGCTCTCACAGTACTAGTTTGTAGAATCATAACTGTTGGCAGGACCTTCATCCACACTGCAGTTCACGTTTGGAATAGCCTACTAGATAGAGTAGTTGGAGACATATCTGACAACGGCGTACCATCCTTCAGGAGCAGAGTGCAGAAGCATCTTATTTCTTGTGTCTGATGCTTTACTGTACCCCCTCGCTCTTGTTGTCCCTAAGCTGCTGTGAACCACTGATTGGCCCATGTGGTTGTCTTTTATAGTGCATAGGTGCCTATATTAGTATTTGACATGTGTCACTCCTCATGGGCTATTGTTTACTCTAGCATTTTATATATTAAAACAAAACAAAACAGTTAATCCTGTTACATCAAAACTTCTTCTACGGCGAATACCATCCTAGCTTAAAACGTGTTTTACTCAATAATAACTCCTCACAAAAACATGTAGGTTCAATCTGGAAAACATGGAATCTAATCGCGTGTAATGGTTTGTGATGATTGAGTTATGCAAGAAAATACCACAGATGTCTTTAAACAAAATCCTACAAAACACCTCGTTTTTGTTAAAGGGGCATTTCATGATCCACGGGCTCATCCCCTTCACTTTTCACATTTCTTTCATTATGGCTACATAATGTTTAAATGTACACAAAATATCTTGCAGATTAATTCATTGAGCAAAAATATCGTCAAATTTGTATTTCATAACTTACAAAATTACATTCAGAATCAACTGAAATTTGGAGAATAAGCTTTTTTCGTGGAAGAGGATGCTAGGATCGCGAAATACTCCTTTAATTTCTGTCATCCTGGTACTTATTTTGTCTGATAAATACGTTTTTTTAGTCACGACATGTCACCAATAGGGACCCCCTCTTAGAAAAAAATTATCTTGCGTGTATCGATACTGTCATCTTTAATGATTTTTTCTGATAGATACGATTTTTATCATGGCATGTCACCAAAAGGGCCCCTCTTAGCAAAAGTACCGACTCACCATACTTAGATAGCCGTCAAAAAAAAGAAAAAAGCAAAAAAAGAAAAATTTCAAACCTTTTTCCATGAAATCTTAAAAGGCATTAACCCGAGCCCAGCACCTACTCTTGAGAGTTCCCTAATGTCCACTAAGAAATCTGGTAAATCGTGACCAAGTAGAAAATAAATGGTCCTTAACAATATGCCGTGATCAGCAGCAATCAAGTTAATGTATGAGGTGCAGGGAGGTACTTACATAAAGCGCACACAAACGACGGCTTTATTTTTATGCTCGCCATAGTTGACCATGATTTGATGTCGCATGATTGAAGCTTATTTTCGTCAATCATAATCAGAGTGAATAAGTGGTATTACGTACTAGCTTGCAAAATTAACACAACACAAAAAGAAAGTCCTCTCTTATGTAACCTGTCATAAATCTAAACCTGCGTATGGTGTGACGGTTTGATTGACTCAGGTGTGTGCAGCATCTTGTTAGCTCTAATTTGATACCATATTTGCTACTAAAACATCTAAATTGGCAAAGATTGAATACCAGTATTATGACATTTCCTGTAATATTAGGCCTATTATAGTCATTTTAATGGTTTGTTTTATAGGAGCCTTGATGGATAGGATGTAACTAATTTAATTACCAGACGAGGAATTTGTTGCATACTACTTCTTTCAACAACAAAAATATGGCATAAAATACTCACAACAACATCATAATGTCGTTTTATCATCTCTTGAAAAGACTGAACGTTTTATAATTTATTTTCCTATGCAGGAGAGCACGAGGAGAAGGGAAAACATCTTCCTCAAGGACCTATACATATGCAGTGTCCAGCTGTAGACGGAATCTAATGGTAAATATGATAGATTGTCATGTAATTCAGCCACTCAGTCTATACTACCTGATACTTACAGTTTGGTAGTGACGTTCGTGCTTTTTCGCGACTGCCGACAAACGTTTAGTTTAGTGCTTACGATTTGAAACTGAGACCGACGAGCTACGCATCTACCTGTCTACGACACTACCAAACTTAATGGTGAACGAAGTTATGTGTTGGAACATAACAAAAACAAATAGAAATGAGATATGTCAATTTAGTATAAAAAAACAGGGAAAAATCTTTGCTTTTGTTCTGAAATTTTTAACGATAAGCATGAACGCTAATTTTACGCGGTACAAACTTGATACGTGCGAACATGGCAAATACCGTATTGGTCCCAACTCGGGCGATTAACCAGAACTAGTAATGAAACCAAGTAAAGTTTTACTGATATAGTCTGTACACCTTCCTCGAGTCAGTAATTTAGGTATTGCTTTTTATTGTATCTCTAAATGTAATGATGAGAACTATATAAAAGTATACATTTTCATAAAGGAAATGATGGAAGAATCCAACTAGCATAACAGATTCCTGCAAAAATGAACAGTTTTTGAGAAAATATCAAAATTTGATTTCACTTTACTGACTGACTCGTGCAAGGTATACGGACTATAGCTACTGCATATCACATTTATGCCATCATCCCTTTTATGCAATTGCTAATCATAAAAGCCAATTTTACGCAATGCAAGCTTGATTTGTGCGAAAATATCTAAAGTGACCCTACTCGTTTTCTGAACAATTTAGTTAATTGAGCATAGCGTTTGAGCCCGAAGTATAAAGAAAACTTGTTCTGTTTGCCAAGATGTTACTGATTCCACTGCATATACCTTTGATGCCATGATCTTTTTTTTTATTTATTTCTTATAAGCAAAATTGCACTTGTATAATTTTCATTGGTAGAGTCTGCATAGCATTCGAGAATACACCTTCATATATAATATAGACCTAATGATATAGGTTTGCCGATGACGTTTTGAGAACTGGTCAAACTGTATCTCGTAATTTCATACCCTGACGCTGTATGTTGTCCCCATGGCAATCTGATCAAACCGTAAAATCAGCATTCTCTAGCATAATAATCAGGGCTTTCCATAAACTGTGGAACTGCAATTAACTTTGTAATTAGAATACTGCATTATAAGGACAGCAGATTGTGTCAAGGGAAGACTTATCTGCTTTATATAGCTGACCACTGCTCCAGGAATTATATATAACTAGAAGTATGTCACTGGATGCTAAAATATTTTTAAAAAAAGTTAGAATAACCAGTCATATAAGCTGATATAACCTAAATAGACAGCCTAAACGAGAATTGAGATGAGAAACAACAGATATATGAGGCAGTTATAGAATGCAGGAAGCTGTGGTCGCTTACAGCACACTCGACCTAAGCATGGAAGCGTAGCATGTCGGGTAAAGACGGTTAAAACGATATAAGGGGCAGGAATTGTACGATAAGATTGATCGGTACTTGTAGAACTTGATAACCAGGCAATTGATTCTTTAATTACACGGCTTGCGAGGTACACTGGGAGCAATGGGCTATTCCAGTTGAAATCCTTACACTCCTTATGGAAGATATGACCTGAGTCAGCCATTAAGGTAACCCTATTTGAAATTCACTCATGTATTCCATGGTGGTATACGTATTTCAAGTTGGACAGCCCCATTTTGCTTTTACGATTTGGACAAATTGTATGACGTATGGAACTTAATTGCACGGCGAATTAAGACCAATTGCACTCAATATACCGTGCCATTTGAGTAATAACGTAAACCAAATTTGAAACACTACCAGATGAAAAAAGATGAAAAAACAACAATTCGTCGGCTGTATTCTATAGTGGCGTATAGTGATTTTTGGTCATTTTTTTGAAAATTGGCACATATGTTTTTAATTATGTTCTCTTTAATTTTTTCTAAGTCTCATTAGTCATAATTAGCTAATTAATTAGTAATTAATTAATTAAATGTGGCGTATAGTTACAAAGTGACATTTTCGTATTCCATAGTGGCGTATCGACCATACGCCACTTTTTATACACATTTTATAATTATGAAATATCGGCAAAATGAAAAACATCGTATGTCATAGTGGCGTACACGTATCGGACCTATACGCCACTATGGAATACGAACGACGAAAAGTAACGCCATAGGGATTACACGGCGACCGAGGTGGCGTACGGTTAACGTTAGGTTAGGGTATTGCGTTTTGTTCGTTTTCCATAGTGACGTATAGTTTTATTTTCAGTTTGCCAGCAATAGTATGTATTTATTTCTTTTGAAACATATATAACAATAAAATCTATTTAGTTTACTACAGAAATTTCACATCATTTACAAAATATAATGAATGTCTGATTTACACAACTCGATTTTAAATTGGCATTTCTTCAAACCCGATTTTCTCGAAAAGTTGTTTATTCGCGGCGCCCCACTATACGCCACTATGGAATACGGACGACGAATTAGCGTGTAAAGTAGGTAACGGGGTTACCCATCCTGCACAAGAACAAATAAACACAATAGGGAACGATTGCTCGCTACAAGAGGAAATTGAATATAATTAATAAGAAAGAAATAACAGTTTTCCAACCCAAAGTGTATTAAACTAAACAACAAATAAACACAAATCTCAACTGGAACACAACCCAACTTGCCGGCACTAGGAATGAAACCAAGTAAAGTTTTACTGTTAGCCAAGATATATTACTGATTATACTGTATATCACATTAAGACCATGACCCCTTTTAGTTTTTTCTGAAAAGCACAAATGCAATTGCTCATCATGAAAGCTAATTTTACTCAATGCAATCTTGATTTGCGCGAAAATGACAAAAGTGGCCCAACTCGTTTTCTGGACAATTTAGTTAATTGAGCATAGCGTTTGAGCCCGAAGTATAAAGAAACCAAGTAAAGTTGTTCCGTTAGCCAAGATTCGAGAATACACCTTCATATAAATTATAATATAGACCTAATGATATAGGTTTGCCAATGACGTTTTGAGAACGAAAACCCTTAGGGACGATAAACGCGATAACTGGTCAAACTGTATCCCTCGTACTTTTCATACCCTGACGCTGTATGTTGTCCCCATGACAATCTGATCAAACCGTAAAATCAGCATTCTCTAGCATAATAATCAGGGCTTTCCATAAACTGTGGAGCTGCAATTAACTTTGTAATTAGAATACTGCATTATAAGGACAGTAGGGTGGGTTAAATCTAAGCGATTGTGTCAAGGGAAGTCTTATCTGCTTTATATAGCTGACCAATGCTCCAGGAATTATATATAACTAGAAGTATATCACTGGATGCTAAAATATTAAAAAGAAAGTTAGAATAATCAGTCATATAAGTTGATATAACCTAAATAGACAGCCTAAACGAGACTTGAGATGAAAAACAACAGATATATGAGACATTCATTAAATGCAGGAACCTGTGGTCGCTTACAGCACACTCGACCTAAGCATGGAAGCATAGCATATCGGGTAAAGACGGTTGAAAACGATATAAGGGGCAGGAATTGTACGATAAGATTGATCGGTACTTGTAGAACCTGATGACCAGGCAATTGAATCTTTAATTACACGGCTTGCGAGGCACACTGGGAGAAAAGGGCTATTCCAGTTGAAGCCGACAATACACTTGCTATGGAATACATGACCTAAAGTTCCCACACATGATTTTAAATGGATGGAAGTCATGTCTTCCATAGGGGTGTATGTATTTGTGGAACAGCCCATTTTGCTTTTACTTTTTGGACAAATTGTATGACGTATGGAACTTAATTGCATAGCGAATTAAGACTAATTGCACTCAATGCCTTACCATTAAACCAACGTTGAAACAATAGCAGATGAAAAAAGTAAATGTAGGAAAAAACAACCCTTAGCGGTCATGTATATGTACATATTTACTGATGCAACAGAGGAAAGTTAAGACAAGTTGCACTAAATAATGTTGAAACACTTCCTAACAATCTGCCTAACACGGAAGACGATAAGTTGCCATCTCTTCTATCCAATGATACCAAAATAAGTACAAGCTAGCATTCCACACATAATATCGCTTTGACGTCATAATGTGAGCGCGCCCTCGCAAAAGTATAGGCAAAATTGATTTTCGGCTAAAAATTCTATAAACATGCGATTTTTTATCAGATTTGTGTCTATATATCCATCTACCAAGTAAATAGTCGATACATCTTGCAATTATTTTAAACGAGCAAAAAAATCATGGATTTTACTGTAGAAACCTATGTGCCCCTCCCTGCTCATTTTTGATTGTCGGTCCTTACTCGTGTAGGTACTTGGGAAAAATGTTATCACCTAAATTTGCGCAAAGGATGGATCTACGATTAGCTTAAGTCGTTTGGGTGTAAATACGCGCGTTTTTTTTATGCCGGGTGAAAAACCTTGAGATAGTACAACCCCTCTGAGTAGAACTCTGGTTAATGGTCATTTACTATTACAACACATAATCATTTATACTGCATGCTGGCAATGAGACGGTTATAAACGGGTTTAATGCAATTTTGATGCCCATATTTGCCAAATTGCTTTTGCCAATTAAGTAATTAAGCCTATACTTTGATGACATTGATAGATTGCATATTACAGCAACCACCTTAGATCTAATATACGAAATGTGAATTTTCTTTCATTTGAGTTAGTTTATTCAATAGAAACTTATGCCATTATCATCGATTCGTTAATATTGTAATTGTTCAGATAGCAGTTGAAACTATTGAATCACCGTGTAAGTTATCATTTCAACATACCTTGCATGCATACAAAGGAAAAGTACACTGTTCTGCGCATCACATCGCTGTGAAAATGTCAGCGGAATTTACCTAATCATTGACAAACGTCTAAACTTTACTCTAAAGCGAATCAGAAGGAGATCCTAAGGACATGTTCAGAGAGCAGGAGAGAAATAGAGGGAGAAAGGGAGTAAAACGAGAGAGAAAGAAGAAAGTAATTTAAAATTGAATGATTGTTGAGCTTGACGAAATGACAGGTTCCATATATTATCTTCGTATTTGTCACACTCATGATGGTGGCTTAATAATACGAGCGTTGATAGAAAAGATAAATAAGACAAAACTACTCTATGATCCATTGGAAACCGATGTAAGCAAATATTTATACGACAGCATTGCAACTACGTAAAATGATATCGAAAATCCTTGTGTATATTTAAAACACCACTTTCCGTATGGTTGATGTTTATTCAATATAATATAGAATGATTGCAGGGTAGGTTTTCCTGTTCCCGGTGAGCCTAAAAACACTTTTAATTTTATTTCAACAATCAAATGTGCTACCTTATACCTGCGTCCTGAAAATGATAAATTTTGTTTCGTATGTATCAATCCTCCACTTCTTAACGGGAAACTGGTTAAATCACTGAGAACCGACCGCTAATCCTATAATCTAAGACCGAATAAAAAATGACTAGTTTGCGTTTGACGTCAGGGCAAAAGCGTGGCGTGATTGGTTGCTGACCTGTGCAGTACGGTATTTTTGGTCTGGTTGACAGAACGTCGCGACGTCGCGTCGGTCTTGGATTATAAGGTTCGCTTGTCGGAGAAAAGGTTCGCTAGTGCAAATAATAAAAGGATTCAACAGTTTAGAGTAAGGGTTATGATTTTAAGGTTAGGGATAGGACACTAGTAAAATTTGGACGTGTGGACTAGCGGATCATGTAGTTAAACAACACTTGTTTCAATAAGTATCAAAACAATTCAAATTAAAGAACAAACCAATAGTTCGATAAAGTCCTATAAACAAAAGCACTGAAATGAAAGTATGAAATGCTGACTTTCGTTTATAGGACGTCGTCGAACATTCCTGTTGTTCCCTAAGCGTGTTCTTCATATTCAATTCCATTGATTAATAACTGTTTCTTTATTTTTGAGGCTAATATTATAGTCTTATCTTTTCCCTCGAGTTTGCCCAAGGAAGCATCCTCGATCAGGAATTTGTTTCTAAAATGTCACACGGAAATTATTCTTACATTTTTCATATTTTTAATCAGGATAATTAATTTGCAAAGCAAAGTCTCAAATTTGGAAAATGGAGACTAGAAAATCTGACGAAGAATACCAGCTATTTTAGTTGATTTGTGTTAGTGTATACGTAAATCCAAATCCTTGCATAATATAACCCAAATCAACGCATCTTAGCGGTGCCTAGTGTTATTCTGAGCTATTCAACCGTTTACTACAGGAAAATAATTATTATGTCCCACAAAATTGACACTATAGTGAATAAAAGTGGATAAATGCTAAAACATGGATGTTTCAGGTTGATATCAAGTGGCGTCAAGTATCGTTAGAAATAACACAGGTTTGTTTTGGCACCTGCGTTCTGCGCATACATAAGTCTTCCACAAACACTCTAATGTATGTTAAACATAAACACAAAAATTCAATTTGTGCTCTGATTTTTAAAAACCATGCGTCACTCAACGTTTGGGGATTTTGTTTGGCGAAATGAGATGCTATTAAAATATAATATAAGGGTTTGAATTCAAATGATACATACCGGTAGAACTTATGGAATTATTATAGAAATTACATTTCGACAAATCGAATCGGTTTTAAAACTCGTGATAGAAGTTATTTCTGTGCGTACATATATTTTCATAGTGTAGATTTCTATGATGTTCGGTTTAGTATCACTCCTGAGAACTTTGTAGGCATTTGCCAAACCTAATCACATGTTAAGCGCTGTTGCATAGATTATCATTTTGATAATGATGCTATTATAGAATTATGGCAATAAGCGGTCTAAATGCAAGAAAACGTTTAAGAGGGCTTGTTGGGAATGTATCTATAAAGAAGAGTAAATCTGAACCGAGCCTTACCATAGTCTGTATGTAATTATTGTGTGTGAGGTGGGTTTTACTGGGTGGGGCTTAGGTGGGGTTGAGTATAGATATAGAGGCATTGCATGTGACGTATCATCCCGTAAATATGGCAGACTACTCAAATGCATTCAACAAAAGCATGATTGCAATCTACCGTGACAGTTCGTCTCACACACATAACCCTGCACTACGATGAAATAGGTTGATGACAACATTTGATTGAATGGACTGTACTCCGCCATAACTACGGTGAATGACACCGGTTCAAATTCTTTGTTTGGAGCCAATCAATAATTTCATGCAAGGCCTCTATAAGTGAGGCTATTAGTAGTTGAGGACATCATGTTAAGGGTTACACAATATGGTTATTAACAACAACAAAACTGTCAGATCAAAATGAATTGGAAATAATCAAGCGTTCTCTTTATGGTTGGTCACACATGAGCAGGACAATTAACACAATTTACGCTTTGCTACATTTTCATTTGTTAACCTTATTTTGTGTCATATTACATTGTTGCAAGATGAAAAAAACCAAGGGGTTAGTGCAAAAAAGGCCCTATCGGCAATAGCTGCGCTATAAACTTTTGACCATTTCTGCATTCTGTATTGTACAAATGTGATATATTATTACACCTGGCAGCTATTGCAAATACTGAAAACGATTTGAAATACTGATTTGATCGAAGAGCGAATTTTTTTTTACTACCTATGACATTTAAAACTAGAACGACAGGAAAAGGCACGTCAAATACATAATGCAGGCGTCAAAAATAGGATGAAACAGTAAAAACGGCTGAGAAAGAGAATATGAATACCGTATGTATATACAATGTGTCAAGTGTTGAACAACATGAGACCTAGTTAAAAGATATTAATAATGATATATAGAAGAATTTTATAAGTAGCTGTATAGGTAATCATCGGAAGTGTATGAAAACACAAACATCAATCTCTTCGGTGATGAGCAATTTGGCGTTTATCAGCTTCTAAAAATATAATGATTCTTGACTTTTTTGCTAAAGAATAAAAGATATTGACATAATTATTGTAATTTTGTATACTCTCATGACACTGTCACACTTTACCCAATGTATCACACGGTACACATCCTTGTCGATACCCTTAAGTTAAAGGGCCATTTCTTAATGCACAGCCTCATCCCCGCCCCGCACTTTTCCCCAAAAAGTTCAATGTTTATATACAACAAATTCTTGCAGATTAATTCGCTTAGCAAAAATATCGTCGAGTCAAATTTGAACCAGAACGAAATTACCACAACACAGTCGCCTATGGAGCAATGCGATACACATGGTCATGCATAACTCGGAAAATCGGAATCAAATGAAAATTTGGCAGTAATCTTTTGTCTTTTGGTTATCTACTAAAAAATGTCATGAAAAGAGATCACAAAATACTCCTTTTCTATTTTAAAAGATTCATATTACCTGTTCATTCCGGATATTTTGTTGGAAAGTTGTTGCCTTCAAAAATCTGCATCTGCATTAGACTACTCCAATTCTCGGTATTCGCAATAAGGGCGCCGCCAGCGGTTTGCGATGTAATCGTGATGTATCATGGGAAAAGGTCGACATCCAAGTCCGCGTAATACGAATATTACCATGCTATTACATAGGAACACGTGACAATATTTTTTAGTTTGTCAATATAACGGTGTTACACGCGAATCGATACTCAATAATACTTAATAATGTGATTTGAAATGTGCACAATTAATTTTTCTCTATCGATTTGCGTGTAATACCGTTATATTGGCAAACTAAACAATATTATCACGTGTTCCTATGTAATAGCATGGTAATATTCGTATTGCGCGGACTTGATGTCGACCTTTTCCCATGATACATCACGATTTTCCCATGATACATCACGATTACATTAAAACCGCTGGCGGCGCCCTTATTGCGAATAGCGAGAATTGAAATCCATACAAACTCCTATACTTCCACATCATGAGTATGAAATTCAAATGGGGTTTCCTAAATGGGTGACTTCATTTGGAATCTACATTCCTTATCTCCCTATGTGGGAGATTAATATCATAGGGGTGTATGGATTTCAACTGGAAAAGTCCATTTAGTTTTACCCTCTTCAGATTAAAATTTGAATTTAAATAAACGAATTATGAGTGTAACGTCCTTCGAAAGAGAGGATATACCGTTGGATGATCATTATCATTTATTCCAAATGTTCCTAATGATCACATAAACATTAGAACTAAGAACCAAGAAATCAATTACTTGTCAGTTTTATCTATTCTCATCTAGACTAGACAGGTGCGTTGAAATCAAAGACAATAAAAAGCTCTCTTTAGCACCAAGTACATAAAAAACATGACATTGAAAATTCCCGTTAACGTTTATAATTCATTTCATTCTTTTGACAGTATTAGTTTTTGTTTTGTGTATTCTTTTTACACAGGAAAACTATGATATGCCTATGATCAAAGTTGCTAAACCTAAAGATGACGACGACAGTAGTAGTTCTGAGGGTCAACGGAAGAAGAAAAGTGAATCATCGTCGTCGTCGTTCCGTTCAAATGGAGATGCCGATGCTGAAGCTGAAGATACTACATCACCGTCGTCTTCCGAACAACGTGCCGAAACGGGTTCATCGACGGAAAATACGCCTAAAAAGAAGTCTTCATTCAAACAACCTCCATCGTATTTAGACTTACCAACAAAAGTAAGTTCTAGTTGCTGGAATAAGGATAAAATGCTTTAATGTATTTTATCTAGCCAACACACTTGATGGTAAGATCCTGGGTGACCCACGGAAATAGGCTTCATTTTTATCCTTTGAGGCAGTAAACTCGATATGAAATTTTGAATTGCATTTTAGACATCAGGACTTGATCAGTTTTAAGTGGCAACTTTTCAAATCTAATCAAGGATGCATCGTCAAATGATCACATCCCAGGTGTTCAGCAGTTGCACATGCACAATCAACGAACTTTTGCCACCAAAATATCAGTTGGTGTGATGATCCATCCAGGCTCGGATGTGAAAATTTGCCACTCAAAACTAATAAGCCCAGATGTGCAGATTGTGATACTAAAATGTCTTATTTTTACTGCCTGAATGATAATCGTCACAAAAGTAAACTCGTCGGTAGGGTAAGTTTTCCAGATCTTGTGTGTACTCTAACTATATCCTATGAAGCAAACGCATTTGGTATTTTGCCCAGATCCTCTCTCCACGCTGGTGTCGACTGAAGACCACAAAATTGTAAAAATATCAGAATTGCACATTTTCATTACCATATTTGGAATCAGCAGGAAAAATGCATTAAAATTAGTACAAACAAACCTAATATTGGTTCAGTGGTTCTTATATAAGATAGCTCTTGATATTTTAATAAAAATAAAAATATATTTTTTTTATGTTCACCCCTATGGTAGCACGCAGAGCATTAAAATGTGATACATTTGTATTCTATGCAACAGTAAAACTTGATGATCAGGTAAATTTTCCATATCCCTGGTGTGCTCTAAAAATAGGTTCAATTTTCATCATATGAAGCAGCAAAGTTAATAGTAAGGTAAGTTTTCCTAGGTCCTGGTGTATCGTGAAAATATGTATAATTTGTTCCTACTGTCAGCATATCGAGGGTAAGGTACGTTTTTTTTTTATCATACATGGACAAAACATGATGATCGGGGTACATTTTGTGCATCTTGGGTGCCCTCTGAGAACAGGTTTTTTAAAAAACTTTTCAACCTATGCACCAATTTCGGACTAAACACACTGGAAGTCTGGATGTAACCTTTTATCCTATACAGCAGAAAAAAAATGATGGCAGGGTAGGTTTTCCTGTTCCCGGTGAGCCTAAAAACACTTTTAATTTCTATGCAACAAAACATAAAACGTGAGTATAAGGTAAGTTATTCAGATCTTGGTTCCTTTATCTAGATTTGTATCTTATGAGCATGCATCACCAAATTTGATAAAAGTAAATTACTATAGCCAAAATAATAATTTCTCGATCATGAGAGGATGTACCTTCTGCGTCAGCGTACTTTTCATAGAATAACACGATCGCGCGACCTGCATGACCGAACCTTGACCTTGCCTAGCAACGACCGTGTGATTGGTAAATTCTCAAAAGCTGTGTTTGCGCAGTAAGCGCCGGTAATTGCGTAGTACGCTCGGCGCAAATAACTGTGCGTACCCAAGTTGGCTCTCATGATCGAGAATTTAATATTTTGGCTATAGAACTCGGATGTACTCTGAAATAGATTTCATATTTTCCTATTAAACAACAAACTCGATAGTCAGGTAAGTTTTCCACTTATTCTATGCGTGACCTTAAACGCGGATAAATTAATTTCTATTTATCCCTGAAAGAGAAACATACACAACAAAAAACACTATTACCTGGGAGGCGACGTAGTACTCCACTGCAGCAACTGAATAGCATACGCCTCCCTCAAGAATTTATGATCATGTTCTTCAGCCATCTAAAATGGTCATACTATGCTAAGTTGACAACCCGGTGCCGCTCTGGCTGATATGACTGGACTGAACTGGATCAGTAAGATCGCTGAGATTCAGATATCACTTATGCAATATGTCATTGCGAGACGACTAGCCCGTTTCTGATCTTGTATGGTCGATGTCGAAAAACACGAAATTTACTTATCAAATTTTAAACGATATGTCGTTGCAAGCGAAAACGTCAAGTGAATAAACGCTAGACTAATAATCAATAATATTCCTCCAACAGGTGACCATTCGCGATGTCACAAAATCTCTACATCGACTGTACCTCTTATCGGTAACCATAGAAAAAATAATCATGTATGTCGCCTGCAAAAAGTTTTATCTTATGAACCAAATAAACCTGACATATGGTTCATTTTTGTATATAACTGTATCCTATCGAGCACAAACTTGATGGTAGGGTAAGTTTTACAACTCTTATAGATGCCCCCTAAAAAGTACTTCATGCATTGTTATCACGGCAACATCAAATGTATTGGCAGCGTAAGTTTTCCAGTTTCTGGGTGTACTCTGAAAACCTTTTCGTGTGTGCGGGGGTGTGTTTGTGTTCAAACGCACCCCTGCACATATTTATTCCATACACATATACCAACCGCTCTCGCCTACATCAACACCCACACCCCACATAATCACAAACCCCACACACCCATCCCTACATCCACTCGTCACATCCACACCTCCCTTCCTGCAAATATACATCAATTTGTGTGCCGATACACAATAGTTATAAACTGTCCATTGATTTCCCTCACAAAGAATAAAAATCTTTACGTTCATGACCTACTATTTTACCCCGGGACATAATTAGAACTAATACTTAGAGCAAAGGCAAGCGCTTCATTAGAGACCATCACAGATATTTTGCACTAATGTGTTTGGAAATATGCCGGTCAATGAAGGAGGCGCCATGTTTGGGCTGGTTACTGGTGAATTTTCTTGTACAACGCGATGTTTTAAGTCATTGTCATGTAATAATTGACATTTCTGACACCATTATATCCTGTATAATTGAAGTTTGAATATTATTGACAGTATAGACACGTTTGAATTTGAACAACCTATCGTCATTGTCACGAGCTTTAAAAATACCGATATTGTTGACACGTTTGACTTCGAACAAGCTATTGTCATGAGCATCAGCACAAGGACATTTGTTATTTACTTCGTGACTTAACAATGATGATTTTAACGCGCTAAAAATATATGCAATGTCAACCCATTATTATATCAGCTCAGTTATGTTAAGGTCGCGTTCAACATTAAAGCCTTTCTTTGGAACTTTTAAACATATTCAGAGAAAAGAAAGGCATTTTATATATACCGTAAAACTCGAGTTAGTTTATATGCTTACTATCGAGCGCTTTTGAAAACATGGAATTGTACCAAAGTCCGGCGCTTTACTAACTGAGCTAATGGGGCTGAGACACACATTTGCAGGTTAAATTGTTAGTATATATGGTGCTCTTCATGTTTGCATGTTTTAAAAGCGCTCGATAGTAAAGCACATATGCTAACTATCAAGTTTTTACGGTAGCATTAAAAGTGCATATAATAATGAATCTGGCAAGAGATTTGAACATTAGTATCATTTATATCATTACAAACACATTAAACGAACTACAAGACATGTTGAACTGAGAATGCACTCAGTCTTCGAGTCTCATAAAATGTGAAAATCGCTTTTTTATGTTGTTATGATTGTGAATTTGTAATTTGATTATAAAAACTTGTGAAAACTAATTTACACTTTAGTGCCACTTTAAAGCCATTAGAGACGTTGATTCTGTCAAATATGAAACTTAACGATAGGTTTCGTGAATTTTTTACTAATTCTATTACTCTTGAGGTTTGCCTTGCTCTGGTTTCTTTTCACCGTCCATATATTATTCAATTTCATTCAAATGTAGGTAATGTATTATGTTGATATAGATAGGAACGCCATCTGACATTATCATCTTCCATTAAGTCACTTATATCTGAACTAGGATCTAAAATATACTCATCCATTAGTACACAGTTCGTTTACATATACACCTGTACAATCATAGAGTGACCTTTATGAAAGTAGAGGTACTAAAACTTATTATTCCACGACGTTAGGTCAAATATTTAGATATGATCGGCAAATGGGGCGTGTCGAACTACGCCACTGGTGACGAGATATTTTTGAATAATAGCGCTGATATGAATCTGAAAATCGTATAGCATGCATCAGAGAATTTTACCACTAGCATAATACTATTGTTATAGTTCCGTATTGAAAGAAGTCATTGTGTGCAGCATCAGGATTTATTTAATGGATTTAATATTAATGATACTATTAATATTAATTTTTTATATCATTATTGTTTTGCTATATATTCTTAGTAAAATTCTTATTAAAATATCGACTTATATACCAGGCAAAAAAGAAACTCGTCAGTTATTGTCATCCTTGCTGTTCAACAATCTGATAATTTTGGATTATTCTGAAATATACATTTTATTATGTGGACATTGCTTTCTCATTTGACATCCTGTTCGTGAAAATCGAACAGGAATTGACCAAGATATGCGCCTCCAAACCCTCAAACCCCAAAATCTTAAGTTGCAATTTCAACGATTTTCAATGGGAACGCATCGTTGTATTGCACATAAGCACCACGGGCCAATCAATAAAGAACACAATGTAACAGGCACAATGGAATAGTTAAAATTGCAACTTTTGATTCTGGGGTTTGAGGGTTTGGAGGCGCATATCTTGGTTAATTCTGACTCGATTTTCACAAACAGGGTGTCAAATGAGAAACCAACAGACAAAATGTATATTTCAGAATAATCCAAAATTATCAGGTTGTTGACGAGTTTTTTTGTGCCTGGTGTAGTATGGAATAAAGAATACACATTGTACAGATAACCAACCTTATGTTGCAGTGAGTAATAATGTTTTTTTACCATGTAACCTACCCTTCTTTACTTTCTATCTTTTCTATTTATCACAGCCCGGCAGGGAAGGTTTCGGAACCTGGCGACCCGTAGCCAAGCAAGGATCTCTATCACCAGGTTATGGGCCACACCCAACAGGGGATGGAAAATTAAAAGGAATACTCAAGATGACTCCACATCATAAGCCTACTCCTATACTAAAAAACTCCATACTTAAAAAGCCTAAAGTTGATCAACATTTAAAGGGGCTTTCTCCGCCTTTTTCGAGGCGATTTGTAAGAACTGGTAGTAAAAGAAATCAACCCAATGAAGGAGGAGATTATCTTGAACTTCAAACACTTAACGGAACGTCTTCTAAAGGCGCTAGTCCCACCAAAGGCGAGGGACGTCATATATCGTCTTTTAGGCATGCTGTTTTAAGCGTGAAAGCGCGTAAAAGTGCTCGATTTAAAGTAGATGAGTTGGACGCTGAGGGGTCAAATAAAAAGGATGAGAAGGATGGCAAGAAGCAGGTGGTAATAACGTGCGAGGTCCATCATGTTGATGAAACCCCCAATGGACGACGTGAAAGTGAAGATAATGAGGAAAATGTGAAATGCAGTGAATTGGAACCGTTGACTAAGGAAACATATGCTGCTAATCAATTGAAAAGAAACTGTTTTGAAATGAGATGGGAGGATAATGATACAGCACAAACTGCGAGTGTATAATAATGATTGTGAGGATGAGTGATCTTTCAGCACATTTTCATACAAATTACAATACGTGTTTTTATAGCTGAAGTCGTGGTGTATGTTGAATAACAACTTCGTACACTGAAACCTCAAACATATGTTACTTGTTCCGATTTCTACATTCTTCATCCTTTTTGCATTAAAGTAGTTGTGGTTGAAGTAACCTTTTATTTAACATGTGTTGTTTTATTTTAGACAATTCCATTCAGTTGTACATAAATACAATTGTATAAGAAGGAGTATAAGAACAACATATTGTGGATGCAACAAACATCATTTTTACGTGACTGACGATTGCCTTCATAAGCCCATGATTACCAGTATGACATAAACAATGAATTTTGGTTATCAGGTTGTAATCACTCTTCTGATTCGTGCAAACTACAACAAAAACACCACATGTATTGCTGAATACGCAATCGTCGTCGTGGAGCGACTGACAATTAATAACAGATGGAAGTGATTTTTCGGTTTCAACGAACGGTTTAAGTTATGAAATTCTTTTTTTTTGTGAACCGCCACCGTCAAAATCAGTTGGATTTGTTTGCTTATCCCGAACTTAATAAAAACAGAATAACAAAAGAATCACACCACTAACGTCAGGAATGTTATAGTCAAAATTTTAGCTGTCGACAATAATTGTGGAACAACATTCGTTCAATAATGCTTGCACAGACCATGACAGACGATGCGAGAACACTTGATAAATTATTGTTATTAATGACATGATTCACACATTTTATGCAGGTTTATTTATAGAGTTTAATATTATAATCAAGATGAAATAAGACTATTGATGTAAGTAGATAACGGCTATGTGAAAGAGTTAATGAAGGTACTAGGCCTACTGTTTAATTGCGCCATTGACTTTCGTTCCCACCATAAACCCTTGGCTACTAGCTCGTGGCCGCGCCGAATTCTATGCTTGGCCGCTTGAAGCTTAAAATTGTTAAGTACTAATAATTTTAGTTGTGTATTTTCGTAGCCGCTACCTTGTAAGTTGATGACTACCATAATGGCCAAGCAAAGTGATTACCACCAAAGTCAGTGGCGGATATATGCAGTGCTGCCTGAAGAATTGCTCATATCGTCGGCTTCATTCCATAGTGGCGTAAGGTGGGGCCCCGCGAATAAACAACTTTTCGAGAAAGTCAGGTTTGAAGAAATGCCAATATAAAATCAAGTAAATCAGACATTCATTATAATAAATAAATAGATTTTAACTTTATATAACTAAAGAATACAGACATATTACTGGCAAATTGACGAGCAGCACGTCAGTATGGAAAACATGTAAAACACAATACCGTAAACGTACGTCAGCTCGGTCGCTGTGTAATCCCTATATCTTTACTCTACGTCGGCTTCATTCCATAGTGGCGTAAGGTGACTATGGAATGAAGTATGATGATACGCCAGTATGACGTGCAATGTTTTTCATTTTGCCGATATTTCTTAATTTGTTTACTATTACAATATGCGTATAAAAGTGGCGTAGGGTTACTATGCAAAACACAAAATTTAATTTTGTAACCATACGCCAAATGTAATTATCTAATTATTATTAATTAATTAGCTAATTTTGGCTATTGAGACAAAATGAAAGAGTACATCATTGACTACGTATGTTCCAATTTTCAAGAAAACGAAAAAAATCCCCTTACACTATAAAATGAACCCGACGATATGGGAAATAATGTTAGTGTTGAGGTTATTGATAAGCGGATGGGAAAATGTTAATTGTTATGCAATAAGAAGCCAAAATGCAAACATTAATAATGCCTTCTTACGTGCATGACTATGCAATAATGTGTTTAATTTCTTATACCCGTACAAAAAGAGCGACTCGACTTTAAAACACAGATTTTCAAGGAGTTTCAAGCTTCCAATACATAAATGTATCCTGAAGATGAGGAATTGGAGGTGATGTTTGGTCAGATGACCTTGTTCAATTCAGGCTGTTCAATTTTCCAGAAAGTGACCTTCTTCAGCTAAAACTGTAAAACGTCGGTAAAAAAGGACTGATTTTTAAAAGGGTCTGTATATGGTTATGGAGTTATGGGCAAATAGGTAACATTGTGATGTCATAGATCGAATTTTGGCTCCACGGGAGTGTAAATGAAAGTTGCTCCGATTTTATTGCAATTGGTTTTAAACTATTTGTTTTGCCATGCAAAATCAGAAAAAGAATAGGTTTCCTTATGAAGGATGTTTTGTTACCTTGGTAATAAAACAAAATAGGACAAGATCCACTTAGTCGTATTGAATTCTATATTTGACCTTGAGAGTTGTTGTTAAATGGATAATTAAACACTCTTAGAGAGTTATAACTATTCTTTTTATCCTTTCTTTCAACAAGATGAATAATTTGAGACCATTTTCAACAAAATGAGACCAATTTTCACAATATGGTGTGGGTTATGAGCAAGTTTGAATAACTTTGAACTTAACCTCCTGTGCAAAGTTCAATGCCCTTTTCCCACTAAATGATGGGTGTTGTTGAAACGGCTCCATAGCCTAGATAATTCACCTCTTTAAGTATTATTTATTACTCTGCCAAATACGGCAACTTTAACACGATTTGCACGATTGTAGTGCATGTGAACTGAAATCTCTTGAACTATTCCTTACCATGTGTGGATATTAATGACCAGCAGACTCTATACTTTAACAGCAGTAAGTTGGCGTCAAGTGACGCTTATGTGTTACATGATGATAAGTTTGTAGGGGCACACGTGAGGCAGAGTGAAATCATTAGCTTTCTGCTTAAATAAATCTTCTTTGATTCTTGATAAAGTGAATTCTGACCAACTTGGCCGCATTAACGGTTTGTCGTCAGTTTACGGTTGTTTGATGTGATCATTTATCAATGTTTCTAACAAAACATTACAGAACTTTCAATTCTAGACCTTTGCAATACCAACAGCTTTCACACACTTATATATTTTTAACTTACATTTTCGTTTCTATATGAAATTTTTTCTGTCTTTTTGTAGTAATTCTTATTCTATAAACTGTATATTTGTGTGAAAATTGAGGGCGCTATTTACATTATTTCAAATATAATTTAGCCTAATCATTTCATGATATTACTATATGTTACTCATTTTTATGATGCTTTAATGTCATTAAACAAGTCTCTACCCCTTGTAAGAAACAAACGAGATTTTAGTTAAATAGCGCCATCAGTGTTCAACTTTGCTTAAACATTAATACAGTTGTACATGCCATCAAACAACCGCGAGTTGTGTCAGCAACGAGTAGCCGAATTCAGCATCTTGAAATCGCGGCGTTGGCACCCCTGATCAACAACATGTAGTCAATCACTGTCAGAGACATACATCCCCGCTTCCGCCTTGATCTATTACAGACCTTTGTGTGGCCTCTACTACTAAATTTTATATTGACGGTTATCTGCCGAATGTGTTTTCGTCGTGGACTGGACCTCTTACATTTCATGCATCCTGGTCAATGTCTCAAGTCTATGTATGTCCAGGGGCGAAATAAAACACAGGGTCTCACTGCATCAAACAATACAATTACCGAGTGTACTCCCTAATTTTCATTTTGGTGTTACCTTTGTACTTAAAACAAGTATTTACTCATACAAAATGCCTTAGAATCATGTTCAATCTCTCTTCTTCAAATAAAAAAGTGCATTGTTTGTATTTCAACGCTTATGTAATGCACTTAAAAAGTATAATACAAAGTTTTGGTCTGACAAAGGCTGTAATGTAATAAATAATAATGTATTGGTCAATAATTATGGATAAATTGTATAAAAACAATCTTTTTATTTCTTTTTTTTTTCAGTATACCATGTATACTGCTGCGTATGGTTAACGCGGTTTATACTTAAGTCGCCAGTAACAAGTAACCGATTACTGAATGTAACTCTGGCATAAATTAACTTTCTAGCGTATTGGTTAATGGTAGTGAAATCGCAGATGACTTGAATATTAATTTTGCTTTACAAAAACATCCCATTTCCCGAGCGATGGTAATCCAAATACTAGTAAGATAATGCGATAAAGTCAGACATATATATTTAAGAAAATATATATTTCTTTAAGTTAGCAATTTGATCGTTTTGTTGAGGTATGAAACGGGTTTTGCCAAATAACAATCTGACCAAATTTAGGATATTTAGCATTGTTGCATTCATTATGAAACGTAAGGAGTGACACATGTGCTTGAACGGTTGATATGAGAGAGATATAGAGACCATGAAAGGAGAGATGACGTGAAGAGCTGTTAGAGGGTATGTGAGAGAGAAAGGGAAAATGTTAAAGAGGGAAAAAAACACACATCTAAATTACGAGAACGAAGGGAAAAAGAATAACGGAAAGGAGTATCAAGTAAAACGACATGAAGAAATAGAATGAGAGTTGAAAGATAAAAGGTGGGTGTTTGTGTGTGCGGTGGGGTGTGGGGTGCGTGCGAGAGAGGAGGAAATAGAAAAATAAAACGGCGTAAGATTGAAGTAACCAATCTGTTATTGTGTTAGGAATAGCTTCAAAATTCAACCGACTGTCATATGGACTTAACTAAGTCTTTTTGACATTCAAACCGCGTGATTTTTGTGACTTTAAGCCCTGGACCAAGGCTAGACAGAACCGGCGCTTTGACCCGGTTTCTATGTGTTCGGAACAACAGAACTTGATTAAAACCACCGGTTCTGCCAGGATGCCGGTAGTTAACGAGTGGTTGGGTTTTGAAGTCATCTTCTGTGTATGTTGCAAGATTCAAAGAAATTAATTTATCAAATTGAAAGAGCAAAAGAGGGAATATTATACAAAATAGAGTGGAGTACGAGTGAGGATTAAAAGTGAGAAAACAGAAGTGAGGGCGAGCGGAGGAGAGCGAGATTGAGAATAAGCGAGAATAAGAAAATAAACGGATATATATTATTATTATTATTATTATTATTATTATTATTATTATTATTATTATTATTATTATTATTATTTCTATTTTTATTTCTATTATTATTTATTATTATTTATTATTTATTATTATTAATTATATAAAACCGCCAACCTTAGAAACCTAGTAAAGTTAAATACAAAGCATCCTTCACATATATGTATAATTATAAGAAAGCTGGTCAACATGTATAGCTAAATAAAATAATATTTGTCATGTTATCAATATACGTATATAACTGAAATACAAATCATAATGACGCAGTGAAGTCGTTTGTCAGTTAGTTAAATGGATTAAAAATACCCTATTAAAATAAACGTCACGTTATAAACATGGGCGCTGACATTACAGCGTCTGGACAGGAAGTATGGAAAATGACATTCGGTACAGCAGGTTATCTTCCTGTACATTTGAATGGAGAGGCGACAAGCATGACCGATTTCTCAGCACAATGTTGACTTTTTATTGTTAGAGTTTTGATGACCATGTCTGACAAGTTCAATTCATTTTGTGTATATTGATCAGTCAACTGAATTAGTTGCATGATGTTGTTATGATGGCACCCATGGGTCACGTACGTCACGTACGATTTTTTTAATCAATTAATATTAACCACCTAAGCGCACTGTTTATAATTGTAAAGTAGATGAATTAATTGATAAAATAGATAAATAGATCAACAAATAATCGATAAGAATAATAAAATGTAAATAAAGTTCTACATACAAATAATAATCTAGATTTGGTAGATGCAGGAATCGAAAAATAAATCAAATTAGCCTTATTCGAACTATGGCGTACACAGAAGGAGGGCAGCCTTTAATCTGGGTAAAAGCCGGCAAATTCAAAAGACTTTACCCACTTCGTGCAGCGCCATCCTATGTCCGCCATATCTCGAAAAGGCTAATACGGGCCATTTCTCTCAAATTCACAATGATTCGAAGATCTGAATTGAAACCATTTAGAATAAATACCATTATAATGTAGCCCTAACTTTCACAGAATCAATTCTCGAAGTCAAATTCAGGTAACGACATTTTGAATAAATACGCAAAAGGAAAATTGAAGATTTGTTTTACTTTCATTTGAAATTTAATATTAATAAATATATGTATTTATATACATATAAATAATATAAATACAGGCTAATCAGAACTATTTTGCACCAGTATTTTGATAAACATAACATCTCCCGTAGGTTAAGAAAGTATATGTAACCACGATTTCACATTCACAAACATGTGTAAACTATCTCGCATTTTAATAATTTTTATGTTAGTTTTGATGTTATTGTTATTTTAAAATAGGTGACTTAACATGAGTAAATGAGGAAGGTGTTCAGATTGTGCACTTCCAACACAAAAAACACAAAATCCTTGATATTGTGGTTTCATCAGAAGTCCACTGATGTTGTTGTTGAAGCGTTCTCTGAATTATTTGACATATGACACAATATTGCACTCTGGTGAGGTCGCATTGCATTTGCATTACAGTATCTATTGTCCCATTTGTCCCAATAATGGACCTTAAGATTATCGACATTAGTCTTATTTTCTTGTGTGATGTCACCTATTTTGAACGGTATTCACAATACATGTATTGCAGAAATATAAGTTCAACTACGTGTATATATAATGGGTCAGGCCAATGCTGGCAATATTTATTTCCCGGGCCATATCTTCGAACGAATCACAAATGAAAACAAATCATTCGAAAGGCCGGCGAAACGATACAGAATATTGGTCTGATTCCTCCCATTTCGTGTACGTATTATTATGTAAGATATTAGCGGTTTGCGATGTCTCATACGCCACGGGCCTTACGGTGAGTCTCTGACCCAGCCGGAATGTTCGATATATTATAGATGGCGGATACCTTCTAAAGACGCCTAACATAATACGCCTAACCTTACACGTCCAAGATGCAATCTTAGACGTCTAAGATGCCATCTTGGACGTCTAGGAATTTCGCGGCAGATTTAAAGGAATCACAGGTCCAGAAATTCCAAACAGCTAATCATCTTTAAAATCGTATTCAATTATTGACCAACCCCTAAGATTTCTTACACGTCTAAGATTGATAATTGTAGTGATGGACGGTATCACCAAAAGCTCGCAAAAACAGCTTGAAGACCAATAGCAGCTCGTACAACAGATACCATGCACACTGATCATAAAGTACAGCGGGAATGGATAATCAGTTCAGTTTAGTTATAGTTACCAAGAAAATCACCCAGAAAATCATACTTTTTATAATATCACTATTATAATCCGGCAGAATTATGGCAAATCGCCGCCTCATTTTGTATCAGGTCTTAGAACACACTGACCAAATGCCACGACCGCATCCATGCCGGGTCAACAACAACAGGCACCAGTAGTGAGAGCATCTACATGTATAGAGGGGTAGGCTTACATAAATTGTTTTTGCTACAGTCGGAAGTTATACTGACATGTTATCACTTCTCCTATACTTCTCCTTGCTAGTACTAGTAAGAGGTTGTGCAATAATAATATGAATGCCTTGTAGAGGGTAAAATTGCAGTGGGGACATTTCTTTTGCAATTATCCCCCCAAAAAAGGGGTGGGTTCAAGTAATTTTGGCAGGTCGAAAAGGGGACAAGCAATTTTTTTGGCAAACATTTACAAGTGGCATCTGTCTAAACAGTGTCCGCCGTACGTTTTGATCGAATTTGCGATACCGTTCATCACTAGTCATGGTAAATGGTGTAAAATCTTACTAGTAGGCGTGTAAGATTTCATTGGTCAATAATTGAATAGACCTAAGATGATTGGCTGTTTGGGATTTCTGGCCCCGTGGTTCGTTGATTTAAGTCTATCGCGAAATTCTTAGACGTCTAAGATTGCATCTTGGACGTGTAAGGTTAAGTATATTATCTAAGGCGTCTTTAGAAGGTATCCGCCATCCATAATGTATAAATTGATACATTCGCCTTGGTGAAGGTCCCGCAGTAAGGCGCATTGCTTATGGGATATCACAACGTCTTTAATAGTCCACTTTGCAGGTCAAAAAGGCGATAGAAATCTTTTGCACCATGTGTAATACATTCATTCTGTAATAATAATAATAATATTGTATTTGGGCAATATTGTATACCCATTTCTGTAAATGTAAAGTATTGTAAATTATTTGTAAAATACTTTATATTATGGATATGTGGTCCAAAGATATACTATCATTTTTCATAAAAAAAGTCTATGTGTGTCCTTATTTATCAATCAACAACATTTAAATAGCACAAATATTATATGCATAACATATTCCCAGGCGCTGGTACAATCAGATCGCTTTCTCCAGGTGAATATTACGAAACACAAATCCTGTCGGCACTTAGATCGTGACTATCAAACAACCCCAGGATGGATTGGGACAATTAGGGGTTAACACTGTACTCTTTTTGAAACACACTGTGATTTACATACGCAGGTATTGTACTCTGCACACGTATCCGACGGGCAGGATTATGTCATGGTTCATTGACCCAATAAGTTTATAAGTTCATGGTCAATATATCTGAAAAGAAAAAGACCCACACACCAACCATTTTAAGAAACCTAACCCTAATCCAGAACCTACAGTATCGGTTAGAAAGTCCACTATTCTTTTTATTTACCTTGAAATATTAGGGCTAAAATACGATTTGTTTGGATTTTGAAACGTTTAACCCCCGCAAACCAAATGTATTTACAAGCAAATCGTTTAATGTCGGGTAATATAAGGGTAAACGTTTTAATAACATTCAAACAGTTCTAACATAATGTTACCTAAGTGTTGACCAAATATTTTTTCAAAAATATTGCCCATTAATATAAACGTTACAAAATGATATTTTGACAACATTTTTGAAATGTTGTAGCATTTTTCATAATAGTCATTAGCCGATTACAAAAACTACGGAAGCAAATAACCAACGATTTAAATGATATAAAAACCTTTTAACCCAATAAATAACCACCATAACACGTTTATCCAAGGGGACTGGAATACTGGCATGTACTTCACAGGCAGGTAGTGAGTGTTAATTGAGGTATAAAATTCCACCAAGACAGAAATAGCATTTGATGAAATCTGACCATCTTCCTTGGCCCAGACGATATTCTTTTAATCACACATGGAAGCATTATCTTTGTTTCGAAAGAACTCATGCATTCTGTATTTTAAAATATTGCATATATTCTCACATTTCATATGAATCTTATACCAAGGTTAAAAACTAATTCCTGTTGAAAAGAAACCAGCCGGTCGCCATTGACGGTAAACAATGGTGTACTGTGAGAAGTCCTGCCGTGGAATAAAAGTATTAAGATAATGTACTCCAAAAGACAAAATAACGAACCTCAAATATTTATTACCACGTGACATTACTTAGTCTACAGTTCTGTATGGAACGCTGTTTGTACATTTGTGTATAATTATGTGATCTGTTCCCATGAAAGTTGAAAGTTTGGAGACGAACCAATTGTTGAGTTGATGTTCTTTGCTTGGAGACACCAGTATTGGAAGTGGAATGCGGACAAAATTGAATACAGAGTACAGCATATTATGTCAAAATTCACAGAGGACATACCATTTATTATACAGGTGTCTTCAAACAATGAACAGAAATTCAACAATTGGAAGGTCACGAAACTTCCAACTTGCGACTGTACGCTCATTTCGACGGAACAGGACACATATATATATTACAAACGGCGGTTTTTTTTTTGGTAGTTTGGTTGTAAATCATTCTTATATGATCAAACATCGTTTGTTTGTTCATTCTGATTATACTCTGCTTCTTTGTATCCAGACGGTCGTCCAGAGCGCCTATTACACAAAGAATCACGGGCAAGTTCTATTCCGTCCTTAAATGTTTCAGGTAGGGGTATATTTTTGGTCTCTGGTAAGATTTGACTCACAAAAGCAGCAAATATAGCACACACCCCTAGGAGGTTAAACGGCAAATATTCTGTTACATTATTCTGAAACAAAAACAACAAACAAAAAAACCGGGTAAATATGACCATTTTCTGCAACGACATACATTTTCAGTATTTAGTAATTATCATAAATTATTAATTAAGAGAGACACATTTAAAAACATCTGAAATAACCTCGGGGAAACACCTTACCAACAATTGATTAAAATTGCGCAAAATACGCCAAGTTGTCATAATATTATGTCCGAATTTAAGATAAATTCTTTGTAAGAAGCAAAATCACTCAACACAATGGAATTCAACATACCATGTAAATAATATACGGCGCCACAATACCTCCAATTCTGGCAAACATCGAGCAGACTCCTAAACCCAGTGTACTGTAAAATGTGTTCAATAATCCAGTTAAGTTTTATAAAAATGAAACATGCCATGAAAAATAACCATTGTAATACAAAACCTTCATTTTGACTAACGTGAAGCAAACTCCAAAACAAAAGGTACGTAACATGTTTAGGAAAATCAGTTTTATTGGAAATTAAGCATACTTAGAACAATATATGTAATCTAATTTGCATACGATTTGCATATAGACTTCCTAAGCTATTACATTAAAAAGACAAATTGAAGTTCTTTCCTGCTTTTAGCACGAATCGTAAAGAAACATTACAGGCTGTGTCAAAAAAGAAGTAAACTCATGTTTGAGGGGCTGTAACTAGGGATCTGTAACAAATCTGCTATAAATGAAAATTATTATTGGAAAGAACAAACTCTACACGTCTAAATAAAAAAAGAATTGTTTCAATTGCTCACAGCAAACTAAAGTTATACTCATTTGAATACAACCACTCATTTTTGTAGCTGCACACGGCTGATTGATTCTCATCTATTTCAATTTCGACGAATCAGCAAAGTGCTAACAGGATTTATTATTGAAATGACAGCTTTTGCTTTTAATTTATATTCAACAAAGTCTTGACGATACTGTAGTTTGTAGGGATACCAATGCAAGTCTTTAAGAGCGAGAAGCTTGATTGGGGAATGCTGTAATTTATGTCTAACTCTAGCAATGTTCACTGCTTCTTAGTATCCCATGTACATTGAGCTTGTTCATATTCTTATACTGCTCCCTTACATGGAATCCGATTAGCTGTGGGAAACACGCTGAAGTTCAGTGGGACTCTTAGTTTCATGATACTTCGTCGACACAAACGTGCGCTTCCGTGGGGTAAATTGTGGTGCCATGTTGTCATTTGGCCGCGTAACTTTATTTGCATTTGAATATCGCGCCTTACCAATCAATATAATAAGTACTTGGGAAGTGAAACTGTGTGTAGCCACAAAAATGGGTGGTTGTATTCATATGAGTATAACTTGAGTTTGCTGTGAGTAATTGCAACAATCCTTTTTTTATTTAGACGTGTAGAATTTGCTCTTTCCAATGATATTTTTATCTTTAGGAGATTCCTTACAGATCTCTAGTTACAGCCCCTTAAACATGAATTTACTTCTTTTTAACTCAGCCTGTAGGGGACCTTCGGAACAAAAGTGTGTGGAAAGCGGTTGATATGCTATAAATGGGTGTTATCGTTATCGTGGGCAGATTCTAAAATATTGGGGTCCTTCGAAGCAAGATAATAGAAAATAGGGTAATTTGGAGCAGATTCTATATAAAAACAGGGGCCTTTCATGCATGGGAAGATCCTTAAAATGTGTTCTTTCGGGGCAGATTTTAAAACTTGGGTCTGCGTGGAAGATGCTGTTACAGTAGGACTTTTTGCACAAAAAAGGTATTGGGAGCAAAGTTTGGAGTAATTCGGGGGAAATGTTTGCTTTGGGGAAAGCACGAATCATTTGGGATATTTGGAGGAAGAATGGCCCCTTTGGGGAAAAATTAAAATATATGGGGTCTTTGGGGGGAATACGGGCAAACGGGCAAAAACAGGGGGGGCATTTGGACTGCACAACTTAGTACTGAGTCGACCCAGACGTGATATTGTAATTTTAAAAACAGTAAAGTGATCAAATACCGGACTGGCGTAGGCATGATTTCTGGTGTATAGAAATATACGATGCAAAACGAATACGCAATCCAGAATTTGCCGAATGTAGAAACAACTATAATTGCTGTGGATATACTCTTTCCTGTCAAAAAACAAAACAAAAACAAAACAAAGACAGCAATGAGATCAGTATAATAGAATAAAGACTAATATGGTGGTAGTTGATCATTTTATCTTAACTGGAAAAAGGGTGTAGAAGTGCAGATGCGAAGGTATCGATGAGCAAATTCGAAGCTAGACTTCTCGCAGAGGATGGTGGACGACGTCATTTATTGCGGTAACAGCCAATTGCAGCCAATATCGTATGCAATACAGACAATATGTTGGCAACACTGCCAAGATCTATATTAACAGTGGAGAGGTTACGATTCCCAAACGCCGTGATCGTAATCCCTTCCATCTATTCAAAATCACCCTCTTGTTTTAACTGAACGAGGTCACAAGATAAACTTTCATGAACGTATGCTGTATTGCAGTAGACATAACACCAGATGACCACTAAATTTTAAGTATGCCCTATTGTGACCAGGTCAGATGATGGTCTCAGCCAGAGGATGATTTAAGGAAGCCCCATCATGCACTGTAAAAGTGTTATCACTAGAGTTTCAACTGCCACTTTACTTTTCAAATCCCATTGAACTCTGTGCAAAAGATGTTGTTTTAGAATTGCCCGTGTGTCATTATTACTTGGTCGATTTCAGATCTAAAGTGATGTAAATATGTATGCATGAAGGATAATTCACACCTTCTGTAGATAACATAAAATGTGAAATCGACCAACTTTTTGAAGGTGTTTTTATTGTAAATATATCTGTCCAAATTCAAATTTAACCATGCACGTGTGTATGCAGTGGGCGGGCAGTGGTGTCATGTTCACTCACACAGCTGTGCTAACCGCAAGACTTGCTGGGAAGTGCTTAAATCATCCTCTTGGTCTCAGCAGTCCAAATCGCCTTGTGCTCCATCGTGATGGAGGAGCATTAGTTAGCTTAGAACCGAGACTAGTAATATGTCGCAAGGTCCATTGGAATATCGCAATCTGTCTACTTACACGGAACAAAAAATACAACATTCTCAGACACATACCATTTGTTTTCGGAAGACAGGCAGTAACTATACAGCAGATGCCACCCATGAGAAATGCAACTCCAACAGCAGGGCGGCGACCAACCCTATGTAATTTATTGTAGGCAATAATGATAATTAAACAACTTGATGAATGTTTTGCATGAGGTGCACACATTAACAAGTTTCTTCAATGATGCTTTATTTAAAACATTTTTTATTTCAGTTTTAACTTTCGTTTCATTTGTTACTTCCTTTGTTTGAGTTTTCTTTTTTCCCTTTTGTTTAAAATTAAAGGCGCCCATAAATGAGCATTGCACCACTCTCAAACAAGATGTCTTGTCCGTGGCTTTTTGAATAGGCCAGTTTGTCACATTTAACACTGGACCTTCGTCTAATCAAATACTTGTAACTTTGCTTCTTGAAGTCACATTGCATTAAATGGGTGTCATAATACATTATTATTAGATAGTGCATCTAATAAATAAAAAAATAATCCTAAGGATACTTGGCGCAGTATATTTATTGGCGAAGTATATTTAAAGGAATGTGATAGGCAGCTTATGCCACCTAACCCATTAGAAATATAACTCTGAGACCAACCCTAATGACGACTACATAACTTCATGTGTTTTCCAACGTGATTGGTTTGCATTGATGTATCCATTAATAATGCAATAATGTATTCTGCGCTCTGATGTCCATAAAATAACTTATTTTTGGAAAACGCGTTATGCAAATTTATTATTTCAAACGATCGATCCCGTACAGTGTATCCATGAGAGTGCATCGTCGGAAACAGAAGTAGAACATTGACGTATTGAGGAATAAAACTGCTATCGCATACCTTTTGAATTTTGACAATTGACCGCTCCGTTCTTGAAATATGAAAGTTTTACAAAAATGCGCAATTTTCAATCCATTCCATAGATTCAAATATCAAAGTACATTGATTTGTACCAGATCTAGATCAGTCACTGATATTTGAATCTGTATAATGGAATTGAGATAAATAAAAAATTAGGTATTTACGTAACATTACATTTCTTATATTTTCAAGAACGGAGCGGGCAATTTTCAAAATTCAAGTTAAGTGATGGCTGTTTTACTCCTCAACCACATCATCTAATTACATTTGCTCGGTTCGGGCATTAAGGTACCAACAAATTCAAGTTTTTGACGATACATTTCTTTCTGTGACATCCTGTATGTTAACACTAAATAATCTTACCACTTCTGAAGTAGAATCATCAGCGATGCAGGGAACTCTGCCACACACGACAAAAAGACGTTTAGGTACATATTGCCTGAGAGTGTGGCGCTATTGAGACTTAAACAAGTGTAAGCAATGGCAGTTGCAAACCTGTTAAAGAAAATAATGGAAATACAATTGGTATAAATAGAAACAGGTGCTTTCGATTAAATGGTATACTTAAAAATACATTTTGTGGAAACTGTTACAGGTATATTTCAAACTAGACACACCTGGTGATCCCCACACAGACCCACCCTGTATAACACACATACATGACTGATGAGAACTAAGGGGACTGTCATTTTCTGCAGAAGGGGGTGGGTCATGAATATACTGGGGGTCATAGAAATAGGGGGGTTATAATTTTTGACACCAACATTGGGGGGGTGTTAAGAATTATTAAGGACTGGTGACCCAATATTTAAGGGCTGGTGACCCAAAATGCTGGTGACCCGAAAATGTGCAAAATTCTTTTAACTTACGATCAAAATGTACGCACTATTAGTTATACGACTCAAAATTTTACCTTCTTTACACATATGATCAAAATTTTAACTCGCGCTCTGCACACTTTCTTTGCATTGAAGTTGTTGCCCCCTTCGCGCCTTAGTTCCGGCAATGATTAATGTGTCGTCAGTCTGTGCTGGACATACTGTAAGTACAGTGTGCGCGGCCGTCCCGGTTTCATCTTCCCATGTGGTGGAATATAAACGACATATTCTCGCACAGGCTCCCCGTTTTCAAGACGCAGTATATGGACAAGAAATTTGAGTTGATGAATCTTGTTCTCGGCTGCTGTGTGTCCAGAAATAAGCTGAAACATGCTGGGTTATACCTTTTTACTTTGATAGTCGATAGTGGTTTAATTTGAGGAAATTTACTTGTTTACCACATTTATTTTGCAGAAACTTCCCTTATTTCTGAACGAATATTGACATCTATTAAAGACTTATTATGGGACTTAAGTGAGAGAAAATGGGATAAATTGAACTTTATTATACCATATAAATGGTTTAATTTTAAGTTCTTTTTTTATTGGGCACAAATCTTAATATTTATTAATGAAGAACACAAAGAAGACCAATCTTACCAACAATAGCCCATAACAACAAGGTTCCGGAACAAAATTGGTTCTTTGATAATGTCAAGAAGTGAGCTATGTCGAAGGTCAACATTAACTGATGCATTAATCGATTTGTCCATTTCACCGTCATTTTCTTTATTGATTGGTTTATATCCGTGATTTGTGGGACTTGTATCAGTAACACAATTTGTCTTTGTCATGGGAACATCTTCATTTTCCAAAAGAAAAGACTTTGGTGCTTTGACGTTGTTAATTTTGGCCATTTTTTGTAAGATTTCTTCAGCCTCTTCGATGCGACCCTGAGAAATAAGCCATCTGGGAGACTCCGGTGTAATCCTAAAAAGTGAGAGAAAGTTTAAGACTTTTATTATTGAATTTCATTTTACACGACGTGACAATTATTGATAATGGTATATTTGATATTATTTTCTTTTTTCAACTTCGTTCTTCTCCTCAAACTCCTCATTTTATTTTCTACTCCACCTTTCTATTCTCTTTCATCATCATCATCACCACCACCATCATCGTCAGCATTATAATCTAGCTTCTTTAGCATTTTCATCATCATCATCTTCGTCTCCTCCTGCTCCGTTTACGGTATTCCTTACCACCACATTGGGATAGCTATGAGGCAGATTAACGAAACAAATAGCTCATAATGTCTCCAGTTTGGCAAGAGGTAAGCCACTGGTGTGAAGGTAGTGACTGCCACACCCCATATTACACCAACGAGAGGAGTAGACATGGTACGGACCTCTGGTGGAAAGATTTCAGTTAGAAGTACGTAGGAGCTGTTAAGCAATCCCTAAAAATATGAAATAAATAGTTTATGTGGTGTATTTATGGGTATATAACATCATAACATTCATAATTGTTTCCCAAATATCAACATGTCCACTGACTGTTATTGCATATTAAAATATTATGTTTTTCGTTCTCCGTACTAAATAGGCCTTTTTATATGTTCATTCTCCGTTGTAAGCCTTTATATGTTTGATATAAGCAGCATCTGTGGTATGTTATTCGTGTTTTGTTTTGAATATTTATTTAATAAGAAACATGTTGAAGATTTTTTTCATCCTATCAACCAAGAGAATTGAATATAATAAGTTTCATAACATAACTGTTCGAGAGTTAATATTAATATATTTTCTAACCTCACCTCACTAAATAGGCCTACTAGAAACCAGAAGAATACTACCAGATAATAATTCCAAGAAAGCGCCATTGCCATTCCACATAGGGCTTCTAATACAAGTGATACATGTAAGACGATCTTCCTTCCAAAGTAATCGGAAAGCTGACCGGATAGCCACGAGCCGACAAGAACACCGGCCATAAAAACAGACTGTGCTGCTTTGGCATATATGTCTGTATCGCAGTAAAGATCGAACTAAAGAAAACAAGAAATACCGTATGTTTATTAAGGCAGCTGTGTACTCTCAGACATGCATGTAGTAAAAGTGCCATAACTTTGTAATTATTCACGCAAGACATATAATAGTATACATTTTTATAAAGGCAATACATCAATGAATCTTAATATAAATACAGATTTGGTGTAATTTTTGTTCGGTACATCATAACAAAAAAACACTCTTTCCAAAAATGTTTGTTTTGTTTTTTTCTTAATCTTGAGACACCATTCCAAAAACGGGTTTTTTTAGTTTTTTGATATTGGCCTTATTTTTTGAGATATTGACCATATAAGGCATCAATATGAACTTTTTAAAATTCACAAACGCCTATTTGCACAAAATGATGCCTAAAATCGGAAATAGATCAAAAAAAAAAATGAGAAACCCGTTTCTTAAGTCGCTCATGCTTTTTATGATGAGCATAATTGCTTACCTATATAGATGCTGTATTTATTGAGTTATCGTGTACCTAAATCGTCATTTTACCGAGAAAATGAACATTGAAATAAAGGCCGTTGAAGTTTAAAGTGGTCACAAGTTGCACTTTGATCGAAGCTCACAGGAGAATGTGACAGTTCTCGTTTTTCTACCTTACATTACGTGAACATCGGGTAAATCAACAGCCCCTTGAGAAGTTTGGGTGAAATCTATTCATATCTTGATGTTTAAATCGGGGGAAAGAACTTGAAAAAAAAAATCACATTTTATCAGCTAAAACGGAGCCATTTGACCGCTAGGTTTTTATGAAATGAGTGCTTCCGTGGTGCTTCCATAAGATGCGCCGCGCTTGCAGATAAGCGTTGCGTAGTGTATATGTGCGTTAACAAATTGCGCGTCTACAAAACGCGATGCGTTGTTGCGCGCGTATACCCCGATGGTACAACAAAGATTGTCTTTCCTTTTAAATTGCGGAAACGAGTGAAATAGTGAAATAAAATCCATAAAATAGAGCAGTTGGAGTTAACAAATCTGGATTTTCTTTCCTTGTATTGATAAAAACATAACAAAGTAAATACATTTCAAAAAAGCTCAATTTCGCGAAAGAAACAATGTCTAGAGTACACAGCCGGGTTAACTTACAGCGTCTCGCAAATAGACGTGTTGACACTTCTTTTTAATTCAAAGTGTCTTGCATTGACACAACTTTACAAGGGCTATTTTAACGTGCCCACGTCCGTGCAATGAGAATAAAAATCCGTGCAGTGAGAATTAAAAATTCGTGCTTGTTAATATCCGTGTTTATTTCTATACTATTCAAGTTGGGGACGAGCGGGTGCGCAACAGGCGTTGGGGACAGAGTGCTGAGTGTCTTTTATGCAATTCGCAAAATTTGCATGCGTTTTTGCATTCTTATTAATTTGATTTTGTAAAACATAATATCATTGAACTTGGTGACAGTAACGCTGTGAACTTCAATCGAGCTACAGCTAGATACAAAATTGCAATTCATTTAAATAGATCAAATTTAAAGTGAAAATTTATCCTAAATAAATTCAAACATTTTCTTTTGTAATTTTCTGATTAACATTTAATAAAAAGTGAACCAGGTGTGTGCTAGGATAATAAGAATCGAGTCATAAATATGCACTTTCAAAGTCTATAAATTTTATGTAGTTATTTAGTTATGACAAAACACAAAATTCACGTCACAAAATATTAAGAATTAATGTTGGTCTAGTGAGCCACTTATGTTTGTTATAATCGTGAACAATATTCTTAAACACAACAAGTTGTCCTTACATAATAATTATGTTATACTTTCAAAAGCAGAATATATATTCTGTGAAAATTTGCCAATATAGTTATTTGTAAAGATTCGAAGCGACTTCATATCACAAAACACCATTCGTATGAGTTTTCACTCAATTTGACAGAATAATTCATACTGGAGATAACCTTTTATGAGGCTAATTTTTGCTTATCCAGTTTCTTATTACCTCGGGGTTGTTACCTGCATTTCAGTGGTAATAATCAATCATCAAGTAAAGGAAAAAATAATGCTTTTAAACCTTTTCGGTAATTGTGTAAAATTCAAAATAATAAACATGATATTTCTTTGACCAAAATATAACTTACATCAGTAACCAAGCTAGCTTCTCCGCTCTGACTCACATAATCCCAGCCATAAACACAATCTGTCAAGTTGGTCGTCACGATACCATCATCTGTCACGTCATACATATGACATTTATCAATTTCAGTTGTTCCATCATTAGTTTCTGTCACGGGAGTTGTCTCGTTAGATAGAAAGCCACTTGGAGGAGTACAGTAATATGTTTTGGGAGCATATCCCACGAAGATCATCCCTGTTAATTGGAAACCACTGAGCCAGCAGCAGTAGAAGCTCATTAAAAAGTAAAGGAACATTTGATAACGACCACATTTACCAATATATCGAAAGGCGTCGTCCAGCTCCATAATATCGGCTTGCTGTTACGACTATGGAAATAAATAATTTTACACATAAAACTTGAAGTATTTGCCATAAAAGCTGTGGCAGTGGATGAATAGAAATTTGCAGTATAATAATAATTACACCACATAAATATTCTGAAGCAAATCATGGCACTTTATTGATCAATGGCAAACGACCAAGTCTATTGTCCTGTGCGATACTACAGGGCAATCGCATCAGCATAGTCAACGTTTGGTGTAATAAAACAAATACTACATGGTTTATATCAGGGATATATGGAAACATTTTACCGTCGGTACTGGTTATGAGCCTAATACCCCTCCCTCACCCTCCGAGTTCGGAATGATAGGCCAGTAGCCATTATTCTCTAATCCAGAGGGGTCAGAAGCGTGGCTCAGGCCATGCCACTTTTATAAGAGAGTGAGAGAGACAGAAAAAAGGCGGGACAAAAAAAAAGATATAATAAATAATAAAAAATTTTAATTATATATTATCAACCTTCTGGTGAAATAATTAGCCTTTAGATTCCTTAAAACATGATTCCCGCCCGTGGATTTCCCATCTATGTGGATAACGACTGATAGGCTATACAATATTTTTAATAGCAAATCATGAGATCAGTGTGTTCTACAAACTTGAAACAGTAGGCTGAACACCAAATACAAGATCTATATGCTAAATTGGCCCCGCTGGATGTAAAGAACCACACTGTCATTGGTCATTCGATTCAGAACTAACTGAATTTCAGCGAGCGGTGTAGATTTTGGCGAGATAAATGGTATCCAATCAGTAGGGTAATGCTACCCTTGGCTAGCGGTAACCGAAATTAATTTCAGCTCGCCGTAAGAAACGTCTTTCCATTGGTTAAAGCCAGCATTTTCCTATTTTGATTGGATAACACATCGGCTCGCCGAAATTCTTAATATTTCCGAAAAAGGTAGTTGATTAATTTCGACGAGGTGAAATTAAATTTGTCGGGCAGAAATTCAAATCATTTTAAACATTTCATCTCACCGAAAAAACGAACCCCGTAATAATAATAATAATATCAAAATTAATACTTGTCTTCCATAACAAGAAGGAATGCCTCACGATTTTGTTGATATCCAGCTTTAGTATTTTAATTGATTACACTGAACATGAAGCTATGTCTAGGCTAGCTTCATGCACTGAACATTTGCAGACCCGGCCTTCTACATGTAGTGAGTACCACACTTAGATTGTGTTTACAAGAAATAATAAGCACCGCCTCCCTAAAATTTCCTATGCCAGCAGCTTTGATGATAAAATATTATCTACAACCATCCACCTGTGTGATTGAAGACCTTTCTTTTATCTATTGACCTCAAAGAAAGGATTAGAATCATCATAATACCATCCCTGACCTGTTTCCACACATTATTAATGAGTCGCTAAGGGACTGGCCTACTGTAATGCTTCAGCGAATACGTATAACCACTACACAGTTCAATGGCCTTATTGTGATCTGGCGGGCGTTTTAAAACCACGGTCCCTGAACACAACATGATGCGTGGGCATATCGTCGGCAGAGTGCTACACTATCGTAAGTGCAGTTTGGACAGTTTTACAGGAGGAGCATATTTGTGTGTTGCGTAGCTGTTCGTTTCCAAGTAGCCATAAAATGACATGGGAATGTAAAGCAATTTGATTTTAATAATATAAACTATATAAATGGTGTTAAAGTTAATAAATCGATGAATTATTTACTGATTTAGATGTCGTAAGTGCCACATACGACAGTGTTGTACTCAAATAGAAATGAGTGCAGAGTGCTACACTATCGGATGTGGCACATACGATAGTGTTGCACTGAAATAGAAATATGTGTAGAGTGCAACACTATCGTATGTGCCACATACGATAGTGTAGCATTCATTGCTAAATTAGGATGTGCGTAATATCGGCTCAAATGTCCAATATTTTGTCATTTTATGTTTCTTAACAAGTGTTAATTTATTTTGGCACATGATTACAATAGCAAGACACCTTTTGGCGTAATGTTATCGCTCAAGATTTATTACTGAATCTAAAAATAAAAACACCGGATTTATCGTCTCTATTACCAGTCATGGGAGCTATGAACTTATCCAGTATGTTGACAACGCATACAGCCGTCAGCGTCACAGCCAGTGATGTGTTAGAGACTGTTTTGCACTTACGATGCTGTAGCATTCCGTGATTTTGTTGTTTAGGCCCAATAAAGTAGCCTATGTGGCACATACGATGGTCTTGCAGCAAATGAAAAACAAAATTAGCGTGCAAGACTATCGTAAGTGGCACATACGATAGTCTTGCATGCATCAATTAAAATTGCACTTACGATATTTTATTTTATTAATTAAAAAATAATTAAGCAATTTTGAAACTTAAAACCTGGGTTAAAATGTTTGTTTTTATATGGCCTTCCATAAATCGTCAAAATCTCATGTTGGCCAAAAATGTCACTTACGATAGTGTAGCACTCTGGCGACGATATATATTTCCGGGCAAGGAACAATAGAGACAAATTGCCTGGCAATGACGTCACATTTAATCCCAGACTATAGTGTGATCAGAACATTATAGGCTGGTGGTCATTTATTACACAGCTGAAGTTGTGAAAGGGTTGAAAGACTACAGTATTACGGCATAAACAAGAATATGTTTGTTTGGTCTTATTCCTATAGACCCACCCCACAAAATTGTGTTATGTTACCTGCTTCGATCGTGTTTTTTTTATCACAATACACAAGAAAAAAATCAAACAGGTGTAAATACTTACGTAACCCTATAGTATTCTAAAGTTGATCGATTTTTTTTTATATTTCAGATCACGCACCGAAGGATATAATTAGCCACACGTGGATGATGTGAAACACGCGGATACGGAATGGATATTACAACAATATCTGTACTTTGTATGCTGTTATTAAATCATTGTCTTTATCTCCAATCAGAATATTTTGAATTGACATAATCTATTAACCTATAACCTTGGTCTATAATAATTTATCTAAGATACTGTTTGCACTTGCTACAATGTAACGTTACCAAGGTAGTAGATAATATTAAAGGACAACCACCATAAATCGCCATTAAACCGGTTTTTTTAAAGATGAAATAGGTCCCGGACGCGTTATTTCTTTCTGCAACCATAATGGGCCGCAATGCGATAACACGTAGTACATACATGTAATTATAGGCCTATGAGGCAAGATATAACACGAGTTTATTACCATTATTATTTCCTCTTACTTAATAAAATAAAAAGAAATCGATAAAATTTAAAATTCTACAAAGGTTTACCTGGGGTTCGAACCCACAACCTATGTATCCATAGTCTAATGCCTACACGACTGTGCTATGATTCGTTGTGCCAGAAAGGTGTTTGTTTATGATACTTATTGATTACTGAATAAAGTGCATACACACAATATACTATTACTAGTATATTAGTACTTATAAATACGAATATAATCCTAACTCTAACCCTAACCCCTAACCCTAACCCTAACCCTAACCCTAACCCTAAACCCTAACCCTAACCCTAAACCCTAAACCCTAACCCTAACCCTAACCCTAACCCTAACCCTAACCCTAACCCTAACCCTAACTCTAACCCTAACTCCTAACCCTAACCCTAACCCTAACCATAAGACCCTAACCCTAACCCTGACAATAATGAACCTTGCCTCGGACGATGCGGTTAGTGATATATTGCGGCCCATTATGGTTGCAGAAGGAAATTAAGCGTCCCGGACAGAACCAGCCTCCAGTCGGAAAATGTCATAGGCGATGAAAAATATATTTAAAATAAAATAAAATCCCAAAACTATGGGATATTTTTGATATATTAATTATATAAGTAATTTCCAACTTTGAAATTCCTTGGTATTTCAAGTATAACCTGTATACTTAATTAACATGTCAATCAATAACCTGTCAATCATCCTTTGATCTAATTGACGGTCTCCGCGGAGCCACGGATTATATTGATTAATCAACTATGAAAAGATTGTTGATTCATGTCATGTTGGCTTTTAATATACTTGCATTTTTAATTAACGTGGCAAAATTATCATGACTTTCTAGGCTGTATCTGAATTATCTAACATATATGCTGTGCTGATATAATAAGCTAAACTAAACTTCTGAGAAAATGTGTAACTAAATTCAAAACTCTAATGCAATTTCTTGCCTAACGAGTCCGATTAAAATTACAATTAAAATGAACTAGAAAACTCTAATGCAATTTCTTGCCTTAAGAGTCAAATGTAAAAGATAAATTTATTTTAATTAGCTGAAAATTTCCAATGCAATTTCTTGCCGAAGGAGTCATTTCAACATGTTTAACTAGTATAAAACTCTAATGCAATTTCTTGCCTAAAGAGTCTGAGTGAATGAAAATTTCATTAAATAAATTTAAGGTAAAAGAACTCTGATGCAATTTCTTGTCTTTAGAGTAATGAAGATTCGAAAGAAAGATATACACACGATTATTTTATTATACTAAATAAATAAATGCGACATAGGACAAATGGGAACAAAGTCATTTCTCTTTTTGGAAGGTAGGGTGGCCCTGAAAAGGGCCTTTGGGTTTATTAAACAGAACTACTGTTTTCTGGCCTTGGAAGGCTTCCAGGCCGGGCGGAACGATGGGTCCGCTGATGATGCCACCACTGCTGTTGTTGCGGCGGAGGACCCCATCCCCACTGGGGCGGGGGAGCGTGATATTGCCGTGAAGAGTAGCGTGTCCTTTTATTAGGCTGTTGACTAAGTTCAGTAGTTGCTGCGTGTTCTTCTTCTTGTTGCTTGAAGGCTTTCTTCTTTGGTCGAGGATTTCTACCCTCTTCCCTTTCTCTTTCTCAAGGCTCTCTTCGAATCGCTGTCTTGCTTTGGGAAGTTCAAAAGCTGGAACTTTACTATCAAGCTTTCTCCTAGCCGAGGCTACTGCCTCTTCTAAATCCGACTCACTTTCTGGGATGACTACCTTTTCCACGTCATCTCTCAGTAATTTGATATAGGCCATGTCCTGTGCTTCGATTTCAATTCTCGCCTTGGCCCAGGTGCGAGGCCGGGGAGTTTTCTCGCGACACGGTACTCCGCCGGAATTTTAGAGGGGTCCAAAATCCAACTTTCAAATTTTGCCAATTTCTCTTCGTTGATGGCGAGATGTACTAATTTGGTTTCCACCACCTGAATTAGATCGTTAACTAAAGTATGGGCGACTTTCGAGATCTCCGTATCAATTAACTTAGGTGGTGGAGGGGGGCATCTTGTCGAGCAATTTTACCTGGGGCAATAAGTTCTGGGTCCTGAGTAGGCCCGATCGGATCATCATCATGTACCTGGTTTTTCAACACTTGCACTACTAAAACTATCTCTGTTGAACATGTTGAAGAACTTACCGCCTGCTCTTTGGAGCCTTGCGACTTGCTACTAGACGGCGACCCTGATTCTTGACTTGCTGACTCTTTCTGGTGGCTTCTGCTAAGCTTGCTATTCTTGTTGCGTCCTTCCATTGTGGAAAGGGTATCACGAATGATGCTTCTGACTAGAAGACATCCTCTTTTAAGGCCTACCCGGAAATGACGCATTGCGCTGATTGGTTGGTAAAGGGAGAGATATGATTGGTTCGTAAATACTGGCCAATCGGATGTGAGGGAATAATAGCCAATCACAAACGTTTCGCTTCAGCGCCTACTGGCGCTGTGATGAATCATGTTTGGTGAACTTTGATCATAAAAATCATACATGAAAATAAGGAAATGTATCTTATCTGAAAATTATAACTGTGGCAGGTCCCGGACAGAACCTGAATCCTGTCAGAAGCTATCTCATTGGGCGATGAAAATATAATACGAAAAACACAGAAATATCCAAAACTATGGAACAATTTAGAGATTTTTATATAAGGAATTTCTATCTGAAATCCCTCAGGTAATTCTAGCTAGAAATACCCGAAATATCGAATCATCTACATGATCTAGACATGTAAAACACCCTCTGATCTCTTCACTAGACCGTATAACATTATTGATTAATCGAATCGAGCTTAAGAGAGATCAGTGTTTCATGTCATTGCAGTTAGGACGCTGGACAACCGATTGTTATTGTTCTGCAAGGCTCACTCAGTCATTTAATAAGACAATACAAACGATCGAATTTGGTATTCAAATGAACACAATTTTGAGTTACACCTTTTCAGTGTAAAATTTTTTTTCTCGGCTAAATGAAAAGCAATAATTTTCATTTTTTCAGTAAATGTCAGGAAAAACTGTAATGCTTGATACTGTATTTTTTTCAAATCTTAGTGTTAAACTTAGTCGTGAAATTCAGTCATTTAGTGTAAGATTTTCGATTCTGATAGGCTTCAACTCTGCCCGCGAGCCTTTTTTTTTGATCAACCTTTTAGCTTTTCAAAGTAATATAGTTCGCTAAAGAAGGATTTTTCCCAACTTTCTAACGCACATCACCGTGAGCGATATATCATAGTTTTGTCAGAATTTCCGTATTGATTCCATAATTTTTGACTACCAGCTGAAAAATTTTCAAATCCACGCGTGAAATCTTAGGCTAATACTAGCATTGTGGATCGATATCTCTGGGTGCCCGGCCTGGATACAGTGTTGCCAGAACTTCAATATAGCAAAGAAATTACCTAGTGTTTCAATTGTCATGAAGGTGACTGGGTATAGTGCCTTTTGTTTGTGTTTGTTTGAAATTGCTTAAACCCACCGAAAGTCATAATGAAGCAGCCAAAACAATACAAGGTTAAACATGGAAGTTTATAACAACCTATTATAATGACCTAAAGGAAAAATCATTTATGGCAACAATGAGCCTTGCATTGTAAGTCATGGTTAAAATGTGTTGAGTACCCACCCCACCCCCATAGGCCTACATAATATTACATACCGGTACCTTATAATATTTATATAGCACGGCTATAGCTATACATTTAGAAAGTAGGTCATATAGCGCTAAATTATGACAAATAGGCCTACACAAACCCGAACGCAAGTCTGAAGGGTGCAATGAAAATGCCAACCCGCGATGGGGGGAGGGGGGGGTCATTCAAAATTCACCTGGAGATAGAAGGGACAGAAAATTAAAATCCCTCTAATAACACGCGAATTTTTCTAGGTTTGGACAGTGGATTTTCCCATGGACCTCATCCTAGGTAAATAAACAAACAAACAAACAAACAAACAAACAGACAACATGGTTTTCATAATCATGGAATCCATAGCCCCTATAAATTGAAATTGCAGGCTATCACGGGCAGGGGCTATTTTAACGTGCCTCACTGTCACGTACGTGACGAGATAAAATATTCGTGCAGTGAAAATTAACCATCCGTGTAGATATGCTTTAATAGTAGACGGGTAAGCATCATTAATTGATCTCGTACACTGGTGTGTAATGTGTTGTTTGTACTGTTCACCCTTGACTGCTCATATCCATAAGTACCAGACTTGAGTCCTGTTTATCAGGGACAGTCTGTGTAGCTCAGTGGTTAGAGCGCTCGCCCGACAAGCGAGAGGTCTGGGGTTCAAGTCCCCGCACAGGCAGGTATGTCCGGAGTTTTTTCTCTGGTATATCTGCCTATGCATGTTATGTTTCCATTTGTAAAATTCATGTTTCAATGTGCTAGTGTGCGATGCGTAATTCTTCTTTCCCCTGTATATTGATATATTAAGAATAACGATTAAGCATCATTAATTTGATCTCGTGCGCTAGTTGTAATGTTTGAATGTTTCCATGTTCCAGTGTATGATGCGTAAGCCTCTTCCTCTGTTTGTATGATTATATTAGGCTGGCGGGTAAGCATCATTAATTGATCTCGTACACTGGTGTGTAATGTGTTGTTTGTACTGTTCACCCTTGACTGCTCATATCCATAAGTACCAGACTTGAGTCCTGTTTATCAGGGACAGTCTGTGTAGCTCAGTGGTTAGAGCGCTCGCCCGACAAGCGAGAGGTCTGGGGTTCAAGTCCCCGCACAGGCAGGTATGTCCGGAGTTTTTTCTCTGGTATATCTGCCTATGCATGTTATGTTTCCATTTGTAAAATTCATGTTTCAATGTGCTAGTGTGCGATGCGTAATTCTTCTTTCCCCTGTACACCATAACACGTTTATAAAACATTTTGATAACAACATTTTGTGTTTTTCCTTGACCATTTGCTTACTCTTAATTACATAACATTTTGGGTTCTCGTATCCAAGGGACTGGAATACTGTCATGTACTTCACAGGCAGGGAGTGAGTGTTAATTGAGGTATATAATTCCACCAAGACAGAAATAGCATGAAATCTGACCAGCCTCCTTGGTCCAGACGATACTCTTTTAATTACACATGGAAGCGATATCTTTTTTCGAAAGAACTGCTCATGCATTCTGTATTTTTAAATATTGCATGTATTCTCACATTTCATACTCAAATCTTATTCCAAGGTTAAAAACTTATTCCTGTTGAACAGAAACCAGCCGATAAACAATGGTATAGCATTCCGTGTTTTCAATCATGTGAGAAATCCTGCCTTATTCTCCATGGAATAATGGTAATAAGATAATGTACTCCACAAGACAAAATAACGAACCTCCAATATTTATTTTTAGAATACCACGTGACATTACTTAGTCTACAGCTCTGTATGGAACGCTGTTTGTACATTTGTGTATAATTTTGTGATCTGTTCCCGCGAAATTAGCGTAAAGTCGCAAGTTGAGAGTTTGGAGACGTACCGATTGTTGAGTTGATGTTCTTTACTTGAAGACACCAGTATTGGAAGTGGTATGTCCATTGTGATTGGGGACAGAATTGAATACAGAGTACAGCATATTATGTCAAAATTCACAGAGGAAATACCACTAACTATACAGGTGTCTTCAAACAAAGAACAGCAATTCAACAATTGGAAGGTCACGAAACTTCCAACTTGCGACTGAATGCTCATTTCGACGGCACAGGGCACATATAAGTTTTGTAAGTACAAACGGCGGTTTTTTGGTAGTTTGGTTGTAGATCTTTTTGTTCTGTCTCTCTTCCATTGTTATATCAAAATGATCAAACATCGTTTGTTTGTTCATTCTGATTATATTCTGCTTCCAGACGGTCGTCCAGAGCGCCTATTACACAAAGAGTCCTGGGCCAGTTCTATTCCGTCCTTAAATGTTTCAGGGAGGGGTATATTTCTGGTCTCTGGTAAGATTTGACTCACAAAAGCAGCAAATATAGCACACACACCGAGGAAATTAAACGGCAAATATTCTGTGACATTATTCTGAAACAAAAACAACAAACAAAAACCCGGGTAAATATGACAATTTTCTGGAACGACATACATTCTCAGTATTTAGTAATTTTCATAAATTATCAATTAAGACACATTTAAAAACATCTGAAACAACCCCGGGGGAACAACTTACCAACAATGGATGAAAATTGTGCAATCTGCGCCAAGTTGTCATAATATTATGTCCGATTTCAAGATAATTTTTTTGTAAGAAACAAAATCACTGAACACAATGAAATTCAACATACCATGTAAATAATATACGGCGCCACAATACCACCAATTCTGGCAAACATTGAGCAGACTCCTAAACCCAGTGTACTGTAAAATGTGTTCAATAATCCAGTTAAGTTTTATCAAAATGAAAAAATAAATATTTTAAATCAAAACCTTCATTTGACCAACGTTAAGCAGACTCCAAAACAAAAGGTACGTTATATGTTTAGCAAAATCAGTTTTATAGTTTCATTGGACATTAAGCATACTTATAACAATAAATGTAATCTAATTTGCATACGATTTGCATATAGAGTTCCTAAGCTATGACATTAAGAAGACAAATTGAAGTTCTTCGCTGCTTTTAGCACAAATCTATGGAAAGATTTTGTAGTAATGTTATGAGGGTATAGGGGTATTTCGGTTGAAATGCTAAAAATGGGGGGGGGGGCTTCGTGGGCAGATGCTAACATAACATATTGGGGTCCTTCGATGCAAAATAAGAAAACATGGGGGGTTGGGGCAGAGGGCCTCTCATGCATGGGAAGATCCTAAAAACGTGTTCTTGTTTTTTGAAAAGGGTATTGGGAGCACAATTGGGGACAGTCGGGGAAAATGTTTGTCTTTGGGGAAAAACACGAAGCATTTGGGATCTTTGGGGGAAGAGGGGCGATTTGGAGAAAACACAAAAAATCTTTGGGGACAAACAGGCAACTTAAACAGGGGGTCTTTGGGACTGCACACCTTAGTACTGGGTCGACCTGTTGAGTGATATTGTTATTTTAATAAACAGTAAAGTGATCAAATACCGGACTGGCGTAGGCATGATTTCTGGTGTATAGAAATATACGATGCAAAACGAATACGTAATCCAGAATTTGCCGAATGTAGAAACAACTATGGTTGCTGTGGATATACTCTTTCCTAAAAAAAAACAAAACAAAGACAGCAATGAGATCAGTATAATAGAATAAAGACTAATCTATGGTGGTTAGTTGATCATTTTTGATCAAAATTGAAGTGCAGATGCGAAGGTATTGGTGAGCAAATTCGGAGCTAGACTTCTCGAGTAAATACTTTGTTACGCTCAAAGATCTATATTAACAGTAGAGTATACAAATATTGACTGCTTTTTATTCGGGGCATGGTTAAAATTATAGGCCCGCGGTGATCTCAAAACCTTGGGCCTATAATTTTAACCATGCCCCGAATAAAAAGCAGTCAATATTTGTTTTATATACCAAATCTTAAGATTCTTGTCATCTGTTTGGTTAAAAGCATCGATTTTGGGAAGAGAAATTAATAGTTTCAATGCGAACGGCACACAGATTACAATCTGCGATTTCTGCGTAATTATAGCGCGTGAAAACATTAACGCGTGCGTAATATCATTTTACGCTGGGAAACACGCGCAGTTTGATCGTGACGCACGTGACCGGTCCATAGTTCATTTCCCTGGACCGGTCCATAGTTCATTTTGCGGGCATAGTTAATTCAATGACTGCACTTTCAACCAATCAGATGACAGGAATCTATATATGAGGTATATAACGGTTACTATTTCCAAACGCCGTGATCGTACGCCCGTCTATCTACCGTATTTACCTTTTCGGAAAATCCCATAAGCCTTTGCGAGTACACTTGAGAACTCGTCATTTGACGTTACGCCGACTTGTAATGCGCAGTAACGATGTTCAATAAACGATGTGCGCATCGGCGCAGATCGGCGTGACGTCAAATGACGAGCTCTCAGGTGTACTCACAAAGGCTTATGGGATTTACCGAAAAGGTTAATTAAAAATCACTCTCCTGTAACGGAACGAGGTTGCGTATATAGCCAGAATTGAACAACGTAGAAAATGGACACAATACACAATAAAGACAGTGAAGGATATTGAACGTACGAAGAAAAGTCTAAATTTGACTTCATTCATTTGTTTGGCTTGTACGTAGAGATTAAAATGCGTGTGAGATCCGCCGTACAGAAAAGCAGATTGCGATTTGCATGTTTTGAAACACACGTACGTATAGTAAACGCACGGAGGACGTTGAATTGACGGCGTCACTATACAGTCATTATATATGCATGTAGTTGTCCTTAATCTACCGAAATATTTGTTTTATGGCAACCATAATATTCGGGAAGCACTGAAATACAATTCATTTTAAGTGGCATATTAACCTTGGGTTTATAGTCATAATCAAAACATGCTGTATTGCAGTAGACATAAGACCCGATGACCACTAAATTTCAAGTGTGTCGCCCTATTTTGATGGTCTGAGCAGTCCAAGTCGCCTTGTGCTCCATCGTGACGAAGGAACACAAGTATGAAGATAGGAACCGAGACTAGTAATATGTACGACGTATTGAACGCCATATAAACGCAAGGTCCGTGCAGGAAGTATGGGATATCGCAATCTGTATAATTACATGGAATTGTACGCAAAGAATACAACATTCTCAGACACATACCATTGGTTTTCGGAAGACAGGCAGTAACTATACAGCAGATGCCACCCATGAGAAATGCAACTCCAACAGCAGGGCGGCGACCAACCCTATGTAATTTATTGTAGGCAATAATGATGATTAAACAACGTGATGAATCTTTTTGCATGAGGTAACAAGAACTTGATATTGTTATACACCAACGTCACGTTGGAACGTGGTTGGTTTGCACCCGGGGGGGGGGCACTCTCTAAAAATTGGTGACAATTTTTCAAAATATTTCAATTTTTTCATTTTTTTCTTCAAATTTTGATGAATTTTTGACAATTTTGTATCAACTTTTATATTTTGACCCCAATTTTTTTCCAGTCTCACTGAATGACCCCCTTTTTGGTAAGATTTTCCCCAGTCACACTGAAAGACCCCCTTTTTGGGGCCTTCTCACTGAAAGACCCCCCTTTTGCGGTGTCTAGGCTCATACCGAAAGACCCCTAGTTTCGAACTGCTGTCCGCACATCCCCGTCACTTCCAAACTCGAGTGCCCCCCCGGAGATTGCATCGGTGTATCCCTAAATCATGCAATATAAATTATGCATTCCGCGCTGTGTCCTTGAAATAACTTACGTTTATGACACGACTTTTAAAGCGTGTTATGCGAGTGTATGTATATTTTTTTAAACGATAGATTCCGCACAGGATGTGTCATGGAAACACAAGAAAATAGTCGTTGAGGAATGAAACAACTATCACATACTTGCATTTTAACAATTTTACGAACATGCCTCATTTTCAATCTGTTCCACGGATTTAAATAAAAATAAAAATAGACAAACAAATTCAAGTTAAGTGATAGCTGGGTGATTCTCTGAAAAGGTGAACTTTTAAGTCCCGCGACTTTCGGCGCTCATAAAAGTTTTAAAAGCGGGTGTTTTTTTTTTCTTTTTTGGCTTAGTCATGGACTTTTGTATGTATAAAAATAGAACATCCAAGTGGGGAAAAATAAATTTCTTGAGTCAAAAAATTCTTCAATATCTGACGACCCCCCTGAAACCCCCATGTCCCGCACCGAATTTTAGTGATTTTGTAGTATTTTTGTGAGCAAGTGTGGGAAGTGAAAATTACCACTGACTGGGGTAAATATCATGTCTAAGAAGGTTTAAATGCTTAAAACCACTTCTAAAGTCAATTTTATGGAATAATTCAAAATGTGTGTCAAAAATTGCTGTCCCTTAGTTTTGCATCATTGCCGTCACATTGGCATCAAAACGGCTGGAGGTGAAGACCAAATATCAGAGGTCAATAATTTGACCCCGTACGCTGCCGTTTACAGACGACGAAAAACATCAACCCGAAATAGCTGCACATTGGCACTCTTTTCCTGCCAATTTTGAGGGTATCTTCAAGTATACAGGCGCGTACCTTTATTCAACATCATCTCCAAACGTTTCTGATCAATTTGATATAAGTGATATTGTTGAATTTTTCCGGCAAATAATGATGGTTGAATATGTCCCACAAGCTGTTGTGGTGATATGTAACACATGGGTAAGCTTTACCCTGCTATTAACCGTAAGCAATGTCTGAACCATCATCTCCGCTACATCAGTTGGCGTCACAATTTGCCGTGGCGGAGATGATTCTCTATAGGAATTCGTGTAGAAATATCATCTCCGTTACATCACCATCATCTCCATCACAGCACCGGATCTTCAAATACAGCGAAGTCCAGTTTAGTTTATCAGAAAATGCTTACCAATTCTAAACCTTCTCATCTGTATGAATTTCATTTTCATGTAGTGTGAAAACATTACTGAAATCAAATTTATCGCTGCAATTATGACGGAGATGATTCTTTATAGGAATTTGTGTAGAAATATCATCTCCATCACAATTGTTGTTGACCTTTATTTGACCTTTGACCCAGACAACATGGAATTTACTATTTGAAAATTGATATTGTATGTGTTTACTATGTCAATAGAAATTTATTTAGTTATTTCAAGCAAAATTATGAATATACTTAAGTTTGTATAAAAAAAATACCAACAGACATGACTTTTTCCGTACAGCCTGTCTCTCATTGTCCCAACTAAATGACGAAAGTACAAAATCGTATTTTTTTAAATGAAAAAAGCAAACATGAATCAAGCAACTTACATAATTAAGAGTTTTAACAATTTTTTTGTCCTTTTTTCCTTTTTGGCCTAAATGTGACGGAGATGATACTCACCTGGCACAACCTGCAGATTACGCCCTCTATAATATAGAGGGCGCCCCTAAAGATTGCGCCAAATATTGTTTTCATGCACTTAACTAGAGACTTACATCCTTACAGATATGTAAAGGAAACATATTTATAATCATTTTCAAATTCATATTTGCCTATCTTCCAATAGTACACCTTTTCAGAGAAATACCCAGCTGTTTTATTCCTCAACCACATCATCTATTTATTGTTTGGTTTGTGCATTAAGGTACGAGAATTCAGGTTTTTGACGATACATTTCTTTCATTGACATCCTGTATATTGACACTAAATAATCTTACCACTTCTGAAGTAGAATCATCAGCGATGCAGGGAACTCAGCCACACATGACAAAAAGACGTTTAGGTACATATTGCCTGAGAGTGTGGCGCTATTGAGACTTAAACAAGTGTAGGCAATGGCAGTTGCAAACCTGTTAAAGAAAATATGGAAACATAATTGGTATTAACAGAAACAGGTACTTTCGATTAAATGGTATGCTTAAAAATACATTTTGGGGAAACTGTTACGTTTCATATATATACACGTACATTAAACCAGAAACTCCTGGTGATCCCCCACACAAGGGGCTGTTTTAAGAAAAAGAGTCACTGCACGTTAGCAAACGTAAAATCTAAAAGATCAACCAGCGGAGACGAGCTTGTGGGGATGGGAGTGCTGGAAGGGGGTCTCCCCTCGAGTTAAGTAAGTGCAGAGCACTGAATATCACCAAGTTCGTGAAATCATAAAATAAATCAGGAACCACTTATTCCCATTTTACATTATTTTTCTAATGTGTTAGCAAAGCGTATACAACAATTTAACAAACTATGTTGAAGCTTTCTAAAATGAAATAAATTAACAAAAAAGCTACGGTGCTTGAATGTAGTAGAAATTTCAAAACCTAGTAACAAAGGTTTAACTTTAGCACAGAATAAAACGAGTACTAAAGAATCATTGACCCTTTTTACCTTTCAGATGCATTTCTTCTATATTCATTTTAAGAAAAAAATATTTTGAATGTGCCTACCCACAGTAAATTTGACTTTGTCAAAACATTTCCAACTAGTTACGCCACTGCTTTCAGGCCTTTACAAGGCTTCGGGAGAGCTTCCACACCACTCATATTTATGATTTATAACTGAGAAGGATTCGAATCTCTGATTTTTTGAAAAAGTTGAAAAATGAAAAAAGGGGATCAGAATTGCAAGGTCCTGCTGACCTGCTATCAAAATGGGCGAGGTGGCCTAGTGGTCTAAGGCGCTGGAGTTGAGCGAGGGGTCCGTGGTTCGAAACCCCATCCTGCCCGATCCTTGTTGCTCACTCTAAATAGTTCCAATAGGTCGGAAATATCATAATCATATTCTCTTTCAGTCTAGTAGAATATAATTGTAATATTTCTCCTCGCTCCCATTCACCGTGTAGAATGTGCAGGTGTACACGGTGGGTGCCCGGCGTCTCGTGGTTCGAATGGTCACGTAAAATGGCGGTTTCGTGTGTCAGACAAGTCAAACCTGAGCACGTAAAAAGTTGCAGGCCTTATCGAAAAAAGTAGGGGGACCATCCCCGGGCTTGTTACCTGCACCCTCCCTAGGTCCCAGGGCAGTAGTAGTTGTGTGTACAGTGATGGTAGTAGATTAGTTGTGTTAATGTAATGTTGTGAAATAGTGATATAGATGAGCAGTGGTGCGCCTGAAATATAGGCGGGAATTCCCAAATCCAATCCAATCCAATGGCTTTACTGAGACAAATGCGACGAAGCGCGAGAAAAATTCACATTTTAATGCTAAAATGGGCCAAAATGTGGTTAATTCACGTCAAAAACAGACCAAAATTAAATGCTAATTATTGCAAATGTTTGTAAATTTTGTCCCTGTATTTAGAGCCGGGGACACATCTTCCCCCTTCCCACAGTATGATGGTTACAGTAGGGCATTGACGCTAATGAATGGTGCATGCGATGGGTGTTGACAATTTTGCATAAGCATTAGCTCTTTGTTGAATTCATACAACAAAGAAACGGCTGCACCCATAAATAAAATAAATTCCACCCACCACATCCTTTGTAGAATAAACAATAACTTCACTGCTATCCTACCTACATCAAATTGGACTTCGTCAAAACATTTCCAACAAGTTACGCCACGGCTTTTAGGCCTTTAAAAGGCATCAGAAGAGCTTCCCCACCACTCATATTTATGATTTTTAACTTAGAAGGAATCAAATCTCTGAAGAAGTTGAAAAATGAATTTCAAAGGATCAGAATTGCAAGGTCCGGCTGACCTGCTATCAAAATTGCTTTACTGAGATTAATGCGCAGTAAGCGCGAGAAAAATTCATATTTTTTTTGCTAAAATGGGCCAAAAATGGGGTTAATTTCCGTCAAAAAGAGGCCAAAATTAAATGCTAATTATTGCAAATGTTTGTAATTACTCTTCTCTATCCATCAGCTCAGTTGGTAGAGTCGGTTTGGCGATCATGACATTTTTTCATCGGCTGTCATTTATGTTTGTGGAGACTTAAAAAAACTTTTCTCAAAAGTAATATTGTTGTGTAATCAGCAAAAATAATAAGGAACATCGTTGATGTATTTATTATCGTTTATATGTAATATAAATAATAGGGGTCCAAGAATTTACCCTTGTGGTACACCTCCACTTATATTTTAAAACTGTAACTAAAAAAAGTTAATAACATAATTCATTTACAATTTTTCGAAATGTTGGCTTAATATCATCATCGTAAGGACAACTTATTGTTGTTTCTTGTTAGGTTTTCTTTTAAAATGTCAAATGTATATACCGGTATATAATACGTTTATACCCAAATGATTTTAAGAGTTTTTGATTGTCTATTTGTTTAGTTTAGCATTGAAAGTGTTAAATTAAGTATTTACCGCTATACCTTGACTGCGTAAATACCAAGACGAGTTTAAAAGGCATTACAAGTAACCTAATATTTATTTAATAGATATGCGTTTAAAGTGCACCCCTGATTTCGCCTTTGTAGTAGATTAATTGTAGCGGTTTAATTGGAGTAAATTTACTTTATTTAACATATTTATTTTGAAGAAACTTCCGTTATTTGTGCACAAATCTTGACATTAATTAAGGAATTATTATGAGACTTTTGCGTGATCCTAAAAGATTGAGAGAAAATAAAGACATTGAATTTGAAGGAAGTTTTTTTTCTATTGTGCAGATGTAATTTGAGGAAGCTTCCCTTATTTTGGCACAAATCGTGATATTCATTAAAGAAGAACACAAAGAAGACCAATCTTACCAACAATAGCCCATAACAATAAGGTTCCGAAACAAAATTGGTGCTTTAATAATGTCAAGAAGTGAGCCATGTCGAAGTTCATCTTCAACTGATACGGTAATCGATTTGTCCATTTCACCGTTATTGATTGGTTTATATCCATGATTTGTGGGACTTGTATCAGTAACACAATCTGTCTTTGTCAGGGGAACATCTTCATCGTCCAAAAGAAAATACTTTGGTGCTTTGACTTTGTTTATTTTGGCCATCTTTTGTAAAATTTCTTCAGCCTCTTCGATGCGTCCCTGAGAAATAAGCCACCTGGGGGACTCTGGTGTAATCCTAAGAAAGAGTGAGAGAAAATGTGTGACTTTTATTATATTATTAAATTTCATATTACACGACGTAACAATTATTGATAATGATATATTTGCTATTGTTAGGCTTAAAAGCAGCAGCAGCAGCAACAACAATGTGTTAATTAGAATGGAATTTAAATTATTTTTAGTACACACTTTCCATTGCTGTATCGCACTTGTACATCAACATCATCATCATCATCATCATCATCATCATCATCATCATCATCATCATCATCATCATCATCATCATCATCATCATCATCAGTATTCCTTACCACCACATTGGTATTGCTATCAGACAAAGTAACGAAACAAATAGCTCATAATGTCTCCAGTTTGGCAAGAGGTAGGCCACTGGTGTGAAGGTAGTGACTGCCACGCCCCATATTACACCAACAAGAGGAGTGGACATGGTACGGACCTCTGGTGGAAAGATTTCAGTTAGAAGTACGTAGGAGCTGTTAAGTAAACCCTAAAAATATGGAATAAATGGTTTATTTATGGGTATATAACATCACAACATTTATAATTGTTCCCACTATTCAAGACGAATGTTATTTCATACAGATTACAGACTGTATCAAAATGATTGGTATCCATTATTTTTTATGTTTATTGAAAAGCCTGCATCTTCCAAAGGTAACATTGGATACTCTTTAAGTGTCCAGTATATATAGTTTATGACTTAATACACAATTATCTATCCACTCATCCATTATTAATGGAAATAAGATACGTATTGTCTTTTCAGGTTAATCGTTCTCCTTTATTATGCTTTTTATGTGTTCGATACAGGCAGCATCCTAGTGGTCTGTATGGTTTTCGTTTTTTGAATATTTACGCAATAATCGTGTTTATAAGTTAAGTAATATGCAATAAGTTTTCTGAAACCTCACCTGATTAAATATTCCTACCAGAAACCAGAAGAATACCACCAGATAATAATTCCAAGAAAGCGCCATTGCCATTCCACATAGGGCTTCTAATACAAGTGATACATGTAAGACGATCTTCCTTCCAAAGTAATCGGAGAGTTGACCTGATAGCCACGAGCCGACAAGAACACCGGCCATAAAAACAGATTGTGCTGCTTTGGCGTATATGTCTTTATCGCAGTAAAGATCGAACTAAAGAAAACAAGAAAATATGTGTCTAGCAAGGACACATAGCTTTATGTCATACGTTTGGAGTTGTCTTAAGTAGAAACGTGACTTTGAGTCTTACTAAGGAAACTGGCTTCACATAACGTGTATTAAATTACGAGGGTTGGTCAATAATATCCAGCAACTATTATTTATCTCCGCTCATGCATGACTTAGATGACTCAATCTTTCAAAAGACATAACAATTAGTATTAGAGTATCTTTAATGACGTAATCTCATTTGCATAAAGTCATTGCTAACACTGACAATAATGTCAACATTGGCGGGAAATTTGAATTGTAGTTGAGGAACATGTAATAAAAAGAAGCAGAAGTAAGGACCAAAGCAGTTATAAAGAACAATGGGTGATAAAGCCTACTCAAAATTGGAGATATTCAACATGATCCCTCATCTTTAATTTTAAAAAATGGTATAGGTCTAAAAAGAGTACAGCATCATTCCTATGTTATCGGTTAACAAAGTCACAAAAATCGCGCCAGATTCGATACTTTTATTCTCGAGATATTTGGAATCATGTAACAATACCTCAACTTGGCGCGAGATTTTCTTGACTATTTTCTTCACCATAAACCAGGCAGTGTCCATACGCTATTGTGTTTATGCTAATGTCATTACGTAATCAGGTATTCAACATCGCTAATACATATTTTTTCGAATGACAAAAGTACAAACTTGTATTTAGCGTAGGTAATAGACATCCAAGTCGTGCGTGAGCGGAGATACACCCATAGTTGCGCGGAAATTATTGACCAGTTCTCGTATATTTGCTAGGGCGTGCAATTGAATACCTGAATACAAAACCCACCCAAGTCCATACTTTGGCCAAATTGAGTTAAGCATGGAAAATTGTTGCTTATACGAAGGCCTATCATTATGTATTTATATATAAAAAAAAACCATAAATCCACCCTCTACGTGCGTCTATTGAGCATGTGAAATCCAAAAACCACCCAAGTCCTGAACTTTGTGTTTTTGCACACATAATAGTGCCCTAGCAAACAAGGCAAGATGGCTGACCTGTATTCAATTTGTTATTGCCATGAATGGTTTGTCACAGCCTGCACTAAACCAGTGCTACATTCTTATAAAAGGCACAGTTTTAGCTTAATTTGACAGAATAATTTCCGCATTGAAGAAGCATATTATCATTTTATACACTCTTAGAACCACATAACCAATCAGAAAAGCCGTTAGAAAAATACGCTTAGTGCATTAATATTGTATAATTGCACGGGCGAGCACTCCGCGACTACGCGCAGTGCTTTCGCGCGCGTTCGCATCGCGTAAGGTTGAATCATTTTTCTTGCGGGTTGATGCATTTATATTTCTTCGTATTTTTCAACATTTTTAGTGACAATTTTGTTATAAAAATGGCAAAAATCACGGCTTTTTTCTTGTGTATGAAATAGGTTAATAAATGCGTATCACTTGTTGCTCGAGAAAGTGTGCATTAGACGCATCAACATCTCAGTACGCGTGCATTATTGTGATTGTGACAAGTGATACGCATTTATTAACCTATAAATAATATAGCCTAAACAACCGAAAAGGGGTTTTAAAAGGTTTTTATTAAACCTTTTGTAAAATTTAAAATAATAATATCGTGTAATTTCTTTTAAAAAGCAGACAACCTACATCAGTAACCAGGCTAGCTTCTCCGCTCTGACTCACATAATCCCAGCCATAAACACAATCTGTTAAGTTGGTCGTCACGATACCATCATCTGTCACGTCATACATATGACATTTATCAATCTCTGTCGTTCCATCATTAGTTTCAGTCACTGGAGTTGTCTCGTTAGATAGAAAGCCACTTGGAGGAGTACAGTAATATGTTTTTGGACCATATCCCACGAAAATCATCCCTGTTAGTTGGAAACCACTGAGCCAGCAGCAGCAGAAGCTCATTAAAAAGTACAGGAACATTTGGTAACGACCGCATTTACCAATATATCGAAAGGCGTCGTCTAACTCCATAATATCAGCTTGCTGTTACGAATATAAAAAAAAATAATTTCATACACAAGACTTGAAGTAGTGCCTGGATTAAAACTATATAAAACACCTCATAAATAATCTCGAGCAAATCATGCCCCTTTATTGATCAATGGCAAACGGCCAGGCAGGTCCATTTCCTCATGCGATAGTTTATCCTATCTACCTGGCAATCTCACCCCGTCAACGTTGACATTGAGACATAATTATGGGGATTTCCAACATATGTTTAGACAATTTATTACCTAGCTGGGGGAGGGCGGGTTACACCCCATCTAGGAATTATAATGCTATCCGATTCTACTTCTTTCTTCTTCCGGCATGTTACACCCTACTTGCACATATGTATCGCCTATATCCAGTGCCCCAGTGCCTATAGGGTGCAAACAGAACTGGGGTTAAAGGTCATTAAAGGGGCATTTCTGGTATATAACCAAATACCTTCAAAATGCTTTTTCTGTCACATATTACATAGCACAATTACGTCACTTACACATGCGTCGGCTTGACCCAGTGCCTATAACTTGTACACGGAATTTGGATCAAAGGTCATTAAGGGGGTAAAATATTGCATTATCTGGACATCTGTAAGGGGTATGTGCATCAAACTCGGTGACAACAAATCTTATGACCAGGGAAACATTTTGTAGGGTCAGGTCAAAGGTCATGCAGAAATGCATTTCCTGGACATCTGTAAGGGGTACGGGGCTCAAACTTGGTGACAACAAACTTAATGATCAAAGGAATATTTTGGAACACTCTGCAGGGGCCAGGTCAAAGGTTATCTGGGGTCAAATCTTTTAATCTCATTTTCTGGATATATGTAAGGTGTATGGGGCTCAAACTCAGTGACAACAAATGTCATGACCAGTGGAACATTTGCAGGGTCAGATCAAAGGTCATGCAGAGGTTAAATTTTCGAAATGCATTTTCTGGATATCTGTAAGGGGTACGGGGCTCAAACTCCGTGACAACAAACTTAATGATCAAGGAACATTTTGGAACACTGTGCAGGGACCAGGTCAAAGGTTATCTGCGGTCAAATCTTTTAATCTCATTTTCTGGATATATGTAAGGTGTATGGGGCTCAAACTCAGTGACAACAAATGTCATGACCAGTGGAACATTTGCAGGGTCAGATCAAAGGTCATGCAGAGGTTAAATTTTCGAAATGCATTATCTGGATATCTGTAAGGGGTACGGGGCTCAAACTCCGTGACAACAAACTTAATGATCAAGGAACATTTTGGAACACTGTGCAGGGACCAGGTCAAAGGTTATCTGCGGTCAAATCTTAGAATGTCATTTTCTGGACATCTGTAAGAAGTACGGGGCTCAAACTTAGTGACAACAAACCTCAAGACCAGGGGAACATTAAGAAACATCATGCTTGGGTCAGGTCAAAGGTCATCTGGGGTCAAATCTTAGAATTGTATTATCTGGCCATCTGTAACTCGTATGGGGCTCAAATTTGGTGACAACAAACCTCATGACCAGGGGAACATTTTTGGAACATTTTTCAGAGGTCAGATACCTCCAAAACACCAACATGCCCAAGCTTGGGTTGTGGTTTATGACCACCATTTGCCACTAGTTTGTATTTCTAACTTGTCTGGTGGCAGGAGCTCGACCATCGGCAAGTAATAGCCAATAAAAACAAATATGTATATGCACATAAAAAATAGCTGTTTAAAAAGCACGGGTCTGTGAATAGCTACATTATCATGATTATAAACAGATAAAAAAGAGTGACTTGATATTTTCACCAAATCACATCGGAGAAAGTCATAATTTTTTGATGGTATGTTATCCTCAGATCTGCGGCAAACTTGATTTGGTCTTAGTGTGGTCTTCGCAATCTCTTGCACAAGCCATACCCAACGCTTGCCCGTGTCTTTCACGCAGATGTGTGTTTAGACGTAATAGTTGCGATAACCCGGAATTGTAAACGGGGTAATCCATAACAAACTTCGGAAAACTTCGATTTGAAAAGGTCCATTGAGGTTAGTGACTAGTGTTGTTTGGGGACAGAATAATGGTCAATCTGGCACATTATGTTTGAGACCCCACTACATTGACAAGATGTGTAGGCCTACTCAGCCATGAACAAGGTGAATGTTTAAAATGTGGTGTCATTGTAAAGGAAAATAAATTAGGTGTCCATTGATATGCAACACGATATGAACGTGTTGCAAATAATCTGGGATAAATACCACTAATTTTTTTTTCAAACTTTTGTATTGGGCTGATTAAGATAGACACAAAATTGTGTTAAATTACCTGTTTGGATCGTTTTTCCCCCGTTTTTTAAAAATCATAATACACATATAAAAGGAAAAAATTAAACAGGCATAAATACTTACATACTCCGAAGGAAATAATTAGCCACATTTGGATGATACGAAACACGTGCATACAGAATGAATATGGCAACAATAGCTGTACTTTGTATGCTGTTATTAAATCATTGTCTTTATCTCCGACCAGATTATTTTGAATTGACATAATCTATTAACCCATAACCTTGATCTATGATAGTTTATCTTATACTAAAGGACAACCACCGTAAATCGCCATTTAACCGTGTCGACTTATTAGTCCAACAAACACACAAATGTTCTTAAAAGGGCATTTCGTGATCCACATCATCATCCCCCCTACTTTTCTCAAAAAAAAGTTGAGATTTTGTTACCACTGGAAACCTCTGGCTACATAATGTTTATGTACAAAACATTACTTGCAGATTTATTCGTTTAGAAAAAATATCGTGAAAATTGAATTATGTTCTGGTACACCAGAACGAAATTACAACACATTGTCTATGGAGCAGTATAATACACATAATCATGCATAAATCACAAACGCAAAATCAGATTCAACTAAAATTTTGGGAATAAGCTTGTTCGTGGATATCTACGGAGCCCCTGAAGTGACATGGTAAAAATATTTTTTTAGAATGTTAAAAATATTTTTTCGGAAATTATCTCGAGATAATAAAATTATCTCGAGATAATAAAATTATCCCGAGATCCCGAGGCTATAGGCTCAATTAGCCTGGCTTGAGCACTTTGTTTGAACCTGGCTGGTCCCATCAGGACCTAAGTGTGTCTTCACACGGCCGAGACCGACAAACAAACAAACAAACAAACCCAACCCCGGCCATGGAAGACCCCGGCCACGGAAGACGACTGCATCAAGTTGTCTTTACGGCACTCCAGCCCAGCCGGCAGCCCGCGGGGCCCCCGGGACAACTAACGGACCGTTCCCCATGCGATGCCTCGCTCGAATACTCTCGCGTGAAACTGGTGGTACTGTGAAAAACCCTGCTGTCCATTTTGCTTCGGAGGCTTTACTTTTAGTTGTCCAGTGTTGCATTTCAACTTATGGTTGAAATAAAACCCCATGCTAAAGCTAATGTTTAATTCTCAGTTCTTAAAATCAAAAATTGTGGCCACAATAGAGCAGTTTTTTGGGGAACTTTTGCATGAAATTTGGAGATAAATTGTCCCGGGAAATTGTGTGACATTTTTGGGCGTGATTCGTGTGAGGAAAACTGTCGATTTTATCTTTATTTGAGCAAATCAAGTCAAATTATTTAGCTTATTTATAATTTTGTTTTCACTTTTCATGCATATGTAATTGGTTTTATCCGATTGTACTTCTGATAAAAATAAAAGGCTGTATTTTGTGGGTATTGTCATTACATTTCGGCAATATTTACGTCCGAAGTGTAATTTCCTGGTTTTTTAAAGTTACCGGTCTGCGCATGCGCAGTGCATTTGCAACAGTCTCCTAATCAGACGTACGCACACCTGACAGTTCGGGCGTCTATTAAAAACGAATATACATTTGTGTGATTGACATGGCCTTGTTAAAGAGATACAGATCGCGGGATAATTTTATTATCTCGGGATAATTTTATTATCTCGAGATATTATCTCGGGATAATTTTATTATCTCGAGATATTATCTCGGGATAATTTTATTATCTCTAGATAATTTTATTATCTCGAGATATTATCTCGAGATATTATCTCGAGATATTATTATTTTTGTTTGTTTTTATCAAAATGACTTCAGTAAAGATGTTCATGAATTACTTTTTACACATTTAAAACATGTTTTATGGTTCAGTGAGAAATCCTATAGCAATTTATGAAATTTTATACATAAACCAAAGTTGCACTTTTCTAAATTGGCTTTTTGCCTGCATTAACATGGGTAAATTTAGTTTTTCATTCTAATTAAATTTATTATGAAGGAACAACTGTAATAGGTCTGTCACACTATGACGGACTGGATCAACGTACATCACCGAATTCAAAAATATTTTATTCGGTGGAAAAATCACCAGTCCGGCAGAAGATTCGGTGGGATTTTGGGTCCGATTCCCGTTCGTCTCTCTATGCGTTGTGGCCGCTAAAAACCCTGCAGGCGTCCTATATCCGATCGTTCAACGTCCGACAAATGCCCGGATTTGGTGGTCCGATTCCCGTTCGTTTCTCTATCCGTTGTGGCCGCTAAAAATCCTGCAGGCGTCTTATATTCGATCGTTCAACGTCCGACAAATGACCGGATTTGGGGTCAACGTCCGACAAACGTCCGGATTTGGGGGTCCGATTCCCGTTCGTCTCTCTATGCGTTGTGGCCGCTAATAATCCTGCAGGCGTTTTATATTCAATCGTTCAACGTCCGACAAATGACCGGCGAATCCGTATTCTGTGGCACCAACAGGGACGTCCACCCTATCAGAAAAGTGGGGAGGAGAGGGTGTTTGAGAGGGTTTTGACCCCTTAGAGGCAGTGACGTAGCAAGCACTTTTTCAGAGGGTGAACAAAGTGGGGAAAGACAATTTTAAGGGGGAAAACTTTGACGAAAATGGTCAAATATTGGTTAATAAGTACAAAAGGGCTACAAATCTGATATATCAGGGCAACCAGCGTCGGGGGGGAGGCAATAGAGATGAGAAACCTTTGGACAATGAAGGCCCACTTGAAGCCATTTGTCATTTTTTTGGATCAATTTTAGCACTATTATTGGGTACTATTTTAGTTGGAAACAGCCGCAAATTGGTGAAACGAAAGCCTAATTGAAGCCATTGAAAAGTTTTCACCATTATTGTATAATATAAACAATTGTTTTAAAAATAACACGTGGATGTCCATAGCAGAAGCAAAAAGGAAGACTTGTCCATTTTTCAAAATGAAGGTCCAATTGAAGCCATTTGCATGGGGACTGTAGGGCCTATTTACATTATTGTTATTATTATTCAAAATTTAAAATGTTACACTGATCCACTGATCCACTGACACTTAGATATAAGACTTCAGACTCGTAATTTCAGGTAAAGCATGCATGGATTGATCTGTTAAAGTCAGTAATAGTCCGTCTTAAATACTGACTTTGGTGACAAAATGTCACGGGCCCTACATATCGACGGGCCGACAGTAATTTTCACAGGCTTTTGGGCCAAGGAACCACATTTAAGCACTGCCTACAATAATCACAGGCCTATACTTAGGCTTACTATATACTATCCTGGGCCTACTCAATAACGTACAATTTAACCTTTTCCATGTTTTCTCTTCTTTTTCTTTCTTGTCAATCACTAAAACTGGTAGGAATTTGATATTGCGTCCTCTACCCTTTAGAAAGTGCCCTCCTCAATACTACTTACATGCATAGGCCTACTAAATTACGTGCAATTTAACTTTTCTCTTCTCTTCTCTCTTCAATTTTTCTCACTTTCTTTTCTTTTTTTTTTTTTTTTCCCCTTTTTTCTACTTTTTCACTAAAGTACTGGGGGTAATATGATATTGCGTCACACACCCTTCAGAAAGCCCCCCCCCCCCATGATCGATGCACATGTTCGCCATAGGCCTACATCCAGCACAAGCGCCTGCGAAACCTTGCAAACACCTGCGGTATATAAACGAAAGAATAACGAACAAACCCAGGGTATTATACAGAACAGTACGAACACACATCGGACAACTTCCGAACATGTGTATTCGGCACACTCAAAACTTGAAACGTATTGTCGACGGACTAAACAAACATCACCTAACACGAAACGCATTTGGCGGATAATAGCAGGACATATGAAGAACATAAAACGAACATTGACGAACACTAACGGATTTGCTAAAATACCATCCGTTTCTTATACGGAAGACCGATCCGGTGTAGTGTGACACTAACACGGTCTGGGTCAACGTACATCACCGAATGCAAAAATATGCTATCCGGTGGTGAAGGCCTCACAGGAACGTATTTGCAACGAACACGGGCCGAGTGCAACGAACAAAGAACGAACATGAACGAAAGGAGAGCGAACAAACTCCGGCAATATGCAGCACCATACGAACACACATCGGATAAATACCGAACATGTGTATTCGGTACACTCCGTTTCAAGTTGTGTACATGCACAAAACTTGCCGACGGACTTAACGAACATCACCTATTACGAAACGCATTTGGCGGATGATAGCAGGACTTAAAAAGAACATAAAACGATCATTGACGAACAACAACGGATTTACTAAAATACCATCCGTTTCTTGTACGGAAGACCTATTCGGTGTAGTGTGACAGTCGCATAACTTCAATGATACATCTTGAGTTCATTGATTAATTTAACCAATGGACCAACAGATTTTTGGTTAAATCTTTTATGCTGGATCCCAATACATTTTTCATTGGTCATTCCTTGAATGGTTCAAAAATCATTTATATGGGTATTATTATCAAGACCTTTACTTGTTATAAGCGGGCAGGTGAGGGACAACATCACCTTAAAGGTCTTTGCAGCAAATCCTGCAGCATGCGGGGAACCAGCTTGACCAACAGCAGAGAAGACCGATGCATGGAAGCCATCTTACATGAAGGAAGGCCTATTCATTATTGAAAGACATTAATAAGCTGCAGCATTCATTTTAATCTATTCACTGAACCATAAAAACTGTTTTCGAATGTGTGACACCTAAATCAGCAAAAGCTTATATTTAATTAAATTAAAGATGCTTCTTTTTGTTTAAATTACTGGCTTTTGTTCCCTTTAAAAAGGGAACAAATTGTCAAACACAAATTGAAGCAACAAAAGCCTATGTAGAAAAATGCAACTTTTTTTGGCCGAAAATTTCATAAATTGCTGTATTTCGCAATGAAGATGATAAAAAAATAGCAAACAAGAGAATTGATTTTTGGATTATACCAAAATGTCTTAGGGGGACTTACTTTTTTTGGAACCGTTTAGTATACTATTATACTGACTTGCTAATTTAGAGAAACAATTACATTAGAAATGATAAATATCGGAGATTATAAAGTGGTGTTGAGACTGGACTGCGGAACACATATCTTCAATGATAGTCCGTCCGTCATTTGGCCACTTTTTTGGTGCTTTATTTGACGTCACCGTCATATAGCCGTGACGACATCCCGGGTAACATGCCATCGATGTTAACGTTGGTCTACACTTCAGGTATAATATATTGTATATTGACAGGGGAAACCCACAGAGGTCGGTATACACAAGAGTCGCATTAGTGTACATGTTCACGTAACCGCCTCAACTCATTTGCATAATTTTGGAGGTGGGCTGACCGTATTCTGATTTGTCGAACACCTAATTTGCATAGTTTTGGAGGTTTCCATATTTGGGTTTACCTAATTAATTATTAATGACCCAGACGTTGTTTACATCATGACATCACAGAGCTTGTTACTCGTCCGATTCGAAACACGAAAAGCATTTGCACTTTTCTTTCCATTAATGTTATATCATGAAATACCATATAGCGGAGGTGTTAGTTTTGTATACAAGGAAAATATTCAAACCGATGACCCCATGTTGACAATGGCTAAATATGCTGTATTAGTTCTGGAAAGGGTCCGGCGACGGTCCGCCATTTTTTTTTCTTCAGATTTTGAGATCATTTAGTAGACTTGCTTACCAGTCGTTTTCATTATCCTAACTACAGTTTGCACATTTAAAAGCGAACTTCGACGTACGTGGTGCGAAAAAGTCTTGCCGTATAACCTTTTTGATTCATCTACATGGCCTGCATGTTTCAGCCGAGACGGTTACGTTTGCGGCCACGCAGCGGTAAAAAGATAAGCTCATCTAGGTTTTACTAAAGTAAAACATCTTTGGGGAAACCCAACTGAATCCTGTCAATCCATCCGATCCTAGTCCCGTTCTGGGGGGACTTAGCAGAAATGACCATACGGTATGCTCTCTGGAAAGGCCCCCATTTTTGGATTTCGCCAATTTGTCCGAAAGACCCTTTATTTTTAAAGTATCCAGTTCTAAAAGGCTCTTAAATTGCTCATTCCTCACATGTCTGTGGTTTTTTTTCAGGTGAATTTACACCCAAAAGCCAAGAAAAACCCTGGATTTTTTACCTGTTCGCAGCTCCAAAAGAACACCTTTTATCGGCACGACCCACCACCTCAAAATTCCGGGGAGCATACCCACCAAACATTTATAATTCCCCCCGATCCTAATACACCCTGTTCTTCTTAATTAAGAAGAATTGACCTTTAAAGCCAATATTAGTATTAATGCTCTTAAGCAGTTGTCCTGAGAATGGAATTGTTCATTGAACAGAGTGACGAAACAATTCTAAGTGAGTTCGGACTGAGTCCCGGGCGTTTTTCCGTTGCGATATACGTCGCATTTACATTTCTCCACAGCGACGGTTCACGGTTCACGACCTTGATTTTCCGTTCAAACGATTTATAGATTTGGAGCTTTGTTCTCCTTATCGATGTTTTCTGCAGCGGGAAACGTTGCTGAAAATTCGAAAGGGGCCGAAACTGATCGAAATGTATAGGAATTGATCGAAATATGTCAAGAATGAATCTGATTTAAGTTAACAAGCATGAAAAGATTAGAAAAAGAAAATTAATAATAGTAAAAGCTTACGGGTGCACAAAACTAAATAATTCCGCCGCATTTGGTTTAACGCTTCATAGGCCTGGTCAAAATAGCGCTTACTTTTTGACAGGCCGAGCGGGTAAAGGCAATATTTGGCAGGCCGGGAGGGGGGGGGGCGGGTCAGTTTTTGCACATATTTACGGGGCGTACAATCATGTCAATCCACTTAAGGTAAACAGTAGACTTCGGTTGTATATATAAATGAGCTTTTATAAATGCGCACGTGACCAGTTGGCCAGCGCCATATTTGCATTACATCACTGTCAATCACTGAAATGGCGACCATTGAAGGAGTGGCTACAGTTGTGACCTTGTTTCGTGGCTAGCACTGGTAAGGAACATTGGCTGGAGGTTCGATGCTATAAATTTGCAAGGATAAATCATGGATATCAAAGGATCATGATTATTGCACAGCACCCCCATGTACGAACATAACTAATGTTTATTTATTTTTATTTATTTATTTATTTATTTATTTATTTATTTATTTATTTATTTATTTATTTATTTATTTATTTATTTATATATTTATTTATTTATTTATTTATTTATACGACGTAAAACGAAAACCCTGTTCTATTTTGAACAAATTGGGAAACAAATTTTTCCTGTACAAATGAATGCCGACCCCAAATTTCGGAAATTTCAGGACAATTTTTTTTGTATTTTTGTGATTTTTGGGTTATTTAAAAATTTAAAAAAAAATACCAACCGACCGACCGACCCTACTTGAAAGGTCCGTTCGCCCGTAGAACAGGGTTTCTCTCTTTCTCGCCTTACTTATAATTTTATAAATATTATTTGTCCCCCCCCCCCTTCCCCCCAAAACCACCCCTCCCCCCTTTTACACTCATAAATTAATTGTTTTTTTGCTTACTTTCCCCTTCCGTGTAAAGTAAAACTTTATAAGCCGGTTGAATCAAACTGAACAAAATTGACGTATACAATTACAATATAATACCATGACAATAATGTGTATGACGGATCTAACTTACTAGCTGAATAAACCTCAAACCATGCATCACATACGTGATTGTACGTCAAATTGTCATATAACGTATGAGCGTGATGTATAGTATACGAGTCTTCCTCAAAATCTTCCAGCCGGGATGATTAGATCGTGTACAGTCATCTACGTGTTTATACTCTAAATTGTACGTCAAAGGGTGACAAAGGGTGTACAGATTACCGATTTAACATGGGGGACACAAAAAGGTGCTTAAAAACACATTTTGAATTTGTTTTTTGTCCATTTGCGAGCGAATGAGTACGTTAGAGTTGAGGAGGTCGGGCGGGGACATCTAGCCTATTAGTTTGAGAGGGTCATTATGCCGAAAAGGGCTAAAGTTATAGTTTCCTCAATTTACGTTATAATTAGAGTTAAAATTAGGGTCAGAGTTATGTTCATTGGCGGCACTACGGGGGGGGAATACTTATCTTGACTCCCAAATAAATAAATCCATGACCCCTTCCTTCCGAAGAAAATGACAGCCCACTAAGTTCCCTACGTGCAAACATTATCAAATAACATCATCGGCAGCTACCCAGTTCTGACCTTAATGCCAGTAAGAATTACATTTCGTCATCAATATGGCCAATTGCCACGCCCATTTAGCACGGAAATAATGAAATATAACTTTTTAAATCAGCTATATCTAGCTTTTCCGTCATAGTTTTTTTTTTCCGTAATGGAAAATCCAAATAAAGAGTTTATGTTTCGGGTCAAATTATTTTGCCCTTTGCAATCAATGCCACTATTTTACAAAGCCAATTTTCCTTGTAACCTGTCATTTTCGCCTATACTTTTACGTGTGGAATTTGTGCACATCCGGGTACCTTTCATCGTTGAACACGGTATGGCGACTTGTAGATGTCACGTGCGCATTTATATATGCGCATTTATATATATACCCGAAGTCCACTGCTAAATAGTAATTCCCGAATTGTAACCGGAAAATTAAGCTTTGAGTTTGGCACCTCAAAATCGTGTCGGACTATACTGGCTTATGTAGCAAATGAATACTTTACTTTTCTTCAACTGGATGCACGGTTGTTTGATGGCATGTAAAACATTTTTAAGAGTAGTTGACACACCGGGCCTCGTACTCACCTTTTGCATCATTTTTCTTTTCGTGGATTTTTCTTCTCCTGGAATCATATACGTCAGTCAACATTAATGGGTATATTTTCACGGGAAAATTTTCTGGACACGTGACCAATGCTTATCAATGTAAGTGTAACCTCGAGCCTGATCTTTGACCCCCGGCGGTGACCTCGCTATTCAAGTCTTAGTAATTTTGAATAGGAATAGTATTCTTGGCCGCAATTTTGATAGAAATTCGTGTATTGCAAATTTATTGAATATCATGTAAACTTAATTTCTTCACAATATCATCAAAACGTAATTTCAAAAATATCTACCTACGGAAAAAAATATTTATCTACGGAAACTCTTACCACAATATTTTTAACTTGCGACAAGTTACTTATTTTGCATTAAAGGAGGAATTCTTCCTATTCAAATACATTGGAAGACCACCCGCTGTGCTCGGGGTCACATTCCACAATGCTAATATGTCTGCGCCCATGGGTGTCACGTGTCCAGAAAATTTTCCCGTGAAAATTTACCTATTAATTCTGACTGTACGTTGAAGGTTACGAATTTTGTCACCTTGCAACATAATAAATGTCATGAACGATGAAACATATATGGAAATGACACACGATAGAATTTCAGACTATTTGCTCTACAAAGCTGCTTTATTGGGCGATTGTGCTATACCGTAAAACCCCGTCTACAAGGATATACCTGAGAAACGCCCTCAATAAAATTGGTTGCTTGTTGTATTTGGAGTTTGAGCAAATATATACTGGCACTGGGTGGCTATGCATTCCATCTAAGTATGTTGTAACACCAATCAATTGTATTGACATAATAACGACTGTTTCGTATATCAGGATCGTATAGCTCAATTGATAGAGCGTCAGACTTTGGAACTGAAGACATGCTGAAGAGAGCATGGTCCGGGCACCGGTTCCGTTTTTTCATTCTCGTTTAATTTTAACTTTTTGACATGTTCTTTTTATCTTTCTTCAAATCTACCTTTCTACTTCTAATTTTTTTTTTTTTTTTTTTTTTTAGTTTTTTTATAGTTTTTTTAGTAATTTTGTGGTTTTATAGAAACTAGTAAAAGCATTTATTCTAAATAATAGCGAAACCCACGGTTAGACAGATGTGTTGTAACTACTTGTCTGTCCTCGTCTTTGCAATAAAAACCTATGTTGCACCTTTGTGCCATCCCAATTCTTGAGGAATGGTAGGTAGGGTGCGTTTTTGGCTTAAGCACGATTTTGTTTCTACTTGAAATGAAATCAAAATAAATATTGTTCTGTTGCCACAATTGCAGTTTTTTCAATAAAAAAAATAGATGAGGAATAATAATTATTCCATATTTGAATCTATTGTCCCATCAAGAATAGAGTGTCTTCAAAAACTTCAATCAATTCATCTGACAAAGGAAACTATTCTGGTCATTCAATTTTGTTTCGCTTGCACCTGTTATATCACAGGCGTTGGTAGAGAAGGCACACTTCTCTTGTCTTCACCGAAGTAGTGATGTAAACACATGATTAATTACCATAGCTAGCAATGGACATACACTATTTTTGTTCCACTTGAACCCATACTATAGGCTATTCGCTGTCGATGTGACGTAATTAATCGGATTAACTACCATAGCAATTGATGAATACAATTTCGAATATAGCCCTGCACTTCATCGTTCACGTGGCACCTATGCATTAAACCATAGTTGTCAAAGAAATGCTAATCACTCGCCATGTAAGATTAGTATTTATGAAAAGAGTGGTATTCAATCTATGTTTGGTGACATACGCGGGTGATTAGTGCAATCTGCTTGATGGTAGTTATTGCGATTATTACGTCACTTCGACAGCGAATTGTAGTATAGACGAATCCAACAAGCCAAGTGATGGTCAGAATTTATTCGGCCATTATACGCTGGTGAAGTTGCGTAATTAATCGGATTAATTACCATAGCAATAGGTGAAAACAATTTTGAACATATCGCGCTGCGCTACAAGCAGGTTACACTCATCACCTTTACTGTGTATGTCCACCCCATACACACGTATCTACACGGTACACACTGTACAGATATGCACTATAGGGGAGAGCGGGGAGTGTTCGCCCTATATTTTTCTGACCAGCCTAGCGATGTCAATTTTAAGGTTAGGGATGACCTGATTAGCCCATGTGAAAGCCCTATGTCTTAGCTATATACGGCCACAATCCCAGAACTATAGGCCTTACAATAGCAACAGGATAGAGCAAACAAAAAGTTTTATAAAGTGGCGAACTTGCCCCATATTGGGGCAGGTTCGCCCATATGGTGGGGTAAGTTCACCCTAATCACAAAAAAAGGTTTAAACATTGCATAACAATAACATATTAAATGCAAACATTTAGCAAGAGTATACAGGGCATTCATTCTCTTCTGGGGAGTCACTAAATGTGTTGCTGTGGGGTCGGGTCAGGGTAAAATGTAGGGGTCCAAAGTGAGCTTAAACGTATCATGTTTACAACTTCGGGGAGATTATGGATTAGGACATAAACGGTGGTATGAGTAATACTGATACCACATAAGGTTAAAAAACATGCGTTTCAGTAGTTTTACCTTGTTTAATAGTATAATTATAAATATTTTGCATAATACGCTGATGGGGCAGGTTCGCCCTCCAGTTTGGGGTAAGTCCGCCCGGGGAAGATATAGGGCGAACATGCCCCATCCTCAAAAGGGCGAACGTGCCCCTTGTGCACATTTTTTTATTTTCTTCAGGGTATGCAAAATACAAATCGAATAAGGAGTTTATAACTGCATTAAATCTTTTACAAATCCCACATGTTCCCAATACAGATTTCCATTAAAACCATCTGCATTTATGTATCAATGATAATACGAAATTATTAATGCAAGAAAAAATTACGTTTTGGTGTAATTTTTTTGTTTTGGCTGCAGTTCGATGAACACGTCCCTATATGTCGCGTAGCTAATATGAGAAGTTTATAATGACATATGTCACCTAATTTTGCCATCACCAAATTCCCCGATAGCCGTAGTGCTGAGAAACAAGGGGTGGGCGAACCTGCCCCTAGGGCGAACACTCCCCGCTCTCCCCTATCTACACGGTGGACACCGTGGCTGGGATACCAATCTGTATTACAGGATATATATACACACGGTATGCGCCGTTACCATATCAAAAGCTATCAAAGTGCCAGTTTTGCCGTCTCCTATTCAAAAAACTCCCTAACGACGCTGCTTGCTAGTACCAGGGATATGCTAGTACAGGTACTTGCTTGCTAGTCGCTGCTTGCTAGTAGGCCCCGAATTTAAAACCTTAATTTTGATTGTCTTATGCGAGCGTAGCGAGCAGGAAATTTTGCATCAATTCTACATCATTTTTGGATAGGCCCTAGGTCTAGGCCTATTTGCATAATATTTTAATAAAAGTTTGATTTTTGGAAGCGGGCTTTTTTTTATCAATATTAGTTTTATTTTTTTGACCCCGCCACCCATCTAGGAGTCACCTGCTACATGATCTGTATTCACATGAATTTGTAAATAGGCCTAAGTAAAGAAACTAGGCCATGTTGATGGCATCTCAGCTTTTTATAGTGCTGTTTTCCTCTTCTCGGCGCGTTTGTAGGCTATAGTTCCCAATGATAGTTCCAAGAATGAATATTATTTGTCTTCAATATGAGCTTAATGGGAGGGGGTCATACAAATTTAATCATAGGCTCCGGAAGACTTTTAATATTGGGGGCCCAAAGTTTTCTGTCCGCTTCGAGTTGCGAAACGCCAAAGGGGGTGGGTGTGGGCGGGGGTAAGCCTATCCCCCTCCGGCACGAAGCGCGAAATCTTTTGAAATGCATACATTTTACTTGATTTGTACCTTACATTTTCAATTATACCTACAATTATGAATTTTATCTTAAAATTATGAATTTTATCTTAAAATTATGAATTTTATCTTAAAATTATGAATTTTATCTTAAAATTATGAATTTTATCTTAAAATTATGAATTGTATCTTAAAATTATGAATTTTAGGCCAAGTAAAAAATAAAACATGTTTCATGTCCGGGTTTTCGAAAAAAAAGGAGGAGGAGGGGGCTTTTTATTTTCTATTTTTTATCGCAACATTGGTGTAAATACCCATACTTGGAGCTGTTTTAGCATATACAATAATGCCTGGAAAAAGAAGGAGGCCCTTTTTTATTTGTTGTTCTGAGAGTTACACCCCCTCCAATGATCACAAAACCTTCCTAAAATGTTTCTTGTATCTTAACAAGGCTATAGAAAGCATTCCAACTTCCTAGACATATTTTTTGAAAAGTTATAACTGAAATAAAAAAAATAAAAATATATTTGAGGAAATCTCAAAAAAGGAAGCGGGAGGGGACGTGAAACATGTTTATTTTTTTATTGTGCCTTATCTTAAAATTATGAATTTTATCTTAAAATTGTGAATTTTATCTTAAAATTGTGAATTTTATCTTAACATTATGAATTTTATCCTAAAAATAATGAATTTTATCTTAGATTATTGGGGGAGCTCTAGGGTACTCGGGCCCCTCACCAAAATTATTGAGTGGACCCCAGCCCCCCCTTCCCGAGCCACTGTTAATTCAGCCTGGGGGATCGACACAAAAGTTAAACTACACAATATTACCCGGGAATATTACTAGTATTTGAATGATTTTACCCGAGACGAATTCGTCTCAGATATATAGATAGTCTCTTCAGATTAAATACACTTTTGCTGATCTGATCACTGAATTATCTACAACGCCCAAACCCATCCGTAAAAGGTGAAGGTCGTTCCACACGTCCTCATATTCCACTTCGCTTTGAGCAAAATGAGAAAAACCATAAAAAAACACTGAAAAACAAAAAGGGTTTCAACCACGTAGGCCGAAGTGCAGTCTCCTTCACAGCCGGTTTGTGTCGGTTCTAAAACAGTCGTGACTGTCGTGATAGCCACAGATTGGCCCGAGACTAGCCGCTCTGATCTTGCTGATGAGGTAGTGTGGTGGCTGTCCGTATGAATTCCGCAAGACATCAAGTGCAATAATAATCAATAACAAGGATTCTGATCTGGATTCTATACATGATTTGACTTCATGTTGTTAGTGAGGAACATCCCACCATCACGTCCTTTATATGCATGCATGCATCTCACGATCTATGTGCTAAACATGTAAAACGCCTCACCACCACCGGTAGTCACTCTGCACTCATCCATTGATCCATGTATGCATATGAACCAGGCCAGCCGTGCCGTGAGCTAGCTGTACTGTACCTGTACTAGTCTTGGTAGTTTACAGTCATGACATGATGTCACTCTCAAAGTTGAGTTGGACATGATAGGGTAAGATAGTAAAACTTGTATTTGTCCAGCTAGCTTAGTCTTTTTGCCACGGCAGTGGCTATAATACGGAATGTGCACTTTAAAAATAGCCCAATTGCAATTGGGTGCTATGACCTACATGTATGTGGGTCTCTTAATCAAATTTTAAGTGAAAAGTGAAAGATAGGCCTATCCTACAGGATCCGGGGTGAAATTGTGTGTCTATCTTAATTTGAATCCTTTCATGACAACGTGAAGCATTAATAGTCAAGGACACATGCACAAATAGCATTTGAGGCCATCAGTGTGACGTCACAACGTCAACGTGCCCATCTTGTGGGTACCGCAATCAAAGTTTCAGGGTATGAACAACAGGTGAATTAATAAATAGAGCAATAACAGTCGGCCATAGGTCAGTCTCCGGGTCAGTCATATCAAGCATGCATGTGAATGAGGAGTTCATAATATCATCCAAATCAGATTTTTTTTTTTTTTTAATTTCTAAGAAAGTTTACCCTTTAAAGTCAAAAGAGACCAGTGGAGTGCTAGATAGTCATGATAGTACATTTTTTGCAATGCGTTTTGGGTCAAGCTGGGAGAAAAAAATCGGCACCAGCCAGATGAATCGACCTTCCTTATTTGATTGACAGTGACGTCAGACGCAAACTAGTCTTTTTATCTTTGTCTTTCATTTTAGGCCTACTCTATATTCGTATTTATTAAGAGCCAATGTACATGGATGAATAAGGGCCCAGGGGGTTGTGATACAAAAAAAAATAGAATTTTTTCTAAAAAATAATTTTGGTACATATTAGCACCAACAACTCACATACATATAAAACATGAGCGTGCACAGCGCCCACGTTCAGCTTGAAAAAAGTCGTGACATTTCAGCCTCTCTGAGCCTTACTTGCAAATGGTAAACTTTGGAGGTGCATAACATTGTGCGCCATCATCATCCCAACCTACATTTTGTATTTTTCTAAAGTACCGGTACCAAATGGTTACATTACAAAAACCAAGAAAAAAAATGGGATCTTGATGTCGCACAAAATCAGCAAATCCAATGATTTGATGAAAAGAGCCCTCGTGCAAACTTCAAAGCATCATAACGGGCTGCGCCATCAAGATCCCAAGTCCGAACAAGTTTGAAATTAAAGACCTCAATGGTAAGTTTCATTTTTCAGCAAAAAGTTTTTTGGGATTTCGATGGCGCACATAGTTAACAGAGGTCAAAGGTCAAAATTTCCCATTTTCGCACATTTTTACATGCCTGTATTATTGCGCGCCAACGTTACCTGACTCTCCGAACAGCATTTCAATGTTCAACGCGTAGCACAATGTGGGCTTTTTACTGCATCACAAAAAGATGCGCCAACAAGATCCCAATTTTATTGTTCATCGTCTAGCTTCTTTGGTAGACAAAACAGCTACTTGGGATCAAGTGGGCGCACTAATATAAAAGTGGTGAAAGGTCAAGCTTTGTGCCAAAGTGATGCATATTTGCCTATGAATTTTGTGCGGTGTTTGAGATGTAAAATCTGAAAATAATTCATTATTTTGCAAATTACTACTAAACCAGAAAGAAAATTTGTTCTGCAAAATGTTTAAACCGGGGCCTTTTTTGTATTTGAACCCTTCAAAAACTATAGCAAGCCTTGAGAACTATTAGATGAATCCATCTAAATATTTTAGCATTAAAAATATACAGGTTTTTGACCCTTGCTCTATCCAATTATTTGAATTATACCTTTGGGATACCAGGATAGACTAGAAGAGAAATCAAGCTAGCCAAAATGTTTTTACCAGATTGTTGATGTTCTAAATAATTAAACTAGGAAAGACTTAGTTTTGACAAATTGGTGCCAAAAATGTATTTCATAATGTTCTGCATGATTGTTATTTTTGTATTTAATGAGTCAATCCCCCCCCCCCCCCATTTCCCCCTATCCTCAAATGTATACGGAGAGGTTAGTACAAATTGGAGTGAAGAAGACTGGCGTGGTATACTTCGGAATACATTTAGTTTCTTTTAAAACTTGAAAAACAAGAAGCACGATAATTATACTTTTATAAATGCTTACATGTATGTGTGTTTGTGACATTATATTGCGACTTGCGATACCCAATTAGAATGAACAAAAGCTCATATAAGCATTGTTAAAAGGCTGCTGATAATCATGATAATGAAACCTTGAAAATAATGAATAATGAATAATGAAATAGTTGCCTCATTATGAGCTGAAAAAAATTGGACGCTAAACTCAACATCAAGTTTCAATAGCCTAATCAGCCATCGTAGCCACATGCTTTCAGGCAGTGTCTAAAAGTTATACCACAGAATTGGGATCAAAGGTCAAAAGGGTCACTTCTGGTCAAAAACCAAAAATGTTCAACATTTTTTATTACTAATATTAGCCAGAAAAAACATAGCAGAGTAACCATATATGTTCACACATGACTTTAAGTAATAGCCTCAAAACCTCCCCTATTGATAAAGTACATTGACCTATGAGCACCCCCTCTTCAATTAATAGATTCAACCAAGCACAAGGGATCTGGCAACATAGTTTTAACATTACACAATAGATCAATTACATCATCTGCAGCATTCAGCGGTCAATGGCCATGGACACATATTCTTCATCATCACAACTTTTCCTGTTTTTATATTGTTTCAGGTATGCCAGATATCCTTGTCTAATTTTCTCATAATTATGTCAATGTTCCACATTAAGTTATGGTTGCAAAAAAAATATTTGTAGTTTGAAGTTTTGATAACTTTTAGCATGGACGTACTAGCTTTTAGATAACTTTTTTGCAAAGTTTTGTCTGAGCTCAAATGAATTGTGATTCATTTAATTGATTTATTTCATACTTTTCTTTTTGGAATTTCCTTTGGACTTTTTATTCCAAATTGCTTCTAAAAATATTAAGTAATTTGATTAATACATGTTGTTCTTACATTTGCTATGTTACTTTATTCAAAATCCTAATGATAACTTGTCATATTACAAAACAATTTTGGTTTTGTTTGAAGTTCACACTCATGTTTAACTTTCAAGATCCATCTATCACAGTTTGAACTTAAAAATATTATTTGATTCTTACTTTAGTGTACATTTTCATCTTTATGTTGTTCATTTCAATAACATTGAGTGAACATGGTGATACAACAACAACAACAACAACAACAAAACCGCATTCTTATAGCGCCTTACGCATACACCTCAAGGCGCTGAACAAAAGTAATACAAAACCAATACATTACTAAAAACCCCTTAATAGGCCTACCTTAATCGTACAGATTACACAAAAATATATATGAAATACACACTGGCATTAATTAAAAGTACACAAGATAATATAATTTGTGTTTATTATTTATATGTTTTTATGACACTTTTATAGAAAGAATTGGTTGTATGCTCGGCATCATTCAGGGCAAATTTAAGTGTTAGACAAAGCACTTAAAAAGGCATGTGATGCATATTTGATTGTCATTCTTTCTGGTATAAAAGAGTCAGTTTTGTGTATGCATTTTATTTTATTTTACTTTTGTATGTTATCATATTTTATATTTTTCTTATTGCTTGCATATAATTTGAGTAAATGATGGTGTGTTTGATAAGGAACATGGTTACGCATGCATTCCCTTCCACATTTTCGTGTGTGAGCTCCAAATCAATAACCTTATTTGTCAGAATATAGCCAATCAACAAAGTACTTTGCACATCATAACTAATAAAAGACCATAAATTTCAAGAGCTCATAAACTTGCAAACACAATGACTTCCACTTAAGTCATAGCAACATTTGGCCCATAGCAACAAGTGACAATGGCTCACTTATCATTCAATAGAACATACAAGTTCATTTACATAAAGTCCTTAAAACTTTAACATGTTGAGTCACACATTGCAATTGACCCAAACTTAACTTCAACTTGTTGTAAAATCCATAAAAGGCCTAAATGTTAATATTAAAATTACATATATCAAAAGAACTTTTCACTGAATCGGCTTTTAAAAAAGTAAACACAATCTGCTTGTTTTTTTAAGATTTTGAATATCTGTTGGCACTTCATGATCACTGAAATTTTCCAGTTGGTAGTACTTCAAATAAAATTTTGAGAAGGCCTGGTTTAGATCAAATGACACCGTACAGGTATTTTAATTGTATCCAAAAGTTAGGAATGAAGTAAAACAGTAAATTAAGAAAGAAATTGAATACCTGAGTGGAAGAAGGGCCCAACTCCATTTTTGTTACAAAAATGAGTTAGACCCAGCATTTCATTGCCAGCAGACTGTTCTTCCTTGTGTGTGACTGCTGAGCCAAAATCCACTCTCTAAATAGTCTTCCACGTACTGTTACACTTTTAAATCATGGTTTGCATGGAAGAAAGGCTCAACTCCATGGAGTTTGGCCCTTCTCCCACAAATATTGGGTTGAAGAGGAATTTTGTTCATCCATGAAATCTGCTTTTCACTACAATAAACTTTCTTGCTAAATACGTGCTTCTACTTGTGCAATTAATGGATAATTATTATTAAATTTCTGTAGCTATTTATAACACATCTGCTAACGGAACTGCCACTTGCAGTATATTATTAGTGGAAGAAGGGCCCAACTCCAGCTGACATTAAGACCTGTCTGTACCGTTGCCATGGGACATCATATATAATTTCGAATGTATATGTGATATTGTATGTTCATGTATTAAGGGGCTGTGCAATAATTATGAGCCCTGGGAGGGTAAAATTGGGGGCAGAAATTTTTGGCAAGTCGAAAGGGGTGGGCAAGCAATTTTTGGCAAGCCGGGGGCAAGCAATTTTGGCACACATTCATTGGGCGCCTTTTTATTAAAACGCTCTAAAAAGGATTAGGAAAACAGCACGGAAACGCCTAAATATGCAGATTTTCCTGCTCGCTGCGCTCGCAACATACATATAGACCATTTAAAGTTTGCAAATTGGGATCTCAAAAATTTGGCATGTTCGAAGGGGAGGGGAAGATTTTTTGGCGGGCCGAGAGGGGGGCCAAGTGATTTTTAGAATTTTTACCCCCACCAGGCTCATAATTATTGCACAGCCCCTAAAGGTCCCCTGAAGATGAAAACAAGCTGTCTATAAAACTTTTCCAAATTATTATTAAGTTTTTCTTAATATCTCAAAAACAGTTTTGATGGAGTTGGGCCTTTCTTCTACTCAGGTATTCAATTATTACTTACTATATGGTAATTTTCACGGTAAAGGGTGTAACTTTGGATTTTCAACATTTTGATACGTAGTGGTCTGATAAAGCTACAGAATTCCACTATTTTTGGCCACATAATTCATCTAGTTAGCAGCTACCTTGGGTAGCATAATCATCTTTGGGAGTTACTGCGTTCAGTTTTGGCAGGCTAAAATGCACATAAATATGACCTTTTTAATATACCGGTACTAAAAAAATAGTAACATTTTTGGAAAGCCTGTGTTTTCTTCAGTTAGTTCATGGATAATTTTTCTTATGCTGAAAGTGTAGTCATATGCTCAGTAAAAACTGCCACATTAGTTTTAATTCTGAACAGCCCTGTATTTTTGAGAACCGTAATTTGATATTTGTCGTTTCTTCGAGGTTTCATTTTATGCTAACAATTGTTAACAAACTTTGTGGGTATAGCTTTGGTTCATAATTTTTTTTTTTTTTTTTCATTTCTTCTTGATTCATAACAGTTGATAACTTAACTTGAAATGGGTAACAAAAATGAGCAGATTTGCAAGCTTTTAAAATTTTATAAAATCTTGACTTCATAGAGGCAAGATGCCGTTAACTCTTTTGAAGCCTCTGAAACAAACTGTCAATATAAATAAAATAGCTCATCCAATCTATTTATCAAAATGTAGCAAAGTAGATCCTAAAGTCACCTGTTTTTAAACAGTGAAGATATACATCACCGTTTGAAAATGGGACCCAATACAAACTTTCCTTTAACATTTGAAGCCTCTGAAACAAATGAGCCTCCGAAACAACAATAAGATTAATTATCATCGTTGTACATCTAAATTGGTGTGTTTCATACAGATATCTGCATTGTAATTGTTAAGGGTACTTGATATGTGCAGAATGTCATAAATTTAAAAAAGTATTGATATTATGGTTAATGTTTGAAAAATATATTGATACCCAAGAAAGTCTGTTTTGGAGGCTTCACATGCAAGTTAACACCATACTAAACAAATGGGTGAAAAAATTAAAGTGTGATAAATCTACAAAATCTACCACATAGAATTATTGATTCAATACACACAAGAAAATAACAGCTTCTACATGATCCCAACCGTGTTCTTTAAAAAAAAAACTACTTCCGAAACAAACATAAAACTCATTTCATGACTTGCTGTCATAATTTACTTTTTGTCACAACTGAAATTCAATACTTGGAAGCAAAGCATGAAAATTGGTAATTGTGATAATTTTTACCTATTTTTTCATAGTTAGCCAAATATTTTACTTTTATGATCATTTGTGTTGTTAACTGAAGCCTCCGAAACACAAATCGCTTGAATTGTCAATTCTAAAAAATAACTCCCAATTTCTGTTAAACTTGGCTGGGAGGTTCCTTTTATCAAGGAATTTGTACATGAAGTCAGACATTCAAATTATTTTAGGAACCCAATTAAAACTTTAAAAATATGTGCAAGGTTGGGAAATTTCCATTGTAAATGACACTTGATGCTAAACATTTTCAAAACTGCAACATAGCAAAACATGATATAAAATTTAACTTATATCTGTTGACTTACTTTGGAATGCAATTTTACATGTAGGGGCCTATTCTAGCTTTCATGTCATAATTTTATGTAAAATACATTTTTTCTTAGATCTAACCAAAATGTTAATATATGGAAATGTCAATTTTTTTTATTATAAATCAAAAGTTTTAAGCCTTGAAACATTATTTATTTTACTGGCATTTAAGTTGCTTATGCATGATTTCAGTAAACAGAAACATATTAAAGAAATTTTGACTTGAATGATTGTTGGTGAAATTATTGATTTTCAGAGCCCCTGTCCAAATATTTGTTTTACGGCATTTTTTTTTTTTTTGGTGGGGGGTGATTTGGATGAAAAAGGTGTCAAAATGCTCAGGAGATCATACCGCATCAAATAAGCTGGTTCCTTAAAAAGAAATTTGAAACATCGCCCTTTTTTTTTTTTTTTTTGACCTACCCATAGTGTTAGGAAATGATATACAGATGAATATCTGATCTATATCCAGTCTTATGATGGACGGCGATTCCAATTACCGATATCTTTACTGGGATGCTGGTCAGAGCAATGAAAATATGCTGTGGTTAGGCGGGGGATTACGTCCAAACTACAATACAACCCACAAAGCGACAGTAGAGGGGATCTGTGAAGATGCAGCTTTTAAAAACTACAGAATTTCTCTTTTTATTAAATATATCAGGGATGCAAGTTTTCCTGCTTTTGCAGGAATTCAGGCTTTTTTTACTCCAAATTTCCGCACTTTAATTTTCAGCCCGGTTTGAGGCTTTATAGCACTAAGTTGCGCACTTTTTCAGGTTTTTCCTGCAAAATCACTTCAGGTCACTTGCATCCCTGTATATGTTAAATATATTTATGATACAAAAATGTGAATCAATGTAGTGTTACAGAATGACAACATGTCAAAATTTAATCCAATTTAAATGTTAAAAGAAATGGTACACATGGAATCTCATAATTTCAATACACATGATTATCATATCATCATTTGCAGGTGAAAAACAAGAGTATGAATGATTTAAAGTTTTAATTTTTTTTTTGTCATCACTCAATTTAAAGATTTGAAATTGTCTTCTTTCAGTTGATACCAAATTATTTTAGATTAGTCTTCATATATGTGACAATATAATACCATAACTTACGAACTCAATATCTTCGCTTAGGAATGTCCATTTCATTGGGGAAAAACGGTGTTGTGGAGCAAAATATCTCTATATTTATAATATGTAAAAACCTCAAAATTGATAACCTGCCCAAAAGTGTCTCCTTTTGACATGACACGTCACATGATATATTGATCAAAATATTGATTCTCATTTCGACCCATGTCCTATTTTGCTTGGAACTGAAATGAATAGAAAAGCACTACTACTATGTATGTACACTGATTTTTTAATACAGTAATTTTGTTATGATTTGTCTCTTGTCTCACAGGTGAAGATGGCTGGCACCACCAAAGTGAAAAAATTAAAATTGGATTGCAAAATAATAAACCCAGACTTCACAACAAAATGCAGTAAGACTGAGCTGTACAAAGACACTGCTCCATCATCTGGCGTGGGATTGTCTTTAGGTGTGGACAGACCACCACTTGACAGCAATCTTGATGTACCAGTAACATCATACTATGACAGAATCCATGAGGAAAACATAGCCTGGGAGAGGAACAGATCTGAACTCATAGAGGCATACTATGATACATGTACTCCAAGGGACAATGAAATGTGTCTTCACTGTAGCAAGAAGATTGATTTGCAGGAGGAACACATGAGGTGCACAGATTGTGCAGCCCATGCATATTTTTTTGTGTGGGGAGTGCACAGAAATGATGCACAACACCAAGCAGCTCCCTTTCCACAAGCCAGAGGTTTGGAAGGTAATAGAAAAACAGTTAATCATGCACATCACTCATTGCACTGTAAATTTTCTGTCAAATGTAACCTTTCTCAGTGCAGAGAGTATAATCAATTATCAATATTGGGGAATTGTTGGTCCAATCTTTTGCATGTATTTGCTGTCGAATTGAAGTAATAATCGGTTTAACTACCATAGCGATAGACTACATGCTGGTTGCACTCTTACATGTGCGAGTGATCAGCATAATATGCATATTCTATATCATTACAATCCAGGTCTTTATCCATGTGCTTCTAGACCAATCCTGATACGGGATGGGTATTTTTAGAGTCCAATTTTACCTCACTTGAGTCAAAATTTGCCACTTATGGTGAAATTTGTAAAGGCTATTGTCAATTCGTGTGCAAATTTGGACTTTTGGTACAGTGATGGGTCCATTTTTTTCTAAAAATGGCACATGTATAATAGCGACAGGTGCATTTTCATATTTTCAGGTGCACTTTACCCAAACCAAACTTAAGTACATCCACACAGATCATGTAAAAGCATTACTATTCCTTTGATGGAGACTATTATTCCAAAACTTGTCATGTCCTCCTAAATGATGCTCATAGTATTCTCAAGTAAGATCACAATGCAGTCAGTAAGCTAGCACTCTCTTTGATCTGCATTTATTATATTCCTTTGGTAAATACCGGTAGTAGGCTTTCATACTTTCAATAATTATGAACAGAAAGACATGTGTTATGTTTGGTACACATATACATGTAGATAGTGTAAACTCCAATTTGATAGCTAATGTCTTTTGTCACACAAGCATTCTTCTCATGTAATATAATATGTTTTATAATCCTTATACTTTTAATTGCATTTATTTAAATAAAATTTGTAGGTCGATGAGGAAACATATGCTGCTGCAAATCATGTCACCTATCTCAAACGGCCGGACCATAAGTGTGGAAATGGACAGTCCACACGTTCTGGCATACAAGTCTTTGACCAAAAAGGTAGGCTTCATTGTACACCACCCCCACACCCCACCCAAACACATTGTAACTTAAAACTGAATATCTTAAGCATTGCATGTCTAACCCTAGGCCCCAAATAAACCACAAACAGCTACAGCAGCAAGCAACTCAAGATACAAGAATCTCACATGATGTGATTGCATCATCATGTGTACGCACACGTCGCACATACGGGCACAGAAAGGTTGGCCATCCAAGGTAATCTCCTGTGGCGCACTATGGCCGTTCGTGTTTCAAGCACCCGTCGTGGTTTCAAAATTGCACCAGTATAAATAAATAATTCCCTTTTTTTGCTTTACTCTCCGCCAAGAAGCGTTGGAGTTGAGGGTAATCTTGGCATGAACAATTTACTCATCTAATTCATATAGATCAATATACCTTGAACATAATACTCATGACAGAGCTTACTAGGATTTACAAGTATAACATTTTAGCAGGATCAGTTGTAATCTACAATGAAGAAAATTTACATTTCAAACACATACAAATGTGCATGAAGGAAAATAATACCATTGTTTTCCTTAGTTTTGCACATGCTATCTGTACCCAAAATGATGGGGAATTTATTGTCCAAAAATAAAGGCATGTCATAAAGTTGATGTATCTTAACAAATATGATGGCAAATACAAATCTGCAACCAAATAAGATTGTTAAATTGTACAAACTTGAGCCTGTATATTAAAGCCATATTATAACATTTGTGTAAAAATAGATTAGTATTTATTTTCTATAAAATGTTAGCTTTTACTGTCAGATATGTCCCCTTTTAATTTTGAGCCGAACAAGTGAGGTTAAGTTAAGCATAGAAAATTGAATTTACTACTAGCACCCATGCATGTTACTCCTGTGGTTGTAATACTGGTATGATCCTCGGGTGTGTGTGTATGTGTATCCTGCACGCGTAATGCATACTGTGCATACGCTTTCGACTAATATTTCCATCGTAATAATAAAACACCGGTTCCATTGTTTTATTCAAAATATCGGATTTTGACAAAACTACAGCACCTAAAGTCTTGATTTTTGCAGAGTTATTGACTAAAGTACATTACAATCGTGATAAAAACCAGAATTAAATTTTTTTTGAGGCGTTCTCCTCAGCAAATGTTATAATATGGCTTTAAATTCTAAATTAACTATCGGATGCAATATTTTGGGGGATATTTGTAAATTTGATTAATTCAATAAAAATGCACATTCATAAGATTCAGTTACTTCTGGTTCATTAGTGGATTGTGAAGTTTTGTTCTCCAATTTTGGCTCAAATTTGTCAAGCAAATTTAATTTTGAAAACCAACATGAATTGACGGCACCTTAAGTTTGTTGTACATGTACTACAAAATGTTCTGATTTCTCTCCTCTCTCTCTCTCTTAATAGGACGCCACCATACAGTCAATATTGTTGTATGCAATCAGAGAAAGACTGTGTCACATTCATGAGACACCACTTGTGGGGATCTTCAGTTGATACCCCGGCTGTCGCCTTCCATCTGGATCTATTAAATTGGATGGAGTTCCTGGTCCTTGAAGGGAAGGTCTCCTTACTTGTGATTTGCCAGTCAATTCGCTGGAAAAATGATCTCACGGTATCCCAGGTAAGTATAAACACAAAGTAAACATTTCAGAACCTATTACTGGCACCTTTGTATAAATTTAAGTTAGCGGTTAACATGGTTAATAACTGAGTCTGATTTTGTTGTAATATAGGCAACATCTATCAATACAAAAACCTTTCATTTTGACAGAAAAGTACATAACCCTCAAATTGTGACAGCACCTGAGTGTGAAATGACCGAGTAATGTCTGGTGATGCATTATCATCCCACCCACCTAAGTTCAACATGAGTTTGAGCCTAATCATAGCTTACATTGGGTGTCTTGATCTCAATTTGCCTATCACAATATTTTAACTTAAGATTGGAAGTACTGTAATCATGTAGTGCATAGTACATACCTGTTCGAAAAGATCCACAGATCATATGTCACTTACCTACGTCCTCTAGGTACCAGAGGGTGTCCAATATAGAACAAAAGTGGCTGCTGATGGAAGTATGAGTAAGAAGTACATGTATTGTTCAATATATAATGTCAGGTTAAATACAGTTGAATTGTCAACATAGCGTCACCAGAACTATGATCATTAGGAAACGAATTTGGAGAAAACATTCTGTTAATCAAATACTATGCTGAGCCACCAGCCTGGGTGGCTCATGCTCCAGTAATTTCAGATGATTGAGCTCAGACATCAAAGAATGTCTTCCAATTCATGAAAACAAATAGATACTCAGCTTATTAGATTAAAAGCTTAGAGGGAAGGTCTTGCTGCTCAGCTTAGTGTTTGTAATTATCAGTAGGTTTTCTCCAAATTCACTCTCTAATGATGAAGAATGGAAGGAGGAGATTCTATTGTTCTCAAACTCCCCTATAAATAAATCTTTCTCGGTTTGATACCAGTAGACATGGGTAGGGGTGTGAGAGTATGAGCATATGTGTGAATAGTTGTCTGAATTTCTAGATACCACACCCCAGTATTCTTTTAATTAAATGCTCAAGTTAATTTCCAGGGAAAAATAGGAAAGGGTGTCATTGTGGATTGTTATGATTGCCAAATGTTGTTTAAAACTTGTTTTATTTATTTCTTCTTTAACCTGGGACAAACAATTGGTGACCAGCACTGTTCTCCTTGCTGCATCCACATACTTATCAAATTCCAGTACAGAAATCTAACCTCCTCTCCCTTAATTATAGATCATGCAATCTTGAAGAAAATTGATAATCTTTGGGGTGTGTATTTGTCAATGAAGCACAATTTGTAATATGACATTTTCTAAACTTTGTTCTCCTCAGTTCAACACACTCTACAGAGGGATTGTTGGAGAGGCATTTGAACAATTTCGCCACTTCAAATATAAATTGCGCTCACCGAATTGGAAAAGAAGGTTGTTTGTCCTGCATGCCCTAAGGTATGTTGTTAGGAGGCACATGAGACATGATTGAATCAGTTTTTCAACAACGAAAACAAGACTTTAAGACATTAGAAGTAAAGTCTGCAGAAAATATATTACAATAAGTATCATCACGGACCCATCCTGTGCGTATGCAAGCTTACATGTTGAATTCAATATTTTGCAGGTAGCGCAAAACGTTGACGCTTTTATTATGTAGTTTTATTGCTGATATCAACAGAGAAATCACCGCTTTTGTAAGGCTGTGTGGTAATGATTAAATGATATTCCTGTTTAATCATGTGAATTAAACAATATTTAGCTTGTGTTCGTTGTTGAAAGTGATTCAATCATGTTTCACCATTGTCCATCACTGTTTAATAACATGTCCGTTCCGTCTGCATGGTTTACTTCGCTCGGGCAGCTAAAGCTTGGGCTGCCTAGCTGCCCTCGCGAAGTAAACCACATAGACGACGCGAATGCATCGTTGTTCAACGGTGATGAATAACGGTGAAACATGATTGAATCCCTAAATGTTATTTGTAGTAGAGGAGGTACTTGAAGGTAATGATGCCTTAATTCAGGTACAGTGTAATTTGCATTTCGCACATCATGAATGTACAAATAGCTGCGCATACGACAAGTCTCAAATGACAAGATATATGAATTGAATGAAATAAACGCTTTGGGGATAATAGACTAGTTTAACTAAAAGTGGAAGTGGGATATTGATGGTAAATGTTCAAAATTTTGCAATTGAGAAATTTAATTTGGAATTCATCTGGAATGATGTGGCGCCTTGTTCACTTTTTACCTCTGTTTATTTAGACAATGATGCATTTTCCAGCTACAGTGACACCTTGCATATTGTCATGTGTAGGAGTAGGCATATGTTCACTGGGGAGGGGGCGCTGTAATTAACACTACCAATATAACCCTATTATATAAATTTGCAAATACATGGAGAGGCTGAGGGTATTAATAAGGTGTCACTGGAGCTAGAATAAATAATAGCTCCCTCTATACACAGCATAGCAAAAAAGACCGATACGCATAATGTGTCATATTGATGTTGACGTATATAATTGCTGTGTTACATATTAACAAAAAGTGGTCTTAGTGAAATCCATTTCTAATGTTGTCCACATGCTGATCCCCCTTTTTATGTGTTTGTTTCTCTGGAAGAATTCAGGCAATCTATTCATTAGCCTAGATGGTAACTTTGGATTGGTACGCAAGAAAAATTCTGGAAAAAGTACATTACCACCCAAGCATGCTGAAAGAATTTTTGTTGAAGATGACAAAGTCAGAGGAACTTACGTTGAAGGACCGGGTGATGCGCAAGTTTCCAGAACAAAGGTAAGCTGTTCAAGACATACCATGCATAAGCCAACTTTGCTGACATTTTCCAGATCTATAATGAAGAAATGCAACTTGTTGATATGGTGCCCCCTCAATTGCATGTGAAATGTGTCTGTTTTGCCAAAGAAATTAGATGTAAATGGGCTAATGGAAAAAAAATAATATAGTTGCATCACCTTTGATAATTGATAAATGGGGTACTAACTGTAGGAAAGGTATGAACAGGGTCTTGGGCAGGATTTGATGGTTTGGTGTGCAAATTCAAAAACTGGTGTGTAAATTAAAGATTTGTGTACAAAGTATAGGCCATGTGGGCAAAAACTGGGTGTGTATTTACAAATGTGGGTGTGTAAAACACTCCCTACATGACTGGCTGCCTAAGCCATTGGGTATGGACTGGTTTAATGTTGATTTTGTTTGTTTGTTTGTTTCTGCTAAATTACTAAAGGATTGCAGCAATTTCCAAGCTGGCACAAATATCCGGTCAAAAAACAAGGCAGCAAATCTGGATGTGACCGGTGTTTTTGGAAGTTGTTGTCGCCATGGAGTTCCTCATACATTCATCAACATGCATAAAGGAGAAGGGTAAGGTTTTTTTTTTCTATGTATAAGTTTTACAATACTTTCCACATCAACCATGTTCATCATTGTCTAAAACGGGTGGTTGCTACCCCCACCCGCTGAGTGGTCTATAGTTTACAATCTGGATCTTTTCCAATATGTAGATCCTGGGTTGGTCCTTTGTCAGTCAATTCAAATTCCTTCCCACAATACAATAAATGTATATTGCAGTAACAAAGGCAATGGATTAGCTCTAAACTATATTTATAGTGCCCAATCTCTGATGATGATTTAATTAAATCTATATCTGAGGAAAGCGAGACGATTGGGCCCCCTAACACCGGTTTAACCCAACAGAGTCTGGTCCTAAGTCCAGAGACCTCAGAGAATTGATTGATGCCTACCCAAGGCACATAAATTAAACATACATTGTTCAGATGACATATAAAAGAGAATTGACAGG